>NC_072483.1:54190000-55390000 GCF_027574615.1 Eptesicus fuscus | reverse complement strand
GCCCTCTCCATCTTCAGATTCCCAATTACAGATCAAAACAGTACAGGTATTGGCGAAGATATTGCTGCAGCATTTGTCTGAGATTTTGCTGTCTGTGGATTCCTCTAGTATTTTTATGGTTTCCCATCTTATGTTTAAGTCCTTTATCCATTTTGAGTTTATTTTTTGTGTATGGTGGAAGTTGGTGGTCTAGTTTCACTTTTTTGCATGTACCTGTCCAATTTCCCCAACACCATTTATTGAAGAGACTGTCTTGACTCCATTGTATGTTCTTGCCTCCTTTGTCAAATATTAATTGAGCATAGCTCCTAAGGCAATGGAAACTAAAGAGAAAATAAACAAACAGGACTACATCAAAATAAAAAGCTTCTGCACAGCAAAAGAAATCATCAACAAAACAACAAGAAAGCCCACCACATGGGAGAACATATTTGCCAATGTTATCACCAATAAGGGTTTAATCTCCAACATTTACAGGAAACTCATAAAACTTAACAAAAGGAAGATAAATAACCCAATAAAAAAATGGGCAATGGACCTAAACAGATACTTTTTGAAAGAGGACATAAGGAAGGCCAAGGGACATGAAAACATGCTCAAAGTCACTAATAATCTGAGAGATGCAAATCAAAACAACAAGGAGCTACCATCTCACACCTACATCAACTAATCAACAAATGACAAGTGCTGGTGAGGATGCGGAGAAAAAGGAACCCTCGTGCACTGCTGGTGGGAATGCAGACTGGTGCAGCCACTGTGGAGAACAGTATGGAGTTTCCTCAAAAAACTAAAAATGGAACTCCCATTTGACCCAGTGATCCCATTTCTAGGAATATATCCCAAGAAACTAGAAACACCAATCAGAAAGGATATCTGCACCCCTGTGTTCATAGCAGCACAATTAACATAGCTAAGATTTGGAAGCAGTCTAGGTGCCCATCAGCAGATGACTGGATTAGAAAACTGTGGTACCTCTACACAATGGAATGCTACACTGCTGTAAAAAGGAAGGAATTCTTACCATTTGCAACAGTATGGATCGAACTGGAGAGCATTATGCTAAGCGAAATAAGTCAGTCAGAGAAAGATAATTATCACATGATCTCACTCATTTGTAGAATGTAATGAACAACATAAACTGATGAACAGAAACAGATCCAGAGAGAGAGAGAGAGAAGCATCAATCAGACTATCAAACCTCAGAGGGAAGGTAGGGGAGGGTGAGGGAAAGGGGGAGAGATCAATCAAAGGACTTGTATGCATGCATATAAGCCTAACCAATGGACACAGACACCAGGGGGGTGAGGGCATGAGTAGGGGGTTGGAGGGCAATGGGGGGATAAGGACACATATGTAATACCTTAATTAATAAAGAAAAAAAAAGTACAGGTATTTACTAGGGAAAAGAATCCACATATAAGTATTCCTTACACAGTTCAAACATGGGTTGTTTAAGGGTCAATGGTATTTCCAAATCCTCAAGGCCTCATGCTTTCAGTTATTTGCATTGGTAAGTTCTTCTGGAACACTCATGCTCATGGGCTCATGTTTCTGAGAACACTGATTTGGAGCATGATAACAGCTTGTTGTCATAAACCGGTAACCAATGAAGACATCTGCTTGGGAATCAAATCCACATTCTTATTATTAGTTTAGACTAAACTAGCCAAAACTACCAAATATGAATGTATTTTCTCTTAAAATATCATCAGATGTATTATGGTTTTACCAGATTACCTTCTCTTAGTAGAAAGAATTATTGTAGTTGTATTCCTTCTTATTGGAAGTCTCTACACCATTCTAAGCCCTCAAGTTCTCGTGTCACTGTTTTGTTTTATTTCTTTGACATAGTGAATTTACTCTTGTAAAATAAACCCCATACTGAGATTTTTATAAAATAAATCTCACACTGAGATATTATGCCATTACAATCCTACCTTCAATTAACCTTTTCTCCACTGGGTAACTTAGCACAAACTACATAGGATGTCATTCCAAACTATATAACCTTTGTGTTATAACTAGTGGTGATCTCATAAAATCCATGGCTCTCTTAGGAAGGAAAGGGGGATTTTGAATGCATTGCTGCACACATATTTCATTTATCTCTTGATGCTTATTATACAGTGATATTCCTGAAATTAGTAGCTACATGATATCAGTTTATTCTGTTCCCCCCTTCCCCTCATAAGTGGAAATGTTCTAATATAGCCAAAGCAGCATTACGTCTTCCAGTTTACCTTTATTAGTCATGCAAGAGCTTAATCATCTGACTACAAATTAAAGCTTCAGTAAGGCAATATTTCTTTTCTTTTTATCCTTAGAGATAGAAAGCCTAATTGGCAGAGGACATTAAGATAGACAAACTTTGAGATAGTCTGATTTCTAAACAAAATATTTTCCACTAATTTCTCAGAACAGAGATGTCCAACAGTGTTATGATGAGAAGGGAGTGAATATACTCCTTAGTTCAGACTTGGTTAACTGGGAAGAGACAATGGTCCATGAGTGAGAACTGAAAAAGCAGAATTTAACATCTCAATTTCACACTCATGGTCATAATCACAATCCTCTCTCCATATTTTATTGCAATTTGGAGAGATGTGGAGGACCTGGCAGTTTCCAATGTTGATTAGAACACCAGTATATATTTTACATGTAAGTCATTGAATACCAAAAGGCTGATCAAGAGATTCTAGCCCTTGCCCAGCCAGTGAGGCTCAGTGGCTGAACATTGACCTATAAACCAGGAGGTCACGGTTCAATTCCTGTTCAGGGCACATGCCCTGGTGTTGGGCTCGATCCGCAGCATGGCGCATGCAGGAGGTAGCTGATCAATGATTCTCTCTAATCTTTGATGTTTCTATCTCTCTTTCCCTCTCCCTTTCTCTCTGAATAATTTTTTTTTTTTAAATAGAGATTCAGGCCCTATTAGCAATGAGTTGGAGAAATATTAGGTAATTCTTAAAAAAAAAATTAACTTATAAATTAAAAAGTCACTAAAATTTAAGAGTATACTTTTCTAGTATGAAAGCATATAAAATGAGATAAAAATGACTTAATGATAATAGTAGTGAATATCCTATTTGAAAGGATTCCCATTGTAAAATGGGTGACAAAGCATAAACCTTTACCTTGCTTTTTAATTTTTTAAATATATATATATTTTTTATTATTATTTGAAATACTTTAGAGGATCTGAGTTATTTATATAACATGGTTAATTTTAACAGTCATGTGGTTGTATATGTAATCATTAATACATATTTTGGGTAATACATAATTATTTGATACATTTCAAAATGTAGAATTTATACAGGTCATTTTTTAAAACCATAGTTTAATAAAACTCAATATTGACAACAAAATGATAGAAAAAGGATATAAATCCACTGATAATGTAAATGCATTCTTTCAAAAAATATCAGTTTAAAAAGAAATTAAAATGCAAATTATAGATTATTCAGATTATGTGTGTTATGATAATCTGATTGTGTGTTAACAATGACTGAGATCTAGATATCAGAAAACCCAGACTCTCATTTCCTCTTTTGTTAATCAGCTCTGTAATTTAAGCATGTCGCCTAACTCCTCTAACAGTCTCATTTTCTTGTCCTTTCTACTTTGTTAGCTCAGGAAGAAAAAATAAGTTTTAAAAAGTATCCTAATAATTACCTGCCTAACTATCCATATCATAAATATATATATATATATAGCACCTGTGTGTATGCTATTGTTATTTTCAAAATAAGTTAACATTGATCCTGAAAATACCAGTTGTCATAACTTCTAAATTTATATATAATAGCAGTAACCAGATTTCTATTTTCTCTGTGTTTATTATCTTAAGACAGCCATATTTTATATCACACATACAAAATATACTCCATTATTTGGGGGTAGTGTGGAGGATAGAACACAAATACTGAGCCAGTTGCTTCGATTTCTTTTTTTTTTTTTTTGCAAAAATGCAGACTGATCAACTTCACAAATGTTTACCAGTATACACAAAAGCCTGCTCATTTGTTTCAAAGTAGAGAGATTTTTACCCTAAAGTTCCCCGAAATAATTCACTTGAAGCTATCTTTTTTTTTTTTTTTATAGAGAGGAAGGGAGAGGGATAAGAGTTAGAAATATCGATGAGAGAGAAACATCGATCAGCTGCCTCCTGCACATGCCCTACTGGGGATGTGCCAGCAACCAAGGTACATGCCCTTGACCGGAATCGAACCTGGGACCCTTCAGTCCACAGGCCGATGATCTATCCACTGAGCCAAACTGATTAGGGCTTGAAGCTATCTTTGATATTCCAAGAACTTCTCTGGAAAATTGGCCACAATTAAACACTGGTAAAAATGATTACTTTTCATCCCTCAGATAAATCAGTGGATTTTGTTTCATGAAATTATGTTAATGATTCTGGAAAACTTTATCAACTTGAGAAATTTAAAATGAAAATATGTCACTAATCTATAGTGTCCAAAATTATATTTGGTTATAAACATTTGCAGTATATTATTAAGAATAATGTTGGAAAGTCAATGTTTTCAAAACCTCAACTCTATCCGCTAAATATGTCAATAGCCTCTGAATTTTTTTTTCATTTTTGAAGACTTGAAAACTTGCATTATTCCTGCTATACTAGAATTGGAGAAACTACAAACATTAGTGCTTAAATATGGTCAAGTATACTTTACTTTTACAAACAACTACCTTCAATATGAATCAAAAGGGCTTTATAAATCAGCATGATATTCATACAATGCAAAGAATATGATCTAATATTTAATGACAATTTTTTGCATTACGGAGTTCCTTGATAATGGGGATAAGGGCATTTCATAGATGGATGAACATAGTTTTGAAGGTCAATGATTGGATATGAACAATTCAGTGCATTCCCCAAATTATAAAACAGAGATTTGCTGAGCCAATATTACATTGCTTCTAATCACTGGCCACCCTTTCCTCTGCTACAGCCACATTTCAGCACTCACGGTGAAGAAGGTTCATGCAGCTTCAATAATAGTGAAAAGTTCCAAGTGTTAAGAAAACAGATTTTTTTTCTTATGATAGTTTTAAGCACAATTGAGCATAAGTAAAAATTAAGCATAAATTTCCTTCATGGAGGCCAATAGAGAATTCGATCTTTGGGAAACCAGAAATTTCATATGCTTGTTTAAGTCTTCTGTTTATCCTTGGATGAGGAAATGTATAACTAACATATTTAAATTTTTTAAATGGTTTGATTTCTCCCCTCCTAATGATCAAGAGAACTTTATTAAACAAAATTTCACAGCCTTTACAGATTGCTGGTATGTTTTATTCCATTTAATCTCATGTACTTCAGTGAATGGCACTTTCTGAAAAAAAATAATCAATCAATAATTAAAAATATTTTTATAATTTTTATTTAAATCAGAAGACCACATGGTATCACTGCTCAGTATTTATAAACAAAAACTTATGGAGAAATTTGACTATTTTTATATATATATGAATCTAGATTTCAAGTAATCATCATTTTATGACAAATCCTCAAAAAGCTGTCACAGTCTCACTTGCAGATCAATAAATGTATGTGTTAACTGGTGGGTATAAAATTGTTATAGATACCCATCTATATCTGAAACTCCATAACTGAAATATACATGCCTACACCTGTAGCATAATACCTTACATCATTTTATGATACCACAGGACAGCTTAGAACATCCCAACTTTGTCAGTGCTCTCATTTCCATCATGCTGATACATGTTAACTCAAGTTACAGATGAAACCTAAGGCATAAAACAATGGACTTTTCGATATTCAATGTTACTAGATAATCAGAGTTTACTTTGTTTTACCTTAAAGTATAACTTAAACATGTGAAAAGAACAGATCTAATGGAAAGTTTGATCCGTTTCGACAAATGTATACACACCAGTGCAACTCAACCCCCCATCAAAACATTGAACATATCCATCATGCCACAAAGCTTCCAATCTATCTCACCTTTCCCCTTCATGCTCTCCCACTGCCAGAAGCAACCACTGTTCTGTTCTCGATCACCATAGATGAACTTCGCCTGTTTTAAAACTTTATATGAATGTATGTAATCTTTTGTGTCTGGCCTCATTCACTAAACATGGTTTTGTTTGAGATCCATTCATGTTTTACCATGTGTCACTAGTTTATTTATTTTTATTGCTGAGTAGTACTCAAGTGTATGAACAAGCACAGTTTGTTTATCCATTCTCTTGCTGATGAAACATGGGTTGTTTTTAGTTCGGGGCTATCATAAATAATGATTTATGCATGCACTTGCAAAAAGCTTTCTTTGTGAACGTATGTTTTCATTTCTCTTTGACAAATACCTAGATGTTGAACTGATTGATAAGGAAGATGTATGTTTCACTTTTTTTATAACTTGCAAAATGTTTCCCAAAGGCTGCTCCATTTTATATACCCAGCTGGAATATGAGATTTTTGGTTGGTCCATATTCTTACCATATTTGCTCTTGTAACTCTTTTTCATTTTGACATTCTAGTGACTGTGTACTGTATCTTTCTATGATGAACACAATGAACTGTGAGTAGTGGCTCACACATTCATTTCTATGTACAAGTCACAAACTATAGCACATTAAGCAGATATATTAAGTAGAATGAATTAAAAGATAAAAACCAAGATTTTTTTATTGCTCTTAAGAGGTGTCCTCAGATGTAATTTTGACTAGAAGGAAATTTAGTCATATTTTATGTACGCTCATAGCAACTAGTGCTAAAATACACAAAGTATACACATATACCAGGTGTGCCAGTTAATATGGATTTTTTCAATAGATGGAGTTACACATATGTTGATATATATGTGATTTTATATGTATGCTATTTTGTTGTATTGACAGCAAGCTTCAAAACTTCATATGTCAAATTTTCTGAAGGTGTTAACATCGTAGATATTTTTACGCTTAAAAATGTCGAATTTCGTGCCAAAAAAAGAGCATTTGCGGGAAATTTTAATTCATTACTTTATTTTGAAGAAAAGTGCTGCTAAAAGTTATCATATACTTTGAGAAGCTTATGGTGAACATGCTCCATCTCAAGATACTTGTGAACGCTGGTTTAAATGCTTTAAAAGTAATGATTTTGATGTGAAAGACAAAGAACGTCCAGGTCAACTGAAAAAGTTTGAAGACCAACAATTACAAGCATTATTGGATGAAGATGTGTATCAAGCTCAGAAACAACTTGCAGAAAGATTCAACATTGCTCAGCAAACAATTTCTGATCGTTTCCAAGCAATGGGAAAGATTTTAAAGGAAGGAAAATGGGTGCCACATCAACTGAACGAAAGACAAATGGAAAACCGAAAAGTCATCAGTAAAATGTTGCTTCAACGGCATGAAAGAAAGTCTTTTTTGCATCGAATTGTGACTGGCGATGAAAAGTGGATTTATTTTGAGAATCCCAAATGCACAAAATCATGGGTTGATCCAGGTCAACCATCAACATAGACTGCAAGGCCAAATCGCTTTGGAAAGACAATGCTCTGTGTTTGGTGGGATCAGGAAGGTGTGGTGTATTATGAGCTTCTAAAAGCAGGTGAAACCATTAATATTGATCACTACCGACAACAAATAATCAATTTGAACCACGCTTTGATCCTAAAAATGCCCAGAATGTGCCAGAAGACACGGCAAAGTATTTTTGCTTCATGATAATGCACCATCACACACTTCAAAACCAGCTAAAGACACATTAAAAGATCTTGCCTGGGAAGTATTAACCCACTCTCCGTATTAACCAGACCTTGCTCCTTCAGATTACCACTTGTTCGGATCGATGGCACACGCACTTTCTGAGCAGCACTTCAAAATGTACAAGGAAGTGGAAAATTGGGTCTCTGAATGGTTTGCCTCAAACAAGAAAAGTTCTATTGGGACGGTATCCAAAAATTACCTGAAAGATGGGGGGAAATGTGTAGCTAGTGATGAACATTACTTTGAATAAAGCACTTTTGATGTTTCTCTTGAAATTATCGTGTTTTCTTTGATTACAAAATCTGCATTATTAACCGGTACACCTGGTACAGACAGTTAATTACATACACCTAATTTGTAAATGCATGTATTATTACTGATGGACTCAAACAGAAATATTTCTCTACTGCACAGAGTATGAATCAGTTTTTAAGAAACCAGACAGCTAAGATACAGTGAGCTACGATTACTTGGTAGTTCATTGGGAGGAAAGGCTGCCTGGCAATAGAAGCATTCTGAGTGTAATGATACATAGTCATTGATCTTTACTATGTTACTGAAGCATTTAATTTTAAAAATGCATCATTTAACTAGAATGAAATCCTTAAAAAGTAAGACATTTTTAAGAGTTTTCGAAAAAACTATGTCAGAACAAAAAATTAATTTATATCTTGAGTACAGGGGCTGAGACAAGCATGTATTGACTCTCGGCCCTACACTGTCCAAGAATCATAGGCCAAGTTCACATGACAAAAGATATGTTTTTATACAGTTGGATTCAAAATATTTCTCAATATTAATATAACTGAGATGGTACATAGTCAAAAACACAAAGCTTAATATGTCAATTTCAGTGGCATCCACAGTCCTAACCATTCCCCCCCCTTTTAACTTTAAAATTAATTGCTTTCTAAATAATTTAATTACTTTTAAAATGAAAATATATAATATTCAAATATTTAGCATTCATCCTATGTGCCTACATAAACACAGATATAGATTAGATATTTGCCTCTCATACCAGGTTATAATCGGCATTTCATTTGTATAACATCCACACCCCCCCCCCCAAATGGACTGTAAATTCTAGAGACAGAGATCATAATTCTTTTAATCACTATTGATCACTATTGCAGCCACAGGGCTGTTATGTAACTAGAGATCAATGTACTTTTGTTGAACTTTTATTCATTAATTAAACAAATACTTATTAAGTGGCTTCTATGGGCACTATGATGGCAATATTCTTCACATGAGCATAACTAAGAAGCTCATAGTTTAATAGGAGAAATAAAAATGTACAATGTGACAAAAACTACAACATAAAAGTACATCATTTATAAAAGTATCAGAGGAGGAAGATTTCTCTGTGTAAGTCTATAAATGATTCCTGAAAGAGGTGACATCCGACCTGGATTTTCAAAGACAAATGGGACTTTTGCCAGACAGATCATGGGGGGAGATATGACAAAATTATAAATAAAATAGAGGCCCAGTGCATGAAATTCATGCGGGGAGGGGGGGAAGGGGGTTGTCCCTCAGCCCAGCCTGCACCCTCTCCAATCTGGGACATCCCTCTCACAATCCAGGACTGCTGGCTCCCAACGCTCGCCTGCCTGCCTGCCTGATTGCCCCTAACTGCTTCTGCCTGCCAGCCTGATCATCCCCTAACTACTCCCCTGCCAGCCTGATGGATGCCTCATTGCTCCCCTGCTGGCCCGATTGCCCCTAACTGCCCTCCCCTGCAGGCCTGGTCACCCCTAACTGCCCTCCCCTGCTGGCCTGGTCGCCCCTAACTGTCCTCCCCTGCAGGCCTGGTTGACCCCAACTGCCCTCTCCTGCAGGCCGGGTCACCCCTAACTGTCCTCCCCTGCAGGCCTGGTCACCCCCAACTGCCCTCCCCTGCAGGCCTGGTCCCCCCCAACTGCCCTCTCCTGCAAGCCTGGTCCCTCCCAACTGCCCTCCCCTGCAGGCCTAGTCCCCCCAACTGCCCTCCCCTGCAGGCCTGGTTGCCCCTAACTGCCCTCACCTGCTGGCCTGGTCGCCCCTATCTGCCCTCTCCTGCAGGCCTGATCATCCCTAACTGCCCTCCCCTGCCGGCCCCTAACTGCCATCCCCTGCAGGCCTGGTAGACCCCAACTGTCCTCCCCTGCTGGCCCGGTCACCCCTAACTGTCCTCCCCTGTAGGCCTGGTAGCCCCTCAACTGCCCTCTCATGTAGTCCTGGTCACCCCTAACTGTCCTCTTCTACAGGCCTGGTCCCCCCAACTGCCCTCCCCTGCAAGCCTGGTCCCTCCCAACTGCCCTCCCCTGCAGGCCTGGTCCCCCCCACCCCCAACACCCCTCCCCTGCAGGCCTGGTAGCCCCCCAACTGCCCTCTCATGCAGTCCTGGTCACCCCTAACTGTCCTCCCCTGCAGGCCTAGTCCCCCCCAACTGCCCTCCCCTGCAAGCCTGGTCCCTCCAAACTGCCTTCCCCTGCTGGCCTGGTTGCCCCTAACTGCACCCCCCTGCTGTCCTGGTCACCCCCAACTGCCCTCCCTTGCAGGCCTCATCCCTTTCAACTCCCCTCCCCTGCTGGCCTGATCGCCCGCAACTGCCCTCCCCTGCTGGCCATCTTGTGGTGGCCATCTTGTGTCCACATGGGGGCGGCCATCTTGTGTGTTGGAGTGATGGTCAATTTGCATATTACCTCTTTATTTTATAGGATGGTCTACTATTGCCCTAACCAGTTTGGCTTAGTGGATAGAGCATCGGCCTGCGGACTGAAGGCTCCCAGGTTTAATTCCAGTCAAGGGCATGTACCTTGGTTATGGGCACATCCCCAGTAGGGTGTGTGCAGGAGGCAGGTGATCGATGTTTCTCTCTCATCAATGTTTCTAACTCTCTATCCCTCTCCCTTCCTCTCTGTAAAAAATTAATAAAATATACTTAAAAAAATAATAAATGGTCTACTATTTAAAAAGGCACATTAGACATGATGATAAAAATAATACAACCTATATCCCTACAACATAAAATAAATTAGTTCTTAGACTATATGGCAGCTCTCACTCCAAAAACCCCATCAATATCTCCTTGATATTTCTATTGCTTGATCCTAGACTTTTATAATATCATTATTAGAGCTCCATTCTAATTTAATCAGATATCCTACTTACCAGCACACGATACAAAATTAAGTCACATTTCTTTTAATCAAATTAAATTTTTGAGGCTCCATTCCATCTCTTCATAATCCTCTCACTGCTGATTGCTCTAAGACCCCCAGGGATAACTTCTTAATCCGAAGGGTCTATCTTTGTACTATCACCTCAGGGAGAGAATCCAGGAAGGCAAGCTCTGGCTGAGGAAGGGCTCACTGCCACCTGCTGTGCTGTGACTGCTTGCACCAGACTGCTGATGCAACCTGGTCCCGGCAGATGCAGTCCAGGAAGGTACAGTCTTCTCTGGGGACAATGTATGGTGACTTGGGCACACACTGAGCCCAGTGTTTGGTGAGCCATCATCCAGTATAATTCCTGCACTATTAAATAAAGTGTGTCCTGCCTCTCTCACTGATCCCGGATGAAAGTAAAAACCAGGTGGTCTCATGATTAGGTTTCATGTCTCCATGCCACCTTCTACTTGGGATCCTGGCATGAAAGCTACTTAATGATAGAAACCTTTCTGTTTATACACACACACCGCCTTTTCTATTTTTCTAAGAAGCTGAGTCTAGAGGGGTTTTCTATGTCAGTCACATGCTATGCCATTAACTATTTTTTACGCAGTTCCCAGGAGTGCTAGAGGCCTTGCCTCTTTCAGCACATTGCTGATCACCATTTTCTACACTTAGGGCAGTGATCGGCAAACCGCGGCTCGAGAGCCACATGTGGCTCTTTGGCCCCTTGAGTGTTCTAATGCCACTTCTTCAAAATAGACTCACCCAGGCCGAAAACCAACTTCTGCACATGAGCCACGAAGTTTCAATCGCACTGTATGTGTGCATGGCCGCACGTGGTATTTTGTGGAAGAGCCACACTCAAGGGGCCAAAGAGCTGCATGTGGCTCATGAGCCGCAGTTTGCAGACCACTGACTTAGGGGAATGGTATTTTTATCTGTGAAATTCCTGATTCCAGTCCATCTTACACATTGATTTCCAATTAAACTTCGGAAAGCATACCTTCTATTGTGCCAGTTAAACTTTTTTTATTGGTTCTCTACTGCATATCAAACTATGGTCACACTCCTTAGCCTAGCCTTCAAGAGTTCCACGTTCCAGTTTCCTGTGTTTCCACTCATAGCACACCACCTCATGCGGTCATAGATACAGCTATTGCTTTAGCAGTAAGGAATTAGGTATCATCGACTGTTACAGAATTTACCAGGCGACCGAAAATACGCAGGAGTACCGAAGGCACAGGAAAACACCATTTATTTTCAGATGTTTCCCATGTACTAGTGAAGCATCCATCTTATGTAAAAACTGCTGTTTGACATTTTAACCCTGCTATTTGGCTTCTGTAAATTCTTGCTCGCTAAGACTACTCCCACTTCAGAGAGGCCATTAAACCTTCCCCAGACAAGGTTATCAGTGCTGGCACCAGGCCAGGCCTCTGGTTGAGGTCTCAAGGCCCCAGTACATATGGCCTCTTTAAGAACTTGCAAAAGGGGCCGGAAACACCCCATATTTGGGAGACAAAGAAGGTAAAAACATATAAATAGGGAAAATTCCTGCATGTTGGGGCCCAGAATTTGAGAGACATTTTCCTCTGGACCTGTGCGTAATAAATGTAACTCCATCTCTCTAAGTATTGCTTGGTTCTTCTTCGGTTTTCTGTAACACTAGTACAGTGACTCAGGGGAGACTGTTTCTCTCCAAATTCTGAGCCTCCCAATATGCAGGAAGCTCCCCCATTATGCCCTTTGGTTTCTTTGTCCCCCAAATATGGATGGGACTTCCGGACCTTTCGCGGGCTTTGCAAAAAGCCCCGTGTGTTGAGATGGGGGCTGTGAGACCACACCTAAAGGCCTGGCCTGGTGCCAGCGCTGATAACCCCCTCTGGGGGTCATGCATTGTTCATGGTTTATGGCCTCTGTAAAATGTGAGTATTTAGTAAACCGGTCTTGCAATACCAGATTGTGGAGAAAGGGGCAGTGACTTAATTATAGGCTATCAAGAATGTACATTAGGTTACTGGCAGAGATTCAGATTGCTAGCCCCCCCCCCCCCCCCCCGCAAATGTCTTCTTTTCCCCATCAGACTTCTAACTGAACCATGTTATTTCACTGGTGAGGAGGCAGACATGGAATTGCAAAGTTCGGTTATACAGTCAATGCTAAGAAGAATGCTTGGAATATACAAAGTGCTCATTAAATATTTGTTGCATGAATTAAAGTTTAGATCAATGAGTTTTTCAGTTTACTTCCAAGGTATACATCAAATTATATAGAACCTGACTCTCTCAAAAGATTCATAGTCAATACTGAAACCAATCAAAATAAAAATTATACAAGTATCTACATTCATTTGCCTAATATCAAAGTGCATAAATTCAGTAAGTAACATATATTATTTCTATTTCAAAAACAATAATAAATACTTATTAAACAATTTAGCATGTGTCAGGAATTGGTCTACTTCTTTATATATATTTAACTTCAAAACAATCTTATACTATAGGTACTGTTATTACATCTATTTTACAAATGAGAAAACTGAGGCTCAAAGAAATTAAATAACAAGTACAACAAGAAAATAATTGAGTAACTTTTGGCTATATCTCCTGTAGGAGCAGAAAGTGTCATAGGTAATTCCAGGTTGTCTGGCCTAAATATGTGATTGGATGGGTATGCCAACACGAAGATGGCAAGCATTGGATGAACACTTGGATTTGGGGGTGTGCCTGTGTGTACTTTAAGCGCTTGGTTTGGATTATTTTATGTTAGAGGGAGCTCTAAGACATCCAGTGAAAGATATTAGAATGGTAATTGGCTCAGAGGTCAGAAGAGAAGTGTTGACTGGGGATATACTAATAAATCTAGGAGTCATTGACTAACAACTTGTATAGTGTCCAGATATAATGTGTGTACGTATGTATATACACATACCCACATGCTGATACACACATGCATACACATACTCAGATATTAATATATAGAACTATGTCATGTATAATTTAGCCCAGCTGCTGAACTCAGAATATACCAGCTTTTGATACTAAAGCTTAGGGACCCGCATAAGTTAGGCTTGAGTTTAGTGGCTTGTAACTAACAAAAAACCATATTACAAATATTAGTTTGGAAGTGGGTGGGGTTTTTGTTGTTGTTGTTGTTGTTGTTGTTATTTGTGTGTGTGTTTTTCATTGATTTTTTTAGAGAGAGTAGAAGGGAGGGGGAGAGACAGAGACAGAGAGAAACATCGATATGAGAGAGACACATCAATGGGTTGCCTCCTGCATGTGCACCCCAAGCAGGGCCGGGAATGGAGCTTGCAACTGAGGCACATTTTCTTGACCACAATCAAACCTAGGACCCTGCAGTCCATGAGCTGATGCTCTATCCACTGAGCCTAACCAGCTAGGGCTGGAAATAGGTATTTTTAAGGACAGTGCAGTTGTTCAGGGACCATTAA
This sequence comes from Eptesicus fuscus, assembly GCF_027574615.1. Lineage (NCBI taxonomy): Eukaryota > Metazoa > Chordata > Mammalia > Chiroptera > Vespertilionidae > Eptesicus > Eptesicus fuscus. The sequence continues at coordinate 55,375,636 of NC_072483.1, read as the reverse complement.
AGGTTTTTCCTACTCTTCCATCCTAAGAGGGCATTTGCATTCACTGTGCTGTGCTGGATTCTAGGCAGACAGAAGAAGGAAGTGGAAAGGAGGAAAGGTAGTGTCTGTTTTGTTTTCATTGGCAGAGTGTGTCCCCTGGCTATCCCTGTGGGGGAAAACGGTGACTGGGAAATCAAGTTTCTGAGTATATTGTAACTTCAAATAAAATTGAGATTCTGTTTTGTTAGGAAAGATGAAGAGAGTGAATATTAGATAGACAATTGGCATGTCTGCCAGGTAGTCATAGGGTTTTAGTGCTTTCACAAAATTTGAAACTGCCTAGTATAAACCCCTTCATTTTCCACATTGAAAACCTAAAGTGATTTGTTCCAGGTTATATGGCAAGTAGGCAGAGTTGACAGCTAGTGAAGTTGGTAAGAACGGAACCTAGGTGTTCTGGCTGCTGGTTCCGTGGCACAACCATCATACAACCTTGCAGTATCAACAACCTAAAAGGTTATCATAGTGGTCTAACAACCTTACCCCAGAGCCTTCCATTTGCCACTCAGCTCTCATAGTGCTCGACACAAATACTTACCACACTCTATTGTAATGATTTGTTTGTGTGTTTATTTGCCCTCTAAATTGGAAATACCCCATGGAGCAGGCACTGTGACTTATTCATCTTTATCTCTCTTCCCTTCCCCCCAGGGTCTAAGCGAACACTCAGCATATTGTACATAGTTAATAGGTTCTTGTGAAATGAATTAACCTCACACAGAAGAACATAACCTCAGGATAACATTTCAGTGAGCTCTGATGAAAGGATATGAAGCATTCTTATAATATTGAATTCTATCCCAATGGCCCTTAAGCCATTGATTAAAATCATTATTACAATATTATTAGGGCTGGTAAAATGATCTGATTCAGTCTCTATGTTCAAATAGTGTTTGCTTTATCAGAGTCCACTAAGGACCAGATACCTTACACGGCCCAAGTTTACCGGATCAGTAGATGGGAGGAAGAAAATAAAGCCAGAAGTCCTTCTTCTTAGGCTGTTTAGTGTTGTGTTTCAAGATATCACATTATCAAAACTTTAATGTGATGATATATTTCACTTTTATATTTTATATGTTCAAAATATAAAATGCTTTATGCTATTTCAGAATACTGACCCTATAATATAATGCTAAATGAAGATGCAAAGATTTTCATATATATGATATTATAAATGGGCAAGAGCAAAAGAGAGCTAAAATTTATTATCAAGATTGAACTTGAGCTTTTCTACTTCTAGGGATTGATACTCATAATACATCTTTAGCACCCCTCCAGGGCAGCTTAGATATTCTACTTTCTATTTGTAACTGGGAAAATAGAGGTTAAGATAAAGGCCAGAACAACTGTCAGAAAGCATTAGTTTTGCTACTCTATAAACATATCCATTTGCTTAAATTACACTGGCTCTTAGCATCCACTTTTGCTATGTGTAATACGGCCAACACTATTTTCTCAGCACTTTACTCATGTGAAAATGAGAACATGCATTTTATATCATTAAATAAATTAGACCAGACTAGATATGACACATAGTCCTTGTCCTTGAGACCTAAATTAAACCAGGGAAACCTAGTAAGAGCAAGAGTAGGTATAAAGACAATCAGGTACAGAACTAAACATGAGCTCATATATTTCTCATAGGTATCTCATATATACCAAATATATATTAACTAGAAGCCCGGTGCACAAAATTCATGCACGGGGTGTGTGTGTCCCTCAGCCCAGCCTGTACCCTCTCCAATCTGGGACCCCTCGAGGGATGTCCGACTGCCCGTTTAGGCCCGATCCTACCTGAATCGGGCCTAAACAGGCAGTCGGACATCCCTCTCACAATCCAGGACTGCTGGCTCCCAACTTCTCACCTGCCTGCCTTTCTGATTGCCCCTAACCGCTTCTGCCTGCCAGCCTGATTACCCCCTAACCACTCCCCTACCAGCCTGATTGATGCCTAACTGTTCCCCTGCCAGCCTGATTGCCCCTAACTGTCCTCCCCTGCAGGCCTGGTCACCCCTAACTGCTCTCCCCTGCAGGCCTGGTCACCCCTAACTGCCCTCCCTGCAGGCCTGGTACCCCCCAACCGCCCTCACCTGCTGGCCATCTTGTAGCGGCCATCTTGTGTCCACATGGGGGCAGCCATCTTTGACCATATGGGGGCAGCCATCTTGTATGTTGGAGTGATGGTCAATTTGCATATCACTCTTTTATTAGATAGGATAGAGGCCTGGTGCATGGGTGGGGGCTGGCTGGTTTGCCCTGAAGGGTGTCCCGGATCATGGTGGGGGTTCCCTTGGGGTGTGGGGCGGCCTGCGTGAGGGGCCTGTGGTGGTTTGCAGGCTGGCCACACCCCCCAGCAACCCAAGTGGAGGCCCTGGTATCTGGGATTTATTTATCTTCTATAATTGAAGCTTTGTAGCCTTGAGCAGAGGCTAGGACTGGTCAGGGCAGGCGAGAATCTTGGCTTCCTCCATTGCCAGGGGCAATCCAAGCCTCCTTCTCACTCCAGCTCCATGGCCCTCACCATCTTTGTGGGGATTTATTTATCTTCTATAATTGAAACTTTGTAGCCTTGAGCAGAGGCCAGGGCCGGCCAGGGCAGGTGGGAAGCTTGGGTTCCTCCATTGCCGGGGCAACCCAAGCCTCCTGCTTGCTCCAGCTCCGTGGCCGGCTGCCATATTTGTTGGGTTAATTTGCATACTCACTCCTGGTTGGCTGGTGGGCGTGGCTTGTGGGTGTAGCAGAGTTATGGTTAATTTGCATGTTTCTCTTTTATTAGATAGGATAGCAATTTCATATTTTTGTTACATGTAGTCATGTGAGCTCTATCCTCCTGGGACATAAATTTCACTTAATATAAATTTGTTGAACAAAAGGGACTTATATTTCTTCTTCATTTCAGTGCAATGTACATAGAGAGAGGGGAAAATTTGGATGTTGTTTGAACAACAAGAGATAATTGTGTAAGTCAAACAGGATTAGATGGAGTTTGCACATTAAGGTAATGACCCCTAATATAGTCAAAAGGTTAGAGCTTAAGATTCTGTTTAAAAAATATATTCTCATTCTCATATTTGACCCAATTTGATCCTTTCTAAAACCTCATAATCAATAAAAAAGGCAAGTTTTCTTATTTCTAGATAAGGAAAATGAAACTCAGAGAAGTTCTGCAGCCTGCCCAAATTCTGACAGCTACCAAGTCCCAGAGCTGGGAGTCAGAGCTCTAAATCCAGGGATTTCTGCCTCTAATCTCTGGGCTCCTTTTACTACACCATCTTTTCCTGTTAGAGATGGGTTATGGACCCAATGCACGTTGTAACAGCCAAGCTGATATTTCATAGATTTGCTTAAAAATTTTTTAATCTAGTTTAGTTATTAAACAAATACACTCAAGACAGGTAATCATTTGAAACCTCAATCATTTGATAAATGTATAAAATACCTGAACAGTAATTAGTTCTGCTGCATAATTGCCTTGTGCTACATTTAATGATTATTATGCTTTTTAATTCATGATTGTCTAATATCTACTTCCCTATTGCTATGGGACAAAGAGACTTTTTTTTGTGTGATATGTGTGCCCTGTAATCCTGTCTTTATATTGCTCTGTGAAAAGCTGATTAGGAGCAGAACCCATTAAGGTCTATATTAAAGGAACCGTGAGAAAATAATGAATCAGAAAACCGACACAGGAAGTTAAATGGAAAATAATCATTTAACACTTGTTAATTCTTTTTAAAATGTATGCACTTCCTTTAGAAGGAAGTTTTAGAATTCAGTTAAAAACTTATATCAAAAAATATTTATTGTGTATAATTCAGAACTTTATTTCACACAGCACTGTTCTCTTATAACCAAACTACCCTGCAAATAATGTTATATACACTAACACTACCTTTATATTTTTATTTGTTTAGCGCTTTGTAGCTGAAGAGAATTTTCACATATTTTACTTTTTTGCTCTTTCTCTGTATTAGTTTGTGCATACTCTTCCATCTATGTATTTACTATATTTCTCTGATCATCTTCTCTATTTTTCTAAAATGATAGCTCAGGAGTTATTCTTGTATCACAGTATCAAGATATATGTGGGTGCTCAGTTTTGAGAATAAACAGACAGTATAATATTTTCAGCTAAGCAAGAAGATAAATGTCCTGAACCTTATGCAATAAATTTAACGACAAAATATTTCATAAATTATCTAGAAGCTCCTCATTTTCATGGATTAGAGACACTTGAGAATTCCAGAAATGTAGTGATGTTGTCATCATCCCTTGGTATTCAAAGGTGATTCCTGTTCATCTCCCATTCATCTGCTTGAAATTATGTAACCCTGTAATGTTTGTTCCATCCATCCACAGTGTTTAGCATTTCTTATGTTCCTGTCCAACTTCATAATGCTCTTCTATGTCTAACTAAGACCATGGCAGGGGTCCTCAAACTTTTTAAACAGGGGGCCAGTTCACTGTCCCTCAGACCGTTGGAGGGCCGGACTATAGTTTAAAAAAAACTATGAACAAATTCCTATGCACAATGCACATAACTTATTTTGAAGTAAAAAAACAAAAAGGCAAAAACACCCGCATGTGGCCCGCAGGTCATAGTTTGAGGACACCTGATGTAGAGAATGGGCCTGGGCAAGAAAGAGAACTAGATGAGGTTTGATTTGTGTCCCATCCTCCTCAGGCTGCATGTTTCTTCTCATGCCAGTATTTGTTATTCTCCTAGCCACTCCTCTAACCAAAATATGCTTTGAGGAAAGAACACTATAAACATTAATTAAATTATTTAGTAAGTTTAAGTTACCTTAACCAAGAGGTTTTGCTATTTAACACAGTAACTCTAACTCTGGCATGAAAGACTATTAAAGATACTTCAGGCATCAAATGAGGAAGAAAAATTCATAAGAAGGCTATGATAAAAACAATAAAGAGCAGAGAGTTTCTTTCTGGACTATAAATTTGCCCGATTCTTTATCTGGATCAGAATCTGACCTTGTGACGCTAAGAGTAGTTTTCTCTACTTTGGCCTGCTGACAGGCATATTAGAAAGATTAAGGATCTTTGACATTTTAATTTAAGGCCCAAAAGCAATATTTGGGTTAAGAAGAACGATGTCAAACGTGCCAAAAGAAAAACATTTCAACTCTTTTATTTAATACCTGAAACATTGTGAAAAAGGAAATATGTATTCTTGGGGAGGAAAATATTGGGAATGGGTTGGGAAAACACAGTATAACTGTTAAAGTACCTGATTCGTAATGACTGAAAGGCATGAGGACCTTTTCTCCTCTCTATCATTTTGCCTAACTCCTAAAATGAAATCTTGTCATTTTGATTGTACTATTGGGAACAACTATTATATATGTTATTAAAATGTCAGCCTTAAGATAAAAATTGCTCAGACATTGCTTCGATTTTTATCATTGTATACCTTGAAAAATTACAACTTAAAGCGTACATTTAGTAATCTTAGTAATGGGCTACAGAAATGCTGGGTATATCTATCTCTCTTCTGTGGAGGAGTGTATTTTCCCAAGATGGCTGCACCAATATATATTCCATCTTCCATCTTCTTCTTACAGTGTGATAGCAACACTTTGATCAAGAGATGAGCTCTCAATTTCCTTGCTCTAGATTTCCTCGCTCTCAATTTCTCTCTCCCTTCCCTCTCTATCTGTCTCCAGTCTCTATGGGAACCCAGCCACCATGCAGTAGCAAGCCACACTGGCTCACATGGAGACACTACATAGAGAGTTACACCAGGACAGAAACTGAGTCTTCAAGCCAACAATTAGTCACAACTGCCAGCTATGAGCAAGCCTTCTGATGATCCAATCCCAAACTTTTAATCTTCCAACTGAGGCCCCAGGCACTGTGGAGCAGAGATAAGCTGTCCACTTTTACTCTGTCTAAACTCCTAACCATCATGATCCATGAGCATAATAAATGGTTGTTTTACTCAATTTTATTTTGCATAATTTATTACCTAGCCATAGTAATGGAAACATCATATTAGAAATATGGACCTGATGTCTTTGTTTTCTATTCTGGGCTTTAGTCATCACTGCAGTTCTTAACTGTTCAAAGAAACGATGAGACATAATGCCACATCATCTACTTCATTCTTTACATGTCTCCAATCCATGCAGGTTCACTATGCTTCCAGATAGGACATGGCACAGCCAGTATTTCAAAACTAAATGAGCAATTTAGAAGCCACATGGAAACAACATATTCTTTAGCCCTGTCAATGGTGGTACCCAGATACAGAAATATTAAACTTATTTCAACATATATTTATTGAGTATCTATATGTGCAAAAGAAGAAAAAAGAGGGAATTGGTATTTATTAAGTGATTTGTACATGGCTGACACTATTAATTATTAAATACTTACAACTATCTTAGATGAGAATCACCACAAATAAGATTCAGGGAGGTTAAACAACTTTCCAGATATAACTGCCAGTATGTGGTAGAGTCTCAAGATGCAAACTTATATGTGTATTATGTCAAATATATGCCTTTTGCACTCTGCCTTATTTTTATAATAGGATAATGATAGGAACTATTTCAATGGTTGTCATGCCAATTGAATAAGACAGTTTGTGAAATGTGCCTAGAACATAGTGAACAATAAATATTATTTTACAGCATTTTGTCTTAACTATGACTTAGTGTTAGATACTGTAAAAATATAAAAATGAGTAAAATATAGTCTTCACACTCAATAAGTTTACATTATAGCTTTGGGGTTGTTGTATTGGAGCTGTACTGATTTAGGTGTTGAGGCAAATATACAAAAACTATAATGCTATAATGTGAAATACATTTTAATAAATGATTTAAGAAATTTATTTTCTTTAGTTGAGATAGCAAGAAAGTTTTCATGGATACAATAGTACTGAGAATGAACCTTGATAGTTAAAATTTTGTTTTAACAGAAAGGAAGAGTGGCTAATTCTATGTAGAAGGAATTGCATAGCAAAAGAAAATAAAAGTATCAGGAACTATTCTAAGTTCAGTATTCCCAGAGAAAAGAAATTATTTAAAACTATAAAACTTGGATATGTTTATGGACTTAGGGGAAGGAGTCAATAATGATTTACAGAAAGATGATGGCTGTCCTGAAAGAGGTGACAATGGGGTAGGTTGCAGGAGATGGGAATGGAGTTGGCCATGAACAGCAAGAGGAATACCTCTTTCTTGGAGAATAGAGGAACTGTGGCCATAGAGGAAATGATAAAGAGTGGAGGAAGGATGAAGATGGCAGCCTCAGATTTTCCAATGGATAGGAAAGGAGACTAGGAATTGAAGAGGATGGGGAAGTAGAATGGTTTTGAAAGGGAATGGAAGAAGCAGTTGAATGAGGTCAAATCCAAGGATTACTGTTGCTCCCATAATAAGTATTTGTTGTTTATTCTACATGTGCTAGATGTTGAGAGTACAATAATTTAAAAAGTAGGTACTAACTCTGCCTTCAGGACAGATATTAGGTAAGAAAATGGAAAATTATTATTCTGTGAGATAGCGCCAAATGGAAGTCTATTGCATAGACATCTACAGGGGCACAGTTTAGAAAGGGCTCTGAGGCTCAATTCATTTTGTGAGCTAGAGGAGGCTCAATTAATTTTGTGAGTTAGAGGCATGCTTTCCACAGCACATGACATCTAGATGGAAAGTAACACCACCAACATGACATCTAGATGGATAGCAACAACACCAATAACAAAGCAATAGGTGTTAGCCAAGCAAAGGGAGGGAGGGAAGTGTTGCAACACATGGCCTATTGGGTGCAAAGACCTGCAATTATAGGAAGTCTGGCATATGTCACTGAAAATACGATCTCCTTTATTTACATGTTATAGCAAGGACTATGAAATAACCACCCCCATGATATTAGAGAAGCACTGTATGATTTTTACACAGAAGAAAAATCAGCTCAAATCTACATTTTGGAGAGATGTCGTAGTCAAAGCTCTTAGTGGCAAAAAAGCAGAATCCTACTTGGGCTGACTTAAGCAAAAAGGAGAAATTTATTAACTATATGTTATAGCATTTCAACCTTTTTCATATCCTGGCACAGATGGAAATGATAATATTTATATAGCACCCTGGGGAAAATAGATGAGGCTGCTTGTGGCAGGAGGCAGTCAGCCTGGGGACTCCAGCTGCCATAAGGGCTGGAGGGGTCAATATCACAGCACACATCTTCAGCACACCTGCTGGAAAGCGAAGACCCATTATATGAAATTACAGACTCAGGGATAAATCACAATCCTGAAAGACTGGCTGAGCCACATGAGGGGCTGAGGCTGCGAACTCTAAAGCTATCAGAAGTCAAGCCTGTTTCTTTCTTTTTCTAGGCCAATTGGCTCATATATCTGCTCCTTTCTGTATGTATATTTCTTTCTCTCTCCTTGTGCTAGATGCGTACCTTCCTTGTGCACATGGCAGAAGATACTGTCTCACAACTCCCACATGCACAAGTTCTTCCAGTTAAAATATTTAATAAAGTTGTACTGACAGATCTTAGTATTTAACCCCAAGTTCCCAAGAAAGAGCATATGATTGTCCCAAGTGTTCATCCTGTTTGAATTTTTTTGTTGTAAAAAGTAATAAACATAGGACCACGAATAAGTGGCCACATACTAAACATGGAAGTTCCGGGGAGGCCTGTGTGGCAGCATTACAAACACAGAGACCTAAAGTAACCACATAAGATGGTCTGAAATTAAAACTTTCTAACTAAAAGTGGTTCATGCTGGGGAGTCATGTCCTAGGCTGGTATTTTTTCCGTAACAAAGGTCAATCTTACCTTAACTACTAGTAAGCCTGTCTATGATAACATACCTGATAACATATCTTTAGAATATCAAAGTAATTTCCTTTTTTCCAGACGCCTCAAAGCACCAGAGCAGAAACCACAAATCCCCTCAGTGGTATTATCATCATGTTAATTGTTAACTGTTAACTATCCTATAACCTTCTATATAAAAGAAGTATGTGTTTATTCCTTTTACTTTTTATCCAATCCAAGAGGTTTCCCCATTTTCTTTCTACTGCTTCCCTAATCTAGCACCAATGAATTTCTTTATATATATGTGTGTGTGTGTGTGTGTGTGTGTGTGTGTGTGTGTGTATATATATATATATATATATATATATATATATATATATGAGGCCTGGTGCATGAAATTCATGCACTCAGGGGGGTTGGGTGTCCCCCAGCCTGGCCTGTGCCCTCTCACAGTGTGGGAGCCCCGCGATTGATAGCCCCAAAGAGGTAGGCCCCGCCCACCCATCCGGGGTTCCTAGATGGATTGCCCCAAAGAGGTAGGCCAGAGCCGCGGGCCCCGCCTCTGCACCACACATGCAGCATCAAGCCCCCGCCCACCCACGCATGCACGCAGCCCTGCCCACCCGCACGCTCCCGCTGCGCACACAGCTTCCTGGTGATTGCTCATTGCGGCATGAGGGCGTCACGGCGTGAGGGCGTGATGACCACATAGGCTTTTATTAATAGGATGTATATATATACATACTAGAGGCCCGGTGCATGAATTCATGCATGGGTAGGATCTGGCCGGCCCAGCCAGGGGGCAGGGACGTGGGAGGTTGGCTGGCCAGCCCTGCCCCTGATCGGGGTGGAGGGGAAAATCAGGGGTGGAGCTAGCCAGGGGGAAGGGTCACAGGCAGTTGGCCGGCCAGCCCCGCACCCTGGTTGAACTCCTGGTTGAGGGGACAATTTGCATACTAGCCTTTTATTATATAGGAGATATACACTGAGTGGCCAGATTATTATAACCACCCCATCAGTACTTCGTTGGGCCACCTTTTGCCTTCAATACTGTGGCGATTCTTCTTGGCATTGACTTCACGAGATGTTGAAAGGTGATGCGAGGAATCTGACACCATGCCTGATGAATAGCACTGTCCAGTTCTGTGAGATTTGATGGTTGTGGAACCAGCTGCCTGATGGTTTTTTTAACTTCATCCCACAAATGCTCAATTGGATTGAGATCTGGTGATTGTGGGGGCCACCTAAGCAAGGTAAAGTCTCCCTCATGTTCTTGAAACCACTCCTGCACAATACGAGCACCATGGCATGGCGCATTGTCTTGTTGGAAGAAGCCATCTCCATTGGGATACGCCATCAACATGACAAGATGAACTTGATCAGCAACGATACTTAGGTATGTTGTGCTAGTCAGACATTGTTCCACATGAATTAAAGGGCCCAAATCATGCCAGGAAAACATTCCCCAAACCATCACACTGCCCCCACCAGCTTGAAGGGTTGTACTCATGTATGTGGGGTGCATGCTTTCATGCTGTTTCCACGAAATTCTCACTCTGCCATCTGCATGATGCAACTGAAAACATGATTCATCAGACCACATGACTTTTTTCCAATGCTCGACTGTCCAATCCGAATTTTGGAGATGTTTTATCTTGGTAACTGCAGACAGCAAAGGTGTTCGAACAGGCCTTCAGCTTCCATATCCCATACGATGCAGTGTACGGCTAATTTACCTACAAACATCAGGTGGTCATAATAATCTGGCCACTCAGTGTGTGTGTGTGTGTGTGTGTGTGTGTGTGTGTGTGTGTGTTTGATTTCAGAAAGGAAGGGAGAGGAAGAGAGATGGAAACATCAATGATGAGAGAGAATCATTGATTGACTGCCTCCTGCACACCCACTACTGGCATGTGCATGTGCCCTTGACCAGAATCGAACCCAAGACCCTTTAGGCCACAGGCTGACGCTCTATTCACTGAGCCAAACCAGCTAGGGCACCAATGGATTTCTAAGTCTTCCTCTTTGATTCTGATGTCTAATATAAGTGGTGAAACTGCCACTGAGATTGTTGCTTCCCAGCAATTGTCATCAGTTTGGCTCAAATAAACTCATAAAAATTTTTTACAGGTTTGAATATTTTTTATGTTGACAGAGGCCCACCATCACGAGGTTGGAGGTGGACATTTCTAGGGAAGGGACTGCGGAAGCTGGCAGGTCCCTTTCACTGCAATATGAAATATAGCCAGAAGAGAAGGTGGTATGGGAGAAGTGGAGATGAGTTAAGAGGTGGCTGCAGTAAATCAAGAACAGGTCCAGAATGGCCAGCGCTGAGGAAGAGCAGTGGTATGGAAGTACAAAGATCTGAGCCATAGTGTGAAGGCAGAACTAATCAGGCTTGGGGTTTGAATGCATGTGAGTATAAAAGAAAGGAAGCCAGATTTCTGGTTTGAACAGCCTGGTGAAGAGGATGGAATTTTTCACTGACAAAAGAAAAAAAAAAAAAAAAGAAAATTAAAGAAAAAAAAAGAAATTTAAGAGATGGAAGATTTTCAATACTGGACACAAATGGAAAGTTTCCATGGAAAATCCAAGTGGATGTATACAATACATGGTTAGGAGGGATCAGAGCCAGAAGAGCCATCTCAGAAAATAGATGGATTGGGTAGTTTTTAAGGTAATGGCTGAAATTTTGGGTGAAATTGTGCAGTTAGAGAGTTTAGGGTGAGAAGATAAGTGGCAGAACACTGTAAAGACCCCTAAAAAATCTCCAAATTTTGAGGATGGGTAGAGTCAGAGAGGCCTCCGAAAGGGATGGAGAAAGAATACAAAAATAAATGGGGGAAATCAAAGACAATAGAAAGGATTTTTTCCTGCAAGTAAGACATGGTCACTAGAGCCAAATGCTGCCAAGAAATAAAATACAATACAGAATAAAAAGGGCTCAGTGGATTTAGAAGTAAGAACCTTGGCAAGAAAGCAGTTAAAGTAGATGGAGGGATGAGTACACAAGCCAAATTAGAAAGCATTTAAGAGTAAACGGTAGATGAGAAAGCAGAGCATGAACAAGACTTACAAGAAGTTTAGCTGTGACAAAGCAGAGAGGTTTGCCAATAACTTGGGAGGGTTAAGGGCTGAGGGGCTGTTTTGTTTTGTTCTGATATTAATTCCATACACTGCTGTGGCTGGCTGGCATCCTCAGGCTAGAGTGAAGCATGAAACGGTGTCAGTGGATCAAAAAGAGTGTTGAATCTTTGCTAGCTGTGCCTAAAATGCAGAAAATAATGCTTAACTTTGGGATTTAGAAGTGGATTCTCTAAGTCATTCAACATATATCAGGTGAACAAAGCCTTCAAGAGACCCATAGAGATCCTGGTCACAGCACCCACGTGAGAGCAGGCCCAGCACATGGAGAGCACTCCTACCGAAAAGGAACAGGCTGCTCCCAAGCCAAAAAACAAGGCTTCTCAGAACGAAAGTTAACCCAAAAAAAGCTAAGGAAGAAAAATGTAGGTCTATAAAATATATAGCATACAATGCATGCAAATAAAAAGAAAATGAAAGGAGTGAGATGAGGTGGTAGCCAAAGGAGAGTGTAAGATCAAGGAAAGGTGATTGAGTGCATGCATGCATGTATGTTTTGTATTGTTTTTATAGGATGGAAGAGAGCTAAGCCCTTAGTATCAGCACATAGTAGATACTCGATACATATAAGTCATGAGGGAAGGAAAAAGGGAGGAGGGGAAAGAGAGAGGGGGGATGGAAAAGATGGGGGAGGAAGAGTATGAGGAAGAGAGGAAGGGACAGAGGGAGAAAAGGTATTTGAAGGCTCAGTAGGAAGACTCCCTAAAAGTAGATGACATTGAAGTGATAGGAGAAAGAAAAAATAATTGACTGGAGTCCCAGTGAAATTTGCAAAGAATGGGGTCCAGAACCCATAGGTTTATTTTTAAATCAACTGAAATGTGGGGTTTTATAAGGAAGAGAAACAACAAATAGAAATAAGGATAGAAATACTTAAAATGGTAGATCAATGACCCAGAAAAAAAAAGGCTAACAACACCAGAGATAACTTTAGCATCTTCAAAAATGATGCTTATAAGATGATCTGACCTACTCTTCCTCAGCTTTCATGAACAACGAAGTACAAATTAAACGTAAATCCTTTTGTTGATTACTTTATTGATTTGCTGACTTTTTTACACGAGAAGCTAAACTGTAATCTTTAACGAGAACCAGGTGTATTTCAGAATGTTGAAATGAACTGAAGCCCCAAAATAATAAATGTCACATTGTAATTGAAGTACAAGGTAAAAATGCAAAAGCAAAGGTGGTGGCCAAAAACCAGTTTTGTGATTATTCATCTCTTAACCACATTTAATGCATAAAAGATTTGGGAATTTGAGAGGAAGGGTGGAGAAAAAAAGAACTTTTTAGAGTACTGGTATTCTTAGAAATTCCCTCCCAAATGGGAGAAGTCAGAGTTGCCTCTTCCTCACCTCATTCCTAGGTAAGGGGGCTTCTTGGGCACCATTCAGAGGGTTTGATATGTATCCCTGGAGCCTGGGGAGACACAGTGGGTTGTCTAGCTGAGTCACAACCAAGAAATCAAGATTCACAACACTGAGGCTGGCCAAGTGCTTGAGAAAGGAACAAGAAGGACTGGGCTGCACTGGGAATGGCCTGTGCTCCATATTTCTCACCTTAAAGGGGGGGTGTTTTTCCTAAGGACCAAATGTGGGCTCTTGTAACAGAGATAAGATGCGCCTTTTTAAGACCCTTGGCCTTGAGGGATAAGTGGGGTTGAGCAGGAAGAACCCAGAAGTACTCTGCTGGAGGCAAAAGAGCTATAGAAGACAATAGAAGAAAGAGTTTGAGAAGTATGTTCTCTCTCTCCCAGTCACCTTCAATGAGAGATCCCAGAGCATGAGGCATCTCCACGGAGTTCACAAAAGTAACCCAATAGAAAGGACATCCATGCTCAGAGAGTGCTGACACCAAATCCTGAATGTTTTCTTCAAGTAAAATAATCCCACCTCTCTTAACTTTACTTCCTCTGCCCTCACTCGTACTCCAACCACGAAAGGGTCAAAAACTCTATTACAAAGAAGAAATGGGGATTAGAAATTCTAGCTTGGGGAAAAAAAGAATCTCACCAAGCCTTTCCACTCACTCCCCACTATAGGAGGCCAGTCTGGGTAGGTCCAAGGAGGGAGACAATTAACTTAGAAATAAATTTGGAGCATTAATTATTACACCAGACTGGATATATCAATTATGGAAAGGTGACTGATCTGTGCCTTGAAGTAGCTGGGGAATTTTTATTACCCATGAGTGACTAGGCAAGTCATGGGTTTACCTAAGATTTCATCAAGGGACAGTGTAAGTACCAAGTAGGTTTAACGGTGGAAAAAGTCAAGCTGTTTTCCAATTGCCCCACAAGACCCTCTTGTTCATCAAGGTGTTTACACAGGTATTCATAATCCTTCCACTACTTGCTCTCTTTCTCTAGGCAATAGAAAAACAGATATTTCTAATATCTTGAAAATTTTACCTGTCTTGAAACTTGAAATTTATAAAAGCAATACAGTAATGGAAAAATCAGATGAAACCCAAAGTTATTTCATTTTATCAAATGTTGAAACACAGCTCTTTTCATTTATTTTCTGGGAGAGTTGAGTTAGAGGGGGTTTGAAGAAAAATTCCTTCCATCTACAGAATATAATCTGTGCTAAATGTGTCCATAGATTTTGGGATTTATTTACTATTTCAGTAGTGTTGTAATGCTTATTGTTGAAATAAGTATATTTCACTAATTAAATGATTCCAGTGAAACAAATTTGTTAGGAAAATAATGAAATTTGTAACTGTTATTGTTAGGGGCTATTTTTGTCCTTGCTGATTATGGTTTCATAGACCGTAAATTATTTGTTCTATTTTACTTTCTGAGAACTCACAACTAAACTGTGGAATGCTGATTTCCATGAGCAACACTTGAAAACATGAAAGCAAGCATTTGGAGGTGAAGCAAATTCTCTAATTCTCTGCCTATTGAGAAAACCAACAATACACCCAAGTTAAACATTAGAATTTGGGGATTTATCCCCATCAAAACCACACATTGATTAGCCGAATTTTCATGGCGTGCCTGACCCAGCCATCTATAATAATAAAAGCAAAATATGCTAATTAGATCAGACGATCTTTCAGATGAAGCTAGGGCTGCAAGGGAACCCCGGATCCCGGGTGCTGGAGGAAAACCCAGGTCCCGGGTGCCAGAGGGAAGCCCGTGCCAGCAGCCGGGGGAAGGAAGGCCTACTCTTGCATGAATTTCGTGCATCAGGCCTCTAGTTTGAAAATAGAGCAGGTTTGCATTGACTGAACCATTCTTGCAGTGAATGTTTCCACAACATATTCTCTACAAAAATAAAATTTTGGTTAATAGTTTATTGAAATATAAATATTGCATTTTTAGAGGGGTCTTTTCAGGGTTTAAATTTTGGAGAAGCAGCAGGATACATTTATTTTTTCCTGTGACAGACAGACTTGTTCAATTTTACATTGGAGGCATAATGTTTTCTTAGTTTATTATTTCATGATGCTAAAATATTTTGCTGAGTTCAAATAATAAATTTAAAATACAACCCTGGCCAGGTAACTCAGTTGGTTAGAGTGTCATCCAAATATGCCAAGGTTAATGGTGCAATCTCCTCATTAGGGCACATACAGGAAACAACCAATGAATGCATAAATTAAGTAGAACAACATATCGATGTTTCTCTCTCTACTGCCTTTCCTCTCTCTCTAAAAATCAACTAAAAAAACACATATCCTCAGGTGAGGATGAAAAAAAAATACAGTAAAGGTGTTTCTTAGAATAGTTTTGTTACTTGAAAAATTAACAATACATAGAAAATATTCTATTGAAACACAGGTTCACATACCTTATTAGAAATTTATTTTAATATGCTTTCTTCCAACAGTACTAGTTCTTTAATGCTATTGAATAGAGCAAATATGTTTTTACCAAGGGCAGAGAGAAATCTGAGTCTATAGCCATACCACCCTGAACACCCTGATCTCATCTGATCTCAGAAGCTAAGTGGGGTCGGACCTGGTTAGTACTTGGATGGGAGAAATCCGAGAACAGAATTTTGAGTAAGAGAACCTGAATTCAAAGCCTGATCTAAACCCAAAACAGGTGTTCTTTTTTATGGTCTACTGAATGGAAACACTTCTTATACAACCAAATCTAGAAGTTTCATATTCAGTCTCTAACTCCAAAATTCATTTCTTAACTTGGCACGGGGTATAGAAAGTACAGAGGCAGTCTTTTAATGTACCTATTGAGCGATGCCTCTGGAAAGAGATTAATAACTGCTTAGCTTGGAGTTTTTACCTTCTGCCAGAGAATATCTTTGCATGGAAGCAATTTTTAAAACTCCCCACTGTAATAATTAAAAGTAAAATATACACATCACACTGGAACTCGGAGCCCATTTGTTTGCTTCTTCTCATTTCTTCAATTCATATTCCCTAGGAAAGGAGCATATGGCCAAAATGGAGCCATATGGATAACCAACCCATACATATATCATTGATAACTAGTTATTATTTAAGAACCAGTGTTGTTGCTTCCTTTATCAGTAAGTCATTTTATTCCTAGGATTTATTTTTGGGGGGGCCTGGGGGGAGGGAATTTCACCTGACAAATGCCAATCCAGACACATTAGGAATTGCATGCCAGAAATTTGAGAGTACTTCCTACCACATGAAATTGAAGCTTTCTGGTTCCAAAATTTTACTGCAATTTATGCCATTTTGAAAGCAAAACTTTAATATGGTTCTGAAGAGATGTATTTGGGCTTCGTCCCTTGTCTTCTTAGCTTTCCTACTGTGTAATGCATATCAGAGTGCTCACCGATAATCTTGGGGCAGCGGTGCAATCCACCATGCTGCCCTAGTTTTCATGCCTACCACTTGTTAAGAGTCCTGTGGCTTCAGCTTGTTCATTTATTTGCCAAGCACAAAAGCCCAGGTAAGCATTATTCCTGGAGTCCTTAATTATGTAGTGTGAAGTGAAGATTTAACAGTTAACACAAAAGACAAGCCTTGCTATTATGCCTTTTACATCCAAGTAGAAAAACGATGGTAAACCACCTCTGACATTATTATTAGTAATTATTCAAGTACAATTGTAGCCAGTGTTATGAATGACAGTGTAAGGAACTATGAAAGGGCATAATGGGAGAATTTTAACTAATTTGGAGCCTTGAGTGTCTGAGAGTCAATGGGCAGAGGCATCCAAAGCAGAAGAAATGATATTTCACTCCAAGAAATGAAATAAATCGGGGTATCTAAAGCAGGTTGCTCCGTTGAGCTCCCATGGAACTGCAAGATGTCTCTAGGAGTCCCACTAAGTTGGGAAAAAGAGGGGAGCGTTTTTAAAAACTTCACACACCATGCAATGTTAGCACTTGCAGTGCTACTGAGTGACCCAATAGCAATTTCATTAGTGGTCTTGCAGCTCCGTCTGACAGCATCCAGTAGGACTGTGTCACTTGGTAGCGGGCATCCTCTGCTTTTCCATGAGTTAGGGGAGTTCACTGATAGACATCAGCACTGTGTCGCACAAAAGGGAGGGTAGTAAACTGATGATGTCAGCCTCTCCTTCCCAGACTGTCTCCCAAGAACCTTATGTGCCAATGACTGCCTTATAGGAGTGACCGAGTTCCACTGTTATAATAGAAAATTGTGGTAAATTTTTATTCTAAAGAAGGTATTTTTATGTGTCATGTCCCATTTCTCTCTTGCTGCTTTGCTATTGCTGTAAATGTAGCAAAACATGAATTATGTGAGTTAGCAGTGAATCACATGGTACAATTTCATGTTTTCGTGATTTTTCTCATTTGCTATGTATCATGTTATTCTGTTTTACACTTTATCAGAGTGTTTGTTTTCCAAATGTCTGGCATTTCATTGTGGCAATTTTTTTAAGACAAAGCTTAAGGTAGAAGAGGATTCTAGACCTAGGTCTATGGATAATTCTGGTAAGGTTAGTGAGAAGAGCTACAAACTTCTAAGTCATTTTCCTGTACTAGTGGGAAAAGAGATACAAATAAGTTTGTCTTTACAATAATAACTAGTTATCAATGATATATGTATGGGTTGGTTATCCAAGTTGTTGTATTACATTGTGCAAATATATCAACGGTTGCAGGAAAATTAAAAAGACACTTGAGTACAAATTAGAGCCATTTGACAAATAAAGGTATTGATTATTTTAGATGGCTATTGGAATCTCAAAACAAGAGTAAAACTTTCATTTTTAAAGAAGTCCCTGTTAGTCAAAAGACTCAGGAAGCAAGTTATTCAGTAGTAGAACTTACTGCCCAGAAAAATAAAAATAAAAATCACGTACTTGGTGAGAAGCTAATAATGCCACAACATAAATACGAAGTGAGGAAAATGCTGACAAGTATGAGAAATCGAAAAGGTCCCATATTACACGGAATATAAGTTGTCATATTGACGACATGTCACATGATACTGAAGAGCTTTGAGGTAATAAACTAAACAACAGCTTCCCATCGGAGGTTGATGAGTCATCAGATTTCATCAGTAAATGTCATGTTGTAGCATTTATATGACTTCTAAATGGTGATAAAATTCAAGAAAACTTTCTGATGCATCTAGATTGCCCCAGTAAGGGAAGGCTGAGATCTAGTTAATATCAGGCCATTATAACTGAAAACAAAAGGCCTGTCTTGGAGGACTATTGGCATCTCTGTTGATGGTGCCTTATCAATGATTAGCTACATGAAAGGTTCTGTGTCTATTGTAAAAAAAGAAAATTCCAATGTCGTCATACCCATTACACTAATCTTTACTAGTGTCAAAAACTAGAGGTACTAGAATAAAAAACTCTGTGACATAAAATAAAAGATTGAAGGTGGTGCTTTAAAAATGGTTAACTTTATTCAACAAAGACCAGCTCACTCAAAGACTTTTAGAAACCTGGACAATAAATCTGCCACCTATAGAAATCCACATTCTTAAGCATAGGAGGAGATCTCTATAGAGTGAGTGAGCTGAAAGGTAAATTGCAGGAATACTTAAAAGAGCTTGGATGGTAAAGTATAGCTCAGGCTAACCTGCTTTGAAAAACATTTTTTCATCGCATGAACCAGTTGGACAAGTCTCTGCAAGGCCCTGAAGAAAATGTTTTGACTTCAAGTGACAAGACGTTTGGCTTTAAAAGAAACAAATCACTGGGAAAAAATCATGTTGCAACAGGAAACCTTGAAATGTTTTCCAATACGGCTTGGATCTGAGAGTGAGAAAGATTGTCAGCAATTCTCTAGTCTTACTGAAATCCACTTGGAGGAACTGCAGAACAAAACCGCCACCTTCCTGGCCAGGGGGTGAGGGGCGGAGGGCGGGGGGCCGGGGGAGGGGAAGGGGGTGCTTTCTCTGCCTCTTGCTCAGTCTAGGTACTTCACGTTTTTTGGTTTGTGAAGTGAAAAAACAAGCACATGTTTCACATTAAAGAGGTGAATTTCATTCTTTGTTTTTAGTTAAGGCATGTACAGGCATATAAAAGAGATCAAGAAAATAATGTAAGGGTATAAGATTTTTGTACCTGTCTAAGCCTATATTTGAACATGATATGTGAAGAAAATGTTTTTTCAAAGTCTTGTATGAAATTGTGCTTAACCTATATTTTTTATTCATATTGCTTTGACCAATGGTTTCGGTAGCTCTGCTATTTGAAATTGTTAATACATTTTCATGTTGAAGTAATATTAAAATCAATTCATAAACTTTTTAAAAATACATTTTTTTATTGATTTCAGAGAGGAAGGAGAGAAAGAGAGAGATAGAAACATCAATGATGAGAGAGAATCAGTGATCAGCTGCCTCCTGCACGCCCACTACTGGCATGCGCCCTGACCGAGAGTATAACTGTGACCTCCTGGTTCGTAAGTTGATGCTCAATCACTGAGTCGCCCTGGCTGGACCATAACCTTTATATAAGTGAAAACTAGAGAGCCTCTTATTAGAAAAATTAAATCCCATCTTGGTCAAGACAGTTGTTTAAAATATATTTATTATGCTTGTCTTATATATATTTTTGAACTTATAAAAAATAGAGAATAATTTCAAAAACAGTAGACAACTTTTTAAAGAAAATTTGAAGAAAAAGTCATTTTTAGCTTTAAATAAAGAAAAATATAACTATTCTTTAACATACCATATGCTAAATCTCATTAGCATTATATGTACTAGAACTTTATAATAAGACTGTTAGGTCTATTTGCATACTTTTTAACAATCAAGCATAAAACTTTAAATAAAGGGAAAGCTAAAGTGTCCTTTACCAGGAGTTGAAATCCATTGTGGAGAGATAGAATAACAGGGGACTAGGCTAATACACTGGTCAAAATAAAATAAAATAAAATGAACTGAAAAATATAATTTTCCACTCAATAAGGCATTGACAGGTATTTTACTTCCTTGGTTAAATTTATTCCTAAGTGTTTTATTCTATTTGATATCATTACAAATGGGATTGTTTCCCTAAATTTCTCTCTGGTAGTTAATTGTTGGTATATAGAAACACAACTGATTTTTGTATACTAAATTTTTAACCTGCGACTTTACTGAATTTATTACTTTTAACAGGTTTTTTATGGAGTTTTTAGTTTTTTTTATATATATAATATCATGTATTTGCAAATAGAAAGTTTTTACTTCTTTTTTTTTTCATTCTAATGTCTTTTATTTCTTTATCTTGCCTAATTGCTTTGGCTAGAATGTCCAGTAATATGTGAAATAATCGTGGGCATCCTTATCTAGATCCTAATCTTAGAGAAAAAGCTTTCAGCTTTTCACCTTGAGTATGTTCACTGTGGACTTGTCATATTTGACCTTTATTATGTTAAGGTATGTTCCCTCTCTACTTACTTTGTTAAAGTTTTTATCATGAAAGGATACTTTGTCAAATGCTTTTTGGGCATCTATGAAGATGATCATATGATTTTTATTCTTCATTTTATAAATATGGTGTCTGACATTGACTGACTATGGATGCTGAAACATCCTTATATCTTGGAACAATCCCATTTGATCATGGTATATGATCCTTTGAATGCATTGTTGAATTTGGTATGCTAATATTTTATTGAAGATTTTTGCATCTATGCTCATCAGGGAAATGGGCTTACAATTTGTGTGTGTGTGTGTGTGTGTGTGTGTGTGTGTGTGTGTGTGTCCTTGTCCGGCTTTGGTAGCAGCATAATGCTGGCCTCATAGAATGAGTTAGGGTTGACTTATTTGAGTCATCTTTCTCTCTCTCTCTCTCTCTCTCTCTCTCTCTCTCTCTCTCTTTGGTGGTAAGTATAAACATTTGTCTATTTTGTTTATCTTTAAAAAAAAAACACACACCATCTTTTAGTGTCATTGATCTTTCCCACTCTTCTTTGTTTATTCCTGCTCTAATCTTTGTTATTTCCTTCCTTCTACTAATTTTGGGTTTAGTTTTCCTTTTGCTAGTTCCTTAGAGTTTAAATTTGGGTTGTTCAAAATCTTTCAATGGAGGTATTTATTGATATAAATTTCCCTCTTAGAACTGCTTTTGTTGCATCCCGTAAGTTTTGGTATGCTACATTTTCATTTAACTCAAAATACTTCTGATCTGTCTTTTGATTCCTTCTTTGACCTATGGTTTGTTCAGGATCATGTTGTTTAATCTCTGCATACTTGTGAATTTCAAATTTTTCTTTTTGTAATAATTTCTAATTTCATATATTATGGCTGGCAAATATAATTGTTATGATTTCAATCTTCTAAATGTATTTAGACTTTTTACAGTGTAACATCTATTTTGGAAAAAGTTCCATGTGTACTTAAGAAGAATGTGTACTCTGCCACTGTTGGGTGGAATGTTCCATATATGTCTGTTAAGGTAATATGGTCTTATGGTAGTGTAAATCCAAAGTTTCTTTATTGCTTGTTTTGTCTGGATGATCTAACCATTGATGAAACTGGAATATTGAAGTCCCTACCATTATTGAATTGTTGTCTATTTCTGCCTTCACGAATGTTAATATTTGCTTTATGTATTTAGTTGATTCTATGTTGACTGCATAAATATGTACAAATGTTAAATCCTCTTGATGAATTGACCCTGGTATCATGTAATAACTTTCTTTGTCTCTTAATACATTCTCTGACTTAGTCTGTTTTGGTGGATATACCAGGTGTACCGGTTAATAATGCAGATTTTGTAATCACAGAAAACACGATAATTTCAAGAGAAACATCAAAAGTGCTTTATTCAAAGTAATGTCCATCACCAGCTACACATTTCCCCCATCTTTCAGGTAATTTGTGGATACCGTCCCAATAGAACTTTTCCTGTTTTGAGGTAAACCATTCAGAGACGCAATTTTCTACTTCTTATTCGTTTTGAAGTGCTGCTCAGAAAGTGCATGTGCCATCGATCTGAACAAGTGGTAATCTGAAGGAGCAAGGTCTAGTGAATATGGTGGGTGGGTTAATACTTCCCAGGCAAGATCTTTTAACGTGTCTTTAACTGGTTTTGAAGTGTGTGATGGTGCGTCATCACAAAGCAAAATTACGTTGCCATGTCTTCTGGCACATTCTGGTCATTTTAGGATCAAAGTGTGGTTCAAATTGATTATCTGTTGGCGGTAGAGATCAGTATTAACAGTTTCACCTGGTTCTAGAAGCTCATAATACACCACACCTTCCTGATCCCACCAAATGCAAAGCATTGTCTTCTTTCCAAAGCAATTTGGCCTTGAAGTCGATGTTGGTGGTTGACCTGGATCAACCCATGATTTTGTGCATGTGGGATTCTCAAAATAAATCCACTTTTCATCGCCAGTCACAATTCAATGCAAAAAAGACTTTCTTTCATGCCGTTGAAGCAACATTTTACTGATGACTTTTCAGTTTTCCATTTGTCTTTCGTTCAGTTAATGTGGCACCCATTTTCCTTCCTTTAAAATCTTTCCCATTGCTTGGAAACGATCGGAAATTGTTTGCTGAGCAATGTTGAATCTTTCTGCAAGTTGTTTCTGAGTTTGATACACATCTTCATCCAGTAATGCTTGTAATTGTTGGTCTTCAAACTTTTTCGGTTGACCTGGACGTTCTTTGTCTTTCACATCAAAATCATCACTTTTAAAGCATTTAAACCAGAGTTCACAAGTATCTTGAGATGGAGCATGTTCACCATAAGCTTCCCAAAGTATACTATAACTTTCAGCAGCACTTTTCTTCAAAATAATGAATTAAAACTTCCTGAAAGTGCTCTTTTTTTGGCACAAAATTCGACATTTTTAAGCATAAAAATTTTGACATATGAAGTTGTGTCAATACAACAAAATAGCATACATATCAATCACATATATATCAATATATGTGTAACTCCATCTATTAAAAGAAATCCGCATTATTAACCAGTACATGTAGGTATAGCTATCCCAGCTTTCTTTTGTTTGTTTGTTTTTTAAATAAATTTTTATTGTTCAGATTATTACAATTGTTTCTCCTTTTTTCCCCCATATCTCCCCATAACCCG
Organism: Eptesicus fuscus; assembly: GCF_027574615.1. Classification (NCBI taxonomy): domain Eukaryota; kingdom Metazoa; phylum Chordata; class Mammalia; order Chiroptera; family Vespertilionidae; genus Eptesicus; species Eptesicus fuscus. The sequence continues at coordinate 55,352,187 of NC_072483.1, read as the reverse complement.
GTTCCCTCCCCCCCCCCCCATTGTCCTTATCCATAGGTGTATGATTTTTGTCCAGTCTCTTCTCATACCCCCCACACAGACACCCCTTTCCCCCTGAGAATTATCAATCCACTCCCATTCTATGTCTCTGATTCTATTATGTTCACCAGTTTATTCTGTTCCTCAGATTTCTAATTCACTTGATTTTTAGAATCACTTGTTGATAGATATGTATTTGTTGTTCATAATTTTTATCTTTACTTTTTTCTTCTTTTTCCTCTTTTTAAAGAATACCTTTCAGCATTTCATATAATACTGGTTTGGTGGTGATGAACTCCTTTAGCTTTTTCTTATCTGTGAAGCTCTTTATCTGCCCTTCAATTCTGAATGATAACTTTGCTGGATGGAGTAGTCTTGGTTGTAGGTTCTTGGTATTCATCACTTTGAATATTTCTTGCCATTCCCATCTGGCCTGCATAGTTTCTGTTGAGAAATCAGCTGACAGTTGTATGGGTGCTCCCTTGTAGGTAACTAACTGTTTTTCTCTTGCTGCTTGTAAGATTCTCTCTTTGTCTTTTGCCCTTGGCATTTTAATTATGATGTGTCTTGGTGTGGTCCTCTTTGGATTCCTCTTGGTTGGGGTTCTGTGCGCTTCCTGAACTTGTAAGTCTATTTCTTTCACCAGGTGGGGGAAGTTTTCTGTCATTATTTCTTCAAATAGGTTTTCAGTATCTTGCTCTCTCTCTTCTGGCACCCCAAAAATTTGGATATTGGTACGCTTAAAGCCATCCCGGAGGCTCCTTATGCTATCCTCACACTTTTGGATTCTTCTTTCTTTCCGCCTCTCTGGCTGGGTGTTTTTTTCTTCCTCATATTCCAGATCTTTGGTTTGACTCTTCGGGTGCGGTGGTCTACTTATATTCTTTATTTCAGACAGTGTATGTATAATTTCTGACTGGTCCTTTTCCATTTTTTTGGTATTCTCATTTAGGTCCTTGAAGGTCTCTTCAAGTTTCTCAGAGGTTTTTAGAAGATTCTTGAGTAACCTTATAAATATGGTTCTACACACTGTGTCGTCCATTAGTTTGCTTTCATCTATCTCTCCTACTTGTGACATACTTCGATGTCTCCACATTTTGGCTGCCTCCCTCTGTTGATGGAGTGGCTTTGTGTGGTCGGTGACCTATAGGGGCCGGTAGCTCAGCTTCCCCAGTCACCCTAGGTGGTCGCTCTTGGTACTCCCCTTTGTGGGCTGAGTGGAAAGTCTTGGTGTAGTTAAAAACCTTGATTGCTGTTGGTACACTGGGAGGAATTGACCTCCAGGCCAATTGTTTGTGAGGGCCTGCTGTGTCTATAACGGAAGAATTGCTGTGTTGGAGACACAGTAGGGCTTTGGTGCTCACTGAGTCTGCCTCTTGAATGTGTCCCTTATGAGAGTGGTTGAAATCTGGTGTCGTCCACACCGACAGAAAAGTCACTCTCACTCTCCGACCGATGGCCGAGAGTCCCGTAGGAGTTTGGGTCCCCCGCGTGTCCCCAGAAACTGGAGTTCAGAGTGGTTGGGATTGTTGGTATCACTGGCGGGAATTGATCTCCAAGCCAGTTGGCTGTGAGGATCAGCAGTGTCTCTGCTGGGAGAGCTTCTGTGCTCAGCTTGGATGGGGCGGAGTCTCAGGGTGGTGCAGACAAGCTTTGGTTTCCCGTCTGCTCCGCCCTAAGAAGGGTGGTTTCTCTGTGCCCTAATCAATGGCTGCATGCCTCTGAGAGAAGGCAGCTTTCGAGCCTTGCCCGCTGCCAGACAGACCAGTTTCTCCCCGACCGCAGCTGGATTTCAGTGCAGTCGGGAGGTTTTGTTTTTCTCCCAAACGAGAAAGCTAGCCGTGCAGCGTCTGCTGCCCTCCCTCTCCGCGCACTGTGAGGAAGCCTGCCGTGTATTCAGCCGCCTGCCCTTTCCGTGCTCATGGATCTCTGCACCTCCGCAGCTCCTGAGGCTCAGTGTCCCCTTCTCTTTTTTTCTCTGGTTGTAGGTTTTCCACTCTGCCAGCTTTCCGGTGGTTCTGGATGGTGTGCGCTCTGTTTTCCAATTGTAGTTTCAAAATTGTTGTGGTAGGCAACAATTAGGTGTTTACCTTATGCCGCCATCTTCGTTTCCCCCCCAGCTTTCTTTTGGTTTCAATTTCAAAGGAATATCTTTTTTTCATCCCTTGACTTTCAGTCTGTGTGGGTCCTTAAAGCTGCAGGGTATTTCTTAAAGGCATATAGTTAAGTCTTATGTTTTTATCCACTCAGCCACTCTATAGATTTATTGAAGGATTTATTCCATTCATATTTAAAGTAATTATTAACAGGTATGGATCTACTCTTGCCATTTTGTTCATTGTTTTATGGCTGTTTTGTGATTCCTTTGTTCTTTTCTTTCTCTCTTGCTCTATCTCTTTGTGGTATGATGATTTCCTGTAGTGCTATGCTTAGACGGTTTTCTCTTTATTTATTTTTTTTTTGTGCTTTGTGTTTACCTTGAAGCTTACATTATAATTATAACCATTTATTTTAGGCTGGATTAAAAACTTCAAATGTGCATAAAAGCTCAAGATATTTATACTACCTCCCATATTATTTTTTGATGTCACAATTTATATCTTTTTTACATTGTATGTTCAGTAAAAATTACTGTAGTTATAATTATTTTTAATACTTTTGTCTATTAATTTTTATATTAGAGTTAAAAGTGATTTTCCTACACCATTACAATGTTAGAGTATTCTGGATTTAATGATAGATTTACCATTATAAGTTAGTTTTATATTTTCATATGTTTTCCCATAACTAGTTAGCATCTTTTAATTTCAGCTTGAAGAACTCCCTTTAACATTCTTGTAAGAAAAGTCTGGAGGTGATGAACTCCTTTTGCTTTTGTTTGTCTGAAAATCTCTTTATCTCTCCTGCAATTCTGAAGGATAACTTTGCTGGATAGGATATTCTGGGTTGGCAGTTATTTTCTTTTAGCACTTTGAATATATTATGCCACTCTGGCCTAGAAATTTTCTGCTGAAAAATCTGTTCATAGTCTTACCACAATTTTCAAGTTGCTTTTCTCTTGCTATTTTTAAGATTCTCTTCTTATCTTTAACTTTTGATAATCTAATTATTATGTGTCTTGGTGTGGATCTCTTTGGAAAAGAGTCTGAAGATTTAAGTTATAACATGTTGACTACATTTGATAAAACTATATTTAATATTTGAAATTTGCTAAGAGTATAATTTAAGTATTCTTACCAAAAAAGGAAAAGAAAGGTAAGTATGTGAAGTGATGAATGGGTTAATTAAATTGATGGGGGAATTCTTTCACTGTACACTTTAAACAGCTTACAGATTTGTTAATTATGCCTCAAAAACTCAATCATTAAAAAAGAAAGCATTGATAATTGTTACTGGATTCTTTTGTCTACAACTTATTTTTCATACTGGCATGAGAGGTGTAGATATAATAATTTTATACAAGGTCCTCTGAAATCTCAAAATTATTCCAAGGGTTCCCCAGGATTTAAAAAAAAAATGGTAATGAGAAAGGCTAGTCTAGAAAAGAGGAAGTAAAGGGCTGAAATATATCTGGATGAGGTTAGGGCCAAATCTGGAATGAAGCTGCCATAGACAGAATGTTTGTGTCCCCTCAAAATTCCTATGTTGAAATCTAATCCAAAATGTGATGGTATTTGAAGATGGAGTCTTTGGGAGGTGATTAGGTCATGAGGGCAGAGACCTTTTGAATGGGATTAGTGCCCTTATAAAAGAGACCATAGAGCTCCTTTGTCCCTTCTGCCATGTGACACAGCAAAGATACAGCAAAAAGACAGCCATCTAGGGAACAGGAAGTGGGCTCTCACCAGACACTGACTCTGCAGATGTCTCAATCTTGGATTTCCCAGCCCCTAATTCTGCTAAAAGAATAAGATCACATTCATTGATTTTTCTAACGAAAAGCAAGGAACAGCATAAGCAAGAATAGATTTGTTGAAGCTATAGAAGCTGAAGCCAAATCAGGTCAGGAGAAAAGTTAAGCATGAGATGAACAAATGGGATTCAGCAAATTGAGAAAACCTTGAGAAGTTGGTTGTGAAGGAGAGTAGAAAAAGGGTGGTAGCTGGTAAGCCTGTCCTTAACATTAAAGGACATATGGTTAAAGTACAAATGGTTGCCCATATGTCTAAACTGACACATATTAAATAAAAGGTCTGTCTCCCCACCTTAAAAATATATCTTTATAAAAATCAGAAAGGCCGGGTTCAAATTACACATTTTTAGACTTCTCAGGTTTGTGCACTAAAATGTAATAGCATGGAGAGTGCCAGTTCCAAGTATGTATCCTTGGCCATTAATTTGTTCATGCTTCTCTTTTGAACCCCTGAGGCACCTTCTGCTCATGTGTGAGGACACCCCAATCTGATGTCCAATCTCTAGCCACATCCCCTCAAATTGTTCCCAACTGGCCACATCTCTGACCTAGGTGCAATGCAGTCCACACTTGGGAGGAGGCCCCTGAGAAGAGGCCTGTTCAGGTCCTGGAAGTGGGCTTAAGGCCCCAGGTTATCAAAAAATGGTCAAGAAGAAGAGAACATGAGCTCTGGGTGGCTACTAGTACATCTACTTGGCCCTGTGGACTCCTGGCTCTATGAAGAGCAATGCAGTCAAGTCAGATCCAGGCCCTCAAAGCACAGATCTCTGTCCAAGGTCCCTCCTTCCTTAGTTCTAAGGTTGCTAGTGATAGCTGAAAAGAGGGTATTTATACATCTCCAGACACATTTTTCTCTTTTGGAATTGGATTGTCCTTCTTGGCAGGTAAGGAGAATGGCCTGTTTTATTTTAGTTTTTCCTATTCAACATTTTCTAGAAGAGGAAATCGATAGGCCGTAGTATGGTTTCAAATGAAATGAAATAGGCTGCTTACTGAATTCTTGTGAGACATTGATTTGTGAGTTATTTATTCAAGTTCACTGAATAAGCAATTTACAAATCACTTTTCATTGAACTTGATTCAGCACTCTGAAGTAAGTAAATAGTGAATCTCTATCAGGCTTTTTGTGCAATGTCAGTATTGCCTAAATAGAGGATACTAAATTTATGTTATAAATCTAACTCTATTTTGCTACTAGTATATTTGGATTCTATTTTGTTGTTGTTATTTCTGAGATTCACATAAAGGCTAGATCTACATTAGCAGATAAAATGAAAAATAAAAACCTGCAGCATTATTTGCTCCAACAATATATTGCAAGTAAGATGATTTAGCCTTAATTATGCACATAACCAGCTTATTTTTTCCCTTTAATTGTGTAAAACTGTCTAAGCACAGAGTTTTCTCCTAGTCTTATTCCTTTTAAATTTTGACAATAATATCAGATTAAAAATACTGTCTCTTATGGCGTGCTCCTAAACTTAAAATTGTCAGATTTCACACAAAAAGATTTCAATATGAAATTGTTTCATATATCAATATAATTAAGCCATTACATACATTATTTAATATAATGTTATAAACTGCACAGATTTTGTAAAGACCGTATTTATATTAAAAAAGACAATATTAATGTTTATTACCCTGTTTTCTTTCTCTACTTAAATGCAAAAAGGGAGATAGATCTTCTAGAGAAACTGTGTATTAAAGTTCTTACTGTTTAAGAAACCATCAGAGAACAAGGTAATGAGAAAAAATTATCTGGTACTTAACAAATAATTAACTGTTTTGGTAACTAATAAACTGTATGAATCCGAGGTTAAAGATATGAAACAAAGTCATGGTGAGTTATTTAAAAATAAAAAATTGACCTCTAGGTTAATCAATGAAAATTACTTCCAGAAAGTTGCCTGATACATAGATTTTATGTAACTAGATTATATGGTATGTAAAAGCCTTATTAACTACTCCCACATGTTTCCTTCTATTTCTCCCATGTTTGATGTAGAATAAGAGAACTCAAAGTATTATTTAGAACTCTATGAGTTATTTGAAAATCAAAAAATGATTTTAATCACTTTAATGACATTAGTAATTACTTTTCTTCACTGGGATAAACTCAGCTTTTGAAAAATATTAATAAGTCAGTAGGAAGAAGCTGACTCATATGATCAGGTTTATCAATGTTTTCCCCAGGTTCATGAGTAAAGATGTGCCCACCTTCTTTTGGATATGAAGTCAAAGAGCAGAAAGCAAATAAACAGATTGTCAAGATGGCTGTCTTGATACTGAATAATGGGAGAAATCTGTATTTATCTTGGACCAGACACATAAAGTGACCTTGTCCACAAAAGATGTTTAAAATGCCCCTATCACTCTCCTCGCTGCAGAGCACCCATATCTCATTAGGAATGCTGATCAGGCAGGAGGAACACCACTGGCCAACAGGAACACAAAGACTCCCCAATTGAAGGGGTCAGAGTGTCTACACCAGGCAGCCATTCACACTAAGAATGCACACAAAGCATTCGGGGGACAAACTAAGTCCTCCATGGAAATCCATCAAGAATGATTTAGTGCTTAAAACTGTCCTTTGAGTGATTATGCAAGCAAATTTTTTTAGAATAGTAATTTTATTTATTTATTTTTATTGATTAAGGTATTACATATGCGTCCTTATCCCCCTATTAACGCCCCCCATGCCCTCACCCTCCTGTTGTCTGTGTCCATTGGTTAGGCTTATATGCATGCATACAAGTGCTTTGGTTGATCTCTCCCCCTTACCCCCACCCTCCCCTGCCTTCCCTATGAGGTTTGATGGTCTGATCGATGCTTCTCTCTCTGTGGATCTGTTTTTGTTCATCAGTTTATGTTGTTCATTATATTCCACAAATGAGTGAGATCATGTGATATTTACCTTTCTCTGACTAGCTTATTTCGCTTAGCATAATGCTCTCCAGTTCCATCCATGCTGTTGCAAATGGTAAAAGTTCCTTCTTTTTTATAGCAGCGTAGTATTCCATTGTGTAGATGTACCACAGCTTTTTAATCCACTCATCTGCTGATGGGCACTTAGACTGTTTCCAAATCTTAGCTATGGTGAATTGTGCCACTATGAACATAGGGGTGCATATATCCTTCCTGAATAGTGTTTCTAGTTTCTTGGATATATTCCTAGAAGTGGGATCACTGGGTCAAATGGGAGTTCCATTTTTAGTTTGAGAAAACTCCATACTGTTCTCCACAGTGGCTGCACCAGTCTGCATTCCCCCCAGCAGTGCATGAGGGTTCCTTTTTCTCCGCATCCTCGCCAGCACTTGTCCTTTGTTGATTTCTTGATGATAGCCATTCTGACAAGTGTGAGATGATACCGCATTGTCGTTTTGATTTGTATTTCTCAGATAATTAGTGACTTTGAGCATGTTTTCATATGTCTCTTGGCCTTCCTTATGTCCTCTTTCGAAAAGTATCTATTTAGGTCCGTTGCTCATTTTTTGATTGGGTTGTTTATCTTCCTTTTGTTAAGTTGTATGAGTTCTCTGTAAATGTTGGAGATTAAACCCTTATCAGTGATAACATTGGCAAATATATTCTCCCATGCAGTGAGAATATATTTCTTGTTGTTTTGTTGATGGTTTCTTTTGCTTTTTATTTTGATGTAGGCCCATTTGTTTATCTTCTCTTTAGTTTCCATTGCCCTAGGAGAGGTATCAGTGAAGAAATTGCTTCGGCATATGTCTGAAATTTTGCTGCCTTTGGATTACTCTAGTATTTTTATGGTTTCCCATCTTATGTTTAAGTCCTTCATCCATTTTGAGTTTATTTTTGTGAATGGTGTAACTTGGTGGTCTAGTTTCATTTTTTTATTTTTTTGCATGTAGCTGTCCAATTTTCCCAATTCTATTTTTAAAAAAGTCATAATGGCTTGAAATAAAAGTATAGACATCACAGCACAAGAAAAGCATGATATCCAAAGCAGTACATTCTCTCCTGACCAGAATTTCTGTGAGCAAATTTGAGGTTATCTCTTCCTAAGCAAAGAGGAAGTGGAAGGTAGATATTGATAGTCAACCCAATACATAACTTTTTGCAAATAGTTGTATGTAAATATGCATACTAGAATGAATAGAGTTCTTATTATAGTATATTCATTTGGTCACTATAAAAAAATCCTTTTGTTGTTTTTGCAAAATACTGAGTTAAAAACTCCTCTACTTTAGTTAGATGGCAGAACTGAAATATATTATATTGTTGAGTTAGGCTTCTAGCAGAGTGGGAAACCCAGGTAATCTGTGCCCCATCTGAATGAAGGCTATTACATAAACACTGTCTTTAACAAAATGGATCAAAAGTAGAAAAGAAAATCCTAAAAATTTTGCGATCGTCCTTAAATCTTTTCGAGAATGATTCACAATATGTGAATAATGTAATTAATAGAATCTCAGTACACATGCTTGGATGAACTAGAAATGTAACTTTATATTCTACTAGAGGCCCGGTGCACGAAATTTGTGCATGGTTGGGGGGGGGGGTGTCCTTCAGCCCAGCCTGCACCCACTCCAATCTGGGATCCCTCTCACAATCCAGGACTGCTGGCTCCCAACTGCTCGCCTGCCTGCCTTCCTGATTGCCCCTAACCACTTCTGCCTGCCAGCCTGATCACCCCCTAACCACTCCCTTGCCAGCCTGATTGATGCCTAACTGCTCCCCTGCCAGCCTGTTTGCCCCTAACCGTCCTCCCCTGGAGGCCTGGTCACCTGTAACTGCCCTCCCCTGCAGGCTTGATTGCTCCCAACTGCCCTCCCTTGCAGGCCTGGTCCCTCCCAACTTCCCTCCCCTGCTGGCCTGATCACCCACAACTGCCCTCCCTTGTAGGCCTGTTCCCTCCCAACTGCCCTCCCCTGCTGGACATCTTGTGGCGGCTATCTTGTGTCCACATGGGGGCAGCCATCTTGTGTGTTAGAGTGATTGTCAATTTGCATATTACTCTTTTATTAGATAGGATAGAGGCCTAGTGCACAGGTGGGGGCCAGCTGGTTTTGCCCTGAAGGGTGTCCTGGATCAGGGTGGAGGTTCCCTTGGGGCATGGCGTGGCCTGGGGAAGGGGCCTGTGGTGGTTTGCAGGCTGGCCACGCACCCTGGCCAGTGACCCAAGTGGAGGCCCTGGTAGCTGGGACTTATTTATCTTCTATAATTGAAACTTTGTAGCCTTGAACAGAGCCAAGCCTCCTGCTTGCTCCCTGGCCCCAGCCATTTTTGTTGGGATTTATTTATCTTCTATAATTGAAACTTTGTAGCCTTGAGTGGAGGCCTAGGCCAGCCAGGGTGTGCGGAAAGCTTGGCTTCCTCCATTACCGGGGAAACCCAAGCCTCCTGCTCACTCCATGGCCGCAGCCATCTTGGTTGGGTTAATTTGCATATGCGCTCCTGATTGGCTGGTGAGCATGGCTTGTGGGTGTAGCAGAGGTACGGTCAATTTGCATATTTTTATTAGATAGGATAACAACTTTAATTAATCACAAGCCTTCTGAGAGAGGCAAAATATATTAAGTGAATTTGAGGTTTTTATTCTTCCTTCTTAAGGTTGTATCAAAGTGCAGGAGGTTATACATGTGGCCAATCCAGAAGAGTTGAAGAGAGGTGCACAGGTTCTTGGATCTTTGAATCATTTGGGTACAAAATAAGGTCTAACCTTGGAATGACCTTCAACTCAGTGAACCTGATGTGTGGGTTCTCTGCAAAGATTTCTATGGCTCACAATTATTTATAGGAGGTTCACAGTAATTTCTACTTTGAGGTCTTATACTATCCCTGGGCTCTGCCCAAGAGATAGACACTGATATTGTGCCCTCTAAGGCCTATTGACACATTTCTATCTCATTTCTTCTTCTCCATCTCTTTTCTCCCCAACCTAAGGAAATTGTTTTCTACATTGCAGATTAGATTTAGGAGACCTTATACTTTTCCCCTGGTTTCTTCCAAATATTTTTAGTCTAATCATTGAAAACTCTTCCTTCTCTTAAAGGCTTAGAATTTGGAAAACCAAAGTTAAGATAATGCATGGGGTTTCTCTGTACTGTCATACCTGACCCTTAAGGGATTAAACATAGAGTGTTCTAGCCACCCCAATGGGACATTTCCATGCAAGAGAAATAACCAAAGCAGAGAAAAATAATATTGGCTAATAGCTTAAAAAAAGATAACCATTTACTTTGAAATTCTAACACACACATCTCATTAAATACTGCAACATGTAAATACCAACTTCTGTGGGCCATAAAATGCAAGTGATAAATAAGTGGTACCTGGAAGAATACTCTGGGATTAAAAAATTGATTTTTAATATATTCATAGAAGGAATATTTTTTTAAAAAATTAGTCAGACCTGAAGAATCAAAATATTATGATTACCTTTTTTTTTAATTGTCACCTTGATCTGAGACTTAGCTTTTAACAATTAACAGAAATTTCCGAAGATGTCCAGCAGCAGTCATGACATCAGACAGGAAGAGAAAGCCGTATGCATAACACACCCCCCGGAGAGACATCCCGCAGAGGAAATGTCACGAACAATGTTATGTCAGGGATTTCTCTAAACCCATCATTGCCAGGCACCTGTGCTCCAGGGCATGCATCCAATCATCCAGAGAGCAGGCACCTTGCCATTTCAGCAGATGGGTATTAATGTTGAAGGCAAAGGAACCATGTACAGTATATATTTCAATTATGAGTGGAGAGATTTGGAGTCCCAGTTGGAATCATGTCCATTCTTTTCTGAGCCAATAACAAACGAGAGATTGTACCATCCAGAATGTGCTTTTCACAGAATTAGCTTTCAGGAAAAATCACATTTACAAAGGGAAGAACATATTTTATATGACAAGACGAGAGTCAAAGGAAACAAGCGGAGTAATCCTTAAAGAAATTTCCCAGGCTTTTTATTTCTACTGAGAAGCATTGAAAAGGCACAGGGAAGGGAACATTCCCACCACACAGATACATGATGGCAGAATTGACAAAATTTTGAAAGCATGTGTATTCCTACATATCAGTGTGTATTTCCATTCTTTGAAGTATTCCGGTCAAACAAACCTCAAAGGTGAAAGTGGCTTCTGGTACAGAATCATCATTCATTTCTGGTCTGTATATTCTAAGACACCGATGTCTACATCTGTCCTTCCAGGTGGTACTGAGTTCTACATCATTAAATTGTAAAAGTATCTGAAGTAAGAATATCTAGGTCTTATACTGATTAATATTATTCACTGGCCAACTATTACTTCAGTATATAGCAACATAGAACACTGTTATCACTTTGCATTTAATTATTTATATAATGTCATTATAATAAAAATCATTTAAATTCTCCTTAATATTTTACATATTATTCTGGCCAGTCAGTATTACAAAGCAAGTGGCCACACCTGGGTGAACAGTTGCCATTATGTAAAGGTACATTATCTAGATTGTTTCCTTGCTTTGGCATAAAAATACACAGAAGCCTTCTTAAGAGTTTTAATTGGTTGTTTCTTACTAACTTAGGCATAGAGAGAGAGAATGATTTTTACACTGACCAAAAATGTATCTCCTATTGTACTTGGTTCATCATTGGTTCTTATGAAACTGTTTTATAACAGTTGGTGCTAGCTTATGGGAATAATGTCAGCATATCGTGGGATGTCCTCTAGCCCATGAAATATCTCTAAATTCTTGTTCATTTATTTTATTGACCATATTCACTGCTGATATCCTAGTTCTGAGAAGCAGTCACAACTCAAGGGCCCAGTGGGAACTGTGTATAGTGGTAGGTTTCTGTTGAACCATTTCAATGTGTGGTAGTTATGTACTGCACACAATGGCATAGACTTCAGGACACTGCAGTTATTCCAAAACTTGATAGCTCTACTTGTTTTCTAAAATGCTGTTTGAGACTCGCTCTCCTTCAATAATTTGCTCTGGTAACACAGAGACTGTAAAAAGGAACACCTGCAACACTCGAGGGAGTTGCCCAGGCAACCACATGGCTGAACCATCACCAGAGAATAAGAGTAACAGCAGCAACAAAAGCACCCACTGTACTTCTGTCTGTTCAATGTGGATTGAGAGGCAGCGTGTTGAATCCAGTTCCTAATCTTCCATTCACTTCCAGTTGAGATTGGCTCCAGTATCCCCCTTCTCTTAGAGTTTATGTTTAAGTTTGGAACTCTCACACAGTTCTCAGCATCTTCCTGACATAGACGTCCTTATGAGCATATACCCAGCATCAGGTTGGTCCAACCCTTCATTCCCAGGCAAGAAACAGACTTCCTGGCCTGTGAATAGTCACCCCACACTGACTCACACTGGCATCCAATCCCACCAGTGTGACTGTTACCTAATTATAATAACAATAGCTAGTACATATAAAAACTTACCGTGCCTTAGATATTATGCGAACCACTACTAACACTGTCTCTTCTAATCCTCTCAACAGTTTAAAGCAGACCCAGCCTTCAGATCTAACATCTTTTCAGAACAATATTGTGTCATTCTACATTTACTATCCTGAAATAAAATTCATAGCTAATATAATGTACCCATGTGCATAATTTTAAAAAATTAATATAACGTTCTAGCTATAAGAGAAATAAAAAGTAATTTATATTAAAATAATTTGTTTCATAATATATTACAATTACTTTCTTTGAATGAGAAAATGCCCAAGCACAATTACTCTAGAAGACACGATGAGGTAGTCAGCAGTTTGCATCCATATGTAGTATCATGTGAATACAACCTCCTCAAATATGGCCTGATAAGGCTATTTTACTGAAGATCAAATATCACGCATAGAGTTGCTGTTGGGGTATGTGATTTTATTTCCAAAAGAGTGAATAGCTTTTGATAAGAAAGCACATGCAACATAAAACGTTCCCTCAATGTACATGCTAGTAATTTGCATTATTGGAAAATTCAGTGTATAATAAGACCAGGCCAAAAACAACAACAACAAAACAACAAAAAAAATTTATAGGTACGAAAAAATACCCCCAAACCAACTAATGTTTGTATATAAAACATAGGTTATAGGATAGATAATTTGTAGGTACGAAACCTACATGAATGCCTTGGAGACACTGAAAATTAGTTCAGGGCACGATGCAGTCCTCCATGGCGGAACGGTCCCACGCACCACAGGATGCCCGCATCTCTGATCCCTGCCCACCAAGTCTGCCATCTTTCCCAATCCTGTGGCCACCAAAACTCCCTCCACGGGAAAGCACTGCCCCTGCCCAATGGATAGACCATTCTAAAGAGCAGGCATCACTGGCCCCACTTCACAGATTAAAAACCTGATTCTTGAAGATTTGAATAATTTGGCTGAAGTCAAATAGCTAGTAAATGAGACCCAAACCCAGGTCTACTTATTTCTAGAGAATGGACTCTTCTTATTATGCTGTACTGACGCTTTGAATGAATTATTGATTCATTTAGGAAAAGGCACAGGTGACTTAACTTAGGAGGGCTGAAATGAGGACTAAATAGTGCCTAACCTCCAGTCTCATATTCCAGAAATTTCTACCCATGTTCAGCCTTGAGTAAAATTTTATGGCTTTTTTAGCACTTCCCCTATCTGTTCATTTTCTCATCCAGTTTTCTAATTTCTATTTTTATTTTAAAATACTTTAAGTTGACCACAATCCTTTAAAAGTTAAATCAAAGGAAATAAAGAATATGAGCTATGAAACCAATTATTTTAATTCCACTTTATGTAATAAGAGGGTTGCCTTTGGTACACTAACACCACTCCAGGGGCAGCCGTCAACAGCAAGGATCCTTCAAACAAACACTAAGCCCTTCTTTCAGATGTAATCATCGTGCTTCTTCCTCCTAAATCTACCCACCCTCAGGTTTTTCACTTTGGCCCACACCACAGCCGAATACTCACTTGCCAAATTTGGATTCTCAATATAATACTATAAAGCAGGGATTATCTCACTAATTAAACGGATCTTTTCTTGTTTAATTCTACATAACAACCATTACTATTTCCAGCCTCCTGTTGCTAGAAACACTCAGGCAGTGGTTCCCAAACTTTAGCATGCATCAGAATCATCAGGAAGGCTTGTTCAAATACAGCTTGCTGGGCCCCACCCCGGAGTTTCTGATTCAGGAGGTCTGAAGTGAGGGCCAATTTCTAACAAGTAAGTTCCCAGCAGCTGGTGCTGCTGATGTGGGAGCCAAACCACTGAAGAAACTGCCCTCCACTGATAGCTAATAGAGAGAGTACTATATAGAGTTTACATAATAACTAGGAACTATGTACTATATATGTTCTTTTATATGTTCCAACTAAATATTGCATAAATTGGTGCTGAAACCTTCATTATAATTTCTTTTAAAAAGCCCTTAAACACCTGTTGTGAAGTGTTGAGGAGGTGTGACTATCTAAACTCATACCTGGAACTTAGACACTTTAACTAGGAACCTTATTAACCAAGGAAAGTCACATTACAATAAAGGTAGCAACACCTACAATATCACTTACTATTACTGATATTGTAGCATCAAACAATATCAGCAATAGATCTATAAATATTTTATTTATAAATATTGTAGGTGTTGCTACCTTTATTGTAATGTGACTTTCCTTGGTTAGTCAGAGAGAGAGAGAGAGAGAGAGAGAGAGAGGAGAGAGAGAGAGAGAGAGAAGGCATTGTACTTAGCACTTTCAATGAATTATCTCATTTAATATTAGCCTTGTAAGATTCACTTATTACATTCTTATTTGACAATTGAGAAATCAAGACACAGAGAGGGTACATAAGGTGACCAGATATCAGAGCCAGAGAACTTGTTTTGTTTAGCTCCAACATGAGTGCGTACCCACCCCACTAAAGGGCTCCCTCGACAGTCCTCCAACTCTTGACTAAGTCCTTTCAGCCATGAGATATAGGTGCTCATGAACATGAAAAATACACATGATATATGGAACCCCAGTGGTCCCATTGCAAAATGGTTGCTTGCCAGATCCCTGTGATTTTAGGATCCAGAAGATCGAAATATTGTGGATTTTTAATAAGCTTCATGCTTCTTTATCATATGCAAATCTGACCTTTTGGGTATGGTGCTCAATGAAAATATGTTAATGGCTGGTTAGCATGTCTCACCTTTCTATGAACTGTGATACATTCAGAACAATGTTAGCATACCTTATATTAATTTTTGCCATTATTACACATAAGCTTGGCTTTAACTTAAATAAGGACTCTGAGTGACCATTAGGTAAAACATGGTTTGAACATTTCAGTGATCAGCAGCTGATGTGGGAGGAGTTTTACAAAAATATGAAAATTACAGTGAGAATCTGGCTTTATCTAGTTTCTATCACATCATGACCAGAGGTGAAGAACTATAAATAAAGGACAGTTAGAAGAAATCTTTGTTTCATCATTTAAAAAAACACAACAAAATAAAACTTATTTCAATAAGTGACTATAAAAGTTAATAAAATGTCAGTAGGATAAGTGATCAACTGTTGTGACATTAAAAATTAGAATTAAGTAATACATATTCTAAAAGGTTAGCTCACAATTGGGGTGTCATTTTGCTTTATTCACATTACAGCCTATAAATATACCACCCATAAACATAGTCTAGAAACACACAATGAAAAGTAAAACCATCAATCCCTGTAGCAAAATATTCTTTAAGCCAAAGCCTTCACTGTTTATAGAAAAAAAAATCTATAGTGTGACTTCTTGAGATTTTTTATGGCAATATTGATGTTTTATTTTAAATTAATAGCATCTAATATCACTCAGAGCTTATCTGTCAATATCTAGGTTTCTAAACAACTGGGTCATGTAATCATTTGGAAAGTGACTCCTACAATTCACCTTTGATTAATATAGAAAAAAACCTGATTTCCCTCTGTCTTCTCATGAGAATTAAAGTTTTATTTAAAGTGCAGTTTAAAGCAAAATTTTCTTAATTGGTTTACAATAGAAAAATACACTAACACCTTGTAAGAAGGTCAAAGAATGATTTGCGGTTAATAGTCTCCAAACAGTATGACAATCACAAAACACTTCCAAAAAGCGTAGTGCAGGCTTGGGATTATTTTATTATTTTGTTAGAAGCCTAACAAGCATGGATTTACAAATTTAACAGGTAGAAATTTTGAAATAGTATTTCTCACTTGTTTTCCTAATAGCAGCATTAACTTTTCACTCTATCTGAAGGTGAAATAAAAATGAATACAAATAGCAACTACATTGGTGAAAAATAATGTTCTTTTTCCTTTTCCCAAGTTTTGCTGGTTTTATTTTAAAGGAAGGATGAAGCAGATATTCTCAGTCCTAGTTCTCTAGCATTTTTGATGTCTGCTTAATCCTGAAAAGTTCTGAATCGTGGCTGAGGCCAGAAAGGGAGGTGGGAGAGCGAGGGTGAGAAACAGAGTTGGGATCAGGGCTGAAGACAAAGGGAAAGGGAGATAGGACAGTAAGAGGGAGCAACATGAAAACAAATTGGGGCTGAAGCCAGAGAAAGACCAGAAACTTTGTCTAATGGAATAGGCTCAAGATTAATTAAAAGCAGAAACAGAAAAGTGATGTTATGACAAGTTGTCTTAAGGATCTGGAACATTTAAAATACCTTAATTTCCCTCCCTCCAAAACAATCCAGGCAGGGGAAGTTCTAACACACCATTTCTAAAGCTCATATGTTAAAGTTCTAGCCCGATAGAAACATGACAGCAAATAGTTCAGTATGTCTTCTAATGACGAACTGGAACAGAAAATACTGGAACACATGATAATAATAATACTTCCAGTAGACCAGAAAGGTATGTAAAGCACATTTATCTAACAACTTTTTAAATATCTACTTCTTAAATACTTAGGAGAAGTGATCATCTAAAAGCGATGAGAGTAAGTTTGAATTTTCTCCCTTCAACTTTTAAATAGTTATTATCCTCAAAATAATTGTGATATTAGCATTTTAAGCAAGTTATTTATCACATCCAGAAGGATAGCCATCTTCCTCAAAGGGCAAGTCTCTTCAAACATGTCAAGGCCCCATCACATTTAGTAAAGGATTTCTTCCCCAGCCAGGCTAACCAAGTAATCAGACAAAGGGGGGAAATCGTCCTCAGGAGCTACGAAGCTTGTGTTTGATGATTATGTAGAAAATATCAGAAGAGTTGCTTTCATAAAGTCTGTCCTCAATATGTTGTAAATCATATTTTAAATAATTGTATATGTCCCAATACTTATCATTAAATCCTATCTGATAATAATGATCACAAAAGGCAAAAACATTTGTATATGCTTTTAAGTTACATTTGTTATCTTGGGATTTTTTGTGACTTCAGAGAAGGACCAGATGTGGACTCAGTTCTGCTCCCACAACCTTAGGCAACAGACACAACCTATTTGCAAGATCTTGAGGCAAAACATAATATCCTTTTTATAAAACTTTCATAACTATAATAATTAATACTAATTTCCGAAGTGGCATATGTGGTCATTAACTAACGTTCTCTTCTATCTAATCTATGTCTACATCCATTAAACTTTCATAATAAATAATGATCTACTGGCCACAGATCCCAGCTTTGGCCTGTTGGTTTGCCCAAGGACATCTTGGCATTTCCTTCCCGGTATGCTGAGCCTGTGAATAGCAATAGCCTGCAGCGGGTGTCAGACTGGTTCACAACAGCCCATATGCAACAGGCAACCTGATCACAGTGTTTGACTGAGGTGCATTATTTATGGCCGTTGGTGACTGCAAGACACATTATACTGCATTACACAAGTATTGTATCTGTGGTTCAGGACTGGAGGAGAAATAGACTTTATTAAATGCAGGCCATATTCAATAAGAAAAGAGAAATAAATCATAGGTGCCTTCCAGAGGAAGAGTACTTTAACATCTATCTAAAAAGCTATTACTCATTATTCTTTTAGTGTTGAAGCAATTGATGCTATTTGTATGCAAAGTTTTAGATCCAAATCACATTGGAACTGAAATGAGATAGATCTGGTTAGGGCCAGGTCTGAGTCATTTTGTAAAATTCCTAATAAGAATTGCTTCCACTGCTGGCACAGGCCATCTGCTTCTATGCCAACCTGGACAAAGGCAGCTCCATACATGGATGTGAGGGGTTATATGGTGTGCCTGGTATAGAGCCAAAACCCTTCAACAGTCCAAATCCTGTGTTCTTATGCAACAAGTCTAGAACTCCTCTGCCTCCATGAGAAATAGGGTGTTTCTTAGAATTTAAATGATGGTAGATTTATAAATTTTCTTCCCATTCTAACACTTTTTAATCCTCAATGCCTCCAGATACATCTTCTCAGACACAAAATCAGAATCCCTGCTTCCCGCCACTTTCCCCCCCCCCCCCCCGCCCCAAACCCTTACCCCATTAAATGTATTGGGAGCACATTTGGTGCCAGGCTCTTGCTATTGTGTTTTGCATGCATCCTCTCCTAAAGATAACAGTAATTCAATGTGGAGTTAATCAGAAGCAGTTACTAGGATAATATTCTTTGCCTTTCCTTTTGGTTACTTAGTTTGGTGTTTTCATGATAGTGTGTACCTAGCTAGATGGATATATTTTTCTATAAGTAAATTTTGTGTTTCTTAAGGAGAACTAAAAGAACCCAGAAGGAGACTGGAAAGGAAATTAAGAGAAAAGAAAAGAAGAGTAAATACTATTAAGAAACCATATAAGTTTTGTAAGCCAAATGAAATATTTGCAAGCATGAATTTTATTACAAGTTGTTTAAATAAAGAAGCAAAAAGATTTTATTATCTTTTTGTCCCCATAGCACTATCTCCAGGAATGTATTATGGAATACAACAAAATGTACTATAATTCTAAGTCTTTGTATCTTTCTCTCAGTTAAAGCAGGAAAACCCAATCAATTCTATATTCATAGTAGCCAGCATAATGTCCAGCATTTCGTAGATACATAGAAATGTGGTTTTGAATGAATGAATGAATAAACAGTCTTAAAGCACCTGTCAATGAGTTCACTATTCTCAAGGAGCTTAGAATAGGTTCTTGGAAGCCATTCTGGAAAAGACCAACTTTCTAAGGAAGTTCTTTAGAAAAGACTAACATATAAACAAGTGTATCTGTATTGACCTTCTTTGCCAGTGCAGGGTATAAATGTAACATCTGTCTTAATACTTTAAATAATTGCTGGAAAACTCTCTCCTAAGGAAAGAGAGTTGCCAAAAATAGCAGGCCCTCTAGTATCTTTTCTATACAATACAGTGTGGGGCAAAAGTAGGTTCACAGTTGTGAGTATGCAAAACAGATTTTATTCTTATATTATTATTTATTGTATTATTTTCCATACTAACAACTGTAAACCTTCTTTTGTTCCACCCTGTGTAACTGGAAGGCTTAATCAGTATGAATAAGAAGTGAGGTGATTACCTGAGCCGGTAACAACTTCCCCAGAAAGTCAGATTGGGAATCATTTGTCTTTTTGGCTATTAAGAAATGAAAACTTGTTCTAAAAAAAAAAACTTTAAAAACTTAATTGAGATACAATTCACATATACTACAATTCACCAATTTAAAGAGTGCAATGCAATGACCTTTAGTATATTACAGAATTGTTGTTCTGAAATTTTTAATGCTTTCCTATCCATTGGCTTCAGTAGTAACCTTGCTGGCCCATCTATCTGCCCAGATCAGTGATTCCTTTGAAGAGAATGCAACTTCTAGTGGTACAGAAGGTTAACAGTACTCAGTACTTAGGCAATCTGGATTTTGATCCCATGCTTTGAGTTCATAAACTCAACCACTGTTTCCAGAATACAACCCTTACCTTAATGCCAGGCTGCCTGTGTGAGAAGTAAAATCGGGTCTCAAAGGAACCATCTCCTAATACTTGGCTATTGAGCTCTGGTTAACCGTCCAGATTTCCTGTGTACACACTGACATGTGCAACACAGATCTCCCTTCAAAGAAAAACAGGCTGCCCAGCTGCAGGGAATATGGTGAGCAGATGTCCTAAAGCTCACAGAGGATCAGAGTTGCCTGACACAATATCTCACCCTTCTTGGGGCAACTCACATGCAGTCACTGAATGAACCAGGATATAAAGACCTAACTATTTTGGTCTGACATGGGACACTCTGATGGGCAATACTCATTCCAGAACTTCCTGTACAGTGGGCTATGATTTTGCTGGGCTGCCTTACATTTGGGCTTTTTCTTCTTCCCAGTATTGCTTCTTCACCCTCCTTTTTATAGGTGTTGTTCCCCAATAAACATCTTGCATCTCAGACTCCATCTTAATGTCCCAGGAGTGATGGTTTTTCTCAGGAGTGGTCTGGGGAGGCAGGCAATAAAATTGTTTAAAGCCAGCTCACTTATGCCCAGCTGGCAAGGAATGCCCCACCAATGATGAAGTTGGAGCACCAACAACACAAAATGATAACCAGCTGTTAAAATTTTCCCTGGAGGTGAGTTAGGTGGGTGTATCAGTATTCACTGGTGGGTGCAGCCTATTAGTTTTTGAGATATATGGAAGAAATAATAGCTATAAAAGACAACAGGATTGGATATCTATTTCTAAGTTCCAGCTATGCTCTACAGAAAGTGAAGGGTGAGTGACAGTGAGTTAAAATCCAGGTATGAAAGTCAGTGAAACTCTTTGGTTAAACACACACAAAGAAGTATGGCAGAGGGGAGGGCAGAGAAAGTTGTATATTAAGCCCACTACCTAATATTATGAATGACTTTATTTTGTAGAAGGTTAAACACAAAACCAATGCAAGTCTATTATGTGTAAGTTGAAGAAATGTGCGGATTTGTTAGAAACCTCCCAAATCCCTATCCAATGTGAATGGAGAGAAGCCAGAGGAATAAGCATAGAAGTGGAATCAAAGGCTCTTTGATCAGCTGGACAAGAACGTAAAATTGGATATGCAAGAGTCTATTGACTTTGCAGCCCTCTATCCAGATACACCCTCGCAAAGACCCCAGGAGACAGTGTGAATTTTCTATTAGGACGGTTTCTAGAAACATGGAAAACTTAGAGGCTCATACTGAGTAAAATCGAAATGCCAAACTTGTCATGGCAGATGGTGGAGAAAGGGGACAGAGGCTCAGGAATGAATATCTCATGTAAGGTTGGAAGAACCACCAGATGATCATGTTCCATAGTAATGCACAAAAGACACACCACTTATTAAGGCCATAGGAATGCAGTGGTTACAGCTCCATCAAAAAGTTTCCTGGTGACTCCTCTCTTCAAGCCAAGTTTGACCAAAAAAGTTTCTATTTACATTGGCTTGGTGATAGCAAAAGCGGTAATAGGACTCTAAAACCACAGAGCGAGGTAGCAGCACTTAACCTCCAGAAGCCAAGGAGTTGCAATCATTGTAATGACTAAGTATGTCAGAATAGCAGCCAAGGGAATCTGCGTTACAGTGTTATGGAGATAGTTAATAGAACACAACATCCCAAGGGTCAGAAAGATATGTAGTCAACAAGGGTACTTCTCAATTTGTAATAGCAGAAGAAATCAAGCATGAATGACCAGAGGGCTAAAGACTGTTATCCCAATAAAAACGTCATATCCATTGCCTATTTTCAGACCTGAGCTATTTCCCAGGCCCATAATACAATTACTGAAGAGGTGGCTAGATCCTTAGAAGGGAGGACCCTGCACACATCAAGTTTACACAGTAATGATTCCCCCATTCTTTCTCCAAAGGAACCTATGGGCATTTACTCAGACAACTACACCTTGCACAAAGGAGATGATATCCAGACATTTCTGGATATCCATGTGGTACATGAAGTCAGAGTTGGCATTGATATCTGGAGACCCAAAATGTCAGTGTCTTCCTGGAAGAGCTGGGGCATGTGTCACTTCAGGTCCTCTGAAAACCAGGTGCTAAATTGGAATTATAAGTGTGAAAGATTTATTGGGAGAAACTACTGTGAGAGATAAAGGAAAATGAAATGGGAGTAGGCAAGGAGAGTCTTGAGTTTTGTCTTAGAACTATGTAACTCTCTGGCTCTCATGTGTGCAGAATCATCTGAACATCATGCAAAATACCACTTGATTCATTACATTGGTCCCCTTTTATTGGTTGGGCCAGATGAGCAAGAGATGGCTAGCATGTTGGAGGTCTTAATAAGTTAAATACACTCCAGAGGGAAAGAAATAAATGTTATGAAGATTCAGAGGGCAACCACAACCATAAATTTTTAGGAATCTAATGGTCAAAGTGTACCAAGACACCCCCTTCAAAGTAAAGAACAAGTTATCACATCTTGTGCATCTTACCATGGCTAAAGAAGCACTGGGTTGATGGGCCTCTTCTTTCTCTGGGATCAGTATGTTCCACATTGATATTCAGGGAAATAAGGCTATCAGCTTTCAGTGGATTGCAGAGCATAAAAGCTCTACCACAGGTCTCAGAAGCAATACAAGCAGCCCTCACACTTGGACGATATGATTTGATCCACCCTGTGGTGTGGGAGGTGTCACTGGTGGAAAGAGATGCCATATGGCAAGTCTCAATGGGAGAATCATAAAAGTGGGTCCCCTGAAGTTTTTGGCAAGGTGTTTGTCATCTGCAGTGTAGAATCACACATCTCTTGAAAAATAACTCCTGGCATGTTACAGGGATGTAGTAAAGATGGAATGCCTGACCATGACTCACCAAAGGAACATATGGCCAGACTGACTATTATGAGTTGAGTCCTGTAAGACACACCAAACAAGGCACTGAGAATCCAGGAACCTTCGAATTACCATAAAGTAAAAATGGTACATCTGCAAATGAGCATAATAAGAATTGAATCAACTACTGTTACACAATACCCTTCCCTCAGCTCATTTGTAATAGCTGTATGGGAAATCTTGTATGGCCAGCTAAAGGAGAAGGAAAATTAGATCATGAATATGCTGAAATCATGGACTCCCACTTTTCAAGGCCAGTATAGCTATTGACTTTCCAACCTGCCAACAATAGAATCAATGTGGAGCCCCTAATATTGCACAAAATTCAAGGAGTCCATCCAGCTACATGAACTATTTCCATCCTGGAAGGACCATTAGTTTATATTCTTAGGATCAGATAGAACATGTATTCCACACAATGGTCTTCTTTTTTTCCCCCGCAAATGCCTCATCTGAGGTATGATGAAATACTTGATCCAACAGCATAACATTTCCTCAGACCAGGAGACTATTTTACAACATAGAAAGTGCCACTGCAGGCAATGACCATGACATTCATTAGTTGTATTACAAGCCACACTATCCAAACATGGCTTGCCAAACAGAGTTTTGGAATATCCTTTGAATGAATAGCTGAAGCCCAGGTCAGAGGCAAAACTTGCCATATGGAGTGCTATCCTACAGGATACAGTATTCACACTGAACCAAAGAGCTTTATACAGTACTGTGTCTCTGATAGGAAGAATTCAGGGTTCCAGGAACCAAAAAGCAGAAGCAGGAGCTGCCCTATTTATAAAGGCAACCAAAGATCCACGGGGAACTCTGTGTTCCCTGTCTCTGCAACTCTGAGCTCTGCAGGTTAAAGGCCCTGGTCTATAAAAGGGTGTTAATTTCACCAGAAGATACCATAAAAGTCTTATAAGTTATGATGCTGTCTGAGGATCTGGGGCAAGAAGATCTTGGCAGGAATAACTGAGTTGGATCATCAAGAAGAGGTAGAACTGCTATCACACAATAAGGACTGGGGGAAATACATGTAGGATCAAGCCGACCCACTTGGGGGCCACATGGTACTCCCGTGCCCTTGTCAGAATAGACTGATACAGCAATGCAGGCATGAGAAAAGCATAGCAAACCAGAGATCAGACCCCTCAGGGATGAGAGTCTGGTAATGCTACCAGATAAGCCACCAAGACTAGCAGATATGGTTGTTGAAGGTGCAAGGTACATAAAAGGAGGGATACAGGAGAGAGAATGTAGCAGTTGTGGCCCTAAGATCATCTGCAGCGGTGGGGATAATGTTGATTCTGCTAACCTACCTCTTTTAAATGTCCCCTCAGAAAAGAGGCCCATCAGAACCCCTAGAGGAGCTACTCCCTAACATATTCAGAGAAGTGGATACAATGACAAAAAGGGGGAACTATGATAGATATTGAGATGCGCCACTCAGATCCTCCTCCAGGGCAGGACTTGATTTCAGGGTTTGCCCCAGCTGTATGAGTTATCCATTGCGAATAATAAACTAACCACCAAATTTAGCAACTTAAAGCAAGAATTTTATCTCAGACTTCTGTGGGTTATGAATCTGCTATGGCTTAGCCTGGAGCCTCTAGCTCTCAATCACTCGTGAGGTTGTAGTCAAGCAGGCAACAGGGCTGAAATCTCATCTGAAGGTTCTATTGTGTGAGGATCTGAAGAGTCTGTTTTGAAGCTCACTGATGTGATCTCTCAGTCCCTCTCTGGAGAGAGCCCTTCTCACCATGTGAGCCTCTCCGGAGAGCTGTCTCACGTGACAGCTGGCTACTCGAGGGTGAGTGATCCAGAGAAAAGTATGAGAAGTCATACTTTTTCCAGGACAGCCCACATCCAGTGACTAAATAAGGCCCATCTATACATCCCAGCCATTTTACTCTGACAGGTAACACTCACCTCCAGGCTCCCTGCCACGTTGGCCTGCCAATCCTGCTTCACCATCCTTCCTCTCATTAAGAGTTGATCCCTAATGAATATCTTGTACCCCAAACATCATATTCCTTGTGGGGGAAATGGGGAAGTGGTGGGAGGTACTTTATTTCATTTCCTGTCATTGCTGAGTGTTTTCCTCACAGGAGAACCCAACTTCCCTCTACTGATTCACTACTGCCTCACCACTGACCAGATCTATAGGTCAACGGACTGCAAAGGCCATTCTCCCCTATGCCATCTTTGATCTTGCTATGCTTTCCCCAAGTTAGGCACTACCTCCTGGCCTTATATTTAAGATGGTTTTGGTTATGGAGATGGAAGAATTTGAGAGAAGTTCTCACTTTTTGTGAATTATAAGGTCTACCCTACACTTAGTAACTTAACCTTAATAGAGATACAACTACCTGTCAAATGGCACATTTCTTAAAATTTCACCAAACCCATCTAGTGAGAGGTTCTCTCATCGAGGTTCTTAGAAATTGGTAAGAGGTACATCAAATGAAGCAAATAACATGATATTGTTTTTATCTTTGTTAATACTCTAGTGATTTAAAACATTTTAAATTTGGAATGCTCATACTATTTAGGTTCCACCTCAAGCTATATATTCATCAATGAAATAAGAATTTTCTAGTTCTTTAGACAGTACACAAATTATCAAATATAGTGCATACAATTTAGAAGAAATTTAGAAGAGTTATAATAGAATGCAAATTAATTTAAAGGTCCATAGTGAGATCATTTGGCCATATGGTCACTAATGAAATTCCTAATTATTACAACATCAATACCCAAGTCATAAGGCGAGATAAAAAAATTCCACCATATTTTGATTTTCTTAGAATATTTCTAAATTTTTAAATTTTAAGAAATAGTTTCCATCTCTAAAGAATTTTTTAATACCAAACAGCATTGCAAAACTTGAAACTACAAAACTTTAAAAGAACTGAATAATTTCCCATGTTGTATAATAAATTAAAAAGCCAAAATACTACATTCATAATTTAGCATGTAAAATGTCAACAGAGATTTTATAATGAATGAAATGTATTCATTCATCCAAAACATAATCATTAGCATCTATAATGTGTCAGAAACTGTTCTAGGTGTTGGAGAATTACAGCATTAACCAAAATTGACAAGAATCCCTGCCTTCATTGAGCCTGCATTCTACACAGGGAGACAGAAACTAAACAGCTTCTATAGGATTCACAGTGCTAAGTTTGTCTACAACCTTTACTGACTGACTACTTAGTTTACTTCTGTTTTTAGAAAACATATTTCTGAAGTTCAGCACTTTACATTGGCCTATAGATATTTTATTGACAAAGCTTTTGATAATGTCCCTGTTTAGTATTGAATAATAATAAGAAAATGTTCAAGAACCTATACACTTCTGATCTATTATCGTGTTAAAGAGAATCATTGAAGGAAAACCTTATTGAGTGAACTATTTACCTTAGTCAATTCTAGATAAGTAAAAGTTAACTGTTGGCTGCCTAATGATGCAGAGGAATAACTGTGTTTGCAATATTTGCAAACTCTTTTACTAATATTATGCCCCCCACACCCAACAAAAGGTCTTCTTGCTTCAATGACTGTTCAGACATTCAGAGCAGTTATACTTCACTCTGCAATCATGTTTAGAGAGCCATACATTTATTTTTTTCCCTGATTCAAAATAACTAATGTGTAACAACCTAGGGCAACTCTTTTGCAAAGTAACCTAAGGACCCTTAAACATCCAGCCATTTTCTCCAAACTGCACTAATCTCTTAATCAGGCATGCTTTTTACCTTCCCCTTCCTCTTGTTCTATTTTACCCTTGAACTCTATTTATAATGGTTAATTTTATGTCTTAACTTGACTGGGTCAGATATTTGGTTTCTCTGTAGAACCCTGACTGATACACTACTCAACCCTATGTATCGAGACTCAGTGTTGAAGTGACATTTCTGACATTAAGCTTTCCCCTTTTTTTCCAAATAAAAAGAAATGAATTCCTCTGTTACAACCCCAGTGTTTTCTATTTCTCTCCTTTTTACCTTTGGCCTTGTACATGGTACAATTCTTACCACAGCCATTAGAGTACCATCTTTGTACCCTCCAGTTTCCAGCACAGTGCTGATAATGTTTCCTGAATTTATTTCACATCCAATGAGCCTTTGTTTATAACTCGACCTAGCCAAAAATGAATGCCAATTCTTTCATTATTTAGCATTTTGGTGGTTGTTAGGGTTATGTATCAATTGTATTGTTATCTCGGTGATTTGTTCCTGAAGGAGAGACCAGGAAGGGAAAGACAAATTATTACCATCTAAAATGTCAGGAAATAAGAAGAGTGAAAAGAGAAGACTAAAGTGATATAGTCATTGGACACCAATAGGAAAAGGGGTAGGGTCTCCAGATAAGAGCAGATCTGGACTAGACTTAGATATATGGAAGCAAAAAGGGGAAAGGGCCTTGTGTATAGGATTTAATATCAGGAATAGCAAATAAAATTCAAACATCAGAATGAAAAATGTTAAAATTAAAATGAGTCTAAAGGCGAGGGGGGGGGCACGTCCATTAGGAGAAGTTCACTTATTGTCCAAATAACATCCATGGGTATAACAAACCAAAAATATTCTGGAAACATTCATAATCAGTAAACTGCAGCTTTAAAATCGGCCAGGCCCACAGAGCACCGAGTGTCTTAGGAAAGAACCAATTATGTAATAATGTTCCGGTCCTGCTCCCCTCCCTCTCCTCTTCGTTTCCCTCCAAATTTCTCCCATGAGCAACCTGAAGGCAAAGTGGAAACACCATAACAAAGGAGGAAAGAGAGAGGAGAAATCAGTTTTCCCATATTGAGATTCCGCCTGCAGTCAGTCTCAAAAGTTTAATTATTATCTAGGACTGGACCAGACCTTTTTAATTACTGAATTGAGATTTTGGTGTGAGCATGATTTTTATTACCTAAGAGTAATCAGAAAAAATTGTATCCAGTTGTCAAGGTAGGGACAATAACCCCTGATTAGATTTAAAGAGACTGTGAGAAACAAAATAAAATTATACCTGTGAAAACTGCTTGTTCAATTTATTGGCCAGATTTATTTACTAATTTTAATCTTAATTTCCCTGAAGAAAACATAATTAACATTGTCTTAAGTATCCTAATTGGGGGGAAAAATTAAAGAAATCAAACTGACTTTAAAGGAAAAGTACATGATTTGAATTATTTTTTATTTATTAAAATAATGAAAGAATCAATAATTGACATGTACTTAAAAAGTGCATATTTGCTATTTTACAGAATGAGGGAATGAGACAAAATAAAAACGTAATTGTATTCTATCTTGCAGATAACAACCACTATTAACTCTTTGGATTTTATTTTTTCTTTAAATGTATTTTTATTGATCTCAGAGAGGAAGGGAGATGGAGAGAGAGACAGACACATCAAAGATGAGAGTGAATCATTGATCAGCTGCCTCCTACAAGCCACACACTGGGGATCAAGCCGACAACCTGGGCATGTGCCCTGACCAGAATTGAACTGTGACCTCCTGGTTCATAGGTCCACACTCAACCACAGAGCCACACTGGCCGGGCCAGTTTTCTTTTCAAGTGCTGCATAGGTGGGATCCTTTGTATTTTTTATACTGAAAATGTATGAAATTTACATTTTAATAAATATAAATCTTTTTAAATTTTAGGGTGGTATTATAGTCCATTGTAGTTAACCACCTGCAAATATCAGATATTCTTCACAAATTTACATTATTATAAACACCACCTTTTATACTCATTATTTATTCCACCCCACACACACACACACTTTTCCACTCATTTTTACGATGAGTTTCTAGGAACAGAACTGGAGGTTCAATATATACAAATTTTATTTATGCCAGATGGCTACAGGTAAATATTAGACTAATTTCCACTTTATCCTGTATGAAATATATGATAGTAATTTTAATCTTTACTTATCTGAAAGTTGAAAAACTGTTTGCATGAGATTCCTAGGGCTGTCATACAAAGTACCACAAACTGGTGGCTTAAAACAACAGACATTTATTGTCTCACAGTTCTGGAGGCTAGAAGTCACATGCCAGAAGAGTTATGCTCCTCTGAAATTTGTAAGACAGAATCCTTTCTTGCCTCTTCTTGGCTTCTATTGATGGTCGGCAATTTCAACCAGTTCCTGGGCTTGCAGCCACATCACTCCAATCTCTGCCTCTATTGTCACATGATATTCTCCCTGTGTGTCTGTGTCCAAATTTCCCTCTTCTTATAAGGACAACAGTCACATTGGATTAGAGCCCACACTAATGACCTCATCTTAACTTGATTATATCTGCAAAAACCCTATTTCCAAATAAGGTCACATTCACAAGTACTAGGAGCTAGTACTTCAACATATCTTTCTGGGAAATACAATTTAACCCATTACAGTATTCTTATCTATATTTCCTTGATTACTAGTGAATTTTAGAATTTTCAATATTTTATTTAAAACAATTTCATACTTGATCCTTTGTCTATTTTTTAGTAAAGATATGGATTTTTAAAAATTTTACTGTTAAATTCTTTTAATAGACTAGACTTATCAGTTCTTTTATAGCATATATGTTGCAAATGTTTTTACAATTTTTCATTTGTTCTTTAATTTTTCTTATTCTGTTTTTTTTTTCTAACATAAAATTTAAAAGCTTTATTTAATAAAATCTGGCAACAGTTTTCTTTGCGGGTTCTGACATTAGTGATTAAAAAACATCCTAACAAAAAGAAACCCTCATTCACTACTAGTGGAAATGGAAACTGGTACAGCCGCTATGGAAAACAGTATGCAGGTTCCTCAAAAAATTAAGAATGGAGCTACCATATGACCCAACAACCCCTCTTTTGGGTATCTACCCAAAACATTTGAAAACATTTATTCACAAAGGTATATGCACCCCTTTGTTTATTGCAGCATTATTCATGATGGCCAAGGTATGGAAACAACCGAAGTATCCTCCACTAGAGGATTGGATAAAGAAGACATTGTACAGCCCAGCCAGCATGGCTCAGTGATTGAGCATCGACCTATTAACTAGGAGGTCATGGTTAGACTTCTGGTCAGGGCACATGCCTGGGTTTCGGGCTCAATCCCCAGTAGGGGGCATGCAGGAGCAGCCAATCAATGATTCCCTCTCATCATTGATGTTTCTATCTCTCTCTCCCTCTCCCTTAGTCTCTGAAATAAAATAAAAAAAGAAGATATGGTACTTCTATACAATGGACTAGTACTCAGCCATAAGAAAAGATAAAATGCTGCCATTTGCGACATGAATGGATCTTGGGAATATCATGATAAGCCGAATAAGTCAGACAGAAAAAAAAACAAGAACCATACGATTTCACTCATATGTGGGATATAACATTGAAAGCAACAAATTAATAAGCAAGACAAACAAAAACTCATAGACACAGACAAAAGAATGGTGGTTACCAGAGGGAAGGGGTGGGGAGTAATAAAAGGTAAAAGAGGTCAATCTATGGTGATAGAAGAAGATTTGACTTTGGGTGGTAGGTACACAATGCAACATACAGATGATGTATTACAGAATTGTAGAATTGAAAGCTATATAATTTTATTAACCAATGTCACCCCAATAAATTTACTTAAAAAAAAAATCTTGTTAGAAAGAAAAAATTACATTGATAATCATACATATTTTCTACTACAGTTATGATTTCAGTTCATTAAATATTTCATTTTTAATTTATTTGGAACTTATCTTAAGGAAAGGTTTTTATATATAATAAAGCTGGAACTTTAAGATATGTAATGATATTACTCAAGTCTAATCAGCCAAAGACAGGAAGAAGCTTGTAGTCTCACAAAATCAAACTTATTGACTCAGAGTAAGAAAAGGCACTTCAGAAGAATCAGGGAATGCTGATCTTCATACAAGAGAGAGAAAAGTCTTTTATAAACTTTGGTTTCCTGCAGAAGTATTGTGAGGAGGAGATAAGGGGACCAGGGCATCAGTTCTGAATTGGTTACTCTTTGTGAGGTGGGACTGAAGAAGCTGTGTTAACTCGGGATTGTGTGCTGAAGCCTGACAAGGATGGCTCAGCAATTTTGTATCCCCAGTAATAGACAGGGGTAGCAAAGTGGTCTGTGACATCGAATCGTTAGTAATAAGACAGTAGTTAGTCAAAGAGGGCATGGTCTTGGCATTTCACAGTTTTGTAGCACCTTAGAAGAAACAGTGGTTCCTGTCTACTTTAGAGCGAGCTTTATTCGTTTCTGTACTCAGACTTGGAAATGGTAGGACTGCTTCTTCCTTTTTTTTGGTCCAAGCTGATTTGTACTCTTTCAGTCCAAGAAGAGTTTTTGTTCTTTCATTATATGTATTTTAACATTTAATATACATATTTATATAATAATTATATATTACAACCCATTGGTTGTATTTTAACCTACTAGTCTGAAATGCATCATTAATCACATAGTCATATTTACCTGACCATTTTTATTCTTTTCATTTCATTCTAATAATCTCTGTGATTATATTGGCTCCAGAACTATGTTGTTTTTATTATCTCATATTAGTTATGTTATTTTATTTTAATGTGTTGATTGATTCTGTTCATGTATTTTTTCTAAATCTTGAATCACAATTTAATATTGCAAAATGTGCTTATTAGTTAGGATTAACTGCAACTGTATCAGAAACGCTAAATAACTGTTGTTTAATATTTTTAGAGGATGAGTGGTCTAGGACAGATAAGATGCTCCCCTGTGTCAGAGAGGATGCTCCTGTTTTTATTATTCAACTAGTAGCCCTGTGCACAAATCTGTGTGCCAGTAGCTCTCTGTGGGGCCTGGCCACTCCACGCCTGCTGCCCAGAGGCTCTACGCGGCCCAGAGGCCCATCCGTGGCCGGGCGTGGAACGCTTGCCTCATTGCCACAGCGACAAAGCAAGCATTCTGCCAGGCCGCTCACGCTGCCCACTCTCAGCGGCCGCCCCCTCCCCGGGACTGGGGGACTCCAGCAGGGCTGAGAGGACTAGGCGCCACCATCTTGTGGCTATGAACGCCGCCATCTTTGTGACGGAGTGATGATTAATTTGCATATCACCCTTTTATTAGATAGGATTTATGGTCCTGGATAGTAGCAACCATGTTCTTAGGTGCAAGATGGAGATAGGAATAGAGACTGAGGGAGGAATGAAGATGAAGAAAGCAAAGAGCACATATACAGTTCCTAAAGGAAGGTTTTGAAAACTGCTATAGGACACTGCTGCTTACAAGTCATTGGCCAGAAATGTCCCATGGCTATACTTACGTGCATAGAGGCTAACAAATATGGCCTTTATTCTGGGCTACTATGAGATCGACTAAAAATTCCATCACCACAGAAGAAAAGGACAGCAGACACGGGGGAGCAAACAGTCCCTAGTGTATGTAATGTGCCAGTGCCTCTTCACCAATTCTTTTACGATGTTAACTTTTTTCTTTCATGGTTACCAAAGTTGTTATTCTTTTAAAATTCTTGCAGAAAATGTATCATCAATAATTCTCCAAGTTTTATGAAAAGCAACTGTCCCCCAAATCCCCTATACAACCCCAGTTTTGCTCCAATTACTATTAAATCTTTGAGTGTTTTATTTCTTAAACCATTTTCAAAATAATAGGCTTATACTGACATTTTTTTAAAAGTTTCTGTTAACCATGGATGATAAGAATTTAGCCTTTTCAGCATTTCTCTCCCTCACTCACATATTTCCTGTCCATCTAGCATCCAATTTATTATAATTCTTGGTTAGATCAGCATTCCATTTTTAATGTAATTATGAATAAGTAAATATTAAAAGCTGAGCCATGCAGTCTAAAACCATTTCATTTTCTTTCTTTTATAACCTCTCCCAATTAATAACTGTGCATTACTTTTTGCTTAGTTTAATTTGTCCCTATATTACTTTCCATTCTCTTAATTTTAACTTCTTAGACCTCTAGATCCCTAGCCTCCAATCAGCACTGATTTATTGCTGGAACACATCTCTGACCCTTTTTTCTCCCCTTCACTACCATTCCAAGGATTCTCTTTGCCACTCTCCTATGTAAGATCCTCTGATTCCAGGTTCTTCTTCCTTGGTTCAATCTCTCTTTTTATTGGAGTAACTATTATAATAGTTAACTGAGATGACCATCTGAAAGAAGTTTTTTAGAATTTTCCTTTTGAACGTAAGATAGAAATTTGTTCTTAATCTTAATTTCATGTTTGAAAATATATGTTGGAATTTTTGATACCTAAAGGATAGAAATAATTTCTGGACTTGTTATCTGCTATGAACCCCTTATAAAAGTCTTTTGATGCACATATCTCCAAGAATAAATGAAAGGTTTTGTCACCTCTAAACTCCTGAAATTACATTTAAAAATACATTGACCTGAATCTACTTTCTAACTACATACTAAGTATATAAACACTTGCAGTCTTTTTGTGTGATTTAATTGGGTCTCTTTTTTTTTTTTTTTTTTCACTTTTATGTCTAAGGCAGAGAGGGCCCCATCTCTCTGGAGAAGTAACCTTTAGGTTCAGGAAAGCATTTCCCCGAATATAGGTGAGACCATCAATCAAATAAAAAATTATCTCAGAGAAAAGCCTACCACAGACAGGCTTTCTCTTTGGGTTAGCCATGTATTTGATCTTTTGCTTCTATAACAGGTTAGTGAGTCCTCCTGTGAATTCTTAGAAAGATGACAGGTTACCCTGGAGGGCTCCTGCCCTTCCCATGGGCTGCATGTGCCTTGCCATGCACTGAGCTTGCTTACTAGTAGATTTCCATTTCTGACTTTCCCCGAAGTACATGTTTTACCTGGAAGAAGAGCTAGAACTAAGCTGTTTCTACCTGTAGTCGACCGAACAATATTTACTTACAGTTTATGACACATTATAAGTGATTTTTGCTTTCTTCAACTAATTCTGTTTAACCTCATCACCATAACCCTTTAGTTGTAGTGAGTTACTAAAGAAATTTTCTTTATAAATTTGCTCTGGGACTTCCCTTTATCTCTTTAATATTTCTTTATTTTCTAAGGAAAGACAGAATAATATCTGTGCAATAAATTAGAATTTCATCATTGTGACACAAAATTTTGGAGAGAAAACACAGCACTATTTTAGAAATTAAAAGAATGGGGATAGGTGTGTTTTTTTTCCTATTTCACCGTAACTGGTCATTAGGATCCAGAGTACAGGATAAAAATCGGTCTAGTCCCTGATATTATGAAAAGAGCAAAATTAGAGAGAAAAGAAGAAAACCACTTTAAGATTAGAAGAAACTACATTTACGAGGAAACTACTCTTACCTGGGTTCTATGAGAGAGAAGAAATAAATACAATAGAATCTCTATTTGGCAATTCCAGCTAAATAAAGCAGATGAGGTATATACACATCCTACCTAATAAAAGAGTAATATGCAAATTGACCGCACCTTCGCTACACCCAAGCCACGCCCACCAGCCAATCAGGGCGAGTGTGCAAATTAACCCAACCAAGATGGCGGTTAATTTGCATACATAGGTGCCCTGAGCAGACCCCCTGCGATGGATCGTAGGGAGTTGGGGTCCGCTCTGGCACCAGGCCGCTTTCGGCCTGGTGGCGGAGCAGACCCCCTGCAATCGATCGCAGGGAGCTGGGGGTTGCTTCGGCCAGGTGCACCAGTGGACCCCCTCAATCGATTGCAGGGAGCTGGGGGTCTGCTCTGGCACCAGGCCGAAAGCTTCCGCCAGAGGCTTTCGGCCTGGTGCATGAGTGGACCCCCTGCGATTGATCGCAGGGAGCTGGGGGTCCGCTCCTGCCCAAGAGGCTTTCGGTCTGGGCAGGCCTGGGCAGGGGCTGAGCTGATGATCAGAGGGAGCTGGAGGGGCCTGCTCAGGTCTAAAGCTTCGACCAGAGGCTTTAGGCCTGGGCAGGGCCCAGCCCTCCATTGGTGTGAACTATAGAGGAAACACCTTTTCTGACAGCACATTGGCTAAGCTTCCTGTATGCCACTGGTAATATTCTTAGTAACTTGGGTAATAAGAATCCAAAAAGGTGATCTAGGGTTTTTTCACCACACTTCTGGAGAAAAAAATGAAGGTCCGCTGCTGGAGAGCTAAGAAATGTCATATCCTGCCCTAGCAGTTTGACTCAGTGGATAATGCCTCGGCCTGCAGACAGCAGGGTCTGGGTTCGATTCTGATCAAGGGCATGTACCTAGGTTGCAGGATCCTCCCTGGCCGGGGCCCAAATCAGGACTCATGCAGGAGGCAACCAATCAAAGTGTTCCTCTCACTTTGATGTTTCTCTCTGTCTTTCCCTTTCTCTTCCACATTCTCTAAAAGTCAATGGAAACATATCCTCAGGTAAGGATAAAAAATAAAGAAATGCATATCCTATGAAAGACACATCTTGAAAATGCCTAAAGAAAGTTGTCATTTTTTCTTGGTGAAGGGACTGGAGTCCGTGTTGATGAAAACACCTTGGTGGCTGCAGTGACTGACAGTGGCTGCAGCAGCGGGGTGATGGGGCTGGTGCCTTCCCCTGATCAGCCCGGTTGACTCCCACAAAGGGAGGCCAGACTGCGGCTTAGGCCCGCTCCCCATAGGGCGTGGGCCTAAGCTGTCACTAGGACATCCCCTGAGAGCTCTCAGTATGTGAGAGGGGGCAGGTTGGGCTGAGGGACCCCCAACCCCCAGTGCACGAATTTCGTGCACCGGGCCCCTAGTTTATTTATAATACACACTATACTGTGAAAAGTGTCATGAATAAGAAATAAATGCACTGGTATGAGAGTTCAAAATAGTGATTACTTTCAGCCAAAAAACAAAAACAAAAACTGGGAATGCTTTTTGAAAGAGGCAGAATTTGAGCTGAACTTCAAAATGAATTTTGAAACTAATCAAATGCTCTTAGTATTCTAATTAACGTTAAAACAATGTTTTTCCTTTTTTTGTTGTTGTTAATCCTCACCTGAGGATATTTTTCCATTGATTTTAGACAGAGTGGAATGAAGGGAAGGAGGGAGGGAGAGAGAGAAAAACATCAATGTGAGAGACACACATCAGTGGCTGCTTCCCACATGTGCAGCCCAGGTACATGCCCTTGAAATCGAACTTGGGACCCTTTGGTGTGCAGGCTGACACACTAACCACTAAGAAACACTGGACAGGGCATGTTTTTCTTCTTTTGATCAATTAACATAACTGTTATTACTAATTTCTTAATAGTAAATCATCTTTATATTCCTATAAAAGTGCATTTAAAAATATTATGTTGGACTCAATTTACATGTATTTATTTTGGGGATTTTGTACACTTATTCCTGTACATTCCAGAAGACTGATAGGTTTTTTTTCTGTGTACCATCTTTATCAAGCTTAATTATCAGACTAACATAAAGTGAATCGTGTAAGCTTTTCATCCTTTCCCCTGTACTAGAAGAACTTACCAAGGCGATCTTAAATCTCCTTGGAAAATATGAAAGAACTCCCTGGTAAAACTCTCCAGTTTTGGATCCAGTGTTTTCAACGTAACTGAAAATTCTGATGGTGTGTTCAGTTTTCTCCATGTCTATGCGCACAGCAATAGCTCTGTCACAATTGTTACTTAACTTAATTGTAGCAATTAATATTTTTAATATAATTTTCCATATCATTTCATTGATATTTTAGAATTTTTTCAATGGGACTTTACATAGTTTTCTTCCCCTTTACAGTCTTTTAAAAGAATTATTTTTTATTGCTATATTTTTGTTCTTTATTTTTTAGATTGAATCTTTTCAACATTTTTGTTTTATTTACTTATTTTCACCAGGAGGGCTGATCCTCATGATGACTAAGACTAGAAGGCACAAACATGGACAGGAAAGGATAAATAACCTGGCTGAAATAATGACATTAGATGTAAAAAAAAAAGTAAGAGTTTTATTAAATATTTCTTTAATAGCAGTGAGCAGAGAATGAAAAGACTAGGTCCTTCATAGATATGAAATATTGTTTGTCCTGATAACATAATAGTGCTTTTTAAAGTACTATTTTATTATCCCCACTTAAATGAGTATTGCATTTTAATAGGCAAGCACATTTATCAAACTAAATGTCTTCAGATATAGGTGGTGTGGCTAAGGCTTACACTTATCCAGAGCAGAGTGCACTGAAAATGGAGAAATGTGTGTGCTAACCAAAGTACAGCCTGAGAGAGCTGGTTTTAAGCATTTTGTTACATTTCCTCTTGCTCATCCTGAATCAACGGACTATGATACTTGTCCCATTTTTATCTTCCAACAGAATTTTGATTTAAAAAAATGAGAAAACAAAGTACTTTGAATCATTATATATTGGTGGGTAATAACAAAACTGTAAAGTTTTCTTTCAAAATATATTTAAAGATATATCTTTCCTGGCTAATATTTGTGAATTTCATCATCAGCTGCATAGTTATCACACACTTTAATTTCAGTATTTTTGACCAAGTTGACTGAAATTAAGGTTATTTAAAGGACTGGCACATCAGTGTGAAACATCCTAAAGCAGCATTGTGATGCGGCTCTTAGGTACAGGCAACTGGCAATGTTAAACATCAGGCTGTCTCCATATTGAAATAAGTGGAGCCATTTCACAAGGAAGCCCCTGTTATTTATATTGTTGGCCCTCTCATCTTCTATCAGCAAGCACAAATACAATGAGATCCTGGAACAAATGAGCTTATTAAGATCATGGTTAGACATATCGTTTTTCAAATCACACTCTACAAGACAGATATGCTGGCAAAGCTGTAATAAATGTCAAGGCTCAAGGCATCCACCATTCTTTTCAGGAGCCCGATGGCTTGGCTAGAAAAGCTTTTCATAAATTTTAGTGCACACCTGTCAAGTGGCAGGTGTGATAGTCTGCTATCGCGGAGCCTGAGCTGTGATTTCTGGGCTGGCAGCACTGTCATCGTTTTCAGTACAATCATATGCTTTTCTCTCTTTGTGACCAATGAAATCTATGTGATCACACAGAGAATCAGTGCATCTTGGCAGATCTGCCAGTGGTACTCATCACATAGAGAATATTTTAGATTGGCTGCCATGGGGTGTTATTTCCCATTTGTTAACACAATGGGGGTTCATGACTACTACAACTGAAACACATTCATTTGTATATGGGTTTTGTCCTCTTGGTGCATACAAAATCCACCCCGCTTCTCCTGCACTCATTTAACCTTTCACAATCAATCTCTTACCTGTTAATATGTCACATATTTCTTAGGGGGAAAGCCCTTCTTTTGTTTTAATAAGATAAATTTGTGAGTTAGAAATAAACTTTTGATCTAAACTATATGAAATAAAATTATATTTCATATACATTCATATATATATATGTGCTTATAAAATATCTGAAAGAAAACTTATCAAAGTGTTTATAGTGACAGCACAAAAGAGAAAGGCAGATTTGGAGATAGGTGAGTAAAGTATCTTCTATTTTCTTTTCTGGATATTATGGTAGCAATTTTATTTTTATGATGATAATATCCTATCTAATAAAGAGGGAATATGCAAATTGACCATAACTCTGTGACAAAGGTGGCGACGCCCACAGCCAATAAGGAGGGAATATGCAAATTAATGGTCACTCCACGACAAAGATGGCAGCTGGGCCGAGACACTTGCGTCGTTGCCATGGTGGTGATGCAGACATTCCGCCCCCTCCCCCCGCCTGCAGAGTGCCTCTGGGCCTGCTTCATCGCCGCTGCTACAGGGGCCGGAGGAGCAGAGACAGAAGCCTGCAGGGGGGTCCGGCACCCAGCAGCCCCAAGCTTCGCAGCCGTGGTGGCACTAGGGCCGGAGGAGCAGAGACACAAGCCTGCAGGGGAGCCTGGCACCCAGCAGCCCCAAGCCCCACAGCTGCGGTGGCGCTGGGGCTGCTGGGGCTGCAGCGGAGACACAAACCCGAAGGAAACCTGTGGAAAGGAAGATAAACTATCATAACTTTATCTCTTTCCACAAGATGAGAAAACTGACCCTGATTTATTTAGTGATATGGCCCACACCTTTCTACAAGCAAGGGTATGTTATGACCACTCCCAGGAAGGTCTGGTCAGAATACTGTCTCCAGGGAATAACGCTACTGTGGCAAATCATCTAAGAGAGGAAATAAGCTTTTGTTGGGTTTATTCTGAAGGTCAGAGAACATGCCACCCCAACATATGCCGTGTTGTTATATTGATGATCTTGAGCTGCAGATGCTTGAAAAACAGCAAATGCAAGGAGAGGCTTTCACTGAAGTCTGATCTGCCTCAAATTGGACTCCCCAAAAGGAGTTTAAATGTCATAGGTCCCCTCGATGGGAAAAGTGTATCATCCAGCGAAGACTGACCCCTGTCACAGGACAGGAGAGTAGAAGTTGACATCACACCCAAACTTTGTTACAAACTACCTCCCCCGACCCCCCATTCATCTTTCCTAAAAATCATTTACTCTCCTCTAAGAGGCCTACATCTCCCGTCCCTTTTCCCTAGGAAGAAGGTATTTAAATCCGGATTCTAGCCACCTTGGGGAGTTATTCATTTTTCCCTGGGATCTCCCACATATACATGAGGTACACATGTTAATGAACTTTTGTTTTTCTCTTGGTCAGTGATGGCGAACCTATGACATGCGTGTCAGCACTGACACGTGTAGCCATTTCTGATGACACGCGGCCACTGAGGCGGCCGCATACCAAGGATGAAACATTTGCTGCTCCTGAGGATGAAACATTTGTGAAATAATGTTTTTTTCCTCAAAGTGACACACTACCCGAGTTATGTTCAGTTTTTTGGCAAAGTTTGACACACCAAGCTCAAAAGGTTGCCCATCACTGCTCTTGGTAATCTGTCTTTCATTACAAGGGCCTCTGCTAAGAACTCAGAAGGGTAGAGGAAAACTATTTTTCCTCCTCCATAATTCTATCTTGGAAAATCAAGTCCTGGGCTGAACAGTGAGGTTGGCTCAAGTGCCAAGCAGTCCCAGCTGAGGGGAGGGAAGCTTCTAGGGAGAAATCAATGATATTGGCATCAAAGTAGGACAGAGGGCACACGCATGGTTGCTGGTGGGAGTTTAAAGTGATTCAACATTTTTGGAGGATGATTTGGCAAAATCAATAGAAATGTTCAAGGTACATCCAAGAGTCTTCTTCTAGGAATCACATCTGCTGAGATAAAGCACAAGTGCATAAGCCCTGGTCAGAACCCAGGATGCTACTGCGGGCTCCCCTTCCACGATAGGAAAACCTGGGAACAACCTGCATTTTTAGGACAAGGTGGCATCTATACAAATA
Organism: Eptesicus fuscus; assembly: GCF_027574615.1. Taxonomy (NCBI): domain Eukaryota; kingdom Metazoa; phylum Chordata; class Mammalia; order Chiroptera; family Vespertilionidae; genus Eptesicus; species Eptesicus fuscus. Next base: position 55,312,258 of record NC_072483.1, on the reverse strand, counting down.
AAAGGGTAATATGCTAATTAGACTGAACATCTTCCGGACGACCTTCCAGACATCCTTCCGGACAAAGCCATGGTGACGGGGCTGAGGCAGAGGCAGTTAGAGGCAATCAGGCAGTCAGGGGAGGGCAGTTATGGGGATCAGGCTGGCAGGCAGGTGAGCAATTAGGAGCCAGCAGTCCCGAGGGGTCCCAGATTGGAGAGGGTGCAGGCTGAGCTGAAGGACACCCCTCTCCCGTGCATGAATTTCATGCACTGGGCCTCTAGTATTCATATATTTCTTACATAATGAGAAAAGTAAATTTTGAAATAGGAGACTCTCAATATTGATATCAAAGGAGAATAGGGCCCCAAAAGACCATCTTTAGATAAACAGTGCCGTATATTTATAGAGTGCTTTCATAAATCCTCACAAACACTTGGTGGGATGCCTGGATTAGATGTTAGCACTCTCATTTACACAGGTGAAATCTGAAACTTAATTTTCCAGTTAAGTTTCTAAATTGGGGTTGAGAACCTTGGTCTCTAATTTCTGGTCAAAGTTCCATATTCCCTCAAATCCCTTCCCCTCCTACCTCATTAGTTTCTGCTCTGAAAACAACATTAACAATTTTATTACTTTCTATTTGCTATGCAGCAAACTATTTCCTCCATTTTTAAAATATTTCTGACACACATATATATATATATGTGTGTATATATACACACACTGTGTATATATTTCAAGTAGAGTCACATTTTCCTATTAACAAAATAGATCAATTACTTAGTTGAATTTTTCAGACATAAACAGAAATTTAGATTCTGGAACATGAACAGCAATTTTAATACAAAGCTTTCCATTGAAGAAAAAATAAGCATAATTATGTTTAGCACAATATGTTTATTTTATTTTTGCAAAATTATGGCAATTGCAAGGCCTCTGGTTTGTCTAATGAATGTCTACCATGAGTATTATAAAAAATAACTGCTAAGAGGAAATATTATTCTCTATTGATTACATAGACTAATCTATCAGAATTAATAGCAATTCACCAGTAGAACACCGGCACATTTTTACTGATTGATTGATATGTTGATTGATTTTAGAGAGAGGAAGGGAGAGAAAGAAACATCGATTGATTGGCTCCAGCATGTGCTTGGACTGGGGATCAAACCTGAGACCTGGGTATGTGCCCTGACTGGGAACTGAATCCACCACCTTCTTGTGTATGGGACGATGTTCAACCAATTGAGCCGCATAAGCCCGGGCCAGGTACACTTTAAACAATATTTAATTTACTTACCAACCAACAATTACTTATGCAAAAGCTTAATATGAGAATTTTAGGAAATAGTTCATCTTCCCACCCTCTTCTTTATCCCCAAATCTCTGCCCTTCTATGTTAGTAAAATAATTTATGATTATTTTCCTTTCCTCCACACCTTTTGTAAATAGTTGAGAAGAGGGAATAAATATTAGAAAAGGGTTTTTACCTCACTATTCTTTTGGAATTGAAACAATAACACATACTCCAATCCATATGTAGAAACCTGATATTGACCTACTAAAGATTCCTTGGTGATCTAGAAACCTCACCTGAAAGCCTTGGCACTCAGTCTCGTGATTCGCAACTTGGTTCCTAGCACTCTTTGGAACTAGATTTGAGGTGGGGATGAGGGGAATTAAAACTCTCCAGGTAATGTCAAGGAAGTCTGCCATGTCAACCAAACTCTCTTAACTATGAGACAGCAGGGTCTTACAAAAGCACCACACTGCCCTGTAGCTCTGTCACTGTTTGCAACTGCCCCCTCTGAACTTTTCTTAAAAGGCAAAGTTTCTAACTCTCTATCCCTCTCCCTTCCTCTCTGTAAAAAAATCAATAAAATATATATTTTTAAAAAGGCAAAGTGCAAGAAAATACTTAACTCCCCTTTAGGATTGCTACCTCTGCCTCTGAACTGGAAACATGGACTCTTATTCTCCGCCAATTCATAGCATAAACTTAGTTCAACATTCACTGTGGCAGACATTGACCAAACCCATGTCTACTGAAGAAAAAACAGAATGTTACACTTTGTAATATTGGAAGCACACCTGTGAAAGTGAGACGGTGAATAACTGCCACAAAACACAGGCTGAGAACTACTGCTCCATTCCTTTCCCAGGGGAGCCCAGGGCTGCTGCGGGCTTGCTGACTCCGGGGAGTGGCCAAGCACATCCCACAGGTGCCTGTTGAACTGGGACTGGGACATCCATCCCCTCACTGGACGGGAGAGCTACAAAAGGCCTGTCTCCTGTTCCTGGGAGTTTAGAGTCAAATCCAATTCATCACATATAACAAGCAATTGCCTTTTTAAAAAATATATATTTTATTGATTTTTTACAGAGAGGAAGGGAGAGGGATAGAGAGCTAGAAACATTGATGAGAAAGAAACATCAATCAGCTGCCTCCTGCACACCTCCTACCGGGGATGTGCCCGCAACCAAGGTACATGCCCTTGACCGGAATCGAACCTGGGACCCTTCAGTCCACAGACCGACGCTCTATCCACTGAGCCAAACCGGTTTTGGCAAGCAATTGCCATTTGGATAGTTGTCTTTACTTCTAACCTTTTTTTCTGTCTTCCAATAACTGCTAAGATTTATTTATTTTATATGTGTCAGACATATTTTTAAGAGCTTTACTTGATTAAATAATTTAATCCTCAAAACAACCGTAGGAGGAAGGTACTACTGTTATCCAAATTTATAAATGAGAAAATTAAGGGGCAGGGAGGCTAGGGAAATTGTCTAAGAACAGATACGTGGTGTCATCTCACTCCTGAGTCTGTGTTCTGAACTGTTATGTGATGCTATTTCATTCACTGATTTCTCTGTTTGGTTCTTCTGCCTGCATTTACATCTGGACCATAGCACACAAAATTTCTAGTTCCCCCAACAACCTTATCCATCCTCATTTATTAAAAATAAACTACTTTAATTAAATGGTTTATATTGAAATTAAAAGCCACTTTTGGGTCTTGAGTCCCACCCCCCCACCCTGCACTCCCCACCAGTCTGAGGTGTGTGCTGTCTCCTACTGAGGGGCCTTAGCACAGGGCTGCAGTGTACGAGGCAAGATATCAGCATGGGAGGATCTGGGGGGGATGCAGGAAAAGGCGCTGTGGGGGAACTGTGTCCTATGGGCCTAGGCAGGGTTTGTTCCTCTTCACTCCCCACCCTGGACCCTGGGTGGGTTAGGCTAAGGATTCAGGCCAGGTAGGAACAAATAGGCCCCCAGGTCACTGCTTAAGTAGAATATTATTTTTGCCAAATTAAAAAAAAAAGAAGTCTTTATTTTATTGTTATTTGAAAATCCAAAAAAGTGATTAAAAGTTGGTCTTGATTATTGTAGTGTTTTCCCTTAGAATGCTTGGGTGGTACACTCCCAAAGCCAAACACGTTATTGAAAAGTGATGCCTTTAATAGACCTTCGTCTACATCTGAGTCCCAAGAGAATGGGAGGAGGCACGTCTGACCTTGAAATCCCTGCTGATTATCTTAGCTCCTTGTAAGAAACGTTCTTGTTCTCCGTGCACATCCACCTTTGCTTTCAATCGCTATTGAAAGTGTCACTTGACGAGGGGCTGAGAAGGACTGTGAATAAAACAGAAAGGACACTCATGCTAATTCTATCCCTAGACACTGACATTCTATCTCAGATGAAATAAAGCATCAAGTATATGTTAATTCTAGAAAAGTTTTAGTGGAAGCTCTGGCACTTAAATGAATCTACAGCCTGTTTCCAGCACAAAATGAATGTTTTAATTAGTGTCTTACTCTGATACATTTTGGTTAGGCGCTTTCCTCTCTCCTTTTCCTCCCCTGGGGCTAGGAGCCTGGCTCTGCTCTGGGTAGTGGAAGTACAGAGACAGTGCCCATGGCATTGCTCTGGCTCTCTAAGATTTCAATTGGTTCCTACAGCCATTTCAGCACCCTGAGACACATGGCTTCCAGAGGGCATCTTTATGATCACATTTTAGCTTGTCAGCTTTCCAGGTTTAAATTTTAAGTGAACATTAATGGTTCCATTGTCCTCTCCAGCTGTCATCCCGGTGGCCTGGGAAACAAATACCCATATCTTACCTAAACTGGTGATCAAAAATTGTACATAAATGAACAAAGCAATGCAGACTATTAATCCAGAGGAAACGCTCATTAAATGCTGACAGGGAAATCATTAACACTTGAATAGTTTCAGGGAATGTAATCAGACTCCTGATTAATTTAAAAGCTTGTTCTGCTGGCAGCCTATGCAATCCTGAACAAAATGGGGCTTTTCCCAATCTACCCAGATCCCTGTGAGGGAAGGATTTAAAGGAGACAGAGGACCTATGAATAGCTCCTTTGCTGCAATGCTCAATAGTTGAGAAATTTCAGCAGATGAAACGTAGCTCAGCTAGTTCATTTATTTCTCTGATGTTCTTGCAATGAAGATTTGGCTGACTGCCTTAAAAAAATTTTTTTTCAGGGGAATGTTGCATTCATTTGAATATGAAACTGTAGTTTAAGAAAGGTGTGGGATGATTGTTTTTTATTTGGAAAATAAAACCACTATCTTAGTTGGTGAATTGTAAACATGCTAATATTCCCTAAGTTGCCCTGCTAAAGGTTTTCCTCATCTACTGGCTGCAATTCTAATATCCTCCACTTAAAGTAAGCAACACTAACAACATGAGTACGGCTTTAAGGGCACCCAAAGGCACTTACTCAATTGCTAGTTCACTGGGCTTGTGTAGAGAAATAATAAAAGTTCTGAGAATTTACCATTATTATAATAAATGCCATTATTCCTTTACAGGCTGCTAGGTGAGCAATCTACTATTAAAAATGACAAGAAAAAGGAAAAAAGGCTACCACCTATGGAGCCCAATCACAAAGTAAATACTCAGTACGTGTTCAGCTTCATCATCAACACCATCCCTGAACTGTGACAGAACTGTGCTAGTAGGCTATGTACTTCCTGAAAATGACTTCTCACAAATATGTGAGACAGGTACTATTGTTATGTTCATTTTTACAGACAAAGAAACTGAGTCTAAGGAAGGCCAATCCTTGTTAAAGTTCACGTTGCTAGTCATCTATCCAATCAAAAGGGGAACTCTGGCTGGTCTGGTTTCAAAATGAAACTCTAGCTTGGACCAAGCTGCTGTTGAGATTGAGATGCTAGCTCAGTATAAGCTGTTAGTTTCTTGCACAGCAGGGAAGGAAAGTCAATTTGCAGTCACTTTGGGTTAAATAATATACTCAAACCTTCCTTGCTTATTGTAACATCACAATAAGGTAACTGTGCATGCATTATGGCTTATTCTTTTTAAAATAAGAATGGAATCACTTTTTACATTTATTTATAATTTTTCTTATTTTTGGTTAATATCTCATGGGCATTCTTTCAAATTAGCACATACTGATCCAACATACTTCTCATAATTGCATCCCACTTCATAGTATGGATAAGCCATCTGTATGCAAACATTCCTCTATTAGAGGGCATCCAGGTTGTTTCCAGAATTTGCTCTGATAAACATACATATGCATATTTGTCATACATATGTACACTCACTTATGTACATTAATATACAGACATAGATATATAACATTTAAGCATCTATCTATCTATCTATCATCTTTTGAGGGGCAGGCACACATACACACTAGGTTCTTTAGTCCCATGACAGATTCCAAAATGCTAGCTGAATAGGTCTAAAGAAATACAACTTTTTCTAAACTGTTTTAACTACTTTCCACATCTATTAGCAATGCATGAAAATATCTTTCTCCATCTCTTCTCTATTTCTGACTCATCGCTATTTTTAGCTTTTGACAATCTTAGGATGAAAAATGATCAATATTATTTTTATTTTATATTTCCTCACTAGTCAAAATATAAAGATAATAAATTATAGTTACATTTTACTTTCTACTAAATATTCATTACGTTAGTTGTCTGTTTTTTCTATTTGGGTATATTATTATTTAAGTTTTTAAGCTTGTGGTGCAACAGTGTCAAGGGCTGTGAAGATCTGAGGTTTTACCCCACTTGCAAGCTAACAACTAGTCTGCTGTGGCTTTGTGGATACTGCCAGAAGACAGACACAAGGTTCCTGGGACAGAAGAGAGGGCATCATTTCTCACATCACAGGGGGCATCATGAGCATTCACATGTTTGCATCAGTTTATCTCGTCTCCAAGTCCCTGAGGGGTGTCCATAGGAGTCCAGAGGATGCCTGCACATAGTGGGTTGTACCACAAGAAAGACACCCAAGCTGTAAGCATACCTGCCCTTTGCTCCAGAGGGAAATACTATTTGTATCTTTCAAGGCTATTTGCTGTACATACATCTTTGAAAAGACAGTCCCCTGAAAAGGGCAGTTAATGCCTCACTTATAAGATATGCAGAAACACAAAAGACCCACTGAGAATTGTCTCCCAGCTCTTGGGAAAATCAACTTCTTGTCAAATATAGAGTGTTTTCTCCCAATCACCATTCATAACAGTGTTTATAGTTTGTCTTTGTTTGTCTTTAACTATGCCCCTTGGTCTGATAGATATACTATTCTCATGTTAAATTTAGTATTAATAGCATGGAGATAATTTGCCTAATTTTGAATACAAATTATTGGTTTGCTTCTGGTCAAAATGAAAACAGATATTATCTAATTGCTTTTTAATGAAAATATGTGTCCATTATTGCTGTTTTGTTCTTGCCCTGACAAATGAGGAATAAAAGACATGGAAAAGGAAGCCCATTGGGACTTTTGCCCAATCAAATAAAGACTTAAGGTTCATAACTCTTTTTTTATCAATGTAATTTCTGTAAATTCAGAGAATTAGCAATATCAGGAGCCTGTACAGAGGAAGGCATAGGGGCTGGGAAGCTTATGTTTTGTTGGGCTTGAAGCTTCTATAACTTAGAAGGAGGGCTATGCTTGAAGTAGAAGAATACAAAATTACAAACACATCATCATTCTGGCCTGAACAAATGTATATGGCCTGTACAAATGTGAGGCCCTGAAATGTCAGCTAAACTTCTTTAACTTCACAGTAAATGTGCTCTATCTGGAAAGGATGTGAGAGAGAAGGTGGAAGCCAATCACAATATGAAGTTTTTGCTTTTCTAGGCCATGCTGCTGTTTTATTAGCCCGGCTAAATATGCAGCATTGGCCGAAACCGGTTTGGCTCAGTGGATAGAGGGTCGGCCTGTGGACTCAAGGGTCCCAGGTTCGATTCTGGTCAAGGGCATGTACCTTGGTTGCAGGCACATCCCCAGTAGGGGGGTGTGCAAGAGGCAGCTGATCGATGTTTCTCTCTCATCGATGTTTCTAACTCTCTATCCCTCTCTCTTCCTCTCTGTAAAAAATCAATAAAATATATTTAAAAATAAATAAATAAATATTGTCTTAAAGCTTCTCAGTGAATGCATTATTTAAATAAATAAATAAATAAATAAATAAATAAATAAATAAATAAATAAGCAGCATTGGTCCCTCCTGGAAAGCATTGCATGGCCTCTGGCCTTCCTGACCTTGGACTATGCTGAGCTGCAGTTCAAGATGAATGACTGTTTTGTTGAGTATGTCCACTGGGTGCAAAAATCATCACATCAGATCCAGGAGGATTATCTCGGTGCTGGAAATTAGGGGGTTACTACTGTAATTCATCCTGTCAGGTGCCTTCCTGTGACCTCTCAGGTATTTGTAAGGGTGAAATCTGTGCTAAATGGATTTGGAAGGTAAAGAAGGCAAGCCAAGAAGTGTAGCAAAAAGTATCAGAATATTGGAAGTGACCTTTAGAAATGTGCATGAAAAGAATCAGGATAAATAATTTTTACACAGACTTAGTTCTTCCTATTTCATCTTTCTAGTTGTTTATGTGCGTGTCCTTTAAAAAAATAAACTAGAGGCCCAATGCAGGAAATTTGTGTAAGAGTAGGCTGCCGGCACTGGCTTCCCCCCAGCTGCCGGCACTGGCTTCCCTCTGGCACCCGGGACCCAGGCTTCCCTAGCAGCCCCAGCTTTGTCCGGAAAGATGTCTGGTCTAATTATCATATTACACTTTCATTATTATAGATGGCAACTGGTAGAGCTGTTTTTGGTTTGAGTTGCCCAGTCACTTGGTTCATGTTTCACATTTAGCTTTAAAAAAATAAATATTAATTGATGCCTAAATTTGCATGCCATTTGATAAACCACTGACACAAAGATTATTACAATACTCCCTACCCTTCCAGAGTTTACTGTCTTCTCAGAGAAGTAAAACACAGATAACTCCAATGCTAGGTAACATATGTCTAGTGGCATGAGAGAACAACCAAAGGTTATTTAAGTTTAAAGAAAAAATATTTTTAGAGGGAGTGGCATTTTAGATGACACTAGAACAATGAGATTGTCTTCAATGGAGACACAGAAACTATTCCAGGCAGATGAAGGGCAAAGCCTGGAATCAGGGAGTGGGTGGGGGCAGAAAATGCAAGAAACAGAATTAGTTCCGTTTGAGCTGGATGAGACATTAAAATTAAAGAGATGAAGCAAGAATGGTGTGGGACTGCATCACTGAGACCTCTGCACTCCTGCCAAGTGTAAACGACCAATGTGGCATGGAAAGCCATTTTCTGCAGGGGAAGGGAATGAACAGGAAAGTAATTTTGAAAGTTAACCTGAAAGAAGTATATAGAATGGAGAAAAGAGATGGGGATGTACTGGAAGGCCAGGTTAGAGGAGAGCAGAGCGCACAAGGCACTGGAGTAGTTATGAAGGCAAAATGACCTTCTGTAGATTTCCTGGCAGAGATGAAAGCTCATGGGAATGGGAGGTGCAGGGAGAGAGAGGATGGCAGCTTTCTGGGAATCTGGCAACTCTGAGATCCTGAAGGACAGCTTATTTTATTTGTAGTACGTTAGCATGTTGATGTGTGCATTCTTTTTCTCTTCTCTTTACCTTTGGATGTATATTGCTGCCCTGATGCCCTCTGTCTCTCCCCTTCTTCTGTGAGTTTACCTGCCCAGATCATCTGCCATCTTATTTAGCTTTGTTAGTGACACAGCAGATTAACTTCCCCCTAACATTGTAGGTACACTGTGTGATGTTACCAAAGAAAAACAAGCTCAATTACTTTTAAGGGGTATATTACTTCCCTGAGATTTCAACACAACTAAGGACAAATGACAAAAACATGCAAACATAAATACCCAACTACCTCCAACTGTGCAAAAAGGAGCACCAAGACTCAGAGGGAAGGAGGGGGTGAGTGGGTGGGAAAAGATCAACCAAAGTACTTATATGCATATATGCATAACCCATGGACAATAGGGTGGTGGAGGCCTAGGCCAGGGGAGCAGGGGCAGGCTATACGGGATCAATGGGAGAAAAAAGGGGATATTATAATACTTTTCAACAATAAAGATTTTTAAAAAAGAAATTATGAAAAGTAAAGTAAAATAAAATAAGGAGCACCAAGAGATAGCTCTCTTGGGAGGAGATAAAAAGCTACAGAAATTGGAGAGAGCAATGAGTTGGGTGATGTCAGGTGATGATGTTGTGCAAAACCTGGCTGCAGCAGAATTACTATGTGGTTTGGAAAGGTAGCAGGATATTAAAGATGGAGGAATGGTGGGGCCTGGGTTACCAGGGAGTTCCACATCAACCATGAATTTCCTGTTGCTCATTTTCACCTCTTTACCTCCATTTTGTTCTCATAATCATAGTCACACCCATGTGCAAGTACTATATTTTCCGGCGTATAAGACGACTGGGTGTATAGAAGATTTTCCTGGGTTAAAAAGTCGTCTTATATGCCAGAAAATACGGTTAAGTGATGGATTCACCAGAAAAGATGATCCAATGTTATGAAATACTAGAGGCCTGGTGCACGAATTTGTGCACAGGTGGGGTCCTTTGGCCTGGCCGGTGATTGGGGCTGATTGGGGCCAGCCAGCCTGGGGGAGGGACAGCAGGAGGTTGGCCAGTCATGGGAGGTTGGCTGTGGGAGTGCATTGACCACCAGGGGGCAGACACTCAATGCAGGAGCTGCCCCCTGGTGGTCAATGCACGTCATAGCCACGGGTCGGCTGGTTGTTCGGTCAACTGGTTTTAACAGTCACTTAGGCTTTTATATATATATAAACTAGAGGCCCGGTACATGAAAATTTGTGCACTGGGGGGGGGGGGGGGGGTCCTCAGCCTGGCTGGCACCCTCTCACAGTCCAGGACCCTCAGGGGATGACCCTCAGGGGATGTGGGAGGCAACCAGGTAGCTAATCAGGGGACAGTGCTGCTCCCATCACCCTGCCACTGCTGCTGCTGCCAGCCTCCCTAGGCGGGAGGCAATCAGACAGCTGATCAGGGGACGGCACCACCTGGCATGGCCCCGTGGCTCGCCCCCCCATCACCCCTCTGCCACCGCTGGTTGCTGCTGCCTCCCCCCACATCACTGTCCCCTCCTCCCTCTGCCCACTGACACATGCCTTGGCTGGCCTGGTGCCGCCTGCTTGCCAATCCCACCCCCCCACTGACTGGTTGTTCCGCCATTCGGTCAATTTGCATATTATGCTTTTATTATATAGGATTGTACAGCATCATCTTATCCCTACAAAGTTTTTCTGCCCATGTATTTTTATACCTTTCAGTTCTGTAAGGCAGAATCATGCAATCTTGATATTTTCCTACAAAATGTCAACAGATTCCTGACAGTTATGACTAGAGACAGAAAATGAGTCATGGGTTCAGAGTAATTGATTTCTGTGCCAGTAAAGTAGATCACACTCCACCTGAGAAATAGGTCTACTTGGCATCACTTGGTAAGGACATAACATTTGCCACTAAAACTGGCAGGTTTGTTCAAAATTTCATTGTGCCCCTTGCCACATATTATGGTGAGAATAACTGAAAATCTACCAATAGGATTTGAGTGCCACAGAAAATTATGGAACTTGTATAATTGTGTAAGAGCTTTCATTTACATAAGGCTTTGTAGTTTATGAATACTTCTGTTTAACTTGTGTCACCAGATATTCAAAACAACCCTGCAAAAAATATCATAAAATCAGTAAGGTATGAAGAACTCCTAAAATCCTGATTCCTAAAGTGGTTGTCAAACCTAAAGCTTACAGCTTAGAGTCCTCTTGTAGAAAAAGAATATAAAATCATAAATACATAATTTATGACAAAATGAATACATACTTAGGATGAGGAAAGAAATCACAGTAAATTACAAATTTTAGAAGGCTGACAAATAGCATCAATACAAATCCAGGGAAATAATTAAAATTGTAATAAATGCCTGAGACACAATCTAAATACATTTTCTCTAAAGTTTTGGGCTGCAGACACTTATATTATTTTTAAATATAACCATAATTTTGCAACACCATTTTCCATAGAGAAATCATAATGACAAATTAGTCTTTCCCTTAGCATAATTTATTGAAATGTTTATTATTGACCATTGAGATGCATAAAACATGATTATTCACACTTAGATTTACTCTGTTTGTAGTAATGCTTTAGGTTTGTGCTCTCATACCAGAAATTCCAATAAATAAATTATATTCTCTTTAAAATATTATCTGTATCTACATATTGTCTAAATATAATATATATATATATCAGTATCCACCTATTACATGTGTAGTTGTATCTATTCATTATTGAGACTATTCCTGACAAGAGAGAGAACTTATGCTTAGACTTGATATCAATAAGAACTGAATCCTATGTTTACAATTTTACACATCTGCTATTTGGAAGAATTTACCACAGATTACTTCTGCTCTATATACTTCCAACGTGGTTTCTCCTCAACTTTCCCACATGTCCTAGGATGGATGCTGTGGGATCTGTTCACAGTGGAAAAATGACCTCAAGCCCTGCACCTTTCTGACATGATACTAGGTGATTTGGCCCCGTGGGCAACTTCTAGAAGCAAGTTCTACCCTGAGTCACAGATGTGACTGCATGTTTCAAATATATCTCCTAAACTACAAACAACAAAAATATGTATCTATCTCAACTAAATGTATCTCTGACTTTACTTCCCCTTACCTACATACCCAAAATTCCTGTAGACCCACAAACACTGTCATACCTGAGGGGATGGAGGTAGGAGCATCCTAGTTCAAAGAGACAGCAGTCTTAAGGAGGAGCAGTCAAAATACCTTTCAAGTATTATAAGACCATATGGCCCTATGAACACGCTGAAGGCTATCTTTGGTCCTTGGAAAGGACCTGAGCCAATGAAGGCCCTGATGTTTAAGTTCAGTTAATCAGTCTCATGGTAAGTCTGCCTCTGAATCAATGATACATGAAAACAAGTAACCATTATTGACTTCTCTCACTTTTTCCATGTGTGTCACAGCAGAAGAGTGTCAAGTGTGGATTAGTTATAGCCAGGTTACAGTTCCTCAAGCTTTATCAAGGAACAGGGTGTGATGTCAAGTAGACACCACAGAAGGAGTTTGAGCAGGAAAACAGGATGGCAGAGTTAGAATTCTAATGGAAATGTAGGGAGAATCGGAGGCAAGAGATGAGAATAAGACGGGATCTGAATCCAGGATCACTGGGTGAAACCACAGACCTTGTTTTGTTGTTGTTGTTTAATAACACCTAGATATTACAAACATACACAGCCAAAGACATTTACTGTAAAACCTTTCCACTTCAGAGTGTAAAAAGAAAGACATGCTGGTGTTATTTTTAGTTGCTCAATGATGACATAAATCTCTAATCATTCTGGTTTGGTTGACACTCTGATGGCTTTACCAGGAACGCCTTTCTAGTGAGTTACTCTATAAATGAGTAACCGAGATGCTGTGTCATTAGTGCTTTAGGAGGGTTGCAGATAATGGTACTGACATAAGTATTCCTAAACATTTTCTTTTAGGGCTATTAACCTTTTGGACCTTGTGGATTTTAGTCACTCATAAGGGAGGGAGTATCAGCAATAACCTTTTATTAGCAGAAAATAAATAGCAGCCCCCCCAAAAAAAACACACACAAAAAAAAAACCCTCACATTTTCAGAAAAATGTTATTGCACTCTTTTTTGGTTCCACTGGCAGTGAAGGTTAGTTAGAAGTCCAATGTTTAGCATGAGCAGTCTGCTCTTTTCCTTGAAATATTTCCGCATGTAGTTCCATAAATCACCCCAGGGGATTCTTATGACCATTGTACTAAGTCCTGAAAGGGACAGAAGCTCCTATAAAATAGTGGGGATATATTTAAGACAGGATCCTTAGGTACCATTAAGACAGCTCGAGGAATTATCTCAAATCACTAGTTTAAAGTCTGCAGAAAATGAGGATTCTTACACATTTGAATTCTCCTTTGCCTCCTCCCTGAGCTATCGTTTCTGGAAATGAATGCCTTACTCATTAGAACATTGGTTCAACTTTCCTGCTTCCCATTACTGTGCCTTGCTTTTTACCCTTTACATCTTTTGTCTGATGCAACTTCATTTTGGTGTTTTCATGGCCCTCCTGTTCACTCTGGATTCACAGGACTGAATTGCATCTCAAACCCAACCGTTACTTTAATTCCCTCGTGATACTCCTAAAGTGTCACCATGTGATTTTGGCTTGATTGACTCTATTGAAAGGGAATCTGGGACTGTTTGTTCCATTTGTAGAGACTACTTATCATTAGAACTATCTTTCTTATCACAAATCAAAATACGTCTCTCTATAATTAGCACCATTGGTCATAGCTCTGCCTTCTGGAAATATACTTGTGGCAATTGCATTCTTCTTCCACATGACAGCTTTGGCTGCAGTCCAACTGATGAGCAGTTAGCTTAGAATGTTTTGCAATGTTTCTGGGGTGAAGGTATTCTATGAATGTGAGATGGAAATTAACAGCCTCAATGACCATGCCTGTGATGATACCGTCATAGCTAGACTCTCATTAGATAAACTACAAAGTTGTCCTCAGAAAAAGAATGTTTCTAGAATGAATCAGCCAAAAGCTGGGGGAACATGTTTTGTTTATTTATGTGTTTGTTTCAGTAGTGGTTCTCTTAAACCAGGGCAATTTTATCACCCACCTCCAACTCCCCGCCATGACTGCTGGGAACATTTGGCAATTTCTAGAGATGTTGATAGTCACCACTACTGCCATTTAGTGGAAAGATGCCAAAGATACCGCTCAACATCCTACAATGCCCAGGACAGCTCCCCAGACTTACCCCTCCACCCTCACAACAAAGGATTCTGCAGACTAAAATGCCAGTGTTTAAGTTAAGAGACCTTTGTTAGAGAAATCGCTAGGAAGTCAACACTGAAAAATGTATGCCATGATTACTTGTTACTCACTCTTTCTTGGGATTTCTTTCAAAGTGGTTGTAGTCTTCACACTCTGTGAAATGTGAATATATTTTTCACCTGGAAAACATATTTTAAAAAAGTTAGGACAATTGTTGACAATGTTATCAGGCACTTAGAAATTTATCTCAGAGAAAGGGGAAAATGTTGGCTCTTTGGACATATTTCTTTGAATATTTTATCCATGTATAGTCTCTAACTGGCCTGAGAGAATCAATCGCCCTCTACTTCTAAAATAAAACAAATGTCAGTGCACGAAAGTCAGCTTTGAGGTAAAATTCTCAAAATCAGCCTTGTATAAATACTTTTAACTCAACTTCCATAAAATGAACATTAATGTAAACATGTTTAAACTACATATTAACTAAAATTGAAGCCAAAAGTAATTTTAAAACATTATTATTCATTTGCATTTTATAATCATTCATGATAGTGATATGAAAACAGAGAAGACAGGACACCTGACTTTTCAAAAACATAAACCATTTACTCAGAGCTGATAATCTTCCTTCTTATTCCACTAAAAAACAAACAAACAAAAAATCTCAGAAGAACCCTTCTTTGTTCTCCTTCCACTAAATCTTTCAACCCACTGGCATGTGTAACCCTGTGCCTTCGCACTGACTCAATGGATTCACTGCCCATTTTTATGTGGGCCAACTTCTCTCACATACTAGGTTCCATCTTTGCCTGCTCAAGGACTTTTCTCATACAATTATCTCCTCTCTCTTCTCCCTCACCAAATCATCATTTCCCCTCTTTTCTGAACCACTGATACCACCATAGAACCATGCTATAATACTTATTACAGCTAGCCCCTAGTCTCACCCCTCCCTGTACCCTCTTAGCTCACACTCAGCATTATTGGCTACAGCTCATCACTCCCTCCTCAAATTCTTTTTTAACTTGGAATTTGGTATATTATAATCACATTTTTTCTTACCCATATGATTACTACTTCTCAGTCTCCTTTACTGGATCCTCTTTATTTCCCCAACCTTGGCATGCCATGGTGCCCCTTATTCTTAGGTGATCCCATCCATCACAATGACCATCAACACATCCTATTGCTGAAGAATCCCAGATTTGTATCTCCAGAATGAACCTCTCCTCTGAATCCTCATACTTTGTTCTAGGATAGCAAATGGGCTTTTTAATCATAGCAGATCCAAAACTGAGACTTTGATTCTCCCCCTACTCCTCGAAAAACATGTTATTTTTCCAGAGGTCCCTATCATAGCAGTTATCACCATAAAGCAACTCAGTTAAAAACCTTGCCTTCACTCTCAATTCTTCCCTATTTCTCATAGCTTTTCTTCCAATTCACCAAATAAGTTCTGATAAGAGATAATTTCAATTAATATCCTGTTCCAAGTCATCCCTATCTCTCTTCTAGATTCATCAGCTGATTCCCACTCCCTCGCCCCCCCCCCAAAGTCTTCTGCTTCTGCTCTAGTAAATCAACAGACAGTTCTCTCCACAGTAGCCAGAATGAATATTTTAAAATATAAATTATGCCCTATCACTCAACTCCTGGACACCCTGCAGTAGTTTTCCAACACTCAGAATAAAATCCTAAATCTTTACTGCAGCCTGTTAGATCCTACTTTATTTGGCTCTGGATATCATTTTATTCTCATTTCCTGCCATTTTCCCCCTTGCCCATGACACTTTATTGGCCTTTTTACAAGTTCCTTTAAACATTCTCCTACCTCGGGATCTTTACACTCGTTTGCAGCTACTTCCTGTAACAATCTACTCTCAGGCAATTCCCTCACTTCATGTATGTCCCTGCC
Source organism: Eptesicus fuscus (assembly GCF_027574615.1). NCBI lineage: Eukaryota > Metazoa > Chordata > Mammalia > Chiroptera > Vespertilionidae > Eptesicus > Eptesicus fuscus. The sequence goes on along the minus strand of NC_072483.1, from coordinate 55,296,133 downwards.
CAACTATCATCTCCTAAAAAACAATCCTCATTAATAATAACACTCCTTCTCTAGTCCCATACCCTGCTCTAGTTTTCTTTGTAGAATTTATCACTACCTGATATACTACAAATTATTTATTTCCTATCATCCCACAGTTATGTAAACTCTATAACCACAGGGTTTTTATTTTGGAATAGAATAGGCACTAAATAAATATTTACTTGACTATTGAATGAACTAGTGTCCATATTCAGCTTGACATAACCTAGAATATGTAATCATAACTTTTATAAACTTTATTCACTTATGTACCAACCTTACACTTTTGAAAGCACTGTATTATACCTTTGTTGTTTATAGTTAGCTAAAAACAAGTATTCATTCATAATACCGCCTATATTTGGGCACATCTTATCCTGAGGTGAAATCAAACAACATACAACACAGTAAATACTGTAATACCAAAATACACTTAAGCAAGTAAAATAATTAAAATAATTATCACTAGATCACATTACTTAAAATAATGTAATTTTAATATTATAAATAAAGCAAAACCATATTTATAAGAGTTTAGTAATTTTTTCACTGAAATATAATGGCCCCTGGGTGCCATCTTTGATATGGGAGAAATCTGAGCTCTTCAAAGAGAATTGCAGTATATCTAAAGACTTTAAATAATATTTGAAATAAGAAGCAATATCTCTGTCTTTTCTGAATTAGGTTTTGATACATTCCTTGACATCTGGGATTTGAATTTCGACAAGGTGACAACACTGGAACTTCACTTTGTCAACAGCAAGTGGAAACATATATTTGAGACTCATCCTAATAAATGTGCAACCTAAAAAAATCTGAGTAATGTTATCAAGTCATAACATGCAGAGATAAACAGACTGATGTTCCAGCATTCCTGTGTAGACTTAGGTTAATTGTCAAAATAATGAGTGAAGAGCTGTTTGTCTCAATCTAGTTGAGAATAAAATGCTGACGCTTTTTATTTAACACTAGAAAGGGAACTAAATATCTGCTAACATGATATTAAAACACTGGATTGGGGGAGATACTTAACTTGTCTTTGCTCATCCACTAAGTAGTTGCTTGATCTTGAGCCTCAATGTCATTATTTAATAAAAAGGGAAAGTGAGAAAATTAATTCTACTTTGTATCTTCTACTTGGGACTAAATTGCATTATAAGTCATAAAGCCACTTATTGGAAGAGCTGAGATTTGAATTTGTATCAGTCAGGATAGGTAACATTATGCTGAAATAACTAATGACCTCCAAGTCACAGCAGGTAAAAACAGTAAAAGTCTGTTTCTGACTCATGCTAGATGTCAGCAGACACAGTGTGCTTCTGGCTGGTCATTCAAAGAACCATTTAATGGAGTCACCACCTTGACATACGTTTCTACAATCACTGAGGCAAAAAGAAGGAAACATGACACTTGAAGGTCTGACCAGCAGTAACACATATCTCTTCTAACATTTCATTGGTCAAAGTCATACAGATGTACTTAGCTTCAATTGGAGCAAGGAAGGAGAAACAGAATGTTTTTGAGTAGCTCTACGGACTACCACAAAAATCAATATGGGTCAAGAGGCCATATTGTTTACTTTTATGTAGAGGCAAGCTTATTAGTAGCTCCAGGTGTATATCTGATCAGCAGCACCTATCTGTTTCTCTAGAAAGTTTATTGGGGAAAAGGGAAAAGATATAAATAAACAGATTATATTGAATATAAGGACATTTTTTGTGTCTTTACTTGGACACATGATATAAAATATATGTTCATGATATATGTATAATTTATTCAAAATATATGTATTCTACATGATCCTATAATGGATGTTTAATTGAGTAGATTTATTTTCACAGGAAATTTAAACTTGAAAATAAATCATGTAAAATATTTTTTTATTCTTGCTATCATATATAACAAATAATAGAAACAAAAGTAAAAAATAGCAAGATAATAAAATCCTTTTAATTATTTTCATTAAAAAATGATAGCACATGCTACAGAACATTCAAAAGGACAGAAGTATCTGTGGTAAAAAGCACATCCACAAAACAACCACTGTTTTTAGAATGTCCTTATAATTTATGACTTTTTAAACTTCATTTTTATTATTGACACTATTACAGATGTCCCCATTTCCCTCCATTTGCCCACCTCCATCCACCCCCAACCCCTTTCCTCTGGCCATCACCACACTGTTGTCTGTGTCCATGGGGTTATGCATATATGTTCTTTGGCTAATCCCTTCACCTTCTTTCCTCCAATCTTCCTTTCCCCTGCTCCTCTCTCACAGCTGCCAGCCTGTTCCACGCATCTATGCCTCTGTTTCTATTTTATCAGTTTACTTTGTTCATTAGATTCACATAGAAGTGAAGTCATATGGTATTTGTCTTTCTCTGACTGCTTTATTTCACTTAGCATAATAATCTCCAAGTCTATCCATGTTGTCACAAAAGGTAAGAGCTCCTTCTTTTTTTACAGCCACAGCTTTTTTATCCACTCACTATGTAAATGTACCACAGCTTGTGTATCCACTCATCTACTGATGGGCACTTGTGCTGTTTCCAGATCTTGGCTATTATAAATAGTACTGCTATAAACATAAGGATGCATATACTCTTTCAAATTGGTGTTTCAGGATTCTTAGGATACATTCTCAGAAGTGGGATCGCTGGGTCAAAGGGCAGTTCCATTTTTAAGTTCTTAAGGAAATTACATTCTGTTTTCCACAGTGGCTGCACCAATCTGCATTCCCACCAACAGTGCACTAAAGTTCCCTTTTCTGCACATCCTCGCCAGTACGTGTTTGTTGATTTATTTATGCTAGGCATTCTGGCAGATGTGAGGTGATCTCTCATTGTGGTTTTAATTTTCATCTCTCTGATGATTAGTGATGATCATTTTTTCATATGTCTATTGACCATCTGTAGAATTTATGATGGTTTTTATTTCACAGTTTTGTGTGTGCGTAGCTGAAGTTAGCAATCTTTTATGGGTTCTGTGTTTTTTGTTGTTATTGTTTTGTTTTGTCAAGCCTAAGAAGGTATTCTGAATGTCAAAAATATACCAAAAAAAAAAAAAGAATTCCATGTTTTCTCTAGTACTTTCACAATTTTATTTTTCATTCTTCCATATATGAAGCACCACTAGAATTTATTTTTGATGAAAAATGTCATATCAGAATACAAACTTTTTTTCTTATATGGTAATTAGTTAATCCAATTGTCCCAACATTAATTATCTCAAAGTTCTTTACCCTTTATAGTTTAGAAATGACATTTTGTTATATACTAAATCCCTGTGTATGTTTAGGTCTATTTTTGTGTTTCTAATCTGTCTCATAAGCAATATTTTAAATTTAGCACATACTACATTATGAAACCATTTCAAAAAAACTTAGTACTTTTTAAGTTAAGAAGTCTGTGGAAAAAAGCTTCTTCAGTATGGTGGATTCACTAGCTCAAAAACCTGCTTTTCTATACAAATAAACTAGAATGATAAAAAAAAGTCTTCAAAATCAACTCTTTCAAAACACTGATAAAAACCAGTGGTTTGCAACAACTCATGGACCATTTACATGAGAAAACTGGTTGAATCTTAGGAAAAAAACAGTGAGCGTTGTGGTGTTTTAACTTGCCCTGTACCCTCCTTGTCTTACCACCTCTATGATATCCTTGTAAGCCAACAGCCTTGTGACCCACTGTGAAACCACTAGCCTAGCAGCCTTTTGGTAGGACAGAATGGATTGGGAGCTCCCTAAGAGGTTCCATTCCAGAGAATTGTCATTAGTTGACCTGTCTGGGGGCTTCCTGTAAACCATCACTCACAGGACTTGTCTTTGTTTGACTCAACCAAGAACTCACTCAGTCAGACAGCCCTTTCTTTAGGGGAACTTGTCCAAAACTATCAGGAGAATTTGTCTAACATCGCAGCTGCCAGAGGCAGGGAGAACAGTTGGGACAAACAGGAGGCTGATCCAAAAACATAAAAAAAAGCTAAGAATGAAATGTCCACATGGAGCTTTGAAAAGCTCTGACATACTCCTGGGAATCCTGAAGGCTATATACATGTGCAGGGCTGTCCTTTGAAAGACCGTAGTCAGGGATACGTGTGTGCTGAAGGAAGACTTAAAAAGGTCCTAAGCTTTCACCTATGGCTCTGCACAATCCAGAAGTGAAGACTAAGGCATAGCGCACACTCAACAGCATGAAAGGTGTGCCCCAGCGTGCACACAAAACCCCCTGGCAAAGACTTACTGATGCAATCCATTTAAGGAAATCTCTATCCAGCTGACCACTGAGCAAACTAAACTGAGACTTTAATGGCTACACATGACAAGAGTACAAACAATCAGAAAAACAACAAATCTTTGTGTGTATGTGTGTGTGTGGGGGGTCTGATTTCTAGAGTATCTATCTATCTATCTATCTATCTATCTATCTATCTATCTATATAATTTAATATGTCTATTTTTCAACAAAAAATCATGACATATGAAATGAAACAACAAAGTATGTCCCATACACAGGAGAAGTTAATAGAAATTGTCCCTAAAGAAGCCCAGATGTTGGAATTAATAGACAAAGACATTAAATCAGCTATTGTAAATATGTTCAAAGAACTGAAAGAAACTATGTCTAAAGAATAAAAATGAGAGGCCTCTTTTTCATGGCACCTCGGAGGCGGCTGGCTGCTTCATGATGCTGAACCTTTCTTTCCCAGTCACTGGCTGCCAGAAACTCATTGAAGTAGATGATGATGCAAACTTTGTACCTTTTATGAGCAGCATGTGGCCACAAAAATTGCCGCTGATGCTCTGGGTGAAGAATGGAAGGGTTATATGGTTCAAATCAGTGGTGGGAATGACAAACCAGGTTTCCCCATGGAGCAGGTGTCTTGACCCATGGCCATGCCCACCTGCTACTGAGAAGGGGCATTGTAAAAAATGGGGAGAGAGATCCTCCTCACTCTCACTGATACTACTATGCCTGGTCACCTTGGGCCCAAAAGAGCTGGCAGAATTCATAAACTTCTCAGTTTCTCCAAAGAAGATGATGTCCACCAATACTTTGTGGGAAAGCCTCTAAACAAAGAAGGTAAGAAATCTAGGACCAAAGCACCTGAGATTCAGGGTGTTTTTACTCCATGTGTCCTGCAACACAAACATCAGCATATTGCTCTGAAGAAACAGCATACTAAGAAAAATAAGAAAGAGGCTGTAGAATATGCTAAACTCTTGGCTAAGAGAATAAAGGAGACCATTTATTAGGCCACAAAAAGCTTCAACAAATGTAAAAATTTTAAAATCATTCAAAATATGTTCTCTGATTACAACAGAATTAAATCAAAAACCAATAACCAAAGGAAATTTAGGAAATTCACATATATTTGGAAATTAAATAACACTCCTAAACAATCAATTGATCAAATAGGATATTATAAGGGGTATTTAAAACTACTTATGTATAGCCCAGCCAGTGTGGCTCATTGGTTGAGCACCAATAACCAGGCAGTCGTGGTTTTGATTCCTGGTCAAGGCACATGCCTGGATTGTGGGCTCCATCCCCAGTAGGGGGTGTGCAAGAGGCAGCCAATCAATGATTCTCTCTCATCATTGATGTTTTCTCTCTCTCTCTCTCTCCCTCTCTTCCTCTCAGTAAAATATATTTTAAAAATACTTAGGTATGAATAAAAATAAGAATACATGAAACTTATGGTATACAGCTATTGGGATATATTAAAAGAAGAAAGATGTAAGTCCAAGTATATACATTGTGTGGTGTTTCTTTTTGTGTAGTTTCATGAGGATTTATACATAACATTCAGTCTTCTTTATACATCTGCCTTCATTTACACTTATTTAACCCCTCTAGATTTGAGAGCACCAGCAATTGTGGTTAACTCAACTCGTGTAGTGGCTACTGAATTAATCACAGACTCAGCTCAAGTCACTAGAATTTATTTTTAAAATTCCAGCTCTTGCACCAATTCTTGCATGAAATCCTGGTGGCTTGAGAAAGTACATGCTTAATCCAGAGATGTCCAAAGTAGTTTACTTATTGGGAGAATGTAGTTCAGTGACCGGTGAAAGCATTCCATAGTCCTTGCTCAGCATTAATGTTTTTTCAATCTTCACTTTGCAAGAACTTTAAGAAGAGGTTCTTGAGAGTATCAGGTTTATAGGAGATGGTCCTTCTCAAGAACAAAAACAAGGTCAATATCTCAAGATTAAGAATTCTCCACAATAATGCTGTTCCCATTTAAAAGGAGCAAAATGAAGTCAGTTTGAAGACCAGAGCTGCTCCAGAAATACTAATGAGGTCAGTTTGAAGACCAGAGCTGCTCCAGAAATACTACTGAAATAATACTAGAGAGGTATACACAGAATTTACCTGTCTTAAATAGGTCTCCTTTTCAAATATGTTGAAAACTTTAGGTAGATCAGTTTAGGGCTGACCCATGTAGACCACAAACGAGGTTTTATTGTGTTGTTTTTTTAAAAATACGTGACATAGTCTATTTAAATTATTAAGATATACTGACATTTCAAGTAAAAAATAAGCAAAAAGAAAACCTCTAGCTCCGTGGTCGGCAAACAGCGGCTCGCAAGCCACATGCGGCTCTCTGGCCCCTTGAGTGTGGCTCTTCCACAAAATACCACGGCCTGGGCAAGTCTATTTTGAAGAAGTGGTGTTAGAAGAAGTTTAAGTTTAAAAAATTTGGCTCTCAAAAGAAATTTCAATCGTTGCACTGTTGATATTTGGCTCTGTTGACTAATGAGTTTGCCAACCACTGCTCTAGCTTATTGTAATCTATTTTTGACACTGCATCAATATGAGAAAGCATTTCAAAGTTACATAAAGAGAAGAAGATGACTTAAAAAATATGGGGTGCTTGTTGTGAGAAAACAAAATCAATTCATAAAAGCCAATGAAAAGGAATTGCTCAACACTTCTCACACAGTTTGAGTTTTATCCAGTCCTAAAAATGTACTTTGATAGTCAACTTAAATTATTTCAGTTTAACAAATGTTGTAGTGGTTACTATGTGCAAGGCACTGTGCTTGCTAGTTAATGTCTCCCCCCCTCCCCCAAACAATGAATATTGTCAAATGTGGTCCTTTTAAAAATCCATTATTGCTTTTCATTTGCTTCTCAGAAAGTATTAAAATACTAGAGGCCCGATGCATGAAATTCGTGCAAGAGTAGGCCTTCCTTCCTCCGGCTGCCGGCATCAGCTTCCCTCTGGGACCCAGGACCTGGGCTTCCCTCTCAGCCCCGGCTTTGTCTGGAAGGTCATCTGGAAGGGTCTGAAAGGACGTCCGGTCTATTTAGCATATTACACTTTTATTATTATAGATACTTTCCACATTTTATTTTTTTTAAATCTTTACTGTTAAAAGTATTACATATGTCCCCTTTTCCCCCCATTGACCTCTCCCAGCCTGCCCCCATCCCCCAGCGCTGGCCTTCACCCCCCACCCCTCTATTGTCTGTATCCATTGGTTATGCTTATATGCATACATACAAGTCCTTTGGTTGATCTTTTATCCCTCCCCTCTTAAAATTTTTTTAAAAAATCATTGTTATTTTTTTTTAAAGTAAAAACTTTTATGCTTCAAAGGACATATTCAAGTAAGTGAATATGCCTGGTAAGGGATTTGTATCCATTAATATGCAAAGAACTCTTAAAACCCAACAATAAAAAGACAATCCAATTAAAGATAGGCAAATGATTTGAATAGCTGTTTGTCCAAAGTAGATATATAAATGGCCAATGAACACATGAAAAAAATGTTCAGTATCATTAGAGACTTAGGAGATGCAAAAAGAAACACAATGAGATACAACTTCACACTCACTAAGACTGGTAACATACAAAAGATAGAGAATATCCAGTGCTGACAAGGATGTGGAAAAACTGGAACATTCATACATTGCTATAAATGTAAAATGGTGTGGCCAGTTTAGGAAACAGTATGGCAGATGTTTAAAATGTTGAACAAAGAGTAACTTTATGACCTAACAATTATACTCCTAGATATATGCCCAGGACAGCTGAAAATATGTCTATACAGAAATCTGTACATGAATGTGCATAGCAACATTATTCGTAACAGCCAAAAGATGAAAACCCAAATGTCTATCAAGTGGTATATTCATAAGTGTGATATTACTCAGTCATAGAGAAATAAAGTACTGATACATGCTGTAACATGAATACATTTTGAAAACATTATGCTAAATGAAAGAATCCATTTATATAAAATTATATGATTCCATTTATATAAAATTATCATAATAAGCAAATCCACAGAAATAGGAAATAGATTAGTGGTTGCCTAGATCTGGGGGAGGAGGAATGAGTGACTGTTAATGGGTACAAAAGTTCTTTTTTTAGGGTGATAAAATATTTCAAAATTAGCAGTGGTGGTTGCACAACTTTGAATATTACTGAGTTCTATGCTTCAAAAGCATGAATTTAATTGTATATTCGATAAAGCTACTATTATGAAAACAGTCTATCAGTCATCTTTAGTTTAAATTTACCCTACAAAAATATGGACATTTTCCCTCAAGCCCATATATATATATGCACACCCATAGTTTTTGGGTATTTGAAAATGTACATACTTTCCCATACTTGATTTAAAAAATACATCCTGGTATTACAAATTAGCAAGACTCCTATGTAGATATATAGATCCCTGGACTGTCATAAACTTTATTTGACTATATCCAGTACTTATCTAACATAGTACCATGAATGGATCATTCCTGGAAAGGTTCACTGTACCTTTCTAACTAGGAGAACATAAACAAGTTGTATTGATTTTTATCAGGGCAATGACATTATACTAAAATTTTAAGTACTTAAACTTTATCAGCCCAAGGTATTTCTTTATGTCATTTAACATGTGCCACTAGTTAGACAGTTGTGAGAACTAAAAGAAACTCAAATTAAAATATTTGCAGTGTTATTCTTTTTCCCAAAATAACCCAATTTGGAAGATAGTATCAATTCTGCCAAGCAGTAAATTCCTCAATTTATATAGGTCACGCTTATTTTTCTCTTCTACAAATTTCTTATCTATTTCACCCAGGCCCTCTTTGGGAAACTACTGGTATAAGAGAGCAAGAGAAGTGTATATTTTCTAACACCTCTTTCTGTCAATATTTTTCCTTTAAATTCTCCCTTGTTCCATTACAAGTTTGGAGCTCAAGTCATTTTCTAGTCAATAGCTCTTTGTATCTTTTGCCTGAACTAAATAAGGAGACTCTCTAAGGAAAATCAAGTTGTGATTGGCTGTTACAAAAGAATCAATTTTAGTCAGAAATACACCCGTTTGTTTCACTTGACAAACCACAGCAAGAAAACTAGATTGTAAACATTGTGATTGACATAGTACATACTGAAGACAACCAATTAAATTGTCAAATTCACATGAGCAAATACAAAATAACTAATTCATATTTACTCTTTTGATCTATATCATACATTTGGCATTTATAAGAGTTATTTAAAATCTATTTTAATATTAACTCTAAATAAATATCAACTTTATCCCAATTATTTCTTTATACACCATAATGAACACTAAGACTCCCAGTTGTTATATGAGTGGCAAACACAGAACTTATATAATTTAAATCATTTGGGGAACATTTTTATATAAAACATGTATGCATAGGAGAATTATTAAATTAGATGCATTTAGCATAGTATCATTAGCTAAAGTTTTATAAAAGAAAATTAAAATACTAAAATTATAACATTTTAAATATACAATCAACTATTTAAATCAAGTGCTTTAGATATATTCCATCCAAATTGTTCTTCACATATGAAATCAATTGACTTATTCGTTGGATATCCTGTTTTCCTCCAGATCTTAAATTACTAACCAATATTTTTATATTATTCCAATGGGTAACATTGTTGTATACAAAAAGTAAAATTCTCCATTTGACCTTTTGATATGCTTGAAAGACAAAAACAATTGATTGCTACCAAAGAGACTTAAGTTGACATTACAATTTTAAGGTTGACCAGCTGTGTGCTAACATATTTGGAATGTATACCAAAATATTCTAATGTAACCCCTCTCCCATTCTGTGTGCTTTTTTGTTAGTTAAATGTAAAGGGTGACAAACTAAAACTCCAGCTACAAAAAATAGAACCATAATCTTAGCAGAAAAGTTAACATTCCAATACAGAAAAGTTAAACCAATATAGAAAAGTTAACATTTAAACCAAAAGTCATAGGCTGATGCTGTAAGGGCAAATATTCTCTGCAAAAGTGTTATTTTTGCCTTTTAACTTTATTTTTACAATTTTAATTTATCTATGATTAACAATTTGGATATTTCACAAAAATTTTAGCTATCTAGCTTCAATTGGAAAAAAAATCCTAATCTGGCAACCCAGGACCACTTTTCATACCTTGCAAGTGTTAGGGTCACTGAAGGAAGAACTCAGGAGGCCAAAAGGAGTAGAGAATTATAAATTTATCATTAATCTGCTAGCAGAAGGGCTGAGGCCAAAACAGCATCAGCAGGGCAGAGTAAGGAGAGTGGGATATTTATGTCTCTTGTCAAGGTCAGCCAGGTGCCAGGTGGGGAGCAGGTGTAGGCGGTAAATGGAAACTGGGTGAGGTGGTTTACTGGAAACCCACAATGTGAATAATGGGAAAATCGCAGGGAGGGGTAAGAACCCCCAGCAGGACATAAAGGTATGCAAGAATGTGCCAAACTACACTGGCCGGCAAACTCATTAGTCAACAGAGCCAAATATCAACAGGCCAACGATTAAATTTCTTTTGAGAGCCAAATTTTTTAAACTTATACTTCTAATGCCACTTCTTCAAAATAGACTTGCCCAGGCCGTGGTTATTTTGTGGAAGAGCCACACTCAAGGGGCCAAAGAGCCGCATGTGGCCCGTGAGCCACAGTTTGCTGACCACGGGCCAAACAGCAAGAAATCAGTAGAAGTGGGTAAAATATGCTTCTTTAGATGGGGCATGTCAGAAGCACTGTTTTCAGTCTCCTTTTTTTAGGATTCATAATGCTTTTAAGTTCTTAACTTTGCTGATTTACATTACCTACCCCTCTAGGATCTAAGTTTATGACCCCATCAAAATACATGTAAATGCTTCTATTAAAAGAACAACCAACCAACAAAATTTAGTTTAAAAAGGTTTAAATTGTCCCATAGCATATCTTCAATACTTTTATTTGGTATATAACTAGTGACGATGATCAGTCTTTAGAAGTATTAGTATACATATCTGGCCAAGTCTAGCTTTCAAAGCAGACTGAGAAGTTAACCTTAAAACCTTAAATACATGTGCTCTCTACTTACTAAAATCTCTACTCCCCTCAATTTCTTTAGAATCCACCACTCTGGCCGATGAAGAACAAACACATGTAAAAAAGAGATTAGAGATTAATCAGTCATATAAAATATTTGCCCTCAAACCAAAATTACCTTATTTCAAGATCTAACCTGGAATATAACCTATATAACATTAATATATTAAATATAAATATTGATGAAATAACCTGCAAAACGTTTAATAAAATTTTCCCTATAACTAAGTTCTTTCCAAAAAGGCATAAATACACTAGTATTTAGTTTACTAATCTTTCATTTAGAATATCAAATAATGTAAACTAAAATGTTACTAAATGTCTTTAAATACACACACACACACACACACACACACACACACACACACACACACACACATTTGGACCAAGCATAGGTCTTATCTAGCATAGGATTTCACTAATATATCCCAAGAATTATATAGATGGAAGTTCTTCTTAGTCTTATTTGTAATAGCAAAAAGGAGGGGGCGATACAGCAATATATTCATCAATGGAGTGTTACTTGAATTAATTTGGTATACTGGAAATGAAAAGTGTAGGAAATTAGTCAATGGCACAAAACAGCATTCACAATATTGAATGACATAAGAAGGTCCAAAGTAGTACAGGTATCCCAATTTCAGAGAAGATATAAGCAAAATAAAAATGAAAGGATGTGCATCAAAATGTTAACAGACATGAGATTTTAGGTTATTATAATGAATGGAATGGTATCTCATCCAAATTCATGTCCACCTGTAACCACAGAATGTGATCTTATAGAGAAATAAGGACTTTGCATATACAATTAGTTAAGATGAGGTTATCCTGGATGAGCACAGGCCCTAAACCCAATATTAAAGTGCTTATAAGTAGTGATGATGAACAAAGACACACAGAGAAGAAGGCCATAGTGAGATAGAAGCAGATATTGGAGTGATGCAGCTATGACCCAAGGAATACCAAGGTTTGCTAAGAGCCACCAGAAGCTGGGAAGAAGGAATGATGTTACTCTAGCCATCAGATGACACAGCCCTGCTGACACCTGGATCTTACATGCTCGTCTCCAGAGCTGGGAAAGAGTAAATTTCTGTTGTTTTAAGTGACCAAGTTTGAAGTCATTTATGATGGCAGCCCTAGAAAACCAATACAGTGAGGGATCTTTATTTTCCTTTTCATGTGTATGGCTTTTGCCCTATTTTATAAATTAAATATATTACATTTTAATGATAAAAATGTTACTAAAAGCATAATGTGGCCTAATAAATACATACTAAATGATAATTATACTATTCTTATAAGTAAAAGTTCTAATCAACATATTTTAAAGAGAAAAATGAAAATCTATGTTCAAGCACTCTCTAAAATGATAATGAGTATCTGAAGTGCTAATCCTTTTATTATTTATCTTCTACATTTATGAGATTTGGAGATAAACAAGAAAAATCTCTCTCCTCTAAGAAGGATCAAACATCACTAACATTTATTAATAATAAAATCAAAGTAAACTGAGAAGCTTGGTAAATGCAATAAAGAACTTCTCGAAAGCAGTCATATTTGGTTCATATAATATTGATATGGTTTTAGTAAACAGAGATATTTCTCAAGTGAGCATTGAGAGAACTCAATATGGAGCAAATAAGACAAAATATACCTGGAAACAAAATAGACAGAAACAATCCAAAATATAAAACCTTGGAATTTGAATATTTATTCTTTATCTAGTACATCCTATATAATAAAGAGATATTATGCAAATTGACCCTCATGCCCTCACAAGATGGCTGCCTACAACCAGACTGGCAGGAGGATTAGTGAGGACAACCAAACGACTTTACAAGCAGGCTGCATGAGGCGACCAGGCCAGCAGGGGGGTTAGTGAGGGATGACCAAACGACTGAACAAGCAGGCTGTGTGGGGCGACCAGGCTGGCAAGGGGGTTAGTGAGAGATGACCAAACAACTGAACAGCAGGCTGACCAGTCCGGTTGGGGGGGGGGGGGGCTGTGAAGGGCAACTAGGATGGCAGGAAGGGGTAGATGGGGGTGACCAGGCCAGCACACAGAGGCAGTGAGGGTCGATCAGACCGGTGTGGGGGAGGGGGGAGCAGTTAGGGGCAACCAGGCAGGCAGGCAGGTGAGCAATTAGGAGCCAGTGGTCCCAGATTGTGAGAGGGATGTCCGACTGCTGGTTTAGGCCTGATCCAGATCGGGCCTAAACCAGCAGTTGGACATCCCCTGAGGGGTCCCGGATTGGAGAAGGTGCAGGCTGAGCTGAGGGGAGCCCCCCTCCGTGCACGAATTTTGTGCACTGGGCCTCTAGTCTTCTAATATTTCAAGAATCCTTCAAACAACATTCCCGATAGGTGATAATTTATTCTACAGATTGAAATTTTCTAAGGACCCCATAACTTGTGAGGGATGCATGACTCATTACCCAGTGACCACCTCCAAAGGTAGAAGCTGACTTTTTAGAAAGCAGCCTTAGTCTAGTACAACTTCAGTTCTTAAAAACTTCTTATGTTTAGGTAAAATCTTCTTTCTGGATTACTAGTATGTTATTTTTATTCTTCTTCCGTACTTTTCCTTCTCCGATTTATCCTTCATAATCAACTTGTATCATAACTTGAAGACATAGTTTTAAAGACATAATTTTAGAAAGGAAATAAAAAGATTACTAACTTCTCATCAATGGCAAAATTCTTTTTACAGCATTCTTTACTCAACTGTTATTCTCGGTGTTTGAACATATCCATTAAAAAAAGCAAGTCCCCTCATCTGTGGGCAGGCATGTTTTTTTTACTTTAGGCATGTTTTATGTGGATCCAAAGACATAGAAGCATTAAACAGACTGATGAATTTCAGAGGGAAGGTGGGGCTAGGGATAGTTGGGTAGGGAGTGATTAACTGGGGAATTTATATGCATATATGCATAGCCCATGGACACAGACAATAGAGTGGAGAAGGCCTGGGAGACACTGGTACTGGGTGGAGGGGGTCAATGGGAAAAAACAAACTAAGGGGACATCTGTAATACTTTCAGCAATAAAAATAAATAAATACTAGTATATAAATAAATAAATAAATAATTACTAACTTCTCACCAATGGCAAAATTCCCTTACAGCATTCTTTACCCAACTGTTATTCTTCTGTTTTTGAACACATCCATTAAAAAAAGAGCAAGTCCCTTCATATGTGGGCAGGCAGATTTACTTTAGGCATGTCTTAGGTTACTTTTACCAATTGATTCTATTCCTTTCTGCCAGAGCACAATAAACTCTTCCATGTCAAGATTGCCCAGGCATCTGAAAATTACCATCAGCTCTCTCCTTAGATCTCTGCTATGCTAGGCAAAACATTCCTGGATAGCTTTCCTGGTTTTGAGACCATTTATTCTTCACTCTCATGGTCATGTTTTTCTCAACAGATTTCAATACAGGTGTCTCTACTTATAGTGTGGTGCCTAGAATCCAATATAATACAGATGTGATATGGCCACTCAGAGTAACAGCATTAATTTGGCAATTGTAGATAAAATCATATTAACCATAGTTGGAGTTGATTGGTTAGCTAAAATCCTGTAGTATTTTTCACTAGACTCCCTTTTAATTTTTGAAAAAATTTCCCCCTTTCTATAAACAGGTAGTTTTTTAAAAATCTTAACTAAAGTGTAGAACTTTCTGTTTATCTCTATTTAATCTCATTGCATTAGTTTCTATCTTTATTGCTAGCTTTTCAGTATCTCTCTGAACACTCTTAATTCATCCATACAAATAATATTCCTTAGAAACTTGCACCATCTATAAGTTTTACAAGATCTTCTCTGTCTTCTCTTAAACAGAAGGCTTTAACATTCCAACTCTAAAGTTCTAGAGTTACATGAAGTTCTTCAAACATTTGTCATGATGATAATGATAGCAGCTAGTATTGAATACCTTTCTACCAAACATTGTTATAAGTATTTTATATATATAGTATAACATCTAATACTAATAAAAATCCCATAAGACAATGACTATTACTATGCTCATTTTTTGGATAAAGCACTCGAAATAATATGCTCATTTTTTTGATAAAGCACTCGAAATAATAGAGCACTGGTTTTGAGCTGATGTGGCTAGATCAGCTGTTTACAGACTATGTCCATTCTGACTGGTCAATGCCCAGCATTATCAGTTGTTAAATATTTTTCAAATAACTCTTGTGTGGAGCCAGAAATTGAACCCAGACTGCCTGATTCCAGAGTTCATTTTTTTTTTAACCAGATTCCATTCTGGTTCCTATGATGGATGAAGACAATAACACAGTGTCCAACCAGAAATGCTCTCTTTTATATCATTGGGTATATGCATACAAGTATTTGATGTGAGATTAAATTATTAAAATAATTTTCTGCCAAAAGTTTCAAAAGCAGTAAAGGATAAATGAAAATATACTAAATAATTGAACTTAAAACATATAGCTCCTTCCATGCCACAATATATTGATATTATCAGTTATTGATAATTGAATATCAAATATATATTGAATATATCAGTTAAAATGGTCCCTGAAATTATGCAATAATCCACCCCACCACCCACAAGAAAATATGTAGCTCATTAGATTCTTAAATGGGTTACAGATGTACAAAATGTCAGCACTTCACAGGATCATCTCTGATCAATTGTATACCTGGATTTGTCCATTTCTACAAGGACATGAGGCAATAGGAAACAGTCCTTGTTGAAATCAGATGAATTGTGAATTCTCAAATTCAGGAATTTGATCTTGAGAAAATTTATGTTGCCTCCAAGCCTCAGTTTCACATTTGTGAAACAGGGCTGAAAACAGTACCTACAACAGATTATTGCAAGAGCACAATTAAATACTACGTATAAAGCACAGTACTTGGAACAATTTCTGGCTCACAGTCAGTACTATTATTATCAGGATGCTGGCATGCTAGAATTGTCAAAGCTAAAGGATGAACAAGATGCATCTTCCTGGATGAAGTATACTTGAATTTGGGAAAATATTATTTACAAATTAAAACCAATATTTTATTGAGTCAAAAATAATCATCTGCCTAAATATGTAAGACAACATGGGGAAATAAGATATTTATTCATGAGGCAGACTTCTTCTATTGGAGTACCTATGCAGAAACATTGAGAAATACCGGTGTGGGAATTCTCCTACTGAACAATTTAATAACACTCTCAAAAGAGCAAATAACTCCTTCAGCCTAACAAATAAAGAACTATTTAAGAAGAATGAGTGATAAATTTTACTATACACTTTTATGGCATATACTGTCAAAAAAAAAAACAACCCAAAAAGCACAATTCTCCATAGATCTCTCATAGTTTTGCATGTCTTGGGAGTAGAGACACTGACAAGCCTTTTCTGAATTATCTTTTCAAGAATGTTTATTTAGCAACAGCCTTGGGAACTAGAGATAGGGTATGTTTGCTGTCCAGCATAATAAAGACAATGTCCCCTTGAGGGAAAATTTTCTTCTAGGCTATTATAAAATACTGGAATTTTCTCAGCTTGGGGTTACTATCCTATAATGCAATCCACTGCATGTACAAACATCACCTGGTCCTTCTCATGCTGCCCTGTGGGAACTGGGGTCTGGAAAATCAGCTTGAGAAAAATGCTGACATTATGGCTACTTCTATTGCTGTGATCATAAACTATCCATTTTCTCTGATCCAAAAGTCTCATGTCTTCTGCCAGCATCCATGAAATAGTGACAAGGAAATTATTAGCTTACACATAGACCCTTCAAAGTTATTGATATATATTATAAATACATTTGAAATGTAAATAATAAACAAGAAAAAGTATTTAACTACTATAAAAGACAATTAGTAGCCCAAATTAAAAAAAAAAAAAAAACACTTTTAAAAAGCAGTTTTAAAAGATATTCATATTAAAAAAAATAGATTCCTGGCAGGTAGCCCCCCACAGGCCTCAAAAGCAGCACCCTGCTCCCCCAACACCAAGGAATATCCCTGAAGGGCCTCCAAAGTAGTGCTTCACAACACAGCATGTGGTGGGTGGCACCAGAGTGCCCCCAAAACAGGACTGAGGGCCCAG
This sequence comes from Eptesicus fuscus, assembly GCF_027574615.1. Lineage (NCBI taxonomy): Eukaryota > Metazoa > Chordata > Mammalia > Chiroptera > Vespertilionidae > Eptesicus > Eptesicus fuscus. The sequence goes on along the minus strand of NC_072483.1, from coordinate 55,278,671 downwards.
CTCACAGTAGAGGCCGAGTCTCAGAGCCCACACTAGAGATCTGCCCTGCACATAAGAACACCAGCAGCAGTCCCAATCTGGTCTCATAGAGAGCCAGGATGGGGGCCAGTGGCCAGCTGTGCCCAACCACACAGGAGAGCACATACAGCCCACATAGGGACACCCCTGGAGCACCTGACCCTGGTGACAGGGGGATTGCACTACTGGGCCCCACAGGACACCTTGTACATAAGGGCATTCTTTAAATAGCACAAGATGTGGAAGACTTACTTAGTACAGAGAAACGGAGTCTTGAGCAAAATGAGCAAATGGAGGAATATGGTCCAAATGAAAGAACAAAACAAAACCCCAGAAAAAGAAATAAATGAAATGGATACAGTCTACCAGATAGAGAGTTCAAAGTAATGGTCACAAGCATGATCACTGAACTCAGGATGGAGAAATTCAACAAAAAGATAGAAAATGCAATGGTAAGATATGTACACATATAATACCTTAATAAAAAAATTGAAAAAAAAAAATACATTGTGGAGAAATGGGAACCTTCATGCACTATAGGTGAGATTGCAAATTGGTACAGCCACTATGGAAAGCAGTATGGAGATTACTAAAAAAGTTAAAAATAGAACTACCATACAACCCAGTATTTCAACTTCTTGGTATCCAAAGAAAATAAAAACACTAATCTGAAGTGATAGATGCCAATCATTCCATATGTGCCTTAACTCCTAGGTCCCTCCCCATTGCAGTCACCTGTTCTCACACTTCCTGGAGCTCGGTGGTCAGTGCCTTTTTAAAACTTCAGAGAAAACATTCCTCCATATCTAGTTTGACAAACAGTAAAAGGACCACAATTTCCATCACTAGCACGTTTAATTTCTATCAATACACCATCTTTTTAATAATCATAGAACTACACTGTTGCATATTGAATTTTTCACTTACTAAATCTTTGTGTTCACAAAAATACTGCCAAGTTAAATGTCTATTATATGGTATTCCCTAATTGGTTTTGTATTTAAGTGTTTGTTATTTAGGTGTTCATACTGAAGTAAATTTAGGACTTCACAGTTCTCCCTATTATATTTCATTTTATTAACTTTGGTGCTTATTCCAATCAGAAAACCATAGTAATACATCTAAGCTTAACAAATCTAGATGAACTCTGTGTGCCTGTATCTGTCTCTGTCTGTTTTTTCTTATGCACACATATCTTTACAAAAGGTAGTCAAGTAGTATGTTTTTCCTCAGAAAGTACGTTGTCATCTTGAGAGGATGTCACTTAGGAGTGAAGGGCACCACTAAAAATTTAAAAGGAGAGAACAGATCTCTTTAACCAGGAAGAGCCTCGAACCTTTGATGGTTCCCACACACAGTGACAAGTAACAGGTAAATGTGTGAAGCAGGCTCATGCTGGAGAGCACATGATCATCCAGGGCAGCAGCCACTTCTGATTGCAGCCATTGGGGAATGTAGTAAATGTTTGGATTTTCTATGAGAATCCAGAAAGCTACGTTTTTATGTGAAATCACCTGATTTTCAAATTGCTTCAGTTTTAAAAAGTTTAATAAGCTCCGTCTTCCAAATTAAACATACCCACAAGCCAAATAAACCCTCTGGGTGGCCAATCTGTGACTCCTGCATAGTTGGAAACTAAGAGAGGAAGGAAGCAAGAATCTTTTAGCATCCAACCCCCACTACCAATGGCATGCCAGTATGGACAGTCTCATGGTTTTGCATTTATTCAAAGTTCACCAAGAATTCTGAATACTTTCCTGAGCACCTATTCACAAAGCACTTATTGGTCTCTTTGTATACTCCATAATGTTATCAATGTAAAATATCAACATTATTAATTTATTAGCGTTTACCCAGAATCTAGAATAATTTTAAGAAAGTCAAATTCTGACTTTCAAGTTATGAGTCCCTTTCAAAGCTTTAATAAAAACCACTTAGATCAGGGTTTAGCATGGAAAATGTTTACTCAGGCCCTGACCGGTTTGGCTCAGTGGATAGAGCGTCGGCCTGCGGACTCAAGGGTCCCAGGTTCGATTCCGGTCAAGGGCATGTACCTTGGTTGCGGGCACACCCCCAGTGGGGAGTGTGCAGGAGGCAGCTGATTGATGTTTCTCATTGATGTTTCTGACTCTCTCTCCCTCTCCCTTCCTCTCTGTAAAAAAAAAAAAAAAATCAATAAAATATATTAAAAAAAAAAAGAAAAGAAAATGTTTACTCAGTATCCATAAGCACTATAAGGAAAATTACACTCAATATGAATCTTTCATAATCTGGCGATATTTTGGAGCTTAAGGATTTTTAATGAGACTTCTGGGAGCCTCAGCTTTGTTAAATATAACTAGTTATATAACACTTGACACAATGTCAAGATTCCATGAGCAAAAAAAAAAGACATTCTCTCCTTTGACCTATAGCAACTGTACAATTCCATTCCATGCCTGACAGCTGATGCTCACAGGACCTCTGACATACCAAATATAATCCAGGACAGCTGGTGCTAACAGCAGCAATTGCTACAAATAATTCTTTTTGACTAGTTGTCTGAAAGAAACAAGAGTGACTTACATATTTGATCTTATTTATAGAAATAGCCTTTCATGAAACACAGATCTGCAATTACTATAATAACTTTCCCTTTGTAAATTGACATATGATTTCAGGAAATGCAAAACAACAATTTGGTCATTTCTATTACAATATAAATGTTCATGTTTTTCTTCATTCCTTCCCAATAGCCATCTTTTAAGAAGAAGGAAATTCTGTTTAATGTTCCCAGGGCAAAAGCCTAAGAGTTTCACTCTTCAACCTAGAAGTGGCCTAGGAATCTACGTTGTATTGGGAACACTTGAGGATTAGGATGCAGAGCATCTGCAAATAATACTTTGAGAGATACTGCCTAATCCCTATCACTTCCCTAAGTGTTACTCATATCAAAACTGTACCCACCTCAATTCTCTGACCCCCTGATTTGCATTTACATGTTCATATCACTTTCAGAAAACATAATATAAACAAGCTGGAGCAAGGGATAGGCGCCAATTTGCATAGTGACTGGTAGTCCCTACTAGCCTATCTCCAATTCTTTCTACCACTCACCCCAAAAATTGACTTCAAAAGAAACTGACCAAACTTTGAATTTGCCAATATAAAAGCACTTGTATCAATATATAAATATATGCAATGAAGGCTGGTACTCTCTGCTGTATAAGAATGACCGTAAAGCTACCCAAGGCTTCAGCCACCTCTAGTACCTGAGAGTGCAAAAAGCTCAAGTTTTAGTCACTCTCCACAGCCAAATGGTACATCGGCCAAGCTCTCAAGAAAGACTCTGGAATGTATTGGTGTGGATCAGTTTGAATAGTCTCAGGAAGTGTTTTGGACCTAATGTACCAAAAAAATTAAACAAGGTCTAACTTCATACATAGGCTTCTCTTGGGGAAATTACTATCAGCTATGGACAGTGATTTTACTATGGATGTAGGCCCCTTTGATCAGATTCCTCCAAAGTAAGTTCAACACTGGGAATAAGTATCTTTAACTGAATATGTTGGCTTATTTTATAATAAATAGGAAATAGGAATTAATTATGTGAATAAGAATGTGTGTGTGTGTGTGTGTGTGTGTGTGTGTGTAAGCCCTGAGCATTACAAACTTCTCTGGTAAGTAAGTAATCTGGCTATGGCACTAACTAGCTATATTATCTCAGCAAGTACTGCTATCACTACTCTTATCCAATACTAGAGGCCCGGTGCACAAAATTTGTGCACTGGGGGGGGGGGTGTCCCTCAGCCCAGCCTGCACCCTCTCCAATCTAGGACATCCCTCTCACAATCCAGGACTGCTGCCTCCTAACCTCTAGCCTGCCTGCCAGCCTGATCACTCCCTAACCACTTCCCTGCCAGCCTGATTGATTCCTAACTGCTCCCTTGCCGGCCTGATTGCCCCCAACTGCTCTCCCTGCCAGCCTGATTTTCCCCAACTGCCCTCCCCTGTAGGCCTGGTCCCTCCCCCCAACTGCCCTCCCTCCCCTGCAGGTTCAGTTGCCCTCAACTGCCCTCCCCTGCTGGCCTGGTTGCCCCCAACTGCCCTTCCATGATGGCCTGGTCGCCCCCAACTACCCTCCTCTGCTGGCCATCTTGTGGCGGCCATCTTTGACCACATGGGGGTGGCTATCTTGTGCAAGGGTGTGAGGGTCAATTTGCATATTACATCTTTATTATATAGAATAGTACTGGAAGTCCTGACTAGAGCAGACAAGCAAGATAAAGAAATAAAAGGCATCCAAATTGGAAAGGAAGATGGAAAATTGTCTTTGCAGATGATCTTATATACAGAGAATCTTAGAGACCAACCAAAAACCTGTTTGAGCTAAACCACAAATTCAGTTCAGTTGCAGGATATAAAATTAACATACAGAAATCAGTTATGCTCCTATATACTAACAATGAAATGTCTGAAAAAGAAATAAAGAAACTAATATGATATGAAGAACAATAAAATACTTAGGAATAAATTTATTCAAGGAAGTGAAAGATCTGTACAATAAGAAAAACATGACTTTGATGGAAGAAGTTAAAGACAAACAAATGGAAAGATATCCCATGTTTGTGGATTGGAAGAACTAGGACTTCTACTATTTACATACAAAAAGGAATTGCAGTTGACTCTTGAACAACATGAGTTGAAACTACATGTGTCTCCTTATACACAGTTTGTTTGTTTTTTCCAGTAAGGACAGTATATGTATTTTCTCATCATGAGTTTCTTAACATTTTATTTTCTCTAGCTTACTTTATTTTAAGAATACAGTATATAATACAGATAACATACAAACTATGTATTGACTATGTTATTGGTAAGGCTTCTGGTAGACAGTAGGTTAGTAAAAAAGTTTTTGGGGAATTGAAAGTTATACACAGATTTTCAAATGCATAACAGGGTGGCACCCCTAATTCCCACATTGTCCAAGGGTCAAATGTAGATTTAATGATGGCAAAAGATTCCTTCTAATGTTTTATATCCCATCCTTTCAGACATAATATCATCCTGAAGTTTATAGTTTGTTGGTGAAAATACAAAGAGATATTTAAAGAATACTGCAAGGCAAATGTGTCTGAATGAAACTCAAAGCATTAAAGGAGGAATCATTACCTATCACATCTGAAAGCACCCTGCTCTTTTCACTCACAAGTTTTGGCAGACTGGTTAATAATTTCCCTCCTCCTCTGGGGCACACAACTAGATTATATCTTCTGTCCTCCCCAAAAAGTTACCTATGATTGTGTGACTGAATTTTAATAGAATGTGGATGGAAGTGAGGTATGCCATTTTAAAGCCAGGCCTATAATACCTTCCCACACACAACCTTTTACTTGTTTTCCCCTATATTCCTACTAAACAGACAAAACTTGATGGTCTGCAGTCAAAAGATGGAAGGAAATTGAGTCCCTGAGTTTTTACTCATGAAAAGCTACCCAGTTTGCTACCTAGTAAGGAACAACCATGTTGAGCTCTAGAATGAGTAAAAAATAAACTCTTTATCATGCAAGTCCCCTGAAATGCTGAATTTTTACAATATGAACTTCTAGGTACTTTAATACATATCTCAATTGTAAGTTACGTATTATTCATTTACTTACTTATCTTCCTAAAAAGGTGGTAAGTACCAGGTTCTCAGTAAATCCTATTGAAAATATGAATACAGGAAACCATGCACAACAGGTATAAGTTAATACAGGCTTATTGAATTGAAGCACAGAAGCAGAGCAAAATATCAAAAAGTACATTTTTAAAACTACATTTCATTTCTTATTTTGTCTTTCCTCTTCTGATCCAAACATATGACATATTTTAAGTCAACCAATATTATGCCTATATTGGTACCATTCAACTGCTAGGCTAGTTTTGCCTAATTTGTCCTGATTTACAATAGCTTTCTTCTAGCCAGACAGCTCCAGATGTCTGCCTAATACAACTTGCATCATTTTATGAACCCCTGTGTAGATCAGATAAGATCAACAACCTCAGCACAAAATACTGAAAAGTAATCCCTCTTTGTCTTCTCTGACTGTAAAGCCAAATCAATGCCAAAAGGCATCTTCACACGTTATTGTCAGACAGTGCCAAAATAGATGATCTTAACAGGGTTAGGAGAAACAGTGTGGTACTTAAAGTATGTGTGCTGCCAAGACAACAGTGTGTATTGCATCCGTTGCCTGGGATACACATCTACAGCAGCCAACAAGTAAGCTATACAGTGTAGTGTTTGAGAAAAGCCAGGGACATGTATATTAAGCAAAAAAGTTGAGGATAAACTGTCTTAGATGACAAGCATAATCCAAGTAGTCATGAAAGGAATAGACACCAGAGCACTAGCTAATATGGAGAAATGCATAAAGATCTCTTACTTTTTGACTCAATAGTAATCTGCTCTAGACAGTACTTGCTCAACAGGACTGCATGAGGTGAAGAAACAGTTGGACCATAGATAATTTTTCACTGACCTGTAAAGGTCATGAATACATATAAGTCATTTTTTTCAAGATTAATTTCTCTATACTATCCTGTTTTGTGCATGATATGGTGGATTAAAGAGGGCCACAGATTCGTAGACATCCTTCTCATCAAGAATTGAAGTCTTTCTGCCCTCCCCTTCACTGTGGGCTGGCCTATGCCTATTCTGACCAATGGTGAACAGTGCAAGTGATGGTATTCCAGTCCCAGATCTAACCTTTACAAAGACTGGCAGCTTCCACCTTGGTCTCTTGGAGACCCAAGCCTCCATGTCAGAAGTTTGACAACCTCGTTGGAGAGACAAAAGGAACAAGTTTCACAACTATATGGAGAAGAAAAGGAGCTCAGTTGAGCCTGGCCTCCCACTTGTTACCATCAAATCACCAGGCTTGAGAGTGAAATGGTTTTGTTCCCTTCTGACTGGCCAATGTACCAATGGGATATTAACAAAGGATAAGGATACCAGATAACACCATATGACACAGATGAATCATCTAGCCACACAAAACTATTAGATATAAAGGTACTAAGTTTGGGGGAGTCTTTTAATACAGAAATACCATAGATAACTGAAATACATGGAAATCAAACACAAAAAAATGGGTGGTGTGGCTTTTACATGAATTTAGGATCTCTGTGTTGATGATCAAACAACACAATGACCTCATCAGAAAAACAGTGGAAAGGATGTAAGTAGTTACCCGCTGCAGGGGTATGATGCCTCAGAGCTGGCCTACCAGAATTATAGTCCCTCAGCTCAGTCACCATTCCTTGGCTTTTGCTGACTGGCCTAGGGGATTTTCTTCCAAAAGCCATAAAATTAAATTAGAATTCACTGCTTAAGTGTAATGACTTCCCACTGTTTATGTGGGTTATCATTTACAACCAACTGGCATTTAATCAAACCACTATTTTTATTTCAGGACCAGAGGCCAAACATTGTGGTTTTTCTCTCCCTCCCTGTTGAGTCCAGCAGCTTCATCCAAGCTGTGAAGGGATATCAAATTGTTTATGAAAAATCAGCAGGCAGTATTGTTTCAAACATATTTATGATTTCACACCAACTTAGAAAGGATTTAGTTCATTGTGTTGACTGACATATAATTTTACATTTACATACATAATAATGTTAAAAATATCCTGGAGAGAACAAAAAAGAATGAAAGAAACAATCACATTATAATAAAAGTGTATCTATGAGACTACAGTCTCCAAGTTCTGACTCTGCCCGGAATTGAAAGTATATAGAACATGCACACTATTGCCTAGCCCAAGTGAACAATATATTTTCTTACTTGAAGCTTCCCATATCCACAAACTTGGTTGGGCCATTCCCTCTGCCTAGAATTCCCACCCCTCTTTCCCTCCTTCTTTCTGCCTCTTGAAATTATAAAGACTTTAGCTAAATACTATGTCTTTAGTGGCCACCCATGGGTCTGTCTGCTCTAAATGCCTCCCTCTAATTCTGAGAAACATTGATCTTTCCATGCAAGCCCTGTTCCCCACCACACCCTGACCCCAAATATCCATATGGCTTCAGGAAAATAAACAAAACACATTTCTTGTTTTAATCTAATCAGAGTCAAGTTTCTATGGTCACTTGTAACCACGTTATTCTTGACTTCTTCCATTGTAAGCTTTTCCTGCATCATTAAACTGCAATTTTTTTACCACTAAATAGTTATAGTAATGTGTTTATTCAGGTCTTAAAATTTTTATTTAAAATTAAATTGTAATAAATTAAAAGTTCCTTGCTACAGGTACCTGATTTGTGTACTCTCCCTAAGACCAAATACAGTGCCTTCCTTGCACATAGTCGGCATTTATATAGCAAATGATGTTAAATAATGCAACATCTGTCCAAATATTAAACAGAACTGCAGATGATCTTCTCTTCCCTTTGATAAACTGTAATGACAGTGGAAATGCGAATTTGGTAATAGACTAGTTGCTTACTATGAAAATTACATAAGTAATCCCTCTCCTGCCAGAGTCCCTTGATGATACTAATGCTGGGGAAAAGGGAAAATTTCTGCCTGTTGAATAACTGTTTAGTTAATATTAGGTTTGCAGTATCTGTGTAATTCGAGCCATGGCATAACCAATTTCATCTAATCAGCTATATTATGACAAAGTGTAGTAATTAATTTATTAAAAAGAATTTATTCGCTTCAAAATTTCCTAACATCTCATAAGACAAAATTTTTCAAAAATGTATAAATCTTTATGGTAATCAGGTAAATCACTAATTTAAACAAAACAGGTACCCTAAATAGGGTATTTACGTTCAGAGAAGCATACATTTTATTTTATATGTGTCGGCAGCTCACATGGTCATGCCACAGCTGTTGGAAATTACCGGTTTTCAGTAGCAAGCATCAGCCATCACTCTAATTATTATTATTTTATCAAACACATTCGCAGGGAGTATTTTAGGCTGACAAAAGACATCTATGTCTTTGTTTATTCACTGCACCATCTATCCTGCCCTCCACGCTGGAAGAGTTAAAGTTCCCTTACTCCTGATTTAGAACTTATTATTAGAGAAAGCAAAGGTTCCCATCTTTAACACAAGATAAGACTGGTACTTGGCTGGAGAAAACGCCAGTCTGGGAATGTAAATAAAGAAAGCACAGCCCTAACTGGTTTGGCTCAGTGGATAGAGCGTCGGCCTGCAGATTGCAGGGTCCCGGGTTACATTCCGGTCAAGGGCATGTACCTTGGTTGCAGGCACATCCCCAGTAGGAGGTGTGCAGGAAGCAGCTGATGGATGTTTCTCTCTCATCGATGTTTCTAACTCTCTATCCCTCTCCCTTCCTCTCTGTAAAATGTCAATAAAATATTTTTAAAAAGAAAGAAAGAAAGCACAACCTGAGAGGCCTCATTCAGTCAGCGTTGGACAATATTCCCAACTAGGAACAGAAGATTACCATGCCATGTCAAGGAAAAAGAAGGAAGGCCGCAGGCAATGGCCAGGCAGAATGAATTAACAACTTCAGATTCAAGACCAGCAGCTTCAGAAGGCCATGCTTCCAGGCTAAGCAGCAAGCACAGCAAAAGCTTCACCCATGTGCCCAGATATTTCACCTCAGCTCAACAGGTCACTGCCACGAAAAGTCTCTCATGGCACAGAGGGAACTTTTCCCCCTTTACACTCTTCAGTGAGCATGTAGAAAGTGTTGGCAAAGCAGAGAGCTCAGTAACCCAGTGCTTAGGAGAAATGAGATAGAGGGCAAAACTTGCCACAGGAAACAGCTGGTGGACAACGTAGCAGTTAGCTGGAGGCTGGAGTGGGGCATCTAACAGTCTCGGCTACAGCCACTATCGCCAGCAAGCATTTAGAACGATGTGTTACATGTTACTTTACACACACTTTTAGTGCTCAATTATGCCAGGACAGGGGGGTGATGGGTATTGGGTATTGTTTATGAAAAAAAGAGATGCTCGACCACTGCTTATTGAATATATATATATATACAGTTCTAAAGCCCTTAGTCTATGTTTTGCAAATAAACTTTAAATATTTCTATTAATGATGTGAAATCTCTCAGGAGCCAATGCTATAAAATAAGAACAGCAAGATCCCCAAAAGGCTGTGGAACAGTATATTCTGATGATATAAAGTTCAATGCAGTCGTTTGGCTCCTAAAATCCAAAGCTCATGAATATGGCAAGACAAGTTACTGTCCTGATGTGATCTTTAGAAATGTGAATCACTTTTCCACATACTTTTCCATATAAAGGAAGTATTTTTTCTAATAGAACTCAATAGACCTTTAGTGTTAAAGTTAATGAATGTTTAAAAAGGTGAGATTTCATTTGTGTACCCAACACAGCACTAGAGAATAAACAATCCATTCATATGCTGAAATGCTATATTTGCCGAAGCTTAAATGTCATTAGCTTAGTTAAAATACAATATACATCCCTACATTACAAGTTTATATTTGCTATTATTGGTTGTTCCTTTTTAGAGCTTCACTTAACACAACTGTCATATGCAGAATAAAAGTTCTACTTGAGGCTCAGTGTTATGTGAGTCAAAGCTGAGCCTACTTGGGGATCACAAACTTGTTCTGAAGTTGGAGAAGATGGTTCTCAGGAAAATCACACTTTACCTCCATTAATACTAGGAAAATAGAAAAAAAAAACACATCCAATTTGGGTCACTGATCTGTTTTTTCAGTGCCAAACTGGAGGGCTATTCTAGAAGGTCACACTTGAACATTTAACCCAGTCAAAATTTTTCCTTTGATTTTCACAATCCAGTAGTCTCACTGTTAATTTCCCCTACAAATTGACCTGGAGACATTTCTCCAAATGACTGTACTCTAAAATTAGAAAATTTCTCCTTTTTAAAAAAATTTTTAAAGCCTCTTAAAGTAAAATTTACATATCACAAAAGGAGACATCAATTCTCTTGGTTTCAGAAAAAAAAAATATTCTAGGACAAAGGAGAAATGCACCAAAAGCATATAGAAAGAAAGGAATGGGGACATCAACACCTTTGAAAGTAAAACTTGAACTATAAAAATGATTCAAAGGAAAGAATAGTATAAGCTTTAAAGGCACCACAGTCAGAAATGGGGAGTTAAGCTCCCTATTACTCAATTTATATAAATAAAGATGCAGCAAAAACCCAAAGTGCCTCAAGATATAAAATGGTTATTGTTGGCAGTTTGATGAAATTCAAACTCTGTGAAAAGAAATTGCAAGAGCAATTTGTTATATCAAGGTAAATCTGAAATAAGTGCACAAATGTGCCCAGAGCACTAGGAACAAAAATCAGATTCTCTTTTCTGCAATCAGAGGACAGGTGCTGTGCATCATCTCTTCAGGCTTCTCTGCACAGGTAACACGCGGATATTCCTGCACGCAGGTGACACGCCCACACCATGGCCACCTGAGGGTCACCTCATCATAACTGTATAGAAACACGTGATGGAAACACCACCATGTAAGAGGGATAAGGACGGAAATCCTATTCAGGCAGCATAAGGAGTTATCACTAAAATGGTGCTAGTGGTGGTGCGGCTCCACCAATAATATTTATTTGAAGAATAGTGTTTAAGAAAGGAACACTTACCTGGGGGCATTTGGGAAAATTTGGATTGCAATGAATATTAACTATTATGGAAGTATGGTTAATTTCCATAGGTAGGGGTGATGAAATACTGTAATTATGTATAAGATTGTCCTTATACTTAGGACACATATGGTGAAATAATCAAGGATAAGTTCTAGGGGGAAAGAAAGGAAAAAAAGGATAAAGCAAATGTAGCAAAATGTTAACTCTTCTGAATATGTGACCACTTTCAAAATAAAAATGTCAAGAAATAAATATTGCATAAGTAGAAAAACGTGATAGACTTTGTAGATTTGAATTTGTATGATAAAATTTTTAATTATGAATTAGCTTCTGATTACTTCTTTGTAAAGAGTATTGAGGTAACTCAGCATAAAGCGTGATTTCTGGCATATATCTTCCAAATGACCCCTGTAGCTTTCAATATGACATGCACCTTTCAATCCACCACTTGAGCCTTTTGGGTGGTGTGCATGATGAGAGCTGACTGCAAACAGTTATGAAATCTTGGAGTGGAACAGCAAACTAATTTGTTATTTCAAGGTAAATCTAAGATGTCACAGAAGGACAGAGGTGCTGAAGGGCTGAGAGGCTCAGGGGAAGAGTGTCGTTCTGTGGATTGAAGGATGAGTAATTGGACTCTTAGTGAAACTGTAAGTAATGGAGTATGCATGTGTTTTGCTGAACAAAGGGGAGTATATAGGGACCAAGTCAGAGGGAATAGTACTAGCTCTTTAATTTTTTGTTGTTTCTTTAGCCATGTTATACATATTGCTCATTATATATGCATGTGACAATCAATGCCTCAAAGTTTTAAGCTTTAGCCTCACCAAATTTTAGAAACATAGCTTAAAACATGGTTTTAAAAACCTACCAATGCTCTAAGAGTAGATTTTATAATAACATGTATGCTGTGCGTTGTATATCTAGACTAGAGATGTGAATGGACTGAGTATTTAATTTTATTCATTCATCCTTTTGTTCAATAAAAGTTTGAGTTTTAGGCATATTTAGTGCACTCACTCCTACCCCTTTCTCTTCTCTTCCTAGACATTGCTTATACAGGCCTCCGCCATTTTCTATTACCTTACTTATAGACAGGACCATCTTTTGATAACCAATAACTAGGGACTCCATCTAAATTTTTTTCAGGATATATGGAACCTCAAGGCACCTTTGGTTACAAGTTACCCAGAATCACATAGGAAATTCTCCAGAGCTAATGAGCAAGTGTGAAATGTTACAAAATGCCGAGAGCTTACACAAAAATAAGGTTATTTTATGAGATCTCCTGGGTCAAACATGAACTGGGAAACTGAAGACAAAGGTCTCAATTTCAGGCTTATTCCTTTAGCTAGTTCTTTCTGTATGCCCACAAGAAAAGGGAGATGTTTATGATAATAACTGCCAGGGGTTGCTGATTTGAGAAGAAGCAGGGAAAGATTTCACAATGTGGAAAGCAGCAGGACTTACGGAACCTTGCAAAAATGTCTTGCTTCAAGAGGGCTTAAATACAATGGTGCTTACATCTATTATGCAGTAATATCCCAAAGTTAATAACTTCCTAAGATTTTGCAGACCACACAGGTCTCTATATGATCTACATTAGTGAAGTATCCCAAGGAAGCGATATTTGCTGAGGACAAAGGGGAATTGGAGCAGCAATTCAAAGGGAAAGGGAAACACCTGACCATATGTTAATTCTAAATTTCTGACAATCCCTGGTAAAGCATGCCTTGTGTGGAGAGGCTTACGCTTCCCTACAACACAGCGGCTGGAGTGTAAGAGAGTCTTGAAGGAGCCAGGTAGAAGCTGTATCACAGTTGTGGGACCAGTGCCAGGAGATACACAGTAACTTCCACTATAGTCACAAGCGCCCCTAGATTCGAGGAGAAAATAGAGACCCTGTTTCTTAGTAAGGGAAGTATTTAAGTCCCTTTGTAAGAAGGGTATGTATAGAGGAGGTATTATTGTGGCCAGTTTGAGAAAATGCATCCTGCCACACTCTCACAACAGGATTTTTCAGAGGGAGAATGCTGTGCAAAATGATCTATTTCCAACTTGATATCATCCCTGCAGCACCTCCATCTCTTGCAGAAGCTAGCTACATAGTTAACAGAATCCTTTTTCTCATAACACCTGGCTTCGATCCTCCCCTTAGATGTACTTGAAGGAGGTCTGGCAAGAAAAGAAATAGAAGGCATCGTCTAGCAGCAGCTGCAGGCCCCAGATGAGATCCGCAGCAGCAGCTTCCCTTGGCTTGGAGGTGTTCCTGAGAAACATCCACTGGAGCATCTGGGATCATTAGTAGGGCCCTTGACCCATGGGGAATGGTCATTACTATCCCTTCAGATGAAATTTAAAATCATGATATTAAATTTAAAAAAAAACTGGGGTCCTGAATAGGATGTACATAGATGTGTAGATTAATTTGGGGCTGATTTAAGAATTTAAACTACTGAGGCTTTTTTCATCAAAGAATGTTTTATTTTTGTGCCTCCTCAATAAAGATCTACAATCATGCTTACATTAATCCTGGCCATTTTTATTAAGTTTAGTCTTAAATATTGTGGTAGTTGTTGTTGATGATGTTATTGTGAAAGGGTTAATTTTACCATTATATTTTAATTGGTCATTATTCTTGCACAGAAAATTGTTAGAGATGAAATTCAGTAAGCAAAGGAATAGATCCAGAGATGTCTGCCACTTTGTTCCTATTATGGACCCACACCTGTGTGTGCAGCCCCCCTCACAACAGAAACCACACTATCCCCTACTCCTAAAGCTGGAGAGTTGTATCTTCCAGAAACATATTACACAACAAAGCAACAAATAAAAATAATGTGATTATATTCTAGGTACATGCAGTGTTTGTGTTACTAGTAAACAGTCTGATAAACCATATACTAAAAGAAATTCCAAGAAAACATTAAGTACTGAGCAAAACATCAATTGCACTTTTTTTCACACCTGAACTTAGTTCATCTCAACATTATTTCCTTAACTTATCTATTAAACATTATCAAAGCCCTGTATTCATTCATTCTGACCCCACAACTTAACCTTTTGTTACACAATGAACATCTCTTGGAATGAACCTCAAACTCTGGAAGGTTTTAGCTTTTGAACGTCACTGGCCTTTCTGTAGGCTAATTCTAGGTGCGCCCTAGTTCTATGCCCTCACCAGTGAAGCTTTTTGAAAAACAAACAAACAAAAAAAAACACAGATAACAAAACCCCACAACATGGCCCAGGGGCTATTACATCTTTAATGATAATTCAAATATACAGCCAGAATTGAAAAACCCCGGCTCTCAATCCTCAGAGAAATTATAAATGCTCCCTTAATCACAATAATAATCATTTATTAAAAGTAATAGTCAACATTGATTGAGTAGTTGCTAAGATCCAGGCATTGTGTAAGTACTTAATACATTTTATTATAATTATGTAAAAAATTCCCAACCAATTAAAAATATTATGATTTCATTAATGGCATTTCCCCAGAAATGTAGCAGAAAAGTACCTCCCCAAACTATAATATTCTTTTACAAGGAACATTCTTAAGTAGACTCTGAAATGGAAAACAAGGCTCCTTCTCTATTAAATATGATCCACTAGACATTTTAATTAATTGGCTAAACTGATCCCCAAGCCACTAATACAAGACTAGTTCTTAAGGACCTCTAAAATTAAAGAACTCCATGCCTGTGACTTCCCCTAAAAAAATAGAATTTCCCAAAGTGGTATTCTGGGGAGCATTATAATTGTGAGATAATAATAGGTTGAAACAAGACTTCTTTGTCAAATAAATTTTGAAAATGAGAAGTGAAATTAAATAGGTTTCTTTACTATAGGATTTCTTATAGCCTCTAATATGACAATGCGTTTCATGATTTCCTAATAGACATATATGCAGCATTTCTAAAATGTATTTAAACACTCAATGCTTACCGAAGAATCACTGGAGATCAGTTTGGAGAGGCATCCTTTAGCAATATTGCAGTAAGAAATAAAAATGACAACAATGAGGTGACTTAGACTGCACAGTGATTTAACTTTGCAAAGGTTTCATTATCAATGGGAAGTTGAGTTCAAAGCTCCAATGTTACTAATTTGCTTCACTTGGTTTTCCCCAAAAAAGTAGAGCCTAAGACAAGGATCTTCATGTAAACAGTTCATTCTGGGAACTGTTTCTAGGGAATAAAAGTGGGGAGACTTGAATAAAGAAAAGAGGAAAAAGAAGGACACCAATCCCAAGATGTTATCCACCTGGGCAATGGGGGTTTAAGTGCCAGTCCCAGGGGGACCTGCCTTTGCTTCAGTTAATGGACGGTGACAATGAGAACTCGGTTATATCTGGAAGCTGGTGAGGGTTCAGAATTTTCCCCTGCAGTGGCTGACATCAGCTGTTTGCCAGCGCTTGGTTTTCATTATTACTTCTGGGGGCTTATACAGGTCAAGCAACACCCAAGTCAGCTGCTCCTCAGCTGCATCCCTAGGAACTAGGGCAAGATTAGTCAATGACGTGGGTTCCTGCAAGTCACACATCATGGCTGCCACTCTACTTTGCTACCAGTACTATGACCTTGCTGCCATCTCGTATGTTTTCCATTCGGTCCTCTACTATTTTAGAGCCCCATCTATCCAACTACTACTCAAGAGCCTGGTTAAATGGCAACATCCCTGACTGTCAAGCCAATACTGACCTTAGGAGATGGCAGCCCGAAGTGAGCTTTTCAAAAACACAAGTACTGCCCTAGCTGGTGTGGTTCAGTTGGTTGGAGTATCGTCCCGAAAGATCATGGGTTTGATTCCCGGATTCCACCCCCAGCCTGAGTACGAATGGGAGGCAACTGAGAGATAAATCTCTTTCACATCGATGTTTTTTTCTCTGTTTCTCTTCCTCCCTCTGGCAAATTAATTTTTAAAAAAAGAAGAAGAAGAAGAAGCCAGCACTCACCAGTATCTTTATTTCTCGATGTCTTCAAGCAGGACATTTCCTGCTGGTCCCGCTGAGAAATCTAGTCAGCGAATGGGTACTCTATTCTCACATAGTAAACACAATCTAACAGTTTCCCTCCCCCAAGCTTTCAAAACCTTCCTTAATACTTGGCCAAGCAGTTCAGCATCTCTAACTAATTAACTACATGTCATTGTGTCCAAGCTTCCAGGAGCCATCCCAGCAGTGTATAAGGGCCAACTCCAAGGGTCCTTTCCAGGACATGAAACCATAAGTCACATGAGAGCTCTGCCAACAGATTCCTCCCTGTCCAGCCTTATATTCTCCCTGCCTGGGGCCAATTCCCTCACGACCCTCTCCCACGTGTGTTCCCCCAGTCCCAGCTGGTACATGTTAGCCGGGCCTGACAGTCCTTTGGGTGAGTATATTATGTCCTCCTGGGCTGTGCTCTTATCTGATCCGAATTAATGATCAGAAGTCAGTGAGGGAGGTGCGAGGGGGCAAACACTGAGAGAATAAGCATCATATGTGAGGCAGCCACCACAGCTGGGGTAGTTTTAGGTCTCCGGGCGGAGGAAAGCAGCTCCCTCAGAGGAAGGGAAGAGAAGCTGCTGTTCCTCACCTGGGGGCTTAGGGAAATACGGGGATTGTCAGGTTGTATTTGTGTGCAGCCAGATGCTGCAGTAACAGCCACGGCAAATAGGTAGGCGGAAAGGTGTAAGGCAGAGTGTAATGAGTATCTGACAAACCGATGAAGCATTGAAGGTGGGTTTTGGGTGTGAGGTAAGCTGTCAGTCCATTGCTAAGAATTTAAGGAGAGAGAGCAGCCCACAGTCAGTGGCAATAAACACAATCAAGTGTGAAAGAGCAGGCAGGCCCTGCCGGTGAACTGGCTCTTACTAAAGTGGAAAGACAACACATAGCAGACAATCCGCAAAAGCAATCCTTGTTCAAAACAGTGGTAGACTTTTCTACTGAGGATCCATTCAGTCATCAGAGCAAATCTGAGTTTAATAGAGAATTAGCAAAAGCATCATCACGGAGCAGTTCTGATACACTTGACATTAAAAGATTAGAAAATTGCATAAAATATATGCATTTAGGGGCTTGAAATAGCTCTGACTTGCCCAACAATTTCAAATCCAGGTTAAAACAGGGAAAGAAAAATAGCCTATTTTAGAAAACTGGATTTATATTTACAGCCTGAACATTTAGATTTCAACTGATGTATCCCTAATTAAAATTGTTCAATGGTATAAATAGCATCTATCACTTACTTTTGTATTACTAGTATTAGTTTTCTTTATTATTAGGGTTTTTTGTTGTTGTTGTTACTCCTCACCTGAGGATATTTTTTCCATTATTTTTTTTAGAGAGAATGGAAGGGAGAGGGGGGAGAGAGAGAGAAGGAGAGAGATGGAGAGATAGATTGGTTGCCTCCCGCAACCCAGGTACATGCCCTTGACTAGGAATCGAACCTGAGACCCTTTGGTGTGCAGGCCAACACTTTAACCACTGAACCAAACTGGCCAAGACCACTAGCATTAGTTTTAAAAAAAAAACTTTTATTGTTGAGAATATTACAGATGCCTCCCCAATCAAAAGAAAAGGAAGGAGGTTCATTCTAGTAGAGTGGCCTAATACCCTAGGGCCCATCAATCCCTCTGATTAAAACTAAACACAAAAATCCCTCTGGGCAAAACACAAAAATCAACAACTAACTGCCTGGCTGAAAATTCTACAGATAAACAGGAGGGGAATGAAAAACGTAGAGAATGACCATTATCTTATTTTTTTCTCTCCCAACTTTGCCCTGAGCATAAGTCCCAGTTACAGAGCAACAAGCTGCTGTGGGCTTTAAAAACCCTAATAGAAAACTCAGTATTTTGGCCGGAAGAATCAGGAAAGGAGCCCCTGCTGGATAGATAGTTTTGGGGGAGGGGATGTGAAGGAGAGAAAGCTCCAGAAAGAGATTGGCTAGTGCTGTATATTCATTCGTGCGCTACTTTTTGTTGTGAGCTAGGCGAACTGGCTTGTTTTAAACTATTCTTTTTAAAAATCTAGATGGGGTTTTAGTTGAATTAGCTTATTGCTCTAGCTTGGTCATTCTTTCTTACCATCTCCACTTTTGTATGAGCGGGTGGACCAGGCAGAAGATGGAGGAGCAATGCTGCTGTCACCCACACCCACCGCAGAAGGAACACTCTCTGTGCTGCCACTGTGACTGCTAAGTGATGGGGCGTTAATCAAAATCAAATTATAAATCAAATCAAATTAATTGTTGATAGCCAACATAGTCCTATTTAACCACAGTACTAACAAAAGAAAATAGTCTACATTTTTTTCTACTAAAAGAATAAAACATGTTTTCTTCTTTAAAGTTCTATATAATTCTATGATTAAATATATTCTTTCCCTGTGCCCCATGTAAATTAGAAAACTGAATGTTTGGGGAATGTTTTCAACCTAAATATTTACTCAGGGAAGTAAGTTACTTATAGTTTGTATGAACAATATTTAGGTATAATGTTTATTTCCAAGTAGTAATGATATAAAACTCTTTGGAGCTGAATTCTTCAACCCTCTATAATGTTTGCCATTTTAGAGTATAGTACTTTTCCCCTCCTGTAAACATTTTAATGAAGAATTTAAATGCATGCAACCATATGTCTCTTTTGCAAGCAACAACTACTCAGAGGAAACAAAGTCCCCCGTGATCAGTTAGCTTATGTGTTAAGTAAAATAATATCCTAAGGAAGACACACACTATAACATTTGATGTATAATGTAGCCTTTACCATATTTCATGTAAATAAATATAAACCCTAGACTATTTCTATGACTATGTGATTCAAAAAAAGAATAATTACATATTTTAACTAGAAAATTGACTTCAGAGATCAGATCCATGCCCAGGCTCCAAGCTCATGAAATGATTCAGAGAGGAAGCTGCATAAAGCATTAAAACTAAAGAAGAACCTAGAGAAAACCCTATTTAAGTTTCTGTTATTACAAAGAGGCCCCTAAATAAATAGCCCACCACTCTGCCAAGTGTATGTTTTTCCTTCAGGTGAGAGCTAAAAACAGACCTTGCACATAGTGATCCCCATCACAAAGCAGGACTACCATTGAGACTTATTACAGACAGTGTCTGTTTTAAAAATGTTGGCAGGCATAAAACAACTCTAGTTTGGACCTTCCTATTTTACAGATGGTCCAAATATCAAAAGCAAATGGCGGAACATTTTCTATTGGGGTCAAAAATATTTGAGTAGCATGTTGCCTTGTGTTGATAATTTTCCATTTAGTAGTTATGATTTCTTTCGAAAAGCCATTGACCTTCTTTACATGTTAATGTTTTTCTAAGTAGCATCGATATAAATTGATGATATAGACTAGAGTCAAATTTTATCTTAATGATTTAAGATTTCATATTTTCATCTCAGATGTGTCTAAAAATAGCTTAAAAATCTGCTTCTTTCCTAATGTGTTGGATACATCTCATAATATTCATATATTGTCAGAATTTTAACTCTTCAGCCCTTGAAATTATACTTATGGTGCTGCAGTGGAAACATGAAATACTTTTGATTTGACTATGTTTTCAAGTGTTTATATTATTTTTGAAATTTACTGTTTGTGCAATATTATTGATCTGCCCTGAACTTGTGTCTATAGTCCTCCAATTACTGTGTCATTATAGAATTGGCTAACATTCTAATTTTCAAGTCAGATTCCTGTTGTTACATTCATATTCATTGCATTTCAAGTAATCTCTTTTTAAGCACAGTAATATTGAACTGCTTCCATCAAACTTTGTACTCATATTTGCCTTTGACATTTTACACCCAGGCATTGAATAACATAAATCCTTTTAAACTGAGATTGGTAACAATCTTTCTGACTGCTGAGTATCTGGAAGATTGATTAAAAAGAAGCTTATAAACAGAACAAGACAAGATCAGTAAAATTTGCCCATAATTCAAATAGACCATTAGGCTATTTGGAGAAATCAATATGGTAACTTACATCAATAGAGGGTTGCTGTTGTTGTTTTTAAAAGCTCGCCATTAATGAACACATGTTAAATTAAACACCAGTGACTCTATAACATAAAATATTTGATAAATAATATAAATTTTCACAAGTAGACATGGGTCATTTTTCTGGGTAATATCATTATCACCAACTGTTTTTCTTCCAGAATAAATGCTATAGTTTATATGATGCATTGTAATAATGACAGAATGATGACATTTTTTGTTTCCTAGCAGCATTGCTACCTCCTTATTTATTTTCAGCTTTGACCAATGGTGATTTTTATTTGTATTATCTAAAAACTAGAGGCCCCGTGCATGAAATTTGTGCACGGGTAGGGTCCCTAGGCCTAGCCGGCTATCAGGGTCAATCGGGGCCTCCCTTCTCTGGCTGCCAGCTGCTGGCTGTGGCCTTCCTTCATTCCACGCCACCTCCTAGTGGTCAGCACCCATCATAGCAAGCAATTGATCTCCCAGTCGAACTCCCAAGGGGACACTTTGCATATTAGCCTTTTATATATATAGATATACTAATTAACAGTCAATCAGCCAATAAGAATTTTATTGCAGCCCTAGCCAGTTTGGCTCAGTGGACAGAGCGTCGACCTACGGACTAAAGGATCCCAGGTTAGATTCTGGTCAAGGGCACATGCCCGGGCTGCAGGCTCGATCCCCACTGGGGGCTGTGCAAGAGGCAGTCGATCAATGATTCTCTCCCATGATTGATGTTTCTATCTCTCTCTCCCTCTTCCTTCCTCTCTGACATTAATAAAAATATATTTAAAAATAAAATAAAAATAAAAGAATTTTATTGCATATATTCATTTCATTTAAATTGAAAAGAGGGATACAAAGTAAGTGTAAGTTTTAGAAGTACTTACAATGTACAAGATAGCAAAAACAAAGAAATATTCATATAGCAAGTAAAGAACTATGTAAAAAACTATGCAGCTAGCATTGAATTGCATGATTCAGAATACAGGAATGTAGGATCAGTGAGTGAGAGATAGATGGGAGTGGTAAGTGGCGCTATGGGATTGATGGAGAAGAAAGAATTGAGACTTGAAATTGGAAAGATTTTGAAACATTGGGAATAACCCAAGAATGGTGGAAAGGGGGTAGAATGATACTGGGCACAGGTACCTTAAAGTAAACATAATAAATAAGGAAAAAAAACAGACTAAGATTAAACTGTTGCTAAGGATCACACACTAGTTAGATGGGTATTGAACAAATGTACACACATTGTCTATTAAGATAATT
Source organism: Eptesicus fuscus (assembly GCF_027574615.1). Taxonomy (NCBI): domain Eukaryota; kingdom Metazoa; phylum Chordata; class Mammalia; order Chiroptera; family Vespertilionidae; genus Eptesicus; species Eptesicus fuscus. The sequence goes on along the minus strand of NC_072483.1, from coordinate 55,256,791 downwards.
ATATAGGAATCCTAATGAAATTCAAAGTTCCTATATTCAACTGCCACTTTAACTACATAAATTAAAACCATTGTTAAAAGATAATGTGGAACAAGGAATTCTATTAAGGCAAAAATTAAGTTCATGGATTCAGTTCTGTTACCCAAATAATGATTCCATTGAAATCCAGTGATGTCATTTAAACTCCTTTAATCAAGCCCATGAGAGTTTAGGATTTTAAAAAAAGGATAGGGATATGTTAGTTTTTATTATAGCTGAGATTACAGATACAAATATGAGTTTAATAATGAGTTATTAACATTTTCCTAGGCTATATTTTTATTTATAAAGAATCTGAAATTGCCTACATGGACATTATATGCCTTGAATGAAATAAATAGTTATTGAATACATTAAGTACATTTGTTCTTAATAAGTGCCAGTATGGTGAGAAATACAAATAAAGCACCAAGTAGTTTTCCTCCCTAAGGATTATACACATATACTCTACAGTAATTGAGAATAGAGTAAGTGAATGCAGGACTCAAAGAACCAGGGAAAAGAATTTCCAGACAATAGGAAAGGAGCACGGTAACAAGATGGAAGTGAAGGGATGGTGACAGAGGAAAAGGAGGGGCCGTGCTCTGAAGAGGGAGGTTTCTGTGGCTGAGATGGCTGGAGAACGTGGCACAAACAATGTGAACGCAGATTAAGGAGTTTTGGAAAACAAATCAATTGAGAAGTAACATATAATGTAAAAAGCAGACTCTGATTCAAGATTTGGACTCATATTGGTATTGACATTGAAGGGGGAAAGGTGAGTAAATATACTTCTTTCCCTCAATAGCTTAATCTAAGAGTGACATAGGGATTTGAGAAGATACAATTAAGAATAACCTAAAGGAGTTTGGTATCAATAAAAAGGCACTGAAAAGGGAATGCTAGGCATTCTAAGTCTTATGGATGTAAAAAACTTATCGTTTAAATGAAAATGGAGAGACAGTTTGAAAGGTGATGCTGAAATCTCTGATCTCAAGTATCTAGTTTTCTAAGATATTTCTTTCCTCCCATACCCAAATCAGCCATATTTCAAATTGAACCCTGTCAACAGGAAGTCTGTTTTCCCCTGAAAGCCTTCTTCATCAGAAATTTCTCTGTAGACTGATGCTCTGGGGAAACCCAAGCCTCCATCACCCGTGGCCATTCTGTGATTGCTTCTCCATAAAGCTACTGCTCTCTTTACTTCACCTCATCCCAATGCCTGCAGATAAGTCACTTGCTTTACTCTCCCAAGCCTATGAAGATTGACAATAAGATATAGAAATGAAACAAAGTGGAAAAGAGCTTTAAAACTAAATATCACGTATCATTGCCACAAAACTCACTACCTCAAGTATCTCTTTATTGTGCCCTTACCTAGAAAATTCCATAAAAACCATCTTTCCTCTGCACTCCAACGTGCCATCTGACTCTTTGGGCCTCCACTGTCCATAGAACAAGTTGAGTCTCCCCTATTTCTGTGCTTTTTCTTAAGGTCCATCATCTCCACCAGTCTCTTACCAAAAAATAGTAATATTAATTAAAAAATACGTTGGTATAATATATTCTGACTATGAAAACAAATAAATTTTGTATAACTGGATAAATTGTCTAACACTCCATATGAAAGTATCTTCTTTTGAAATCACTGATTTTAGATTTCCAAAGCCATATTATAACATTCATCCTAAATTCTGATCTGTTTTTCCCTCGTCATATCTAGTTTACCATAAAACCCTATCTGTTTGGCTTTTTAATCAAACTACCATCACTCCTCCATAAATTATTGCAATAGGCCCCTTAACTATAAATGTAACAAGTCTCTTTCCATCCAATCTCAACCCCTCCATCTATCCTTCATGCTGTTATCAGTGTTTTTCTGAAACATAAATAAAATCACAACACCTTCCTTATATTGAGTCTGTCAAAGCCTTCCCATTGTTCACACAATAAATTACAAACTTAATTTATGTTCCACAAGATTCGTCAAGATTCGATTCCTGCTTACTACCCTAGCTTAATCCCCTGCTCTTTCTTCTGTCTTCGCTTCAAACATGATGCTCTATTAACTACTTCCAGTTAGGTAGTGGTGGGAGAAGTGGACAACTGAAGCAGGCGTGTCCATTTCAAAGAAGCCAGGCTACTAGGCCCCAGAAAACCACTGCTATAAAGCAGGGGTCCTCAAACTTTTTAAACAGGGGGCCAGTTCACTGTCCCTCAGACCGTTGGAGGGCCGGACTATAGTTTAAAAAAAACTATGAACAGCCGAAACTGGTTTGGCTCAGTGGATAGAGCGTCGGTCTGCGGACTGAAAGGTCCCAGGTTCGATTCCGGTCAAGGGCATGTACCTTGGTTGCGGGCATATCCCCAGTGGAGGTTGTGCAGGAGGCAGCTGATCGATGTTTCTAACTCTCTATCCTTCTCCCTTCCTCTCTGTAAAAAGTCAATAAAATATATTAAACAAAAACAAAACTATGAACAAATTCCTATGCACACTGCACATATCTTATTTTGAAGTAAAAAAACAAAATGGCAAAAACACCCGCATGTGGCCTGCGGGCTGTAGTTTGAGGACGCCTGCTATAAAGAAACCTGAATCCAGTATTGCCAAATCTTCTAATTTTTAAAACAAGCCTCATGTTGAGATTATTGTGCATAATAGGCCATTTTTAAGCATTGCATCTAATTAAAAAAAAGTTATATTCTGCAAACCTAACTATACATGTATTATGGATCATACTCCATCTAGGGACTGAGAGCTTTTGAGTTCTGAATTAACACTCATTCTGACATAAGGGCAAATTTAAATGTCTAATAAAAAAATCTGACTTACAATGGCCCTCAATAGGAGATTTTTGCAAGTGTACAGAATGTACAATGTTACTAATACCTCTGTTTAAAAGGTACTTGAAAAAATCATTTGAAATAATTGAGTACTTTAAAATTAATAAAGTTATTACATTAATTCATTATATTCACTCATAGTACATTTAAAAAGTTCCCTAAGTTCTCTTCCTTTTGCCCCCCTCCCTAAGAGATACTATTTCATACAATTGGCAGAAAATTGAGGTTGACATGTTACATTTCCCCCCAATTTAGCCCCTTCTGTCTCTACTCCTCAATTCACAGCTTGAATAAACAGAAAATTAAATCAATAAAATCCATTTCATTATAACTGACCCCTTATAAATTATTTGTGACTCCACGAATGTGAACACATGGCAATCTTCAAGGTTGTTAAATAGGCATGCAAAACATTTACATAAACGGTCTTGTGATTTGGTTATAAATCATATGAATTACTCAAAGGAAAGGTGCTGTGTAAATGTGAAATAATAATATGATGGAATACCCATTATTAGCAATATAAAAAGAAAATGGAATGTGTTTTGTGTACTTAGCACATAAGCAAATTCTTTTACTAGAAACAATTAAACAGCAAATAATATGCTTATGTACTGGAAATGGACAGCTGGATTTATGCCACTCTTGCAATATCTCCCTCTCAAGCCATATGGTTCTTGCTCATTAATGCAATTTTTAAAGAAAGTCTCACTTGAGAGTAAGTCTGAATTATGATAAATAAACAAAAACTCATGATATCCTTGTCCCTCTTTTGCACCTTAAATATTTTTATTGCATTTATATCAGCAGTGAGTTTATCCCCAGCAATGCCTCCACAGACAATAAGACAAGCACACATCCTTTTTAACTTAGAAGACCTAGTGATGAGGTTTCTCTCTACTAATAAAGGGTGCTTTAGAACAGTACGGCTAACCTGAGTTGATGAAGGCAACAATAACACAGCAGTGTTTTCAGACATTCTAGGGATGGCATTTGATTGTTCAAATGTCCGTATTGTTTCAGTGATTAAATAAAAAGTCCTGCTATACAAGAAAGCCCTTGAATTGAACATTTATAGGTTCTTGTTTTCAATTCGGGAACAACAAATTTTAAAATGAAGATTACTCTGTAGGGTTTGCTCAAGGATAACCAGCTCTTCCCTTAAAAGGGTTTAGTGAGAGGAGAATGCTCTGAAAGCTTTCTGAAATCACACTCAAGAAGAATAATTATCTCTGTGGAAACCACTGTGCCAAATTCTACATAGACAGAGCATTTTCTCACTTCCAATAGCTTTATGCTTAAATAAATATGTGTCTTTTCCTCCTTGTGTATTGTAACAAGTACATTTGAATAAATAGATGGTAATTTAATAGTAGTGATAAAATTGAAATGCTAAAACACAAAAATATATGTTGGACTATATTGAATATTATAACAAGAAATGTCTTTGTTTAAGTCCATCCTAAAATTAATGGGTTCCATAATTTTGACTTTTGGACAGATGGCCAAAACAGATTTTAAGGGTCAGCAATTAACACTCTCCTTATTTGCCAAATAACCTTAAGAAATAAACTGATGAACAAAACAGATCTAAATACATGTAAGCATGGAACAGACTTTTGAACCTCAAAAGGAAGTCAGGGGAGGGTGGGTGGGTGGGTGGGAAGAGATCAACCAAGACCCTGTATGCATATATGCATAAATCATGGACACAGACAATAGGGTGGTGAAGGCCTGGGGTGGGGAACTGGGGCCGACTAGAAGAGGGCAATGGGGGTGGGGGAGGGGGACATATGTAATACTTTCAACAATAAAGATTTTTTTGCCCTAGCTGGTTTGACTCAGTGGATACAGCGTTGGTTCACAGACTGAAAAGTCCTGGGTTCGATTCCAGTCAAGGGCACATGCCCTGGTTGCAGACTTGATCCCCAGTAGGGGAATCATTGAGGCAGCTGATCAATGATTCTCTCTCATCACTGATGTTTCTATCTCTCTCTCCCTCTCCCTTCCTCTCTGAAATCAATAAAAACATATTTTTAAAAGAACAATAATTTTTTTTAAAACACCTTCAACAACATAGGAAAGAAATCCAGTGTATTTTATATGCTGGAAGGCATTTTAACATTGTTTAAGAAAGGATGCAATACTGTTCAGCCTAGGGAGTCTCCTGACTTCGTCTTGGGCAGGACATTTAGCCAAAAGCCACAGAAGTGGAAATCAGTCAGAATCGGCTTCAACTTCTCATTAATAGTCACAACACATAACCCAGAGACCTTTTAAGTGGAGCTGCCTCCTAAAACACCCACTGCATGGATAAAATAGGAAAATTGCTAAATGTCTGATATTTCACCCCAATTCTTAGGAAGGTTTATAAGTAAGGAATAAACAGTCTTTAGTCCCTAACAGACTGCAACATAAAAAGGAAGCTGGAGTATGAGAAGGAGGTAAATTAAGGCATTTTTCTTCCCAACTCCCAAAACTTAGAAGCAATTTTTCTGGCTACCTTCCCTCAGACTGAGCAATCAGTGTAGGCTTGGAACCGCCACTGACCTCAGCCTCCTCTCTAACTTTAGGCTGGTTTTTCACCAAAATGCCTGCCAGCAACTTTCCACTGGGCGTGAACTCTGAGTGGCTGAAAAAGCACTCCAGAGCAGCCTCCATGAGACAATTCTCTAAGAACTAGCAAAATGATTTTGAGAAAAAATAATAACTAGTGGGGGAGGAGGGACTGCCAATCATTTCAATAGTTTGACTCTCTTGAGAAAAGTCTGTTTAAAAAAAAAAAAAGATTCCTTAAGCATTTTTATTGTTGTAACGTTTTGCTTTTTTAGAAGTGCAAGCTATGTCTATATTTTGTTTGTTTTCCCCCTCTTCATTTATTTATATGGGGTCTTTTTAAATGTGTCACACTTAGCGTAAAGCACTGAGCAAGTACCATAGCCTGTGTGCCAATGTTTCTCATCCTGCAGAGTGTGAACAGATGGTGAGGGCCCTGTGGAGTGCTCTATGATAATTTTAGTTTGGGATGGGAAAGATTGTGGGAAACTGAGTCAATACAGGGTACACAGGAGTATTAGAGGCTAGACTATGATGCACTCAGTACTCTATTCACGTTTAAACAAGAAATGTCATGTCAGCAAAGCAATACCATTTATGTGATTACTAGAGGCCCAGTGCACGAAAATTCATGCACTGGAGGGGAGTGGTCCCTCAGCCTGGCCTGCCCCCTCTCACAGTCCAGAAGCCCTCAGGGGCAGGAGGCGACCCAGCAATCAGGGGAAGGTGCTGCCCCATCACACCTCTGCTACTGCCACTGCCAGCAGCACAAGCCTTGCCTGGTTACCTGCGCCTCGGGCCGGCCCTGGGCGGCTGGGGGTCTGAGGGGACTGGGCGCCACCATCTTTGAGGGCAGGGCAGTAAATTAGCATATTCCCTCCTTATTGGCTGTGGGCACCACCATCTTTGCGACAGCATATGGGTCAATTAGCATATTCCCTTTTTATTACATAGGATAGTTTTGTTTAAATTTTATTATGTTCATAGGTTTTCTATACATTGAATTAGTACATTTAGTTGGATTTTATATGTGTATAAGAATTATTAGCATTTAGGATTGTATCTATTTTATATTTGAACATGTTTAATGAACATGTTAAAACCAAGTTAAGTCAATAGAGAGAATTCTGTAAGAATTTGGAGGGGGGCTTCAAAAGGAGTACAAATAATAATAAGCTTTACAACTCAGCCATATCAAATAACAGAAATATGACCATAAAAAACAACTGTGACCCTAAGGGGCTAAGTCAGAGTGATTCATTAATCTTCTGATCCTGCATGGACCTCAATTAAGATATACAACTCTCGATTACTTACTTCTAAACTATTGGAATTCATGCAGCTGACATCCCGGGAAGTCATCTGTGTGTACTCTGTAGATCATAAAAGCAGCTGGAATCTTGCTTCAGATACTGGTCACACCAATCAGGCAAGGATTTCACCTTCCTTTGGTGCATCAGCTGGAACTTCGATTCTGCTAAACACAGTTTGCAGTCTCACGCCCCTTCCAAAATCCAAAAATGTGTTTAGTCTCCCAGAAAAGAGCACAAAATAACCTATTCCTACTAGTCATAGAATTGACCCAGTTTGCCTTCTGCTACACATTTTCTTCTCTTCACCTTCTTTTACTTGAGGTTCGCTGATTTCTTTTTATAGATGGGAATGTGCCCTGCTATCTGCCAAATCAGTAAGCAAGTCATATTCTCCATCATCCAACAGCATGTTACACAACACTTGTTAGACAAAATGTATTCTCTTGGGCAAATGTTTTCCAAAGAACAAGAAGAAAAGATTTATCTTTGTTTCACTCATCTTTCTTCTTAACTAACTTAGCCTTGCAGAAGGGAGCTTGTTGCCTTGTTCACAGACCCAGTGTGAGCCAGATAAGCCTCCTTCAGATGATGAACACAGTTCGATTTGAGGAGTACTGCTGAGTAGGGCTTTGATAATTTATTAAATCCAGGGGAGGTTTTTTTTTTTGTATCGCTGTATTCTTAGCAGCAAAAGATGTCTAGGGAGAGCTTAGGATTTAGACTCAATTTCTAGCTGGCAAGCAAGTATGTCATGTAAGAGTAGGCTATGTGACATAGTAAGCTATACAGATTCAATTTATGAAACTGACCATTTTGGTTACCTTACTGGAAAATGTCACTGTTGGGCATGGCAGGGAAAGGGCACCTAGAGTCTAATGGTGTATTTAATTTAGCTGAAACAATTTATAAAACAACTTATATTTGAAAATTTTCACATAGGGCACTCAAACCTCAACCAAAGACCCTGTATGCATATATGCATAAACCATGCATATTGTCTTAGAGCAGGCTAGCTTGCACATTTATGTTACCTACCTAATACTTGAAGGCATTACTTTGCTTTGTAATCCCTGAGTAGTCTTTAAAAATTCTCTCTGTCACAGTTTATGGGTCCTGCCAATATCTGCAATACTTTCTATGCCTAGCAATCCTCGTTGCTATTTCAGATTGGTGTAATATTCAACATGCATTAAGTCCTTTGGGGATTGTATGGGCAAGGTCAGCTGTAAGAGCCGATTATTGCTCATTATTATTAAGACTCCTTTGTTCCATACAATCCCTTCATACAGTTGGGGAACACCTCTCAAGGGATGAGTTTATCTCTGTGTATTTTTGCAATAAAAGCAGTATTCATTTGCAGTCTTTGCCTTCTTTTAATTCCTTCCTAGTCAAAGAAATCCTGATTTTCTGGTTAATGCACTTAAATTATTACTTTAAAATCTATCCCTTGTGAGGTGTTATCTTTACCTGTTAAATCTGAACTTACAGTGACTCTGCCCCAAATAGGCACTTAACCTCCTGGCTCACATTATCCCTAAAGCTGGCTCTCACTACTGGGCACCAATTCCTAGTCTAAAAGACAAAATTAATAAATTTAAAAAAGCTTTTAAAAATAATTATGACCCATCTTTTAAAAACTACCCTTAAAATTACTATATCTATTATGAAGCAGCCCTTTTTTCTTTACTGAGAATCGTATCTGTAATCATTTCATGTATACATTTTCTTTCTATAAAAGTAGCTGACATGGTACACATAGGATCTAGAGAAAGTCTCTGAGGAAAAGAAGCCAGAGCCATAAATGAGGAGCATTGATTTCATGATGGTAGAACCAGCCTTAAAGGTGGCTGGATTCCCCCCTTCTGCTTAGTGTGCAGAAAGCTGGAAAGAGTGTTACTTAATCCTTAACAATGATCAAAAAAGGTAAAGACTACAAAATCCTAACTTTAGTGGAACAATCAAGGAGTTGATAGGCAGGGCAACCAAATCAGCTGAATTCTAGAGAGGGACGAGCATCTCCAAAGAGAAACAGGGCCCGTGAACTTCCTCACTTGTGACAGACCATGGGAGTTAGGAGTGGTCACCACAGTGAGTGAGAGGAAACCAGCTACAATTTTCACATCTTGTTAAATCGTATGGGCCAATGTGTCAGCCTGGAAGAACTGAGAACTCCAGACATAGTTGGTTTCCTGTTTTACCCACTAGCAGGCTGTCCCTCCCCTTTTCTCCGCCCCCCCCCCCTTCTCCCACATTGAACCTCCACAGGGTGCTCATGAGAAAGAATAAAGCTGAGCAGTTCGGAAAGAGAACCCATGGGTAAAAAAGACCTGGAGGTGGTTAGCAGATGCTTGGCCCCTTCTCTCACTTAAGCCAAAGCCTTGAAGCCACCAAAGGAAAGGGGAGAAAAAAAGCCACTGTCTTTAAGGAACAGAAAAGGTCCCACTGTGGCTGAGGAAAAGTTAATTGCCACTCAATCACACAGTGTGTAAGTTTCTAAGTAAATTAAGGAATAGGTTACCTTTTTCCAAATTGTGTTCCATAAAATGCTAGTAAAAAACTACCACAAGACGAGTAGGTGAACACACTTTATTATCTTACACCCCTATGTTCATTGCAGCATTATTCATTGTGGCCAAGACATGGAAACAACTGGAGTGTTCTTCAACAGATGATTAGATAAAGAAGATGTGGTACATATATACAACGGAATACTACTCAGCCATAAAAAAGATGAAATACTGCCATTTGTGACAACATGGATGGGTCTTGAGAATATCATGCGAAATAAGTCAGACAGAAAAAGTCAAGAACCATATGATTTCACTGACATGTGGCATATAAAACTGAAAGCAGCAAATGAACAAACAAGAAAAATAAAACAAACAGAAACTCTTAGAAAAAAACAACAACAGTATGGTGGTTAACAGAGGGAAAGGATGTGGGGGAGGCAGTAAAGGGTAAAGGGGGTCAAATATAGATGACAGAAGATGATTTGACTTTGGGTGGTAGGCACACAATGCAATACAGACAATGTATCATAGAACTGTACACTTGAAACCTATATAACTTTATTAACCAATGTCAACCCAATACATTTAATTAAAAAAAGATAAAGTTTGTGCTGTAAAAAATGAATAATAAAGAAGGGTTAAAAGATTAGGGGATGAGAAACTTAAAAGAGAGAAGACAGGGAGGAGACAATAATGATGCTATGAGGAGAGTGCTGGACCTGCTACATAAAACTTTGAAAAGTCATACAAGCAATATGGAGTTGAAGTGAAATGTATTGAATTGCACTGTTGAAAAGAATACAGAAGGCTGTAGACTAGACTAGATTTTTTCCACCATAAAGGTTAAGAACATTGGTTTAGGAGCCAATGTCCCTGTTTGAATCCTGGCCCCATTTACTATTAGTATGTCCTTTGGCAAGATATTCCTTGACTGTAAATGAGGACAAAGGTAATACTCTTACCTCATAGATTTGTTATAAGCATTTGATAAATTAATAGATATAAAGTGTTTTAAAACAGTTCTAGCAATGATAAATGCTCCATAAATATTAGTTATTATCATTATACTAGTAGCCCATTTGCAGGAAGAATCCTGCAAGCGGCCACTGCGGCCTCATGCGCTGCTGCTGCCTTTGGGGCCGTGGTGCCTGCACCCGCGCACCGCTGCCGCCCGCCCCACTCCGTCCCGCCCCACCCCGCCCGGGCTTTCCCTCTGGCAGCCACCTTGCTTTCCGTTTTTCCTCCCTCTTCCTTCTAAGTTGTCTTCAGTCTTCAATCCTCCCTCCCTCAGTGTATGCAAATTAACCGACATCTTTGTTGGGTAATTTGTATACTCGCCCTGATTGGCTGATGGGCGTGGCTTTTGCTGGTGGGCGTGGCTTGGGCATAGCGAAGGTGCGGTCAATTTGCATATTACTATTTTATTAGGTAGGATTTATAAGAAGCTCAGCTAAAGTAGTTGGTAGTAGTTCCAAGAAAAGATATAGACATGTGGGGTTAAAAGATTTTAATTACTAGAATTTTTCAAACCAAAGTTAAACAGCCACACATGAAGAATGCTGGTGAGGAGATTCCTGCACTGTGTAGAAAAATTGTGTTCCATAAAATGCTAGTAAAATGACATATTAAGAACTGTTCTATGGGTTTGGAATGAGGATAAGGTAATTAATTAAATTTGAGAAATGCTATAAATTATATTCTTGACTTGGGAATTCACAATCTATATATATGTAAGTGTAATATGCATATCTACTGACAGCAGAATGACCAGTCGCTATGAAGTGCACTGACCACCAGGGAGCAGACGCTCAATGCAGGAGCTGCCCCCAGCCTGCAGACCCTGATCGCCTGAACAGGGAACAGTGGGCACCGGTGGTGCCAGGCCAAGGCGGGTGCAAGCAAGCAGGGCCCCAATCACCCAGCTGGTCGCCCCACACACAGAGGGTGACCAGCAATGGGGGGAGGGGCCAGCAAATGGGCAGAAACAGACAACCTCTTGGTTCCTCGCCCGGGCGGGCAGGCTCCAATCACCCAATGGGGAATGGAAAACCAGGGGTCGGTGGCGGTGGATATGGGCGGTTCCAGTGAGTGAGCAGAGCCCTGATGATCCCGCCAGTCACCCCACATACAGATGGTGACTGGTGGCACAGGGTGGGGCCGGCAAGCAGGCAGGAATGGTCAACCAATCGGTCCCTCCCCGCAGCCGGCAGGCTCTGATCACCCAATGGGGAACAGGGAACCAGGGGTGGGTGGTGGCAGACTCAGGTGGCAGGAGGTGGAGCCGGCTGCTGGCACCAGGGAAGATCAGCCCTGATTGCAAGCCAGGCCTAGGGACCCTACCTGTGCACAAATTTCATGTGCCAGGCCTCTAGTGTATGTATATTAGCATATGAAAGCTCTGAGAAGTCCTACCGGAAATAAAAACCACATAAATTTTATTTATTTTTATTTTTTTAAATTCATTTTAGAGGAAGAACAAGGGAGAGAGAGAAACATCAATTTGTTGTTCCACTTATTTATGTACTCATTGGTTGATACTTGTATGTGCCTTGACTGGGGATAGAACCCGCAACCTTGGCATATCAGGATGGTACTCTAACCAACTGAACTACCTGGCAAGGGTGAAAGCCACAAAGCTTTTATTTATTTTTTTTTAATTGCTTTTATTGATTTTTAGAGAGAGAGGAAAGGAGAGAGATAGAAAGACAGAAACACAGATGAGAGAGGTGCATCGTTGATAGACTGCCTCCTGCACACACACACACCCTGGGGATTGAGCCTGCAACCTGGCATGTACCCTGATTGGGAACCCGTGACCTCTTGGTTCCTGGGTCAACCCTCAAGCACTGAACCACACCACCTGGGCCACAAAACCTTTAAAATCCTGCTTTTCAACTGTGTGTGTGTGTGCGCGCGCACACACGTGTGTGAGTGATACTTGTTAATTCTTAATGAAATCTTTAGAGTATAGATTGTGAAACATGAAATTAATAGACTACATAATCTCTAAAGTACTTTCTGCCTCTAAGCTATTACAATTCTAGGTTTATATAATGTAACTTCAAATGTGTTGAAATATCATGTTCTGCAACATGTGAACTCTCAGGACATAATTCAATTTCACTATAGACTTAGGAAATACTGCAATCCTTCAAATACTTATGCATATATAACTTTAAATTACCCAGGAAGAATATTCCTAAATAGAACTTCCTTTGACAAGGGTACTTTCAGAACCTGAGCAGCTGCCTTTGATTTTCACAACCAATCTCAACAAGAAATACCTTATAATTCAGAATCAGCTATAAAGAGATAATGGTACATTCACTGGTAAATGACCAGATACATAAAGTTCTAACCAGAAATGCTATACACTGCTTCAAAAATCTAAGAATTTCATTGTATTAGATACCTGGAAATATTTTGCAGACTATTAACTAAGATTAGGGCTGTTTCCACAATGTCAATGGCAAAATGGCTTCAAAAAAAACTTACAAGTGCAATTTACAAATTAACCAGGTAGTATAAGACCCTACTGTCTAGTTTCCACCATGTAGATGGAGTAAGCTAATCAATTTGACCCCAAAATATGGCAGAATGGCCTTCATATTTTCCCCAGCCTCATATGTAGGAAAAGCCTAAAAATTTTCCCTTAGACTGGAGAACTATACATGTTTCTTTTTCCACAATAAAATAAATTCTGATCTGTGTTCCCAATAAGCAGGAAAATTCATGGGGTCAGAACTGTAGGGGCTTTGGGCTTCATTTATTACAACCACCTCATTTTGTGGGTGTGGACACCAGATGTCAGAAGAGTTATGCACCATGTTGAGTGGTAGATGAGATGAGATAAGAATACTCAATCCCATATGCCCTAAATTTTTGGTTCAACTCTCTCTCCAATAGTTCACACAACCCACCTTTGCATTTCTAGGATTCTTCATGTCATGTCCAACTTCTTTACCTCTTCTTATTTCCTTCCTTTGTCTTTCTTTGGAAGAAAAAGTCTTAAACCAACTGAAATATTATCATTTCATTCTAAATTTACATTCACTTGTTAAATTAGCCTTATGATCCATATTCTATTGTACTGATTGATCATTGCCTAAATCACTGATGATATTAAATTATTTCCTTACCAATCCACAGAACTAGTAATCATGTATTTTTAACTTAAAGCTCAAACCAATTTATATTGCATTTAGTTGCATGAGTCTATTTTTCAAGGTGAGTTTGTAATATGGACCAACCTATAGAAAACACTTAAATGGCCAAGCCATAACCTTAGAAAACATATGCTTAAATGCTGATAGGAGCATTTTTACTTACAAGTGCAGTTGAGATGAATGCCTTTATGAACAACATCCTACTAATTCTAGTGAAGGCCTTCCTGCATCTTAAAGAGCTTCATTTGCCATTTCTGTAATCATCAAGCTGCTAGTATCTAAGGAAATTAGTATGTACTGACCTTGCTATCCCTCCTTCCCAATTTTATATTATTGTTTAACAAATGAATTACTGAATTGAGAGAGTAATACTACAATACATGGTTTTCATAGAGAAACTTCTAATAATTTCATGGGAACTAAAATTAGTCATCCTATCTAATAAAGAGGGAATATGCTAATTGACAATCACACCCTCACAAAGATGGTGGAGCCCACAGCCACAAGATGGTGGTGCCCAGTCCCCTCAGCCCTGCTGGGGCAGCAGGCGCTGGGCAGGACCGGGCCTGCCCCCAAGCGGGTCTGGCCGCTCCACGCGCCTGCCTCTAGAGTCCTCCAGTCCCCTCAGCCCCCCAGCTGCCCAGGGCCAGCCTGAGGCACAGGCAAGCCTTGGATGGTGGCTGCCCAGCCACCCAGAGCCACCCGAGGCTCAGGTAACCAGGGCCGGCTGAGGCTTGCGCTGCCGGCAGTGGTAGCAGCAGAGGTGTGATGTGGGTGTCACCTTCCCCTGATCGCCGGGTCGCCTCCCATCCCTGAGGGCTCCCAGACTGTGAGAGGGAGCAGGCTGAGCTGAGGGACCCCCCTCCAGTGCATGAATTTTCATGCACCAGGCCTCTAGTTTATATAAAACTAAAAATACTTTGAGGAATAAAATTAGTTTATTGCTTTTTCCTCATAAAAAATCATCTGGTTAAGAGGGATTCACTGTGGATGTGATGATGCCTGAAGATGTTATAATCAAGATTGATTTAGACTGACATAGCCTGATGGAAAATGTATAAAAGCTATCATAAGACTGACATTAATATATCACAATCTCTGAACTACTAAAAAGAACTGCTTTGTGAACAAGTGTATAACTTTTTTATTGACACAGCCCCATTGCTCAAAGATGAATTTTGAATTATGATATGTTCTGTACTTTAAAATACTAACTGGATAATCCAACATCATAGTAATTGAGTCAGTTAATAATCAGAAAAGTTCAACTAATACATATAAATTAGTTATTCCACTTCTATCAGCAGCGTCTCTCAGTAACTCTGCTTTGATAAAGAAATCTCAAGCCAGACCAACTTGAATTCAAATTCCACCAACACTGTTTAGTATTATCAGTGTGATCATGGACAACTCACTTAAAATTTGACAGTCTCAGTTAATTCATAAATTACATGAGAAAAATATTTTCTATTTCTTAAGATTGTTGTGAAGATAAAATATCTATAACATTAACAATACCTAATAACTAATTAGAAAAGTTAGCCCACAGTACTGCTAAAATATTAATTTTATTAGTTAAGTCACATTATATTAGAGTTACCATGATGATGGCATGCATAAAATAGGATTTAAAAACCTTTTTTTGGAGATTAGTCAGTTCAAAATATGTAATACTTTGGGTCACCTTTGTGTACAATACAAATTATGACTTTATTAGAAAAATGTCCAATAAATAGATATTTAAGATAAAATGGTTCTAAATGGCATAACTCACTACTAACTTATAATTTCAATAAAAGGATTTTTTGCTCCTTTTCTTGATCCCCCGCCCTCAAAATTTATTAGAACGGTGGCTGAAGACAAAAATATTTACAACAAATTTATTCACAAAATGCCCAAACTGGAAAACTATCCAAATAACCACCAACAGGAGACTGGATAAACATGACATATTCATATACTAGAGTAGTACACAGCAATAAAAATGATTAACTTACTGATACACACAACAAAATAGATGATACAGGAAAAAATGGATGCATGAAAAGGTACATAAAATATTTCATTCATTTGAACTTTAAAGACAATAAAAGTAATATTTGGTGAGAGAAGTTAGAATTGTGCTACTTCTGCAGAATAGGGATGGTGGAAACTGACTGGGAAGGGCAGGAAGGAACTTTCTAGGGCAGTGGTCAGCAAACTCATTAGTCAACAGAGCCAAATATCAACAGTACAATAGCCAAATATCAATAGTACAAACTCATTAGTCAACAAAGCCGAATATCAACAGTACAATGATTGAAATTTCTTTTGAGAGTCAAATTTTTTAAACTTAAACTTCTTCTAACGCCACTTCTTCAAAATAGACTCGCCCAGGCTGTGGTATTTTGTGAAAGAGCCACACTCAAGGGGCCAAAGAGCCGCATGTGGCTCGTGAGCCACAGTTTGCCAACCATGGTTCTAGGGTAACAGAAATGTTCTATGTATTGATATGAATTATGTTTTCCTGTGTTTGTACATATGTAAAATACATCAAGCTGTACATTAAGATTTGTGTACTTCATACTATATAAATTATATGTCAAAAGTAAGTAATATAAAAATATAATGACTGAGACCTAAAATCTGGACTGCCTCTAGACTGTTTTTACTCCTTAAATTTACACTGAGTATGACTTCCACTTCTGACCAAGATGGAGTAACAAAGACTGAATTTGCTCTCCCAACTAAAAAGTTAAAAATCCAGACAACATATGGACATCATTTAGTATAGAATAAAAATTCTGAAAGTTTGGAAACAAAAGAAGTGAGCACTACAACTGTCCAGATTATTACCTAGAGAGAGTTTTTAGGCTGTAACACAAGGAAAGATAACCCAGAGGAAGTTCATGAGGTTCTATGAGTCAAAAAGATGAAGTTGAAAGTCTGGGAAGATCAAGACAGGTAGTTTGTGGAACACAGTACCTCAAAAAAAGAAGCTACAGAGAATCCAGAGATCTGCAGAGTATCTCCTTGGATCTTCAGCTAAGTAGTAATCAGAACATATATGTGAGAAAACTACCCAAGGCTGTTGTAAAAATTGTCTAAGAGTATTAGAAGGAACAATAATTTACATTAAGTGTAAATACTCTATAAAGGCACACAATAGGGGGAGGGATCCAAGATGCTGACATAGGAAGACCCTGAACTCATCTCTCCCACAAACACAATGAATCTACAACTACAGAATGAGCAGTTTCCCCTTTTTTGATAAAAACTCTCAGTAAAGTGAGAATAGAGGTATCATACCTCAACATGATAAAGGCCATATATGACAAACCTATAGCCAACATCTTTCTCAATGGGCAAAAACTAAGTGTTTCTCTTAAGAAAAGAAATAAAACAAAGATGTTTGCATTCACCACTCTTATTCAACATAGTACTGGAAGTCCTAGCTGCAGCAAACAGACAAGAAGAAGAGATAAAAGCATCCAAATTGAAAATGAGGAAGTAAACTGTCATTATTCACAGATGGCATGATATTGTACATAGAAAACCCTAAAGACCCCACCAGGAAACCATTACACTTAATAAATTAACTCAGCAAGGTAGCAGGATACAAAATAAACATCCAGAAATCAGTGGCATTTTTATACACCAATAATGAACTCTCAGAAAGATAAACTAAAAAAGCAATCCCATTAACCACTGCAACAAAAAAATAAGATACCTAGGAATAAACTTAACCAAGGAAGTAAAAGACCTGTACTTGGAAAACTATAGGACATTGAAAAAAGAAATAGAGGAAGATACAAACAAATGGAAGCATATAACATGTTCATGGATTGGAATAATTAACATCATTACAATATCCATACTACCTAAAGCAATCCATAGATTCAATGCAATCCCATTAAAATACCAATGGCATACTTCACAGAGCTAGAACAAATACTCCAAAAATGTATATGAAACCATAAAAGACCCCAAATAGCTGTAGCAATCTTGAGAAAGAAGAACTAAGTAGGAGGTATCACAATACCAGATAACAAAATATACTACAAAGCCATTATAACTAAAACAGCCTGGTACTGGCATAAGAACAGGCATATAGACCAATGGATCATAACGAAGACCCCAGAAATTAACCCACACCATTATAGTCAATTAATATTTGACAAAGGAGGCAAGAATATACAATGGAGTAAAGCCAGTACTTTTCAACAAATGGTGCTGAGAAAACTGGACAGACACATGCAAAAAGATGAAATTAGACCACCAACTTACATCATACATAAGAATAAACTCAAGATGGATAAAATACTTAAATGTAGGGCATAAAACCATAAAAATCTTGGAGGAGAACATAGGCAGTAAAATCTCAGACATCTCACATAGCAATATGTTTATAGATACATCTCCTAAGATAACGGAAACTAAGAAGAAAATAAACAAGTGGGACTACATCAAAACAAAAAGCTTCTGCACAGCAAAAGAAACCACCATCAAAATTAAAATGGAACCCACTGTATGGGAGAACATATTTGCCAATAATACATCTGATAAGGGGTTAATATCCAAAATATATAAAGTGCTCATACAACTCAACAAAAGGAAGACAAACAATCTAATTAAAAAATGGGCAGAAGACCTGAATAGACATTTCTCTAAAGAGGACATACAAATGGGCCAAGAGACATGAAAAATGCTCTAATCATCATGGAAATGCAAATTACAACCACAATGAGATATCACCTCACACTGGCCAGAATGGCTATCATAAAAAAATCAACAAACCACAAGTGCTGGTGAGAATGTGGAGAAAAGGGAACACTAGTTCACTGCTGGCAGGAAGGCAGATTGGTGCAGCCACTATGGAAAACAGTATGGAGTTGCCTCAAAAAATTAAAAATGGAACTTCCATTTGACCCAGCAATCCTACTTCTGGGAATATATCCTAAAATCCCCAAAATATCAATCAGAAACATCAAACATATCAAACATCTCCTATGTTCATAGCATCATTATTTATAACTAGAGGCCCGGTGCACAAAATTCGTGCATGGGTAAGGTCCCTAGGCCTGGCCAGAAATCAGGGCCAGCCTATCTGTGGGGCAACCGATGGGGACCCCGCTGGCACCTGCCTTGGCTGGCCTGGGGCCTACAGGCTTGGGCATCTGGCCCCTGGTGGTCAGTGCACATCATAGCAACCAGACCAGTCGTTCCGCCGATTGTTCTGCCATTCAGTCAAGTTGCATATTAGGCTTTTATGATATAGGACTAGAGGCCTGATGCACAAAATTTGTGCAAGAGTAGCCTTCCTTCCCCTGACTGCCGGCACCGGCTTCCCTCTGACACCCAGGACCCAGGCTTTTCCTCTGGCCGCTAGCAGGCATCCAGGGCCTGGGCTTCCCTCACAGCCCTGGCTTCATCTGGAAGGTCATCTGGTCTAATTAGCATATTATGCTTTTATTATTATAGGCTAGAGGCCTGGTGCATGAAATTCATGCACGGGGGGGCGGGGTTCCCTCAGCCCAGCCTGCACCCTCTCGCAATCCGGGACCACTGGCTCCTAACCACTTACCTGCCTGCCTGCCTGATCATCCCTAACCACCTTTGCCTTGGCCCCCACCACCGTGGCTTTGTCCAGAAGTACATCCGGAAGGATGTCCGGAAGATGTCCGGTCTATCCAGTCTAATGAGCATATTGTCCTTTTATTAGTATAGATAGGTAAGATTTAAAAACAGCCCAAGTGTCCATCAGTAGATGAATGGATAAAAAAGCTGTGGGATATTTACACTATGGAGTACTATGCAGCTATAAAAAAGAGTGGTTTCTTACCTTTTGGGACAGCATGGATAGACCTAGAAAATATTATGCTAAGTGAAATAAGCCAATCTGAGAAAGATAAATATCACATGATCTCACTTATTTGTGGAATCTAATGAACAAATGAATTGACCAACAAAATAAGGCCCATAGCATGGAGGCATGGAACAGACTAACATAACTCTACATGGGTTGTGGGAATAAGAAGAGATAAACCAAAGAACTTATATACTTACTAGAAGCCCAGTGCAGGAATTCATGCACAGGTGGGGTCCAGTTGGTCTGCCCTGATCAGGGGCAATCGGGCTGGTCTGGCCAGGGAAAGGGGACGTGGGAGGTTGGCTGGCCAGTCCCGCCCCCTGGTTGAACTCCCAGTTGAATTCCCAGTCGAGGGGACAATTTAAATATTAGCCTTTTATTATGCAGCATATGTGTAGCCCATGGACACGGGCAATAGGATAGTCAAGCCCAGGGTGGGTGGGTGGGTAGGGACTGGGAGGAGGGAGGTAAAGGGGGAGGGGGAACTGTGAGATATCTATAACACTATCAACAATAAAATATAATTTTTAAAAAGAAAGAAAATTACTGTTTTTACTCTTCTGCAACCCAAATGGAATATTATAATCTACCTTTTCTATTTATATTAGGGTTCTCTATTTTCCCTCTGCTCAATTTATTTGATATTTTGGTAGCATTGGCTTGCCCTTTTGACTGTATCTTCTACAATTATCCTCCATGCTCTCCCATGTAATGGTTAGTATTGCTAACTCTGAAGCCAGACTACTAATTTCAAACCATGACCTTACCACTTAACCTTTAGTTGTGTGACTTTGAATGAGTTACTTAAACACTCTTTGTTCCATATTTCTCACATATAAAATAAGCAGAGTAATATTGACATCTTAGAGTGGTGAAACATTTTGAACAATAAGCACTCAGTACATATTAACTATCAGTACTGTTATTATTATTACAATTACTATTATTATTCCTGATCTAGGGGCAAACATCCTTGGTGATTTTATGAGACCAAGGAGAAGGCTATGGTTGGTACAACTTAAATCATTTTTGGAGCCAGTTGGCTAATTGGCTAGCTAACAACCTCTATTTCTGTGGTTCTTTTTCAATTTTCAAAGACATTTTACATACCATTTCTATTAAGTATTATCACAAAAAATACTGCATTCTGTCTTCAGCTGCTGGTAGGGAGTTTCTAACATACCAGGGAGTAATGTCCTAGCCAGCGGCTGACAGTATTCTTAGCTGAGGAGTGCATTTTATGACTTCTTTATGGCTTCTCTGAAAATTAACAAGGTGACTACACTAAAACATTTATTAATGTGTTTATGCTTTGTACTCCCATTAGATTTTTATTTAATGTCCAAGAGGGATAATGATTGGGAGAAAGGTTTTACATAAACAGATAATGTGAGTGGCAAAGGAAAACTGGCACGTGTTCTAATAGAATGCAGATGCCCTGAGAGCTGTGAAAACGCTGCCTCTGACATGATCATGGAATGTGAGAGTCCAGAGATAGCTTGAATTACAAAATTTCGGAGTTGGGTCATACCTATGAAGTTGTTTGGGCTTATGCCTCATTTTACAAGTATGGAAAGAAACCGAGACAAAGACTTATTCAAAGCCAGACAGATCTCAAAACAAGTTCTTCGGCCTCTTGACTCACAGCCCAATTTTCTTTCCACTGTGCCAGTTTTCCTCGCTTGTTACACTTGCCTGGCTCAGACTTTCATTCAGAAGAGTTTCCACTAATAATTAAAATAGTCCATTGAAGCTTAATCCAAATATTACCGTATAGATTATTTTGCATTTACCTAACAAATCTCCCTTCCTTTCAAAAGTCAGAACTCCAAGCTATTTGTAAGATTTATAATAGATTGTCTCCAAAATGTCTTAGTGCATAACTAAGGCATCAGTAAGTAACCAAAGAGGTATGTGAGATTTCTGTCAACCATTTTCTCCTTAAGGAGAACTGGAAATTTTATTTCTCAAAGCACTTGAGTCCAATTGCTCTGGTTTGAACTGAGAGAGTGGCAGAGTGGGTCACTCGAGCCACTTAATCTGTTTAACTCTATACATGCATTTCATAAATGGTCAACACCAAAGTGAGTCATTTAGTCTGGAACTCCTTTTTTAGAGATTGTAAGATACTACACCTCTTCACAGGGTCCAGCTACTCGAAACTGAAGACTTCTCAAGAATGTGTAGAATATGCCTACTTAGAAAATAAATCTGATACATTTAATTAAATAACAGGTGAAAAATGTGAACAAACCAATATCATACTCAGTGTTCTCACCTAAAAATTATTTATTCACATATAAAGCACACCATGGTTTAAGGCCTAAAATCAAGGTCCAGTATTATGTGCTGCTTTGACATCTGACAAAATTGGGAGGGCCCCATATGGCCTGTGTGCAGGCTGCCCTCCCACTCTGCTCCCAAGGAGAAGTTCCCCTGGCCAGGCAGCAGCAGTCCTTAGCAAGCAGACTAGGCGCATTTCTTGCTATCTCTGAGTAGCCGTTTTCAGTTCCCTGTCAGCCTGCGGAATTACTCAAACAAGCTAACCACAGCCTCCTGTGGGAACCAGGGAGCAACACCCTATTGTTACTAAGAAACCTGCCTATCACAGCTCCTGGTTGTTCACTCTTTCCCTAAGGGAAATCCTCCTGTGGCCCTTCATAGAGTGTGGTGTCCTCCTGCCCCAGGCTGTGGGTACATATGACTAACAAACTGCTGTCAATCTGTCCAGTGTCCGTTGTCATGGGTTCAGCCTGCCACATAGCTCTTGGACAGGAATCCCTCCAACCAATGAGGTGAAGAGTGGGCAATTGAAACACACACATAAATGATTCTGCTTTGTGGCAAGTGAACTCGTTAGCTGATGGAGGACTCCCCAGAGGTCTGGTCCTGTTCCACACTGTCTGCATTAAGTATTCAAACACCCGTGGCCCATGCACCCCCGTGGAGGTGTATAACCCCTAGACTTACAAAACAAACATTTCCTCATTCTCATCCTCATTACTTGGGTGGCCTGCTGTTTCCTATTTCAAACAACAGAATGAATCAAGGAAATTAATAAAAATGCTAAATGAGATTATATAAAAGCAAGTGACAGGTGTTCAACATTCTACTGGATGTGCTTCATTATCATCTAAAAAAGGACAGATTATCATTTTTTAATTTAATGCCAGAAAAACAATAGCAAATGATTTCACGTGGATTTTAATACTATGATTATACCAGAATGACAAAATAATTTTTATAAAACATAGGAGATATGTAAGTTAAGACAGTAGACTTAAAACAGATTTATATTCCTTGCCTCCTGAGGACTCAATGAAATGATAGCAAAATAATAAATAAAAAACAAACAAACTGAAAAAAGCAAAAAGATTGAGAAATGAGGCATGAGAACAGAAGTGATTTTAATGAATTTCTGAAGTTAATGATTGCATCCTGACAACAAATGCAGAGCAGAAGTAACAGTCTGGAAAATGAGCCAATGTCTGTAAAATGATCCAGAGTAGGTGGGAATTCAGAAGATATGAAAGAAAAAATATGGAGGGATAATTTATGGATCTGAAAACAGGATAATATAACCCCACACCCACTCTCAATCTTAGAGGGCATTATATAACTGGCAACCAAGCAAAAGAATTTCATCTCAAATATAAATAATTATGTCTATAGCTTTTAAATTAATCCTCTCTGGGATGTGGCAAGCACCTTCTATCTAAATACTCAAAATGTTTTTCATCTCAAAGCAAGTTTCATCATTTTTTGGATTCTTGTTATTTGCAGGAAGAATCTTAACCAACATGTTTCCATCTATTCCATTTTCTCTTAAGTTTGATAAGAAGACAGACCAGCTGAGTCAATTTTTGTTAAATGTTCATTTTATTTACATAAATAGATTTTATGTCCACTTTCTGGTGGGCTTAGAGACCTAAATATGAACTGTACAGTTATACACTTAAGCACCTCAGATTAAAATGTCTATCCATCTGTTCGTTAGATAATTGAAGGTAAGTCTTAGTGAGTCTAGTAATAAAGTTAGAGAAACTAACCTGTGATACAATGGAAATGGTCTCCCTCCCCTTCAATCATGAGTAGAACATCAGGCAGTTTCCAATCGAGAGGCATTCTACAGAATACCAAACAAGCACTGCTCAAAACTATCAAGGTCACCAGGAACAAGGAAAATCTGGAAAACTGTCCTCTCCAAACAGGAGCATAAGGGAACAGAATGACTAGATGTAAGTATGGTATCCTGAATGGATACTGGAACAAAAAGGGACCATTATATAAAAACTAATGAAAACCAAGTCAAGTATGGACTTTAGTTAATAGTATACTTGTAACTAAGGTATGATAGTTGTGTAAAATGTTAGTAACAAGGGAAAATATATAAGAAGTAAATAGGAACTCTGTACCATCTTCACAAACTACTGGTAAGTCTAAAATTGTTCTAAAAAATAAAGTATATTAAAAGTTAAAAGACAAATTCATCTATGCATTGCCAAGTCTATACAGAGCAACTTAAAAGGACGTATCTAAAATAAGAAACACATATCAGAAAAAAAAGAAAAATGCAGATTTTCCCTTTAGCTAAAAGATCAACCTCTTTTTTTTTATGACACCTGTAGCATTTGTAAGATTAAAAATAACTGTTAAGTCTTCATAAGGCATTTGTTCTTATAAATTTAACATACTTTCATCCATAATGAAGTAAATAATTTTACTAACCTAAGTGCCAAATTTGAAGTAACTATTGCCAATCTATATATGGGTCTTAATTATTCTTGGAATTAGATTACTATTCATATAATAAATCTATGGTATTAACTCTGAAAGTCAGTCCCCAAAGAAAACTAAGAGCAAAATTTCCCTCATGTTAACTTCATCTCTGAACCTCCTGGATTAATTTTCAATTAACGGTGTCTCTGAGGTGAATAGACATGAGATTATTTTTGTTAATTCGGGTCTTATGTAGTAGATCTTGTTTAATGTAGGTACTGATTAAAATAGACACTCAGAAATGGTGTGGAGAGGGAACAAGTCACAGGAAGAGAAAAGGATTATTAAGTATCTGTGTGTCCGTTAGTGTTTGATTGCAGACAACAGAAGTTATTGTGGCTATAGTAAACCAAAGGGATTAAACACTGAGAATGGGGTGCTTAGAAAACTGTTCAAAGGTCTAGAGCCGTGGTAGGCAAACTGTGGCTCGCAAGCCACATGCGGCTCTTTGGCCCCTTGAGTGTGGCTCTTCCACAAAATACCACGGCCTGGGCGAGTCTATTTTGAAGAAGTGACATTAGAAGAAGTTTAAGCTTAAAAAATTTGGCTCTCAAAAGAAATTTCAATCGTTGTACTGTTGATATTTGACTCTGTTGACTAATGAGTTTGCCGACCACTGGTCTAGAGGAAGTGCTCTGGCCTGGGCCTCTGAGAACTAGTACCAGAAATCACTGCTTACCTGGCTCAAAGGAAACTGCTACCTGGGCTACAGGCAGGAAGCTGGGCACCAAGAAAACAGCGCCTCAGCTGGGCTCCGAGGACCACGAAGCAGCTATCTGAAATGCTGGCTACTGAGTCAGGCCCACAGCAAGAAATTGCACTTCACTCTGCATTCAAGCCTCTCATGAGTGCATTTGATTGATTGAACTTAAATCACATCTGAAGCTTCTGCTCCAAAGGAAGTCTGAGAAATGTACTTTAAGCTTTCCAGTGTCTGCCCTACAGAGAGCACATTAAGGGAGGCGGAATAAATGTTGAGTCAGTCGACCTAGCTTGTCCACCATGTGTGACACTAGATGATTGTAATATGAGTAATGCATTTGAGGGGCTGTAATCAACTGGCCTCTTACTGGAGGCATATTTTTCCTCTAGAGTTTAACAGTGCTCTGTTCATATAGACCCTGTGGCCAACATACCATTCAGAAATCCAAATGAATCAAAAGTGCAGTGCCACCTCAAGTTGTTACATCACAGATCATTTGCATTTGTTCTTCTAAAACATCTTCATACTCGGGGGTGGGGGGTGGCGGTTCTGCATCCAAGGTTCCTTTTTGAAACTTGTTTCTAAATTTTACATATTCTCTCTTTGGACTTGTTGCAATGTGCATGTACACACACACACACACACACACACACACACAATCTCTCTCTTTCTCTCTTCAACTTTAATCAATATGAGAAAGGCCCCCGTGGATACATAAATACCTATTAATTATCAAGATGACTTTGTCTAAGCTTACAACTTTAGTATTTGTCCTTCCACATTAAAACATTTTCTCCCTTCAGTATAATATTAGATTAGCACTGGCTATTTAGCCCATTATCAAATATTCCCATAAGCTAACCACCTACCTGTACTCTTGCTTCCCAACATAGACTTCCTAATCACCAACACAGTTTGCTTTTCTTTAGACAAGAACAAATTATTCAATTTTGATGCCATTAAAAATAAACTGATGTTATCCGAGAAAAATGCAAAAGGGATATTAAAATTAGTCTGATAATGCTTTGTCCAGAGTGATATCTTGTGACTGAGTTGGGAAAAGAATATACAAAAATATATACACAGAAATTATTAGAGAAAACCCACCAGGACTTGCTTGCTGAGAGGACTGGGAAAGAGGAATACTGCAGTCAGAGAAATGACTGAATGAGATGTGAGTAATCCCTCAAACAGCAACAAAAAGAACTGCTAGCCAGGCTCACCAAGAAACAAAGAGAGAGGCTCCAAATAAAAATAAAATCAGAAATGAAAGAGGTGAAGTAACAACTGACCCAACAGACATACAAAGGATTGTAAAAAAATACTACAAACAACTCTACTCCAACAAACTGGACAACATTCCTAGAAATGGACATATTCTTAGAAAAATACAAGCTTCCAAAACTCAATCAGAAAGAATAAAAAAACCTGAATAGGCTGGTAACTACTGATGAAATTGAAACAGTAATTAAAAAACTTCCAGCAAACAAAAGTCCTGGACCAGATGGCTTCACAGGGGAGTTTTACTAAACATTCAAAGAAGAATTAAAAACTATCTTCCTCAGACTATTCCAAAAAATTCAAGAGGAAGGCACACTTCCAAGCTCATTCTATGAAGCCAGCATTACCCTAATCCCAAAACCAGATAAAGACACTACAAAGGAAGAGAATTACAGGCCAATATCCCTGATGAACATAGATGCTAAAATCCTCAACAAAATTCTAGCAGATTGGATCCAGCATTAACTAGAAAGATCATACACCATGATCAAGTGGGATTTATTCCAGGAATGCAAGGCTGGTACAATATTCTCAAATAAATAAATGTGATATATCATATAAACAAATCAAGAGACAAAAATCACATAATCATATCAATAGATACAGAAAAGTCATGTGACAAAATCCAACACCCCTTCCTGATAAAAACTCTCAGCAAAGTGGGAATAGAGAGATCATATCTCAACATAATAAAAGCCCTATATGACAAACCTACAGCCAACATCATACTCAATGGGAAAAACTAAAACCATTTCCCCTAAGAACAGGAACAAGACAGGGATGCCCATTTTCACCACGCCTTTTCAACATAGTACTAGAAGTGCTAGCCATAGTGATCAGATAAGAAGAAGAAATGAAAGGCATCTAAATTGGAAAAGAAGAAGTAAAATTGTCATTATTCGTAGATGACATGACATTGTACATAGAAAACCCTAAAGACTCTATCAAAAAACTACTAGACTTAATAAATGAATTCGGCAATATAGGAGAATACAAAATTAACACCCAGAAATCTATGGCTTTTTTATACACCAAATAGAGGCCCAGTGCACGACATTAGTGCACTGGGGGTGGGAGGGTCCCTCAGCCAGGCCTGCATCCTCTCACAGTCCAGGACTCCTCCGGGGATGTCTGACTGCCTTGAAGGCAGGAGAGGCTCCTGCCACTGCCACTGCACTCACCAGCCGTGAGCCCAATTTCTGGCTGAGCAGCGCTCCCCCTGTGGGAGTGCACTGACTACCAGGGGGAAGCTCCTGCATTGAGCTTCTGCCCCCTGTGCATCATAGTGACCGGTCATTCTGCCGTTTGGTCTATTTGCATATTAGGGTTTTATTATATAGGATAATGAACTCACAGAAAGAGAAAGTAAAAAAAAAAAAAAATCCCATTTATCACTGTAACAAAAAAATTAAGATACCTAGATAAAGGACCTGTACTCCGAAAATTACAGGACACTGAAAAAAGAGATAGAGAAAGACATAAACAAATGGAAGAATATACCGTGGTCATGGATTGGTAGAATCCACATCAATAAAATGTCCATACTACCCAAAGCAATCTATAGATCCAATGCAATCCCCATTAAAATACCAATAGCATATTTCAAAGACCTAGAACAAACTCTCAAAAAATTCATCTGGAATAAAAAAAGACCCCGAGTAGCTGTAGCAATCTTGAGAAAGAAGAACAAAGTTGGAGGGATCACAATACCAGATATCAAGCTGTATTACCAAGCCACGGATCTCAAAACTGCCTGGTACTGGCACAAGAACAGACATGTAGACCAATGGGTAAGAACAGAGAATCCAGAAATTGATCCAAGCCATTATGCTCAATTAATATTTGACAAAGGAGGCAAGAACATACAATGGAGTCAAGACAGTCTCTTCAATAAATGGTGTTGGGAAAATTGGACAGATACATGCAAAAAAATCAGACTACAACACCAACTTATACCATACATAAAAATAAACTCAAAATGGGTAAAGGACTTAAACATAAAATGAGAAGCCATAAAAACCTTAGAAGAAGCCGTAGGCAGCAAAATAGCAGACATATGTTGTAGCAATATCTATACTGATACAGCTCCTAAGGCAATGGAAACTATAGAGAAAATAAACAAATGGAAATAAATAAAAAGCTTCTGCACAGCAAAAGAAACCATCAGCAAAACAACAAGATAGCCCACTGCATGGGAGAACATATTTGCCAATGTTATCTCTGATAAGGGTTTAATCTCCAAAATTTAGAGGGAACTCATACAACTTAACAAAAGGAATATAAACAATCAAATCAAAAACTGGGCAAAGGACCTAAATAGACACTTTTTGAAAGAGGACATACAGAAGGCCAAGAAACATATGAAAACATGCTCAGTCACCAATCATCCAAGAGATGCAAATCAAAACAACAATGAGGTACCATCTCACACCTGTCAGAATGGCTCTCATCAACAAATCAACAAATGACAAGTGCTGGTGAGGATGTGGAGAAAAAGGAGCCCTCTTGCACTGTTGGTGGGAATGCAGACTGATGCGGCCACTGTGGAAAACAGTATGGCGTTTCCTCAAAAAATTAAAAATGGAACTTCCATTTGACCTAGTGATCCCAATTCTAGGACTATATCCCAAGAAACCAGAAACACCAATCAGAAAGGATATATGCACCACTATGTTCATAGCAGCACAATTTACAATAGCTAAGATTTGGAAACAGCCTAAATGCAGATGAGTGGATTAGAAAACTGTGGTACATCTACACAATGGAATACTAAGCTGTGGTAAAAAAGAAGGAATTCTTACCATTTGCAACAGCATAGATGGAACTGGAAAGCATTATGCTAAGAGAAATAAGCCAGTCAGAGAAAGATAAATATCACATGATCTCACTCATTTGTGGAATATAATGAACAACATAAACTGATGAGCAAAAATAGATACAGAGACAGAGAAGCATCAAACAGACTGTCAAATTGCAGTGGGAAGGCAGGGTGTGGGGGGGAGGGGTAAGAGATCAACCAAAGGACTTGTATTCATGCATATAAGCATAACCAATAGACACAGACACTAGGGGGGTGGGGGCATGTGCTGGGGGTGGGGGTGGACGGGGGGAGGTCAATGGGGGGAGAAGGAGACATATGTAATAGTATATGTAATACTTTAAACAATACAAAAAAAGTAGTTCTGTGTTACTCAGTCAGCTATGTGTCATCCCCAAGACAGATGAAATGCAAGAAAATGCCAGAGGTTTCTAAACTCTGCAAAATATTTCAAAGTGCCTCTCAATTACAGATGGTACAAATGAAAATGCACAATTTTGAAGCAAACCCCACTCTTAATGTTTTTTCATTCATTCTTTAAGTTCCTTCTAAATAACAGGTTCTACAACAGAAACTGTTAAACCAAAAATTCTTTAAACTGACTGAAAATAGCAATAGAAAGAGGAGATCTGAGTACAATATAAAAAAAGAAAAAACAAACACCTGAAATATCCCTCTCTTTGAGCTATAAAACTCCTCAGATAAATTTTTGAAATGAAGTATATTCAGCATTCAGAAAGAGTGCCAAAAAATAGTGGTTTTAGAGGACCCTAAATTTAACATGCTTACACTTGAATTGCTATTATATCAAGAAAAGAATGTTCCACATTGAATTTACTAGCACACATCAATTTATGAAACATCTATTCTCCTGTAAAATATATTTTGTTTTATCTTCACTTTTGTACACCTTACTTGAAGCTAGAAATTCTTTGTGGATGTCTTCAGGCAAAAATGGGGGGGAAAAACAAAATTTTGACCCTCAAATTTTCACTAAAATCCAATTTTAACACTAAATTTTTATGAACTGAAATCAGCAAAGAACAGAATAATAGATTTATATGTAGGAAAGTTACTTTTTAAATCAGAAGAAAACTATATACTATTTCCCTCCCATATGAATTTTAAAAGAATTCTTTTATAACAAGATTAAGCAATATTTTCTTCTTTTGCTTTGCCTCTAGGTACTGAAAGTGGGGCTATATTTAACATGCATGTATCCTTTTCGTAGCAGGCATCCGAACAGCATAATAGTCTCACGTGAATGATAATATTCCTTCATACTTCATTTTTCTATCAAACACCTCTGTGACTCAGTGTGCTAACAAACTATAACCCTATCTTATTTTCTTTCATAATGTCATCAATTAATGGGCAATAATTTAAAAATAGGTAAACAGCAGAAGTTGACCAAATTAAAAATTCTTTTGACCACACAGGGCAAAGATATCAGCATCTATTAAGTGCCTGCTATACATGGCAAGATGATTGAAGCACTTGCATTCATTATTTTAATCTTATAAGTTGGCTCCCTGAAGTTGGTATGAATAACCACCTTTATACAGAAGAAAAACAGAGACTAAAGAATTGAATATACAGATCTTGTAACATAGAAACCCACACCTGAAAACTATATGATCATTTGGCACCCTAATAAGTTTAATTAAAAAAATAGAGAATGGATATACTATATGAAAAGTTACATTATTTAAGTAATAAAACTATTATTCCAATCCAATTCTGTTTTCTCCACAGACATGCCTCTTTTACAACTTCACATATCTGCTTTTATGAGGCTTAGTTATAAACATTGAACAAAGCATGCATTATTTTCTGCTCACATACAGGCCCCTAAAATAGATGTTTGAGTATAAAGCTACGCTGTAGGATGTCTCTGATAGCTTTCCAGACAGACCTTACCATTGTCTCATTTCTTCTGTTGCCCAAAATATGCAATGACGATATGTCTTCATAGGAGAAGGTAGTACATAAAAAGATTGTCCTGACAAAAGGGGATTTCTTTTTGGAAGCCACATGTTTTCAGAAGTTTTCATGCAATAATTTGAATTAAGTTGGGTCACTAAAATATAGCACAAAAAAGGGACATCAATACCATAAATGTAAAATCTCACAAACTTTCCCCAAAATTAATGCCATATCAACCATTTCAATATACATATCACTTTGATAAAAATGTTTTCTTTTTTATTTTATTGATTGATTGATTTTAGAGAGAGAGAGACACATTGCTTTGTTGTTGCACTCATTTATGCATTCATTGATTGATTCTTGTATGTGCCCTGACCAGGGATCAAACCTGCAACCTTGGCTTATGGGGAGGATACTGTAACCAACCAAGCTACCAAGCCAAAGCTGATAAAATGTTTTCTTAAGTATTAAACATGATAGGAAATTCTGTTTAAGGTAGTTATAAAGGACAAAGTTTCAGTGGGAAATTAATCTTGAAAAAAAAACTGTCTTCAAGTTGTGGTCATGTATGTCCTCAACAGCCTTTGTAAAACAAACAAAGGAAAAAAAGATGAGGTGACCCCTTTGAACATCATAGAAGAAAGGGCAGCTTGCCTGGCCGGTGTTGCTCAGTGGTTGATCATTGACCTACGAACCAGGAGGTCACAGTTCAATTCCCAGTCAGGGAACATGTCCAGGTTGTGAGCTCTATCCCCCGTAGGGGGTGTGCAGGAGGCAGCTGATCGATGATTCTCTCTCATCATTGATGTTTCTATCTCTCTCCCTCTCCCTTCCTCTCTCTAAAATCAATAAAAACATATTTTTAATAAAAGAAAGGGCAGCTAGCTTACCCCTAAGATGTTCTTAATTATGCTTAAAGGCTTACTATGCAGATATATTTTAACTGGACATTGTGCTACAATTAAATGGTCACCAGCTAAGTGTACCACAAGCAACTCAACATCATCTTCTCTGTCCCAGTAGAATCCATCGTATCACAGTGCATTATGACACATACTGTTATAACCTGAGCCAGACAGGTTCCTGCAAACTGTCAATTATGTTGCAAGAATAAGAGGTAATTGTGCATGTTTAACTGATGTTCATCCTATATTCCCCAACAAGGCATTATAAGAATACTACAGGCCTGGTGCACAAATCCATGCACATTGAAAGGAAATTAATTAGCAGAAATATTTTAATATTGCTATTTGCCCTTTCTCTATAATAGCAGTGTCAGGCAAATTCACAATCGACAATGACAGATGGAAACACACATGTGCAATTGGCGCCAGAGAGAGCTTTATATATATATAGATAAACTTGCTTAATTAGACCTGCTTTCTGATTTAGCTAAACTTTTTCCAGCCCAGTGAAGCACCCCAACTTCTCTTTCAGGTAATTAACAGCAACACAGCAATAAATATCAACATGAAGCAGATTATTACTGTAGATCATGCAGGGAGAACAAAGGGTAAAATATTTAACTGTAGCAGTGTTTGACTATATTCTGCACAGTGAGAAAATCTGAAGTCATTTTCAAGTTCCACCATTTCTTTTCTTTATATATATATATATATATATATATATATATATATATATATATTACAGTTGTTTCTCCTTTTTTCCCCGCATAGCTCCCCTCCACCCGGTTCCCACCCCTCCCTCTGCCCTTACCTCCCCCCCACTGTCCTCATTCATAGGTGTATGATTTTTGTCCAGTCTCTTCCAGTACCCCCCACACAGACACCCCTTTCCCCCTGAGAATTATCAATCCACTCCCATTCTATGCCCCTGATTCTATTATATTCACCAGTTTATTCTATTCCTCAGATTTTTAATTCACTTGAGTTTTAGATTCAGTTGTTGATAGATATGTATTTGTTGTTCATAATCTTTATCTTTTTTTTTCTTATTTTTCCTCTTTTTAGAGAATACCTTTCAGCTTTTCATATAATACTGGTTTGGTGGTGATGAACTCCTTTAGCTTTTTCTTATCTGTGAAGCTCTTTATCTGCCCTTCAATTCGGAATAACTTTGCTGGGTAGAGTAATCTTGGTTGTAGGTTCTTGCTATTCATCACTTTGAATATTTCTTGCCACTCCCGTCTGGCCTGCATGGTTTCTGTTGAGAAATCAGCTGATAATCGTATGGGTGCTCCCTTGTAGGTAACTAACAGTTTTTCTCTTGCTGCTTGTAAGATTCTCTCTTTGTCGTTTGCCCTTGGCATTTTAATTATGATGTGTCTTGGTGTAGTCCTCTTTGGATTCCTTTTGTTTGGGGATCTGTGCACTTCTTGGACTTGTAAGTCTATTTCTTTCACCAGGTAGGGCAAGTTTTCTGTCATTATTTCTTCAAGTAGGTTTTCAGTGTCTTGCTCTCTCTCTTCTTCTGGAACCCCCATAATTCTGATGTTGGTACGCTTGAAGTTGTCCCAGAGGCTTCTTACACTATCTTCAACTTTCTGGATTCTCTTCTCTTCTTGCTTCTCTGGAGGAGTGTCCTTTGCCTCTTTGTATTCCAAATCTTCGACTTGATTCTTGCATTCCTCTAGTCAGCTGTTGGGTCTCTGTATAATATTTTTTATTTCATTCAGTGTATGTTTAATTTCTAGTTGGTCTTTTTTCATATCTTCGAGCGTCTCACTCATATCCTCGAGGGTCTCGTTAAATTTATTGGCCTTTTCTAGGAAATTCTTGAAAAACCTTATAACCGTGGTTTTGAACTCTATGTCCAGTCATTTGTTCTCCTCCATTTCTTTTGTTTGAGATCTGTTTCCTTGTCTCCTCATTTTTCTGCTTCCCTGAGTTGGTAGGGTAGCTTTGTGTGCTAGGTGTCCTATATGGTTCAATGGGTCAGCTTCCCAGTTACCTGAGATGGACACTCTTGGTGCACCCCTTTGTGGACTGTGTGTACAGCCTTGTAGTTAAGTCTTGATTGTTGTTCGTGTCACTAGGAGGAATTGACCTCCAGGCCAGTTGGCTGTGAGGACCCGCTGTGTCTATAATGGAAGAATTGCTATGCTGGAGACACGTTTATGGGGCAGGACTTGTTCCAGTAGGGCTTTGGTGCTCACTGAGTCTGCCTCTTGAATGTGTCCCTTATGAGAGTAGTTGAAATCTGGTGTCGTCTCACACAGACCACTAGATACATGGGGTGCAGGTCAGCTACTTTCTGAGGCCACCCAGCAGGAGCTATAGCAAGAACTACAGTTTTCTCCTCTTTGCATGGGATTTGGCAGTTTGAAGCAGTCTGACTGGAGCTGCAGTTTATTTGGTTAAGCTGCCACAGGGCAGACCATTTATATGCAAAAGCCACTGTGTGGAGCCTGGGTGGGTTTGTAGAATGCACAGGGCGGGGTCTCAGGGCGGGGCGGGATCTCAGGGCGGGGCGGGATCTCAGGGCGTCACTAGGCTAGGGCATGGCAAATAATGATGGCTGCCAGCCAGCCTTCTCTGTCTTTCCGTGTTTCCAAGTCCCCGTGTCCCGCGATCCAGCGCAAGTAAACACTGATTGCTGGGCACACCTCTGCAAAAAAGTCACCCTCACTTTCCGACCCAATGGCCCAGAGTCCAGCTTCTCCCCGTAGGCATCTGGGTCCCCCGTGTGTGCCCAGGAACTGGATTTCAGAGTGATCGGGAGCTTATCTCCCTTTGGGTTGAAAAAAAGCCGTGCTCCCAGTCGCCTACCACCAACCCAATTTGCATGCCTCCGTACCTCAGCTTTTCAGCATTTGTGCTCCTTTCTCTTTCCTTCTAGTTGTAAAACTTCCACTCAGCCAGCTTTCCCGTGGTTCTGGGTGGTAGACGTTTTGTCATCTTGGTTTCTCCTCCTAGTTATGTTCTCCACAATTTCTTACTATTTTTTCAGTCAGGTCAAGTTTCTAAGCTTTCTAAATCTCCGTTTCCTGGCTAATGAAAAGAAAATAGGATTCTATCGAGTCTCCTATCTACCTACTCCAGGACTTCTGTGGGGATCAAATGAGATGAGGCACATGAAAACACTTCACAGACATTTGGTTAAAGTGTAAAATGTTTCCACCTGGCTATAAAGCAAGTCATGTTCCTGGGCTGAAGGAACTCCAAGGAGGCTAGTCGCTAGGAAGAGGAAGCCGCGCATTGCTACGTGACATCATTACCACAGCCACTGTTTCTGAGCTGGGCTGGGTTATGGGCCGCATTTGCACCATGAGGGTCTCGGCAGCACTGGCTTCAATTTGGTGGGCTGTCACTCCAGGGTGGTGGCAGGGCCTGTGTCCCATTTGGGGAAAGCCAAGTGTTGCTTTTTCGGCAACAGGTATGCAGTGCTGTTTCTTTGTAAATGGCCAGTGCACGTCATGGCAGCTCCTGCATTGAGCATCTTGCCCCTGGTGGTCAGTGTGTGTCATAGCAACCAGTTGGATGGTCGGAGGGACACTTAGCATATTAGCCTTTTATATATATAAACTAAAGGCCCAGTGCATGAAATTTATGCAGGGGTGGGGTCCCTAGGCCTGGCTGGTGATCAGGGGCAATCAGGGCCTTCTGGCTGCTGGCCAGGGCCTTCCTTCTGGCTGCCAGTCAGGGCCTTCCTACTGGCTGCCAGCTGATGGTCAATGCCAGCCAGACAGGCGGAGGAACTGCAGGAGACTGGCTGGTGCCGAGAGGGACCAGGGGAGGTGGGCTGGCCATGGGAAGTTGGCTGTGGGAGTGCACTGACCACTAGGAGACA
The DNA here is from genome assembly GCF_027574615.1 of Eptesicus fuscus. Lineage (NCBI taxonomy): Eukaryota > Metazoa > Chordata > Mammalia > Chiroptera > Vespertilionidae > Eptesicus > Eptesicus fuscus. The sequence continues at coordinate 55,221,277 of NC_072483.1, read as the reverse complement.
GCTCCTGTGTTGAGCATCATAGCGACCTGCCGTTCTGGCATTCCAGTTACTTAGGTTTTTATATATATATAGGTTCTTCAGTAATATTCTCATTTCTCCTATTAAGGATATTCAAAATTGAAGTGAAGAAAGTATAGGTGAAAGAAAGATAAATGAGTTGATGAGCATATCTATAAGGACTTCACATTTAATTGGGGCAAGTATGACAATAGCTTCTAATACTAGAAAGATCAGAGCCTGAAGTAAATTCCAAACTTGATATAACTTTTCCTTGGATAATGGCTACTGATTCTCTTAGCAAGGCTGATTTATCTAGCTACATTCTCTCTGCTTGAAGAACAAGGATATGTTATTTAAAAGCCTCAGAGGCTTGAGACACTAACAGATGAAAATCTAAAGAAATCCACACACAGTCATATGTGGTAATCTTTTATTTTCCCCCCTAATCCTACATCTCATTTCAGTGAGCATGGGCATAATGGAATAGACTCAGCAGGCTTAAGGTGAAGAAAGCTGTTGTCCCAGAAGAAGAAAAAAAAAAAAGTTCAATTTCTTTGTCAGCTCTTCATATATGAATATAGAAATATTTTGATTTTACATGAAAGAAATAACGTTTCAAAGATTTCTAAAAAATTTCATTAGAATAAGTTTAAAATAAAAAAGCATATGGATATTAAACATTTTTTTACAGCAAAGACAAGTAAGCAATTTTTATCACATTTTTCCAAAATCATAGTAAGGCAAATAACTGAAGAATTGAATGTAATTAGATAATATTATAGATTTAATATTCGAAACAATAAAGTTAATTATTCTTTAATGTTTTTAAATAACAAGTTATTTCAATACATGATAATGGCTAGTTATCTATGTTCAAAAACTTCTCACAGAAATTATCATAAAAATACTGAAAGAGATATCTATATATATAAAAGCCAAGCAACCAGAACAACTGGAATGACAGGTCACTATGATGCACACTGCAGCAGGCCAACTGGCTTGAAGGGGGCGGGACCGGCCTGCCAACCTCTCATGGTCCCTCCTCCCGGTCGGCCCGGCCCCTGATTGCCCCCTCCACCCCGATCAGGGGCAGGGCCAACCTCCCACATCTCCTCCCCCTGACCAGCCCTGATTGGCCCCAATCGGGGCAGGCCGGCTGGACCCCACCAGTGCACAAATTTGTACACTGGGCCTCTAGTAAAGTCATAACAGTAGTAGAGACCAAAGTTACCTATAAAAAATTACCCTGGAGAAAATTCCCCTTGTGGAACTGCACAGTTGAAGTAACAGAAATGTCCCATGTCCAGAGCTGTGCTGTGCAATAGTATAGCAACTAGACACTCGTGGCCAGTCAGCACTGAAATGTAGCTATTTCAAATGGAAACATTCTGGAAGTAAAAAATATATAGCTGATATCAAAGACTTGGAACAAGAATAAGAATGTAAAGTATCCCATGAATAAATTTTGTATTGGTAATCCTACCTAATAAAACAGTAATATGCAAATTGACCTCACCTTCACTATGCCCAAGCCACACCCACCAGCCAAACCACGCCCACCAACCAATCAGAGCGAGTATGCAAATAAACCCGACCAAGATGGCGGTTAATTTGCATACATAGGCTCCCTGAGCTGACCCCCTGTGATGGACTGCAGGGAGCTAGGGTCCGCTCTGGCACCAGACCAAAAGCCTCCTGCCATTGAAAGCAGGGAGCTAGGTGTCCGCTCCGGCTCCAGGCCAAAAGCCTCCGGCCTGGTGCACAACCGGACTCCCTGCCATCGAAAGTGGGGAGCTGGGTGTCTGCTTTTGGCCTGGTGCACGAGTGGACCCCCTGCCATTGATTGCAGGGAGCTGGGTGTTTCTTCGGCCTGGTACACCAGCGGACGCCCTGCGATTGATCACCTGGGCAGGGAGCTGGGGGTCTGCTTTTGGCCTGGGCAGGACCAGACCCCCTGCGATTGACTGTAGGGAGCTGGGGGTCCGCTCCTGCCCAAGAGGCTTTTGGTCTGGGCAGGCCTAAGCAGGGGCTGAGCCGGTGATCAGAGGGAGCTGGAGAGGCCTGCCCAGGTCTAAAGCTTTGGCCAGAGGCTTTAGGCCTGGGCAGGGCCCAGCCCTCCATTGGTGTGAACTATAGAGGAAACACCTTTTCTGACTGCACATTAGCTAAGCTTCCTGTATGCCATGGTAATATTCTTAGTAACTTGGATAATAAGAATCCAAAAAGGTGATCTAGGGTTTTTCCACTACAATTCTGGAGAAAAAAATGAAGGTCCGCTGCTGGAAGGCTAAGAATTGTCATATCCTGCCCTAGCCAGTTTGACTCAGTGGATAATGCCTCAGCCTACAGACAGCAGGGTCTGGGTTTGATTCTGATCAAAGGCATGTACCTAGGTTGCAGGCTCCTCCCTGGCCTGGGCCCAGATCAGGGCTCATGCAGGAGGCAACCAATCAAAGTGTTTCTCTCTGTCTTTCCCTTTCTCTTCCACATTCTCTAAAAGTCAATGGAAACATACCCTCAGGTGAGGATAAAAAATAAAGAAAGAAATGCATATCCTATGAAAGACACATCTTGAAAATGCCTAAAGAAAGTTGTCATTTTTTCTTGGTGAAGGGACTGGAGTCCGTGTTGATGAAAACACCTTGGTGGCTGCGGTGACTGACAGTGACTGCAGCAGTGGGGTGATGGGGCTGGTGCCTTCCCCTGACCAGCCCAGTTGCCTCCCACAAAGGGAAGCCAGACTGCGGCTTAGGTACGCTTAATGTGGGGCACGGTCCTAAGCCGTCAGTAGGACATCCCCTGAGGGCTCCCAGTATGTGAGAGGGGGCAGGTTGGGCTGAGGGACCTGATCCCCAGTGCACAAATTTCATGCATGGGGCCCCTAGTATTTAAATAATAATTTTTAAAATATTGGGCTGAATATTACATATTATCAAAATCGATTTCACTTGTTTTCACTTAGCTTTTTTTTTAATGTGGTTAATAGAATATTTTAAATTACATTATGTGGGGAACATATGCCTAAGGATGCTGGTCTAGACCTGTAAACCAGAAACATGGCTAGAGAGATATCACACAAGAGAAAGTTTCCACTCTTTTCCAGGAAGCCCTCAGATCAAAGACATGGGGCCAGTATCACTGACCTCCCTCTTCTGTAAGATATATTCCCTGGGGCCCTAGCTAGTTTGGCTCAGTGAATAGAGTGTCAGCCTACAGACCAAAGGGCTCCGGGTTCAATTCCATCAAGGGCATGTACCTTAGTTGCAGGCTCAATCCCCTGCTCTGGTTGGGGAGTATGCAGGAAGCAACCAATTGACGTGTCTCTCTCACATGGATGTTTCTCTCCCCATCCCTTTCACTCTCTCTAAAAATCAATGGAAAAATATCCTTGGGTGAGGATTAACAACAACAACAACAAAAAAAGATATATTCTCTGTCAGAACCAGAATTGGTTACTCCCTCCAGGCCTCTTCCATCTAGCAATAACTTTCTTCCTATATTCTCTAATGAAGCCACATCTGCTCGTGTTGCACATTGGCCTCAAGTAAAGAGCACAGGCTATAAGGAAGTGCAGCCTGGGTGATAGGCAAGGACACCGGAAAAGCTGTGGGAACACTCTGTTAAGGAGGGACTACAAGTTTCTTCTAGTGCATTATTCAAAAATAAAATCACCCCGTCATATTAAAAAGAATAGGTAATAAAGGAAAAGAGGTCCTTCCTTATGCCAAAGGAGTAGCAAATTTTAAAAATTTATAAAACTGAAATTTTTACTAGAGACTGTGTAGATCAAGCATGTCAAACTCACGGACCACGGGCTGCATGCCTCGTTTATTTGGCCTGAGTTAGCCTTTGAGTTTGACATGCTTGGTATAGATCAATTTCTGCTTCAGCATGTATTCTAAGAGACAGCACATAAATGTATAGTAAAGAGTATCAAACCAAATGAACACATCTTGTCCAATGGGATATTGGGCTTGACTAGGTCTTTTCCAATTCAAGAAGCTTGTGGACAGATTCCATAGCATGAAACAAGAACGTTTATCCACTTAGGATTTAGAGGAAACGCATGCCTGTGAACATAGACTCCACCTGGTTTTAGAGACTCTATGAAATAAGGGATAAACTTCATGACAAGAAAGAACATTAGCTAAGAGTTAATACATATAAGAAAATAATTTAGAAAAACTTAAACAAAATCAAAATATATATTGGAAGCAACGAAGTGCAACATTAAGGTAGATAGAAACAAAATGTAGAATATTAGCTCTCTAATGCTGGTCATCAAGCCATTCGCATCAGAATCACATGTACTGCTTTTCAAATACACAGACATGAGACTCTAACCTTGCAGAGTGGGACCCAGTTGATATAATAGGGCCTGAAACTATGTTAGTAAAAGTTCTCCAGGTGATTCTAAAATACATGCAAGTGTCGGAAAGACTAATGAGCTGAACCAGAGGAGGTAAATGCTAAAGGAGGAGGGGTGAAGAGATGAGGAAGAAAATGACAAATATAGAAAGAAGAGAATGAAGATAAAAATGATCAATTATAAGCTTCTTTGAGACAAAAATAAGGAACTCGAAATATTTTTAGAATCTTTAAAATAGGAAGATAGGTAGATATTTGCAAATTGGAATCTGATTATAGAAGTCTATAGAAAATTAGTGGAAAAAGAAACACATTCTTGTCATATCTTGGTGAGAGTCTTAACTGTCAAAGGTAGGAAACAAATCTTTCAAATATCCACACCAAAACGTTATGTGGGGTTAATCAAAAAGTTATGTGGGGTTAATTTCAAAGAATAAAAAAGCATGCCTTTTCTTAAAATACAAGAGCTATATTGCAAAGAAAATTCTAATGTTCCCTAGTACTAAAATTTCTAAACTAGGACTTGGGGTTTGGTGGGGCAAGACCAAAAGCATAAGTTTTAAAAATTTCATCTGGGAAGTGAAAGAAGATGTTAGAAAAAGTAAGTAATGAAAAGTAAAGTTTGTATCTTATGGAGAAAGGAGAAAAAAGCAGGAGAATATGATATTTGGTGGATATATTATTTTAATATAGAAATAAATATATGTGTTTAATTATAAGAAATAAAAAAGAGAAGAGAACTTATTAAAGAAACTAGAAATTGAAGTAAAATTCCTAAATTTACATGGTTGAAAAGGGAATAATGGCTTGACCAAGCCAATAATAATAAAGAAAAGAAAAATGAAAATAAAATAGAATTTAAAAGTAGCACTTATAAATATGGATGCAAAAAATTCTAAAGATAATATCTACATTAATAAAAGAGAAACATGCAAATTGACTGTACCTCCGCTATGCCCACAAGCCACGCCCACCAGATAATCAGGAGCAAGTATGCAAATTAACCCAACCAAGGTGGCTGCAGCCACGGAGTGTGTAGGAGGCTTGGGTTTCCCCAGCAATGGAGGAAGCCAAGCTTCCCACCCACTCTGGCTGGTCCTGGCCTCCACTCAAGGCTACAAAGTTTCAATTATAGAAGATAAATAAATCCCAACAGAGCTGGAGAGACCAGGAGGCTTGGGTTGCCCCCACGATGGAGGAAGCCAAGCTTCCTGGCCGGCCCTGGCCTCCGCTCAAGGCACCAAGTTTCAATTATAGAAGATAAATAAATCCCAGATACCAGGGCCTCCACTTGGGTCGCCGGGGGACGTGGCCGGCCTGCAAACCACCACAGGCCCCTAGCCCAGGCTGCCCCACACCCCAAGGGAACCCCCACCCTGATCCGGGACACCCTTCAGGGCAAACCAGCCGGCCCCCACACATGCACCAGGCCACTGTCCTATCTAATGAAAGAGTAATATGCAAATTGACCATCACTCCAATACACAAGATGGCTGCCCCCATATGGTCCAAGAGGGCTTCCCCCATGTGGACACAAGATGGTCACCACAAGATGGCCAGCAGGGGAGGGCAGTTGGGAGGGACCAGGCCTGCAAGGGAGGGCAGTTGGGGGCAATCAAGCCTGTAGGGGAAGGCAGTTAGGGGTGACCAGGCCAGCAGAGGAGGGAAGTTGGGGGCAACCAGGCCTGCAGGGAAGGGCAGTTGGGGGGGGGGGACCCAGGCCTGCAGGGGAGAGCAGTTGAGGGGGACCGGGCCTGCAGGGGAGGGCAGTTAGGGGCAATCAGGCTGGCAGGGGAGCAGTTAGGCATCAATCAGGCTGGCAGGGGAGTGGTTAGAGGGTGATAAGGCTGGCAGGCAGAAGCGGTTAGGGGAAATCAGGAAGGCAGGCAGGCGAGTGGTTGGGAGCCAGCAGTCCTGGATTGTGAGAGGGATATCCGACTGCCCATTTAGGCCTGATCCCACTGGGATCGGGCCTAAATGGGCAGTCGGACATCCCTTGAGGGGTCCCAGATTGGAGAGGGTGCAGGCTGGGCTGAGGGACACACACCTCCCATGCACGAATTTCTAGTTAGCAAATAATAGCCAATAATTTATTAATAGAAGTAGAGAATTCAAGGTTAATTCAATATCAGAAAATGTATCAAAATAATTTATTATAGAAAAATGTGAAACAGAAAAATCATACTGATAGATGCTATGAAGGCATTTGACAATATTAAGCAAACACATCTAATAAAACTCTAAGTAGGAATAGAAATAGTCTATTTAAATATAAATAAATCTACTCATCAAAGTTCAACAGCAAATATCACATTAAGAGATAAAATACTAAAATATTTTATTTATAGTTTCGAATTCAGCAGAAATGTTCACAGCTGTCATTATTTTTCAATGTTGTTTGGAATTCCAGCAAATTCAATTTTAAAATGAAATAACTTATATGAATATTTTAAAAGAGATAAAACTGTCATTTGCTGATAATGCACTTGTATGCTTGGAATACCAAAGAGATTGTAATATTAAAATGACTAAATTTTAGAGAAGAGATTTGTAACATGGGTAGATAAGAGATATAAAAAAAAATCAATTGCTTTATATTATAGTATGAATCTACATTAAGAAACATAAATAGGAAAAGAATGAAATAATAACAATCATAATGAAATAAGTAGAATAAACTTAAGCTCCTAGGTCCCCAGAAAAGGCTTAAGAAGATTATTACAAAACTTCATTGACACTGCACATCATTAAGAATCACTAAAGTCACCCTAACTGATTTGGCTCAGTTGATAGAGCTTGACCTGCAGACTGAAACGTCCTGGGTTCGATTCCAGTCAAGGGCACATGCCCGGGTTGTGGGCTCAGTCCCCAGTAGGGGTTGTGCAGGAGGCAGCCGATCAATGATTCTCTCTCATCATTGATGTGTCTATCTCTTTCTCCCTCTCCCTTCCTCTCTGAAGTCAATAAACATATATTAAAAAAAAAAAAATCACTAAAGTCACCAAAAATACCTAACAATATCATGTCCTGACCAGGATGTGAAGCAATGAAACTGATTCATTGCTGGTATACAACCACTTCTGAAAAACAGTTTACTAGTGTCATGAGGTTAGATGTAATTTACCATACAACCCAGGAATCCCACTCCTAGTTATTTACAAAAGGGAAATAAAAACATGTCAACACTAAAACTTATCTGTAAATATATAAGGCAGCTTTATTCATAATCACCACAAAATGACTATCACCTGGTAAAAAGAAAAACAGTTTTTAATCATGAAATAGTTACTTCATGATTAAAATATAAACTACTAATACCTGCAACAACATACATACATTTCAAGGGCATTATGCTAAGTAAAAAAATTTCAACATGAAAGGCTACCTTCTATAGGCTTTTATATTTATACTAGGGGCACAGTGCATGAATTTGTGCACCTTAAAAGGAACTGTGGGCCACAAGGCTGTGGTGGGCACAGGCTCAGGTCTCGGCCCATCCTCTGCCCCCCTGCCAAGCCCCTCCCGCCACAGCCCCCGGTCCCCTCTCTGCCTGCAGCCCCACTCCCACCACTGCTGCTCCTACACACTGAGGGCACCGGTGCCAGAAGCCAGTTCCAGCATGTCATAATTGCAAGAGTTTCATCAAAAGGTTGATGGAACTTGGGGACTGAACAAGGTCTGAGTCACATATGGGAATGGCTAAAGGCATTTCCCCCAAACCTGAATAGGATGATTGTTTGCTGCCAGACAGCTCAGGGCATCTTAATCTACACGTTATTGCATCCTGTTGGCCAAACACATGAACAGCCGTAGGCTATTCCCCATTCTGTACGGGAACTCTACCCTTTAAAGTGTATCTCCACCTTGCCTTAGGACAAATTGTGTTAATAAAAAGCAAGGGGTCCCGAGACAAGGAGAACTTAGCTCCTTTAGCTAAAGCTCCTCTGACCCCCAATGCCTTTCAAAATTATCTTTTGTCTCTGGACTCTTATTTAATCTATGCACAACCCCATCTCCAGATTGCTGAACCCTTCTAGATGCCGGATCAAGATCTACCGGTGTTAAATGTCACCCAACATCTGGCATTACACCGGCCCAGCTCGCACCTGCTGACAGCGTGGAGAGATTGGGGCCAGCACCAGCAGCAGGTGCGAGCAGCAACTGCTGCCCTGATAGTCCCTTAGGAGCAGGGGGAGGTGGAGAAGCCCTCAGGGGTGATCTGGACCAGCAGCTGCTGCTTGCACCTGCTGATGTCACTGAGCGATCAGGACCAGCGCCAGGTGCAAGTGGTGGCTTCTGCACCAGCTGCGGATGCAAGCGGGGCTGGCACCAGCAGTGGATGTGATTGGGGCCATTGCCGGCAGTGGGTAAGAGAGGCAGCTGACATCCCAGATCTCCCCTCAGGAGCAGGGGGAGGAGGAGAAGCCCTGAGGGGTGATCGGCACCAGCAGCGGGTGTGAGCGGGGCCAGCGCTGGCAGTAGGTGCGAACACCAGGTGGGACAGCACCACCCAGGAGCAAAGAATTTTCAGTACCACCAGAGGCTCGCCCCGATGACAGCGGTCAGTGCCCAACCTTGGTCTGGCACCCCCGCTCACCTGCTCCACCATCCCACCGCAGTCAATGCCCGCCATGTTCCGCACGCACAGCCTGGTGGTCAGCACATGTCATAGCGACCGATTGTTCCATTGTTCCGCCGTTTGGTCTATTTGCATGTTAGGGTTTTATATATATAGATGATATCCTAGAAAAGGCAAAGCTAATTGAATGAGAAGAAATGCTAGAGGTTGGGGATTAGGAAAGACAATTAACTAAATAGGGGCATGAGAAAACTTGTAGAGGTGATGGAAATGTCCTATGTCTTGACTATGGTGGTGGATATATGACTGTGTACAAAGTTCATCAAACATATCAACACCTCAAAAATATGAATTTACTGAATATGAATTATACTTCAGCAAACCTCATTTGAAAAATTAACTGAAGGCCTCAAAACAAGGTGTGAATAAATGGGAAATCACACAACACTCTTAGATGATGACTTAAAATCAGACTATATTAATTCTCTCAAAATTATCATTTAATTGATCTTATTCCAATTAGAATCCCCAAAGGTTGTTCTAGAATCACATAAAATAATCTTGAACTTTATATGAATTAATTAATGTTCAAAAATAGCCAAGAATATAAGAATAAACTATGTTAGGAGACTTGTCACACTGTTATTGGTGGAAGTAGAGTTCTTGAGGTGCTATGAAGAAAATAATTTCCTAAGGCCCCCACAGGAGGATGGGATTTTGTGGGAAGCTTTATTGATGATGTAAAATTAAGGGGGTTCCCCTCCAAGGTCCCATCTCCCTCCATCTCACCATGGAAGAAGCCCAATCTTGTCTTCAGCAGGGTCAGAAGTAAGGCCACTGTCCAGAATTTCTGCTCCACATTAAAGTACAGTCTATTCCAGCATTTGGCTAGCTTAGCTGGGTTCCCAGCTGCAGTCCATTGTGTCTTGGGTTCACATGGCCATGGGCTATGTGGCTGCTTAAGGCCACATGGCTATGGAGGGAGAAGAGGTGAGTGCATGGGCGAGTGTAGGCCATGGAGCAAGAGCGAACAGAGTGAACAAGAAAAAGAACAATAGAACCATTTTTAACTTTCCAAGATTTTACACTATTCTATGAGAGGGTCCACCCCCTAGCCAATCCATTGTTTCCCAGGCTAGACTGACAGACAAGCACCTTCCCTACATCACCCTGACTTCACTGTGTATGCATCCATCTCTCCCTTTGTTGGATCCCTTCCCTCAGTGATTTGCGGGGAAGGAACCAGTGGTTCCCTGTGGAGCGTGCAGCTGTAGTTTCCTGGTGAAGCTGCACAGATGACCATAATTATAATGTCTGGCCTCTCCTTTGTTCTCTTCCTATTATTAATAGTAACTAGCTAATTATGATGATAATAATACTATGATATTAAAATACATATTATAAAACCATTATAATAAAATATAGTATCAGCATTGGAATGAACAGACTGGGGTACAATAGAGGACACAGAAATGAATCCTAGTATAAAAGTTAATTTACTATATAATAATTTTGTTAAAAAAGAATAGTTTATGAACTGATGAACATGAACTGCTTATCTAACTGAGAGAACACAATATGAAACCCCTATCTCATACCATAAACAGCAATAAATTACAGGAGGATAGAAGATCTAAATATTCTGAACCAAGACAGGGAAACCCTGAATCTATAAGCTAGAGAGGAGACATATTTAGAATAAAAAATGCAAATGATTTCTATAGGTAAAGATACCAAAAATGTTGTAATTATATTATGTGCAATAAGATAATATACCTAGAGTCCTTTAAAACTTACAATAAAAACAACTCAATGGAAAAATTATCCAAGTATGTAAGTAGTTCACTAATGTGCAAATCTAAGTGGCCAAAAATAAAAAAGCTTAAACTTACCATAAGTTTAGAAAATATAAATTAATGTAATGGTGAAATATCACTATATTATTCATACTGTCGACGATGTAAAAGAATGACACACATTGCTGTGGAAAGTTATGATCATACTTTGCTGGTAGAAATGTAAATTACTGCAATCTTTTGGAAAGCAGTGAGGCTGTATCTACTTCTTTTTTTTCTTAGCAAGTCCTGCTCCTGGGAATATATTCCATAACAATAAAATCACCAGTACAGAATGTTCCTCGTTCTTTTTTTCATAATGGCAAAAAACTGAAAATAAAATTAATTCTCACTCATGAAGAGAAATGGCAGAATAATATGCCCCATAAAATATTATTCAAAAATCAGAATGGAATGAATTGGTTTGTACCAGCTGATGTGATAACATTTCCACAAGGCACTATTGAGTGGGGGGGAAAGATACAGAAAAGCATTTAATCTGATGCTTAGATAGGTGGATGGATGGATGGATAAATATATAAAAATTCTGATATGTGGGTATATAAGCATAGAGGAAAATATTAAAACATAAAGAAAAGACTGTTAGGTATTCAACAGATTTGGAAGGAGGTGGGAAAGTAGGCAGATGACAGGGGAAAAAAAGAGGAAGAAACTACTTGAAAAACTATAGTAATTTAAAAATTTGACACATAAGAGATTATCTCTTTATGTACAATTATACATATAAAATATGTGTGATTCTACAGATGGATGAATTAATAAAGAGACTTGAAAAAGCAAAATTAGATTTATGTCTACTGATATACGGGATTATACATTGTCAAACAAGATTAACTTCATGTGAAAAAAAGCAAGTTCTTATGTGTATGGGTATTCATTTTTATGTATATTTGAATGAGCAAAGAGAAAAGTATAGAATGATATCAGGCTGTTAATCTTGACCCCAGAGGTTTGAGGATGGGTGACATGGGGGAACATACAATAACAAGGGTATACTGTTGGTTAGTGATAATAAACTTTTCTCTATACATCTTCGTAATAATCAATTGTTGCAAAAAGTGTGTATTACTATTGTAGTTTGAAGAACATCAATGAAAGGAAACTATATTGTGATGAAGGAAGAAAATAAAATTACTATTTAAGGTTAATGCTAAACATGCTTGAGGGAGCAAGAGAGAGAGCCAGGAAAATGATTTATAGTTGAGTCCCTGGGGGACAGTTCATTTATAAACAAACATTTAATTCCAAAGCAAACATATTAAGCATTTACTTTGGGGTAGCCATGGACTAGCACTTCTGAAAATATGGACTTCAAATTACCTACTTTAGGATCACTGGGAAAACTACAAAAAGGAGTCTTCCCAAACTGTACCCCAGAATTTCTAAATTACAGCCTCCTGGGATAAAACTCAGGAATCTACATTTTTATCAAGTCCTCTCACCTCCCAGAGATAATTCTATTGCAAAAATAAAGGGGGAGGGGGCTGAGAGAACAGTGAATCCGATAGTTGACAGATCCTAAGAGTCAGCCATTATAAAAGATATGATCCAGCAAGTTTTGGAAACACAGCCTCAGGCAGCTTCAGCAGAGCCTCCATAAACAACTGACATAGCCAAGAAACAGGACCTGCAACGTGGTTATAATTTTACAGTAATATTAATAGTGTTTATGCAACAGACAAGGGAAAGTGAGATCGCAGGTTGTTTTGGTGAGATATTTATGCTAATATTTTCTCACACTTAAGAGTCTCTCTTTCCACACAGGCCACCTTATTATAACTATTATCTTCCTCCTAGCACATGGCTGATTCCCTCACACATCCTTTTTTGGGCTTTTTGTCACCGAAAGACTATAAAATGGCAAAGCCAGAAATTTTGTTCCTTCGGTAAAAATTCCTGAAGGGGAACCCCTTGGCCTTTGTTAAAAACAAAATTTTTAAAAAGCCCCAGCTACCATAGGAGCTATTTGAGCAGAATTCATGTTCATGAGGACTTACACATTTTTCCTTGTTCAGCTCAGAGCTTAGTGATTAAGCCCAACAGCTCAGTTACCAATGTCTAACAAGTAGACACAGACTGCAAATCCAGTTTAAGATCCATCTCAAATTATGTGCCTCAGTGTCCTTGTTGTATGAAGAGAATGAACTTGAGGAACTTTACAGATGTATTTAACATCCTTCTGTAAGTTTTAAGATATTCAGTGGAACTATTCTAAAAACAGCCTGGTACTGGCACAAGAACAGACATATAGATCAATGGGATAGAATAGAGAACCCAGAAATCGACCCAAACCACTATGCTCAATTAATATTCGACAAAGGAGGCATGAACATACAATGGAGTCAAGACAGTCTCTTCAATAAATGGTGTTGGGAAAATTGGACAGATACATGCAAAAAAATGAAACTAGACCATCAACTTACACCATACACAAAAATAAACTCAAAATGGATAAAGGACTTAAACATACAACGGGAAACCATAAAAACACTAGAGGAATCCAAAGGCAGCAAAATCTCAGACATATGCCAAAGCAATTTCTTCACCGATACCGCTCTTAGGGCAATGGAAACTAAAGAGAAAATAAACAAATGGGACTACATCAAAATAAAAAGCTTTTGCACAGCAAAAGAAACCATCAACAAAACAACAAGAAAGCCCACTGAATGGGAGAACATATTTGCCAATGTTATCACCGATAAGGATTTAATCTCCAACATTTACAGGGAACTCATACAACTTAACAAAAGGAAGATAAACAACCCAATCAAAAAATGGGCAATGGATCTAAATAGATACTTTTCAAAAGAGGACATAAGGAAGGCCAAGAGACACATGAAAACATGCTCAAAGTCACTAATTATTCGAGAGATGCAAATCAAAAGAACAATGCGGTACCATCTTAAACCTGTCAGAATGACTATCATCAACAAATCAAATGACAAGTGCTGGTGAGGGTGCGGAGAAAACGGAACTCTCCTGCACTGCTGGTGGGAATGCAGACTGGTGCAGCCACTGTGGAGAACAGTATGGAGTTTCCTCAAAAAACTAAAAATGCAACTCTCATTTGATCCAGTGATCCCACTTCTAGAAATATATCCCAAGAAACTAGAAACACCAATCAGAAAGGATATATGCACCCCTATGTTCATAGTGGCACAATTCACCATAGCTAAGTGCCCATCAGCAGATGAGTGGATTAAAAAACAGTGGTACATCTACAAAATGGAATACTATGCTGAGGTAAAAAAGAAGGAATTCTTACCATTTGCAACAGCATGGTTGGAACTGGAGAGCATTATGCTAAGTGAAATAAGCCAGTCAGAGAAAGATAAATATCACATGATCTCACTCATTTATCGAATATAATGAACATAAACTGATGAACAAAAACAGATCCAGAGATATTGTAGAAAGCTTTATTTCTGTGGAATTATACCCCTGAGTTTCCAAGGTCCCATTTCCCTTCATCCCACCATAGAAGTCTAGCTGTGGCTTCAGCAGAGCTAGGATCAAAGCCAGTGTCCAGAGTTTCCATTCTATGTTGGAGTAATCCAACCCAGTATCGAGCTAGCTTAGTTTATGTTCCCCACTGCTGTCCATTAGGCCATACGTGTGGGGTCTTCATGGTCACATGGCTATGAAGGATCATAGGCAGATGAGAAGCCAAAGGAACTAGAGTCAAGAACCAAGACAGACAAGCAAAACAAGAGAGCAAACTCCTTTTGGGGGGGATTATGTATTCCCAAATTTTCGTGGGCTTGCATTGGCCCTGCCTCCTCTAGCCAATGATCTCTGTTCCCAGGTTTGACTGACAGGCATCTTCCATATGTCATCCTGACTTTATTGTGCATGAGTCTATCTCCCCTTTGTTGGATCCCTTCCCCAGTGATCTGTGGGGAATGGGTCAGTGATTCCCTGGGGAGTGTGAAATTGCAGCTTCCCAGTGGAGCTGCCCAAATGGCCATGCTTATAATGTCCGGCCTTCCCTTTGCTCGTTTCCTATGACTAATAACTAGCTAATTACAATGTTGTCAAATAGATCTTAAACTAGTCAATATTCTGGTGATACTATGTCCTTTATATCATACTAGAGGCCTGGTGCACTAAATTCATGCATGGAGTGGGGGGGAATCCCCTCAGCCCAGCCTGCATCCTCTCCAATCCAGGACCCCTTGGGGGATGTCCCCGGGATCAGGCCTAAACCAACAGTCGAACATCCCTCTCACAATCCTGGACCACTGGCTCCTAATTGCTCACCTGCCTGCTTGCCTGGTCACCCCTAACTGCCCCCTGGCTGGCCTGGTTGCCCCTAACTGCCCCCCACTGCTGGCCAGGTTGCCCTCAAATGCCTCCTCTCTGCCAGCCTGGTTGCCCCCAACTGACCCCCACTGGCCTAGTCGCCCCTCACTGACCGTCCCCCGCCCCCCCGCCAGCCTAATCACTCCAAACTGCCTCCCCTGCCAGCCTGGTCACCCCCAACTGCCCCCCTCTGCTGGCCTGGTCACCCTTCATGGCCCCCTGCCAGCCTGGTCACCCCACGCAGCCTGCTATTCAGTCATTTGGTCATCCCTCACTAACCTCCCCCCCACCCCCCACCCCCGCTGGCCTGGTCGTAGGGAGCCATCTTGTGAGGGTGTGAGGGTTAATTTGCATATTACCTCTTTATTATATAGGATTTTTTGTGGAGGTTGCCTTTTTGCAGTACTTTTAGCTTCTGGCTTCCTTTAAATCCTATCCATGAATTGTCAAGCTATGATTTTTAAATATAATGAATTTGGCCAGCATGGAAAACAAATGTTTTAGCTGGTGTGAGAATTCTTAGAAAGAGAGCAACCCTTTATTAAGAACACGCAGCAGCCGAAACCGGTTTGGCTCAGTGGATAGAGCATCGGCCTGCGGACTCAAGGGTCCCAGGTTCGATTCCGGTCAAGGGCATGTACCTTGGTTGCGGGCACATCCCCAGTAGGGGTTGTGCAAGAGGCAGCTGATCGATGTTTCTCTCTCATCGATGTTTCTTACTCTCTATCCCTCTCTCTTCCTCTCTGTAAAAAATCAGTAAAATATATTTATTAAAAAAAAAGAAGAAGAAGAACACGCAGCAGTAACTTTGTTTGGAATAGAAAGTGAGAAATAACAGGACCTGAGTATGGGTAAAATTGTTCTGCCTAAGACAAGACAATGAGCCATTTGCTTAATAAAAATGGGAAGAAAGGGGCAGGAAGGAAAGGAAAATAAGAGATGAAATAAAGGAGAAAGTATAGGTGAAGCAAGACAGGCTGTGTAGTGTGTGATGGGATTTCTGTAGAGACACATGTCTGCATTAAACCTTAAAAATTTTACAAAATGCTCACTGCTAGATTTTTTAAAAAAAGACAGAGAAGGCTCAGAGCTTTGCACATAAGTGACAAGGGTACGAAACAAGGCATCATTCTCTGCTGAGAATTTGTAGAATTAGGAAAAGCATTCTGGCCATGCATTTGGGGCTTAAACCAAGTTTATAGAAATTCTCAAGGAGCAGAGAAACTCATAAAGATACCTAACTGACTTCAGTGTATTTTAAAGATCAAGCATTAGTACATTATTAAGAAGCTGAGAATATACATGTGGATCCAAAAAAATGACAGCATGTCTGGGTCAAATGCAGGCTTCCATATCAGTAATGAAGTATGATTGTCTGAAGAATAACATCATCATGCCTTAAAAATATGAACAAATTTGGTTCTCTGATATCTGTACACAAAGTAACTCAAGTAGATAGCAATATGCTAAGTCTGTAACTAATGTAAAGTGTTTTGTCATGCAGAAAATTTCAACTGGAAAAACTATTTGTATTATCCTGACAAACACAATTTAAGTAGGAATAAGCAATATAAAAGCTATTTCATAATTGACTTTCAACATTTACATATTTATTTGTTCACTGGGTATTTATTGAATACCTGCATTCCACTGCAGAGTCCCTTTGTAAGAATTCATTCTTGAAAAAACTCAGTAACTAAGGAGATAGATTTTTAGACATAGAAAGTTAAAAAGAAAAAAGTCAATTAAAACTTTTTTATTTGCTAGAAGATACTTTCAGAAGCTGAAGTGTCCTTGCTTATACTTTGGGAACTAATTAATACCTAATAAGTCACACATAACAAAAGCTATAATATATCAGGTAACAGAAAGATCACTTTGAACTTAGTAATCAGTAAAGCCCTTACACAATGAAGGCGTTACCTTTGGTTTGTATTTCAGTGTAAATAATAATGTGGAGGCTAAAATGTTAGGACATCTTCAAGTCTGCTGGGCGTGGGGGAGGCACACAGAGACTTTTCGGAAGAGGAAAAGAGGAAGAATCAGGAACCTATGGTCTACACCTCTCTAATTATGAGACTTGGAGCAGGTTGATTAACACCTTTGAATGTCTGCTTTTGGATTGTAAAGTAGAAATGAATAATATCTACCCCACCTTCCTCACAGTAGTGCTATAAAAATCAAATAAGTTTACATATGTGGAAATAATACAAACACTTTAAAGTTTCATACAAATATAAGTTAATTTTCTTTTTGTTACTATCAGAGATTGCCCTACATTTTGAAGATGAATAACCTCTTGGGTTCTCAAGGAATGTCTTTTATTGAAGTTCATCTTAGCCACCGTGAAACCAAATACTAGTTATTTCTCTAACATTTATCTGTTCTTTCAACTTTCCTCTTACCCCTGGAGTTTGGGTTTTTTAAATTTAGTAAGAACACTTTCCAGGAGTTCTGCTGCCTATTACCTGACCACGATGTGCCTCCAGACTTAATAAAACAAACTGCTGTCCACTCGTGCTCAGTTGACACTGACTTGGCCCATACTTAGACATAAGACCTCAATCACATCTGATGTGAAAATTACCATGAATAAACCTGCAGTGTAATGTACATTTTCAATCTAGATTGTGTGTCTAGATTTACTCTAAGAATAAGAGGAACCAAAAAGGTTTTAAGCACATGTTGGGAAAGTGGCAAATTTACATATACAATGTTTATATAGATTATCTCATACATATTCAAAACATTCCTTATAGATATTAATTTATACTTTTCTTAAAATGTATTTTTATTGATTTCAGAGAGGAAAGGAAAGGGAGGGAGAGAAAGAAACATCAATGATAAGAGAGAATAATTGTTTGGCTGCCTCCTGCATGCCCCTTACTAAGCCCCCAACCCAGACATGTGCCCCAACAGAGAATCTAACCATAACCTCCTGGTTCATAGGTCAATGCCCAGCCACTGAGTCACTGCAGCTGGGCAATTTATGATACATCTTATTTCAGAAAGAAATTAAGGCAGTTTACAAAAACCCATACAACATGATAAATTTAGATTTTAACAAAAGTAAGAGAAAATCAGATGGAATATAAAATGAAAGCAGGAAAGAAAAGATAAACCCAAGAGTAAGTGAAGGTAATATCTAAAACCATGCTTCAAAGTTATTTATCTTTGTTTAAAAGAAGCCAAAAATTATTTGTACATGTTTTACAGTACCCTGCAAAAAAAAAAAAAAGAAAATGCAAACTATTTCATAAATTATACTTATACATTTTTAAATAATATGTTATCATTTATTCAATAAATATTTATTAAGTATCTACTAGATGAAAGGTAAAAGTGCAGTTCAATGAGTTACTAGTACAGTGGTGATCAAGATGGACAAAATTTCTGCCTCTTGGAGTTTGCATACTTGTAAGGGAGACAAATAATACACGAACATATATACTATAACATTGGCTAGTAATAAATGATAGGGGGAAATTAAGGTACAGAATAGAGAGTGACTAACAGAGGAGGTGTAGTTATTTTAGATCAGGTAGGCAATAAAGACCTCTTTGAGGAGGTAACATTTGAGCACAGATATGACTGAAGTTGATTTCATTATGAGTTAGACAAGAAGCTACTGAAGATTTTAAATAAGGAATAATATGGTCTAATTTATTTTTACTTTTTAAATTTATTGATTTGAAGAGAAAAACATCGCTTTGTTACTTCATTTCATTTCATTCATTCATTCATTCATTGGTTGCTTCTTGTATGTGACCTAAGTTTTTCTCTTGAGCAAATGAGTAGGGGTCATAATGGAACCTGTCACCCTGAGGGTTTCAGTTTCCAGAAGTCTTTTCAATAGTGGCTGCTGTTTATGTCCGCCCCTCCCCACCTCCCTGCAAACATGACTCGTGAGCAGCAGCCCTTGGTCATGGGCCTAAGTCTTGCTGCAACTGCACACTGGGGCCTAAGGGTAGTAACAGCTTCCTGCAGGTGGGAATCTCCAGGTGCTTCACGGGCCTTTACTGCTCCCACTAACCTGCACTCACTTCTCTAAACAGCCCCTAAGTTAAAGCCTCCCTGTCAAACCTGATAAGACAGAGGAGTGCACAGTTTGGGAAGCACAGGAGGGTCCAACACGAAAGAGGCTTGTGAGATGGAAGAAGCCAGGAGGGCAGGAACCCAGAAGCCAGGAGGGCCAAGAATCATCCATGTCAGTACTTTTCAACTTGGCAATACCTTCCTCTTAAAGTTGTTTGAGAAAGTTGTGCAGGTTTTCTTTGCTCTCATAATAATAGGGAGAGTATTCCTGGCATTTAGTGGGCAAGAACTGGAGATGATAAGAGTCCTCCTATATTCTGGATGGTTCCAGAATATCAATTATTTTGGATGATCCCAATTATCAAAGAATAGCCTCATGTCTCATTTGAATGCCTGGTTAAACAGTCATATAAGTATGTGTGTGTGGGGGGGAGACTATTTGATCTAAGCTTAGTTCTTATTTTAACATAAAGTATTTTTGCACAGTTTTAATATAAACATTTTACCTTTTCAATTAATGCAAATGCCATGTAAATCAAAGAAGTTTTTATGGATTTACTTGAAAATGTATGAAAGTTAATTTATCACTTTAGAAAAATTATGTTATGATAGCATGGTATTTAATTATCTACTATAACAGCCATTTCAGTCTGTAATTCAATATTTATTGCAAGAGGATTACTATTTGTTTATGTCTCCTTGTACAGTTGAGCTTGGGCAGTCATATATTGAAGTACATATTATTTATATTATACTTTTTTTCTCAGATTACATTTGGGTAATTATATTGATGTTTCAATACTGTGTGTGTTGTTAGAGGATATCTATGTAATTCATTTCAAAATGGTAAAAGGAGCATAACAATGGATGTTATAAAACTTAAAATATTTGTTATGGAGGAGGTATTGGGCCCAATACAATTGAGAATAACTGATAAACATGGACATTGAAATCTGTGAAAATGGTGACTGTTTACTGGTAAAGAGAGCCAGATGCTAAAATTTTCAATGAATGAGAAGGAATGACTACAACAGTGGCTCTGAAGATGCACTTCACCTTCAATTATCTAGGGAGCTTCTCTCAGTCCTAATTCCAGGATAGCCACATTAGAATCTCTCAGAATGGAGCCTAGACATCAGTATTTTTAAAAACTCCTCAGTGCAGCCATTTTTTGAGAACCACTGAACCAAAAGATCAGGAGAAAACAACAAGAAGGAGCTGAAGGTGTTGAAGTCTGACGGCATGCCATTTTTTTAAAATCAATGGTTTTTCAGGATTGGGGGAAGGA
The DNA here is from genome assembly GCF_027574615.1 of Eptesicus fuscus. Taxonomy (NCBI): domain Eukaryota; kingdom Metazoa; phylum Chordata; class Mammalia; order Chiroptera; family Vespertilionidae; genus Eptesicus; species Eptesicus fuscus. The sequence continues at coordinate 55,200,849 of NC_072483.1, read as the reverse complement.
AAGAAATGGTCCAAAATTAACAATGGGGAGCAAGGAGAACTCCCCACTCCAACTCTGGATCTGAAGAAAATAGCAGCCACTATTGAAAAGACTTCTGGAAAACTGGAACCCTCATGGTGACAGATTCAATTATGAACAATAGTTGTAAATAAGAGGAATGCAGTAAAGAGAACATTTCAGGATGAGGTTGGGGATATGGGGGTGTCTGCCAAGTTCCAGAGCCACAGTAAAAGGACATGGAGTGACTGCGAAGGGGACAAGCTTAAGTCATATTAGGAAATCTCCAGAGAGCATGCTGAGAGGGAGGGAGGGAGGGAGGAAGGGAGGGAGAAAGGGAGGGACGGGGGGGAGGGAGAGAGAGAGGAGAGAGAGAGAGAGAGAGAGAGAGAGAGAGAGAGAGAGAAAGAGATCCAGGAGTGACCTGGGAGAGAAAGATGGAGTGCATGATGAGATGTGCCCGATGTTAGAGGAAGATGGGCAAACCGTTCTAATTACAGCCCCTGCAGCAGACACTGTCAGTGCTCAGACTAGAGCCTCGGGGTTCCTTTTCCTTGCCTGGTGCCCTGCCCCTCGCTGCTTTGTGTTTTTGCTTCTTGAGGTTGGCACCTGCAACTCCCTTCAGAGCATTGCCCTTGAGCCAGTGGAGCACCTGGCAGAGCTGGAAATGCCTGGGAGCTTACACTCCCACAGAGGCAGCCTTGGCCGAACAGTGACGTGCAGAAACAGGAAGACCCGGCTGCCTTGTATTTGGCAGCAACTGCAAAGCTGCTGTTAGATGATTGAGGAAAAACTCTAGGTCTTTATTTTCATCCCAGAGTGTTTGTGTGTATGTGATCAAGCTGAAATGATCCTTCTCACTTTGCCTAAAAGTGTCCCTTTGCTTGGCTTCTCCCACTTCCTTACAAGTTTCTCCTTGAAAACACTGTAATAAATCACTTGCTCTTATATTAGTCTCTTGGGATCAGCTTCTGGGAAATTTGACCCAAGGCAGCATCTTTCTTATGGTCATCAAGCAGCACGTGTTAGCAGGAGCAGGAGGCATCCTGGGAGGCTCTCAAAGCACCCGCTGAGGACAACATCACCGAGCAAACTGGGGACAGTGCAAGTAGAATTACTGATGTGACTAATTCTGATAGATCACAGAGTAAGTTTTTCCATGGGACCTTGTAAAGAGGACAACACTCCCAGTAACACCTTTCAGAAACTCTCACACCTATTTCAAAAGGATGTTTCCTACACCGTTATCATCACTTAGTATAATAAAATGTTGTCATTTAGGAACAAGCAACTGTGTAGGTTGTATGTGGTAGTCTGTATACCCAGCTGTCCTGTAGTTTATTTCATCTAGAGAGAGATTTTAGAGTACTTAGAAAAAGAGAGGGACCTATATCCATCAGGTAATCCCCTTAAATATTGTTTAAAGTAGCTGAACTTCCAATAACATTGAGTATCAGTCAGTTCAAAGTTATTGTTTTCTGATCAGCATTCGTAACTAAACCCAAGTTGCTGCTTAAGTGAAGAGCAACACATTTTAAGTGTCAGTCAAGGTGGTGCTATAATTGTCAGCGATTGTAAAATGGCATAAATGATGAAGTGTGTGTATTAAGATTTAATGCACCCACCTGACTTCTAGCTTTGTCTTGTCCTCACCGATTATTCAATGTTTTGGAGGCAGAGATCAGATAATTGTATCAAAAAGGCTGTACTCCCAGAACTGTCCCAACAAAAACAGAGACTTTCACAATTACTGCTTCATATTAGGAAATGCATAGGTTTTGTTTCCTCTCTCCAAAATACACTTTAAGTCCCAAAGGAAAGAGAAAAGGGGAAAAGATGTCCATAGTATATATGTGGATGAATTCGAGAGATAATGGATAGATGATTTTAAAAAAACACTCTAATGTTAGGGTACATCTTGAGAAATCAAGTGATGGCTAGAATATGGAATTTTTAATCAATAGATTGCAAGCTCAATAACAACATAATACTAACTTTTAATTACCAGCGTGGTAATAGGAAGATGTGATTGTAACAAGAGCAAAGTCATCCAATTATTTCTTGTGGGAAGGCATTTCCAACACTAAAAATAGAAAAAAAAATAATGGTAAGTACAACATGAGGTTGCCAAAGCTTCAGCTCTCTTAAGACCTTTCTTCAAGGGGCAGTCCACTGAAATGAGGGAACCCCAACAGCAGGGCGATGAAGAATGGGTTGCTCTCTGTGGAGTTGGGGATGGGGAGAAAAAACTGTGGAGTGGAAGATATCTCAATAAGACCATCTACCCAGGAAACCCCACAGGGGATAATCCCATATGGAGCACCCAGAGATCAACACAGTTGCTGTAGGAGAAAATCAGTAGTATTTGGCAGCAACTGCAAAGCTGCTGTTAGATGACTGAGGAACAACCCTCTGATGAAGAGGACCACCGATTCATCACTTTCCAGCAAGTACTCCAACCAGCAGAACTTCTCCTTCCTTGATCCTACACACACACACACACACACACACACACGCACACACGCACACACGCGCACACACACACACAGACACACACACGCACACACACACACACACACACACACACACACACACTTGAAGAAGAGGAATCAGGCTACAACTGCAAATAATCTTTGTCAATCTTGGAAGCCAAGTATGAACTGAATGCTAGGTTTTTGGAGGACTTTCGTAACAATTGAAATAAATAAAAAATGTGCCACTCTACGTGAGCACAAGTGATTAAAGTGCCACTTGTCAATATTATATTATCATCTCAATACACTAAAATATGCCAGCCAGTTCAGTGATAATAGAAAAGTACGCCCTGTTTTTACAATGCTGAGCTGCAACCTTGCATTTCTGTAAGGGTCTAACCTCTGTCAGTAACCTGGCCTTCCATTTGAGCTTTTATTAAAAGTAAAAAAAGTTGTGTAGCAGAAAAAACTACACATAGTTTAGTGTCAATCTGGCTCTATTATATACCAACTTTTATGATTTCAGACAAGTTTCCCTCTTTTGTTAAACATCGCTGAGTCTTAATTATCTAAAATTTAAAATGCGATCGGTAATACTTACCTAAACAGTCAGCACTCAAGCTCAAGAAAAACTGGTTTTCATCCCACCCACACCCTAAACCTCTAGACCAATTTTAAATGCGACATTTTTCAAACAAGGGACATGCATCACACTAATCCCTGTTATCTTTTAAATCAGTGAGTTATTTCCTTTATAACCATGCTAAAGAAGTGAACAGATAGTTTCCCTCCAGGATTTTGTTTTGTTTTGCATCTTTAAGTGGTACTTAACATTTAGACAGTGATTGTACTATAAATCTAGAGTGTGTGTGAATTTAGAGCCCCAGTTCGCTTTAGCTTGTTAAGTCTGAGCCTCAGCAGCTTTTGCAGAGCAGGAATACATGCCTAGGTTGTATGCCTTCCTGTGTGCATATTTGTCTTCCTTCCTAGTTATTTGAGTTAGTCCCTTTAATTTTTTTAAGACAGCAGTATATTTGCATGTGGCCTAGTTATAATGAGTTCTTGCTTTATCCCAGGATAGGTTTTCTTAGGCTACCACACAAGTGCCCTGCATCCTGTCAAATGTACTATTTAAATATTTGGATTTTTTTCTTCTTGCTTTCTTATGGCTTATCTTCCTTCTATTTTTTGATGATGATTGTTTCCTGGCTCTCAATGGCTCTGATTTGCACGCCCTTAGTAACCTTATAGTTAGCTGCTGTAATAGTCCACCACAGTGTCTGGAGTCTTTACAAATGGTTCCCTGTTGCAAATGGTATCTATAAGCATTTCACAAGGAGGGTAAGTCAACATGGTTAAGTGGGCTGCCTCAGAAAGGACCTGTGTAACTCCTGGAGCGGAACAGAGATGCTGCTACGAAGCAATTTCTCCTCCCACGAAAACAATCGCTTGGCTTCAGTGTTCAGTGGCTGCCTCTGTGCAGGTGAGAGAGACACAGGAGGAGGAAAATTCCAGGTATTCTTCTGGAATCTATCACCTAATTTGTCTGGTCTGAGCAAGGCCCTGTGGATTCTATGCTAGATGCAAAGATTAACAGGTGACTTGTCAGGGATGTGAGACATACAGACATATGATCATATAAAAGGCTGAATGTGAGAAGGAACATGGGAACCCAGAAAAGAAAGTATTTCTAATCAGGTCCAGATAGGCGCCCTGGGTAAAGGGCTACTTCTAGTCCCAGCCCACTCTCAGGTCTCAGTGCTCTCCTGCAGGCAGTGTGCAGTGGCCTAATGGCTCCTGCTATTTCCTCTGGCCGTGTCCCCTTCCTCACACTGTGGCCAGGATGATTTTAAAATGTGAAAGTCAGATGCTGGTTATTCCTTTTCTATGGCCCTTTAGCGGCCTCCTGTTGCCATGGAGTCTAACCCAGACACTTTCCCAGAGGCATGGGGCCCTGCCTGCTTCTCAACTCTCACCATGTGTCCACTCCACTGTATCTGTGCTGGCTCCTTGCTGGTCCCTGGTTTTTTTCAAGCATGTTCCATTGGCAGCATCTTAGTACTTATAGTGCCTTTTTCCTAGGACCCTCTTCTTCATACTCTAACCATAGGCTGTGCCTGGATTCTAGCCTTGCCTCTTGAGAACCTCTCCTCTCTCCAAGTCATTGGCTTGATACTCTGCCAGCTTCTCAGGTGCTTTGGGAATGAGCTTTCCCATTACTCTCCTTAGAACAGATCTTAGAGCAGGCTTCTCAAATCTCTTATTGGGGCAAAGTAGCTGCATGACCCATTACCAGGGCAGTGAATTAGATAATGTCTGAGTCAGAGTATGATAACATAAGGGTCAGGTATGAAACCTATGCTCTACTTCCAATGCTTCACTCATTACCTGTGTGACCTCAATCAAGTTACAGAACCTCTCTGTCTTTGTATCTCCCTAGGTCCAAACTTCTTTCCTTCATTCCTCCGTTTCTTCATTCCATGCATACTTACCGAGGGCCTGTTCTATGCATGGAACTGTGCTAGCCCCAGGGCTGAGGTGTGACTAAGACTCCCACCATTTATGCTCCTAGGAGCTTAAATTTGAGCACAGGAGATAAACATGAAGCATTTTCATTCCATGTGCAGATGGAATGACGATCTCCCTCCCAGGCCACTGACTGGGTGAATCCTCTGTATAGGGGAGAAAATAAATACTTGAAATTCTCCAAATTCTGTTACACAGACCAGTGGAAAAGAGTGCCCTTCTTGGAAATTTAAATTGGCTCAAGATACAGGGAAATCTCTCATTTCAAAGCTTCCCAGAGTTGGTTATTTTGGTTTTTTCTTTGTTTTTCCTAAAGAGTATATGGCTTTGTTATTGAAAAAGGCACAATAATGGGTCCTGCTTTTATGTACTTCTTATGAACAGGTAGGCTTGTGAGCATGCTCAGAAAGCATGGAGTAGACAAAAGAAATGAGTCATCTATCTGCAGGAACCATCATCTCCACTGAGAAGAGGGTTAACTGTACAGATTAAGTTAGATTTAGGGAAAGGTTTTTATTCTTTAATATGGATTTAAGCTAAGGCTATGAGAATTACTGTTTTCCCCTGGAGTGTGTGTGTGTGTGTGTGTGTGTGTGTGTGTGTGTGTGTGTGTGTATAAAGTGTTCCAAAAGTTCCTTCCACGAGATTTAAAAAAGAAAGAGGAAAGTGAAACTCTGCTAGGGTTAGCTACCTTGAATTAAAAAAAGGAAAAAAAAACAAACCCTTTCTAGGTGGTTTTATAGAATGCCTCCATGGTTTTATTTCAGATAGAACTCAGATTTTAAGAAGCATTCCACTATGGTATTCCTTAACTACATCTTGTAGATAAGAGAGGCAAGAATTATAAAGCAAGACCGGCACTTCTAAGAAGTTGAACAAATAAATTAAACTTTACCCAAGATGATCTAAAGAGATCTTACTCTCTAAGGTGTAGAGGATGGAAAACCAGATTAGGATTAAGGTTGCCCATAAGGAAAAGCTGTGCAAAAGTGTTTCTTAAACTTTTGTAATGGTGATGGTTCACATACAGTTTCAATATGTTTTTCTCCTGTCCTACAATTTCCTCTGGCAATCCCTTACTCTTCAGTAAAGAGCTACCCATGGCCAGCCCCTCCCCCATCACTGAAGTTCCCTCACTGGCCAACCTCCCAGGGAAGTCAGAGGGCAAATAGTTCATACTTGGCACAGTCTCCTGTGGCAGAATGAGGGGATGGAGGAGTGTTGATTTGCATGTGCAAATCTAGCAAAATCAACAGAACCACTGATTAAAACCATTCTTGTTGTCATTGGAAATACGAAACATACAACACATGCATTTTCAAGTAAATAAAGCAAGTTACTTTTCATTAAATAACGAAAGTATATCTACAATGTATATCTACCTCAAAGTATATCTACAATGTTGTTTCCTTTATTTAGTGACAGATTTTTTTTTTTTTGCCTGATCAGTTAGCAGCATATTAGCAACCACTGAGAATGGATATGCACACAGGCTGAGAGAGAGGAACCTAGCACATCCCTCGTACACTGTGCATGTTGGACAGGGACCTCAAGGAGTGAAGTCATGGGAGATGAGGAAGGTGAGGAACAGTTTGACCAAACTGTTAAAGGAAGTTTAAATTTTAAAATGGTTTTCAAAAACCCCCAAAATTCTAACCTACACAGAACAATGTTACCTTATTTTTGTGTCCCTGGGACTTCTTCCCAAAATTCTTTATAAGATCTTCTAGTATTCTTCAGATTAGTTCAGATTTTTCTATGCTCTAATTCCCTGTAGCAAAGGGGGAAGGTACAGGGGGGTGGGGGAGAGAGAAAGAGACAGAAAGGTACATAGAAACCAAGGAAGAGCAAGGAAAACCTGAAGGTGTTCACCCTCAGATGTCCAGTTCCATCCAACTCTTCCTTCGGCCTTTTGCTGCTCTGACAGTAGAACAATAAACTCCAAGCAGATGGCATGCCCCCTCCATCCGAGGTCTATCAGCCACTGCACTTGGCTTTCAAGAACCTCATTCTGTCTCACTCCTGACTGAACTACTGCAGCACACCTCGTGCTGCTAACATTAAGGTGCATGTACCATGCTTAATCAATTGACTCCATATTTTAAAATGTGATGGTTTCAGGTGAAAGATCCAGAGAATGAATAAAATAGTTATGCAGGCTCCATTATATGGTACTAATTGATTTTTAGTACCTCTTTCTAAGCCAAAGAAATGTAAATGGGTTAATTTGGAATAGCTGTTAGCAACACTTAATCTTTTCATGCCTGAAATTCATATTCTGTGGTTAAAGCTAAAAAATCTCTTTGAAACCCTTGGCATCAAATAAAATGGAAAAGATAAGCTGGACTTTGTTTTAAGGGCACTCATTCTTTAATAGTTATTTGGGTCTTTTTGCTAATAGAAAAGCAAGATAATTAGTCCACAAATGTGAGATCCACAAGAACAGATACTTTTATCTGTTTGTTCACTAATGTACTCTCGGTGCTGAAAACGGTGTCTGGCAATCCTAGATACTCAGTTAATACATGTTGAATAATAAATGAGTAGCTAAAGCCCCAAAGACTATCAAACAATTTAAGTATCAAAAATACAGTTAACTTATTTTAGGTGCTAAATACTAAATTAATATGAAAAAATAACTATTGCCATTTTTTAATATTTACTCTTTACCCACCTAAGTTAAGTATTTTATTCAAAACACCTTATTTAACCCTTCAATTCTACCATAAAATGGGTAGTAAAATTTCATAGAGGCTAATATTTAATGAACCCAGGATTCACATTCTCATCTATTTATCTCCACAGTCTAATCTCTTAAGCACAAAGCTATACCTACAGCTTGTATCACCAAAGAGTAACATCTCAAACCTGGAATTTAAGATTTACTTCTTGAGTCAGAAGCCTCTCCCGATTTAGACCCAGACAGCTTTAGATCTGGATGTCTGTGAGGCCACATTCCTCGGAGTAACAGTGCACACATTATTTAATTTCCTTGGGCCTCAGTTTCTTCTGTGTGTGTGTGTTTTATCTGTAGGATGTATTTAATTATCCTACTTTATAGAGAAGGAATTTATTAGAATTAGATGGGACATTCTTGTGAAGCTTGCCTAGTACATAATCAGTGTTTGTTTTTGTGATTTTGTGACTTTATCCACAAAAGCACAATAAAGTAGGTATGTTAAATTACTATATTGTGAAACAAAAATGCGTAGAAATGTGATCTAAGTAATTCCAACACTGAAAACACTCATTGTCACAAGATTATATTTTTCCCCTTTTGTTGGGTGGAGGTGGAAAAGGTATCTTATTCCTAGGATCCCAAGGTGGACTTTGGCAATAACAGACCCATCCTCAGGAAATCTTAGCCACTTTTGTTTTTTGTTTTTCTTTATTGATTAAGGTATTACATATGTGTCCTTATCCTCCCCCATTGCCCTCCATCTCCCCACTCATGCCCTCACCCACCTGGTGTCTGTCCATTGGTTAGGATTATATGCATGCATACAAGTCTTTTGGTTGATCTCTCCCCCTTACCCCCGCCCTCCCCTACCCTCCCTCTGAGGTTTGACGGTCTGATCTTAGCCACTTTTGATGACTAATCAAGGAAGCATGAGAGGTCAGACTGACATTCTTGTTTCATTCATTTATAGCTTTATTTTCAGAGCACAGAAAAGTAAAGAGGAGAACATAGCCTGCTAATTACTTTTTACTAACTCCTAATTACTAGCTCTTTTTGTTTATTAAATTTTTCATTTCTTCCTATGATCACAGATATCTTCCTTTATTGCTTAACTTTTCCATATTACAGGTGAGCACAAGATGTCCTCTGGGAACTCTCCTCTTTGTTCTACTTGTACTGAAGGGCATTTTAATTACTTAAGCCTTTCCACTTTTTTCTGAGAATTATTACATACCAGAGTAGAACTCATCCTAAAGTGAATACAATGTCTAAGCAAATGTTTGTCTGAGTTCCTCGTTTCATTGAGGACTTCCACCTAAGGGAGGCCAAGCCATGATGGGCAAGAAAAATAAGGGGGGAATAGATGAAGAGGAAGAAAAAATAGCATACCCCTTATCCTGTTGATTTTAGGAATGATTAGCTCCTTATAAATCTCTGGCAGATAGCAGACAAAAAATTGATGTACTGATATGACAGACAATAAAGTACCAGTGGGAAATAGAAGGCATAAGATGACAAGAACTACCAGGTGACAATTTTTAAAAAGTGTTTGGGTGTGAACCAAACAAGCGTAAAGCAGGAGTACAGGTGAGACAAAGGAGGATGCTCTGGATTTGCTTGAGAAGACAACAGGGCAATGCTAGGAACACTCACAGAGAACAAGCTGGGTTAATACAATGTTTCTCAACTTAGACTCCTCGTAATGATCACCTGGGAAGCTATTTAAAATCCCAGTGCCTAAGCTGCCACTTCGACCATCGGAATCAGAATCTCTAAGAGTAGGATCTGGGCATCCACAATGTTTTAAGTTTTTGGTGACTCCCATGAACAGCCAAGCATGAGGGCCACTGGCTGAGCAGGGGGGTTCAGTGCATGGTTCCTCCCATCACTCTGAGTTACACAGAAATTTTAATGGGCTGAGTCATTATTTCTAAAAGTGATAGTAATAGACCAAGCGCATTTTCCTGTATGAAATTCACTGACTGAGTTTCCTGTATGAATTCTTCTGACAATGAACAGCTCCTGTCCATTGTCCGAACTGGTGACAATGCTACTTGTAATAGCTGAATTGCTGCTCTGATTGAGTCTCCTGGGTGGCAGACTTACAAACAGAGCTGTTGGTGAAAATCTAGATCTCCGAGAGCAGCTGCAGATAGAACCTGTCTGTCCTCTTTCCAGCTGCTTATGGGAACACTTGCCACCCCAGGCAGCTGTCCCGGGGCATAACTGAATGAACCTCTGCCAGGACCACCAACAGCTGCTAAAATCAGCTGCCATGGAAGGTGAAGGGGAGAAGGGGGTGGGGAGCACTTCTGTAGCCATTGCCGGTTCCTTGGGGAATCCATGATCACTCCCCAATGTTAACCTGGGTGGATGGGTCACAAAAAGGAGGAAGCTTGTGAAACAATTGTAAAAAAAAATCTACAAATAGTTAATATTAAGGAGGATATGCTTTGATAGGAAGCTATTAATAACTTTCCATTTATTTGGAAGCAAATATCTGACATTTAAAAAAATTGTCTTGAAATACTAATATATATTTCAAATTCACAGGACTAGTTCATTCTTTTCCCTTCCATTGTTCCTTTTTTTAAAAATATGAAAATTAATACATTTTCCTTTTTGTACTTAACAGGTTTTATAACATGAGCTAAGGCTTTTTTAAAAGATACTTTAAATGAATGAATATTTCATTTCAAACAGCAGCAGTTTACATATTTTTCAAATGTATTTTTAGTGAATCAGAAACTATATTTAAAAGTGTTAACAAATTCTGGAGCTTAAGACATATATTTCTATTTCACTGGTGCCTGGTGAGTGTTGCTAAGTAGTGGGAGTGAGTAAACCTCACAGTCTAGAAAGTGAGCTCATTATCTTTTTAGTTCAAGATATGATAGCTTAACCAACAGAGCTGAAGTTAAAAATATAAACAAAGCATAGTTTTGATGTAATTGCATAACTTCATGTACTTTCATGGTTCAGGGTCTATAGATTTTAAATGACACCAATTCTCTTCTATCTTAAAGCCTCAGGTGTATCAGTAAGGTTGCAAATGTATTTTAACTCCACCACCAATGTCTTTTTGAGGTCATTTTTTTTCTTGCTCCAGGTAAAACCTATTTTTAATACATTTTTTATGAGATTGTTCAAGAGAGAATATATACATATCAATACATCTCTGAAGTAAAGAAAGGCAGATTTAGGAAGAATCTAGTGAATTAGAGAAAGTTCAAAGAAGCATAATGTTCATAGCCAAAAGGTGGCATCTGGAACAAACATGGGATGAGGGAGGAATAAGGGATATATTAGTCAGATCAATTTCTATTACAGATTGCAGAAGTCAACTCATAATGGCCTAAGCAAAATAAATATTAACACTTGAAAAGTAGTCATTTTTAGTTGAATGCATGTTTTTGAAAGATACCCCCTTAGGCATCCCATTCTTCCATCTCCATTTTCCTTTGTAGGCCTTCATCCCTACAGGAAGATCCATGCATACACAGCACCAGCGTAGCCATCAGAGAGGAAAGAAAGCACCTCTTTCAAACATATCTAGTCTAGGGACTGAATTTCACTGAACCAGATTAGATCAAATGCCCTTCTCTGAGCTGAACTGTGGCTATGAAATATACCAAAATACCCAGGTCGCTTGCTGACTCCTGGATCTGGAGAAGGGTAGAGTCATTCATACCTGAACCACACAGACTGAAAGTGGAGAAAAGTTGTAACCCAAAAGAAAATGCGTGTTATGGACAGGAACACACATATGCATGCACGTGAACATACACACACACACACACACACACACACACACACACACGGAGACTCCTTATATCATTTAGCACCCCATATGATATCCTCAAAATAGGATGATTCAAGGAAGCTTTGATAAAGGACTATTTACTTAATTAAGATATGGGCAGGGTATAGAATAAAACGCAGAGAATAGGAACAAGAGTGGAAACAACAGTTACAAGAATCTGGAAGAAGAGAATCTTTCAGAAATGGTCACTCTGAGAGAAGCAATGGCTTTTTGTCAAGTGACAGAGCCAGCACAAGGCAACTTGGCAGGGAGGAAGCCAGAAGAGTAGATACACCAACCTCTCTTTCTTCTCCCTCCCTCTAATCTCTGTCTGAGATCCCCTTTGGCCAAACCCAACAGGAAGCCATATGGCAAGGGAGCTCCCAAGGCATGATAAAAACAAGGGAGAGTGGATCTGCCAGAGCAAACATAAGGTATTTATAGCACATACACTCTCTACAAAAAGATAGTCCATGATAGTGTTCAGTTGTAAATGTATAACAAAACAAATTCCATTACAATAAATGGCATGGAAATAAAGATATCTGTATAACTTAAAGGAAATCCATCCTCAACCCCATATTATCTCTAGTCCCAACATTTATTTCTCTCTACTTTTCTTCATAATCAAGTTTCTTGAAAGAATAGTTAACATACCCTGCTTCTACTTTCTCCCAGTCCATTCACTCCATAATTGCCCCCTACACTTTATAGAAGTGGTTTTCCAAATGCAGCCTCCAGACCAGCAGCATCAATATCTCCTGGGAACTTGTTACAGATGCAAATTCAACTAACCTCATCCAAGACCTGCTTAATCAAAAACTGAGAAGTTGGGGTTTATCTGTGTTATAGCAAGCCCTCCAGTTGATTCGGAAGCACACTTGAGTTTGAGGATCATCACACTACAGAAAGAGCTATTTCTAAGATGACAAAGGACTCCACCATGCTAGAGTCTATGAGCACTTTTCTGTCTTTATCTTTCGTGACCCTGACCTTTGTGTATGAGATTTGACACTGTGATCTGATCTCTTCTGCAGGAAATCATCCTCTTTGTCCTCCCGTACATCTAAGGTCATAGAGTAGAAATATTCATCCCTGTAGAAATATTAGGATGAAGACCACTGTCTGTGTCTCCACTCATTATATCCCAAACCTCCCTAATACTGGTGAGCACCTGACTGATAATAAGAAGAGTTGATGAAGTAAAAGTAACACTTTTCATGCAAACCCGCCCCCCTTTTAAGTTGCCAACTTGCCAGTTTTACTTTATGTTCTCCCTTTCTCCTGTTTCTTCCATGCACAAAACTCAGTAGGGCACTGTGGAAAGGCGAAACCTGAAGTTTTCCAGCTATTGTGCCAGCTAATGAGAAGAGTATCATTTGAGGAGTAAATAAGAAGGGACACATTTGGACTCAAATCTAAGTCAAATTTCCCAGTCTCACTTTATCAACAAACTAGAGGCCCAGTGCATGATTGAATCATGCACGTGTAGGATCCCCTACACGCTTTCGCTTTTCGCGGTGGAGCTGGGTGCCTGTCCGCTGGTGCACCAGGCCTTTCAGAAGCCTCCGGCTCGGCGGAGGCTTCTGAAAGGCCTGGTGCCAGAGCAGACAGGCACCCAGCTCCCCCGCTTTTGATGGTCCGCGGCCGCTGAGGGGGGCTACCCTGCTGTTGAGAGGCCCCTGCGCCCTCAACTCCCGCCCCCTGTGCCTCTCAACGGCCACTGAGGGGGGCTGCCACGGACACCTGGCTGCCTTGCCGTTGAGAGGTGCATCTGGGTGTCCGCGGCAGGCCCCCTCAGCGGCCGCGGATCTGGCCGTTGAGAGACTCAAGGGGGCGGGAGTCCCACCCCCTGCGCCTCTCAACAGCAGGGTAGCCCCCCTCAGTGGCAGCGGATCCGTGCCTCTCAATGGCCAGATAGGCCACCCCGAGTCCCGCCCCCCAGCCTCCCGCCGCCCAATCATGGGCGTAGCGGAGTGATGGTAATTTACATGTTACTCTATTATTAGATAGGATGATGCTGATATCCTTATCTGCATCTTATGTGTATTTTTCAGTGCAGAATCCATGAAATTAGGGGTGGAGTGTGGTTGTCATCCTAAATCCCACCACAAGATGTATTTACTGAAAAATTGTGAAGATAGGGTCAAGACTTAATAGTTTTCCATCAAAATAAGACATGGACAGATTGAACACCCTACTGTGGCTGAAACAATCACCTTCAACAAGTGGTGGCTTCTGAGCTCTGAATTCTGAAGTCAGCAGAAGCTTACACTGTAGTTGCAGTCTACATGAGTATGGCTAGTGTTAATCGGGCTGGGCTATGCAGCTGAACTTTAGTACAAGTGAGCAAGTGGCCAGTTGGAGCTTTAAGCAAAATTTTAACTGGTGGGCTTGAGCTGAAAACCACAGCTAGGTTTAACCAGAAAAGAGATCTGTCTTAGCAGTCATGATGGGCAATTCAGAGTCTTCAAATGAAACAAACAGAAATCTGGTCAGAAGGGCAAATGGAGTGTTCTTTCCTGAGGTGAGGAAAGACTCCCTTCAGGAATTTAAATTGGAGATGAACTATCACTTATTCTGGGACTTGAGCCCACACAGCATGAGACAGACTTTTGCTAGAACCAGGAAAGGCCACTATCAGGATGAGCAGACTTTCATGCACGCACTATTAGAAGTTGACTCGGCCTGAAATATGACGTACAAGGCTGGAGTCAGCATCTCCCAATCTGTAGGAGCTGAGATTTTTGGAGTCTTGAACATTGGTTGAAATCTAAGATTGCTTGTTCTCAGACTTACCCTGTTTCTTAGCTACTGCTAAAAGACCCATAATCTTAAAAAAAAAAAATCTAGTCCTGCTAAAAATAAAATGTAAGTGGTACAGATGAAGCCATTAAAATAATACAGATTAACCAAAAATAAGGAAATTGGCAATAGCCAATTGACCACTATCATGGAGAAGTTAAAACCAAAACTAGTTCTATCATTTCTATCATTTTTTTCCTCTATCTGTTCTCCAGTTACCACAAAATGCATAATTTTTGACTGACATCTGTGGTGAGAATTTGGATGTTATTATATTCTAAACCCTGGTTATATTATTTTGCTAGGATTGCTACTGTGGGCCTATAGATTTTTGAGCTTTCTTGGTCATATGAATGAGCAAGTAGTATTGCGATGATCCAGTGTGTCAAGAGATAGAAAGCTGCAGAATATAAGAGAATTGTTCTCTGACACTGATTACATTCCAGCTCCAACCCCTAACCTGGGAACTCCTGCCTTCTCCAATCTCCTCACTCACTGCTCCCAATGGAAGAAGGGCTGACAGATATTGGTGAGAGCTACCCTTTCTTGGAGAGAGTTAAGGTGATATAAGATTTTCTTGTGAACACCCTCATTTATAAAACAGTATCTTCCTTTGGCTACGGTGACTCCATTCTCTTCAAATACTTTTCCCATCTCTTTGTCTATTCTTTCTCAGTATCTTTCACCAGCTCCACTCCTTCTACACAGCCCTTCAGTGGGTTCTCCAGGGCACCATCTTCAGTGCTTTCAGAGTGATCTTTTTAAACTGCAAATGGAGACAACATTCTTCAGGTTAAAATCTTTCAATGGATTCCTTTAGCTTTCGGAGTAAAATCTAAACTCTTTAGCTTAGTCTATGAAACATAATCTAAATTAACATTAGGAGTATGAGGCCAACCAAGATGCCCCACACCCCTGCCACTACCATTTTACCCTGACACACAAACACAAAGAGAGAAACAAACAAAAACAAAGAGAGAGAGAGAGAGAGAGAGAGAGAGAGAGAGAGAGAGAGAGAGAGAAAGAAAGAAAGAAAGAAAGAAAGAAAGAAAGAAAGAAAGAAAGAAAGAAAGAAAGAAAGAAAGAAAGAAAGAAGGAAGGAAAGAAGGAGGAGGAGGAGGAGGAAGAAGATAAAAGAGGGAGGGGGAGAGAGAGAGAGAGAGAGAGAGAGAGAGAGAGAGAGAGAGAGAGAACCTGAGTAATTTGCATGGAATAGAAAGTGATCTGTATAGAAGAATTTGGGGATGGGGGAAAAAAGGTATAAATAACACAGTATCTCCATACATTGGTTGGAAAATTATCTAAACCCATCATCACTTTCATTTGATTTAATTTAATTATAGCCATGAAGCTGTGATTTCCAAAAAAAGGGAAATTAAGAAAAACATTCAAATATAACCTAATCTTTAGTGGTCACTCTAGAATCTCATAACAAAACAGCCTATTGGCAGGCTTCGAAGAAAATGATGAAACTTGGCTTATATCTGAAGCTGTGTTACCAAAAAATTGAAGCATAATGATTGCAAGAAATATGATGTAATTACAGTGCATCACTTTAACTCTTGGTCCTTAAAACCTCCATAAAATCGATCACACTGTTATACATAATTTTCAGGTGGTAATAATAATAAGAGCTAATGCTACTGAGAGCTTACCCTGTGTTAGACACTTTGCTAAATGCTATACTTATCTAATCCTCACTAACCCTAGAAGGGAAGCACTATTATCTCCATTTCACAGATAAGAAAATTTGAGTTAAGATACTCTGATTTGGGGTTATCAGTCATTATGTGAGAAGGATGCTAGGGATCCCTTTGTGGCATTCCACATCAATAAGGGCCTGTGAGGAAGTACATGAACTCTCTCCTGATTGGAGAATTGTCTCCAGAGCAGCCCCACTTTGAGCCCAGTAAGAATGAGGAACTGACCCATGAGTTCTAGGAGCTTGGGCCACAGTGGAACAGACGGGGCTCATGAAGGCCTACTGTGTCTTCTTCCTGCTGCACCTGCTGCACGTCCTGCTGCTGGATGTTGCTGCTGGCTCCTTTCGTTTTCCAGGACGTCCTTCGTGCCCTTCCTCCTTTGTGCAGTGCAGCTCAGTGCAGTTCAGGCCCAGGCTGGCTGGTTGCAGCATGACCTTGGGCACCTGTCTGTCTTCAGCATCACTACATGGAACCCCCCGCTACATCATTCTGTGATTGCCCACCTGAACGGGGCCCCTGCCAGTTAGTTGGTGGAACCACATGCACTTCCAGCACCATGCCAAGCCCCACTACCTCCACAAATACCCAGACTTCACCATGCACCCCTTCTTCTTCACCTTGGGGAAAATCCTCTCTGTGGAGGTTGGGAAACAGAAGAAAATGCACATGCCTTGCAGCCGCCAGCACAAACACTTCTTGACTGGGCCCCAGCCTTGCTGCCTCTCTGCTTCCAGGGGTTTAATTTTGATTTTGTTATCCAGCAGAGGAAATGGATGGATTTGGCCTGGATGATCACCTTCTGCATCAGCAGCTTCCTCACTTATGTGCTGTTATTAGAAGTGAAGGTCTCCTGGGCCTTTTCTTCATGGTCAGGTTCCTGGAAAGCAACTGGTTTGTGTGGGTGACACAGATGAATCATATCCCCATGCACACTGATCACGATCTGAACAGGTACTGGGTCTCCACCCAGCTCCAGGCAACGCACAATGTCCATAAGTCCACCTTCAATGACTGGTTCAATGGACATCTCAGCTTCCAGATTGAGCACCATCTTTGAGCACCATGACACCTCGACACAATTACCACAAAGTAGCTCCCTTGGTGAAGTCCCAGTGTGCCAAGCATGGCATAGAGTACCAGTCCAAGCCCCTGCTCTCAGCCTTCGCTGATATTGTTCACTAACTGAAGGAGTCCAGGCAACTCTGGCTAAACTCCTATCTTCACCAACAATAGCTTCCATCTGGAATAGGATCCTCTAGAGCCAAAGCAGAGGGGAGCTTGAGGGTTAACGCCACTACAATTCTAATATTCAGAGGGGGTTGGTTTGAAAAGATAAAGACTCTGGCTCTACCCCCTCCCCTTTATCTTCTAGGCAGATCTATGACCCAAAGAGGGAGGGGGACATGCAAACTCCTGGAAGAAGGAATGGAATTATTGGGACAGGGATGCAAGTTTTGTGTCAGATGCAGATGGTTGGTGAGAAAAGAGGGAGCCAGGAAGGTGTTAGAAGAATGGGGAGGACCAACTAAGCCCAGACTTAGCATTGGAATTCCACCCAAATAAAAGGATGAGCTCATCTTACTGGTCCACTTCTCGGTGCCTCTCTACACTTGCTTGAAAACCTCAGAGGTTCCAGGATGGAGGGAGATAGAGCAGCTGAACCTTTGGAGCAAGATTTAGAAAGGAAGCATTTAGTGCTTAGAATTCTGAGGCCTGGCTTAACACAGTGTCTGGGAGTTCAGCTCACTTTAGGGCTGTGACCTCTGTTTGCCTCAGGCTCCCGGAGAAGCAATTTTTCCACTTTTAGAATCAGGCAGGGCAAAGGCCAGGACTGTGGTATTAAAGACATCCTGCCCCGAAGGATCCTGCCACTACTGATGTTGGTCCCACATTCCATCCAGAGTACCAAGAGAGCATTAGGTCTTAGGTCTTGCCAAAATGGCTAGCAGAGAATTGCTGGCCACTGAAACTCCCTTTAGCTTTTGATTCACCTCTTCTAACCAGGACCCAAGGAGCAAAACACTCCTAGGGCAGGGAGCACACTTCTTGTTCCATAAACAAGTGAGCAGATGGGGCAACATCATTTTCTCCTCCCCTTAGAAACAAATGGGGACTCCTAATGGTTTCTCTTTGCTTCCCTAATTATAACTCAAAGTTTAATACAATAGCAGTCAGTGACTACAAGTGACCAAGCTGGGAGATACTGAATTACCCGTCATGAGGAAAACACAAGTTTGATCATAAAGAATAGAAGGGCTGGGAGAAATTTTCTTAACATAAGTTTATAGCGCTACTTGTGAGCAGGAGCAGTGGGGTTAAATGTAATCACTTCATAGTTCTAAACCAGAAATAGGAAGATAAAAACATAGAAGTTCATGATCATCTGTTGCTGTCCTTAGGCATCTTAATCAACTCTGTCAAAGCATCTTTCTCTGTTGGAGACCAGGTAGGAGTTTAGGATAATCTCTTATCAGTCTAATACTGAAATGCCATTTTTTTATCTCTTGGTTTTTAAAAGATAAAAACAGTTTAACCCATCTCTAGAGAGCAAACATAGGAATGTGCCCCAGAAGTCTCACCTAATTCCAGGGTTTGTCATCAGCATTCACACCGTCCTCCCTCCCAACAGCCAGTATGAGAGGATTATTTGCCTGTTCAACATCATCCTATATAATAAAACCTTAATATGCAAATTGACCCAACTGCTGCGGAACAACTGGCAGAACAACCAGGCACTATAATACGCACTGACCACCAGGGGGCAGATGCTCAATGCAGGAGCTGCCCCCTGGTGGTCAGTACACTCCCACTAGGGAGTGCTGCTCAACCAGAAGCCGGTCTCACAGCTGGCGAGCACAGCGATGGTGGCAGGACCCTCTGCCGCCTCCGCTGCAAGCAGATGGTAAGGAGCAAGGGGTCCTTGACTGCAAGAGCCCAGGACTGTGAGAGGGATGTCCGCCGAGGGGTCCCAGACTGTGAGAGGGTGCAGGCCGGGATGAGGGACCTCCTCCCCCCCGCCCCTGTGCACAAATTTCATACAATAGGCCTCTAGTCTACTATAAGCATGTTGAGCATTTGGGACACTCAGAGGAGGGAACTTCAAACTAGAAGAAGAAAGCATAACCCTGGGAGAGTTTGCATTTAGTTTTGGGGATGAAGGTCCTAAGGCATGTTGGAATGGGACTAGAGGCACCATCTATGGAAAGACTTACTTAGAGGTTTGTCAAAACAAAGAAAAAATTAAAAAACAGAGATGGGGAGAACAGAAGAGTTCAGATATTTTTCATTTGGGCAGAACCTGCCTTAAATTAGAAGCAGAATTGAAGAGTTCCATTTCATTGGCTTCCTCACACCAGAATAGGTGCCGATCCTTCCCCATCCTTCTGTTCCCTGCTACCTAAGTTTTGGGTGTGGTGTCACCAGCCTATCAAGCTGTCTGGCTTTGGGCCCAGGCTGAGCAAACCCAGTGAAGCCACGTCCAGATTCTCACAGCACCTCAAACACGTGGCCTTCTCTCCTTAGCCTCACCCAGAGTGGTCTCACATGGCCACAAAGGGACACGCCAATGACAAAAGGCTCTGCTCACTGTCACTGTGCTAACATGAGTGATCTCAAATCCAATGGCAGATGAGAAAACAGGCTTAGATAGGACAAGTTGCCTCCAGTCACAGACTGCGGCAGACCTAACATTTGAACTCACTTTTGAAAAACTCTAACTTCTGTGTTTGTCCTTGTTACTTTCATCTTCCTACCACTTTGCCAGAGGCATCTTCTTTAACTAAACCCAGTATCAGTACCCTTTTTGTACTGTGCTATTTTTGTTAACACATCCCTATGAAGTCAAGCTAAAAAATAAAGTTAATTTTGACGCCCCTAAAAAAGAGAGATAAATGATTAACTCAAGGCCACATAGTAAAAAAGGAAGCGCAGTGTTTCACCCCACAGCTCTCTGACACGCAATTCCATGCTCCCCACCACTAATGTATGCCACCTTCTTCCAGACTTTCAAAAATGTTCATCCAACTATAATACTATGCAGTCCCCAGCAAAAAAAAAAAAAAAAGTCTTTCACATAGGTTTTATTAATCTTTCATGAATTCAAATGTGTTATGAACCTCTATATATTATTTTGATTATTTTCCTGGCTTTATTGTCTTTCAGGAAAACAGTCTCTATGAAGTCTGAGTTTAATTTAAATTCAACCCAAGTTGAAAAAGGTTTACCACTCTCCTGAGTACTACCAATTTCTGGTATAGAATTGCTGACCTGGTTCTAAGTAAGGCATAAATTCACACAGCTTAACTGTAATCTTTAGGCTAAGAGTTGAGATATTGTTTATTCCCACTTATATAGAATGCTGCCCTTTCAAATAATCCATTTCTTATTGTAAATGTTTAAGGGATAAAAATTATTGTGCTTATACTTTAGCAAAAATAAGTGATGCTTCTTTGACCTTGATTTTTAGATCTTATAGTCTGAATACCCCACTTAGGTTCAGTCTTAGGAAATACAGCACTATTTATGTTATGTAAGATAAAAATCACATACTCAACTCTATATATCTTTAAGCTGGAAGGTAAAATAGGTGGGTATAAAACAGCTGTCTGTACTTACACTAAGTCTAATAAAGAAGAGGGGAAAGTTCATAATTATCTAACTATAGGAGGTTAAACAGACAGTTTTTACTAACTATTGCACTGGTGGCATATGGATTGATTTTTGGCTCATATAATGTCAGCAATACTAAAAAGTCTACTGATTAGAGATATCAAAATTATAACTTGTGATACAAGCTTCAGAACCAGCAAACACCTCCAAGCTTCTCATTGTTTTATAGTATTTATAAAGACAAATTATTTAAAGGATTATAAAATTTAGAAATTGTTACAAACTACAGCATAAAACTCCAAATGATAAACACTAAATGGTAAAGAAAACAATCAGAGCTGTAGTTGTAGTCATCTTAATTAGGTATAAATTAATGAAAAAATAACTACATCCAATGTGATTAAGAGCTATAGGTTAAATAAAAGAAACAGATATGGATACATCAAGAAAAATATTCAGGAAGAATGTACAAACCTATGATTTAGTAAAGGCATATTCAATTGCAAGACATAGAAATCTTCTTAATGCAGTGTAATGAAAACA
Source organism: Eptesicus fuscus (assembly GCF_027574615.1). NCBI lineage: Eukaryota > Metazoa > Chordata > Mammalia > Chiroptera > Vespertilionidae > Eptesicus > Eptesicus fuscus. Next base: position 55,179,711 of record NC_072483.1, on the reverse strand, counting down.
GGGCCCAACGTAAAGGTAAACATGCAGGTTTCATGGGCATTCTGAGAGAGGAAGTAAAGACTGTAAAGATCTCATAACAAACTGAATGTAGAAACTGAAGCATGCCTCACAGACTGTCTCCCAGAGCTCACCCAAGTCTCTACTCCCCTCTCACCAGCTTCCTGGGCTTGCACATGACCCAATGTGGCCATATCATCATGTCAGCTCTCACCTCAGGCTGTTATTTTAAGCACAGTTGTGGATGCCTGAAATTGTGAATTGTACTGAACCTATCTATACTATGACTTTTACTATATAGTCCTATGATAAAGTTTGATTTATGAATTAGGCACAGTAAGAGATTAACAACAATACCTAATGATAAAATAGAGCAATTATAACAATATACTGTGATAAATGTGGTCCCTCTCAAAACATCTTATTGTATTGTACTCACCCTTATTCTTGTGATGACGTGATATGATAAAATGTCTACGTGATAGATGAAGTGAAGTGAATGATGTTGGTGACTATTGACCTTCTCAGATACCCCAGAAGGTAGACCAAAACTAGCACAAATTTCTTTTTCCTTCTTCACAATTTCATGGATAGATTTGTTCTTACTGTAGATCTTAGCAACCTCAGCATACATTTTTTTTCTTTCCTTGTTAAGTCAAGAACTTTCACTTTTTCACTTATATGAAGCATTTCACGCCTTCTCTTTGGCATATAGGAATTGCCAGCATCCTTACTCGTGCGTTTTGGGGCCATTATTAAGTAAAACAGGGTGATTTGAACAAACATGCTATGTGCGATACGGAGACAGTGGATCTGAGGCCAAGATGGCCACTAAGGGATTCACAGGCAGAGCGTGTGCAGCGTGGAGACACTGATGCTGACAAAGGGATGAGTCCTGTTTATGGTGGGATCCAGGCAGCAAGACATCACATGATATTTCCTTACACTACTCAGAACAGCTACAATTTAAAACTTACGAGTTATTTATTTCTGGAATTTTCTATTCACTATTTTCAGACTTCAGTTGACAACAGGTAACTGAAACCACAGAAAGGGAAACTGCAGATAAGGCAGGATACTGTACTCACTATCGTGGATGAGCTTGCTTCCCAGCCTCCTCAGACGTGTGCTATTAGTCTCTGGGTCAGGTGTTCACCCCACGGCACATTAATTGCAGCAGAGGCCGAACTGGAAGACAGTTTTAAAGAAAAAAAACTTGAGAGGAAAAAAAAACAAAAAACACCAAAGTGTACATCTACCTTCACCTACAAAAAGAACAACAGAAACAATAAAAATGCAGTCATTTTCCGGAAGCTACCCATTGTCTACAACACTATCATGAAAGTGCAGCAGGGAACACATAAGGCTGATGGACCTTGGGCTTTAGCAAGGGCTAAAAGCTATGCACCCATTGTTCTGTTGAGACAATGGTGGCTCAAGGCAATCCCCTAACCTGATAATCTTTTACTGTTTACCAAACCTTACTATTGATATGCGTGTTTGCTTTGCTAAAGGGAAAATGTATATTCTAGTAAATAAATAAGCTCATGGGTCTGGTAATTCTAGGAACCTCTCTGCTAGAGAGTAAGGTCTCCCACCTGGCTTCCCCCGCCCAATGCCTTCTAAATTTATATTTCTTATCTAGTGTATTCATTTAAGCACAGCCCCTTCTCCAGATCCTGAATCCTCGCTGCAAAAGGTTGCGGCAGTCATTAGCCTATATATATTTTAAGTACAAATGGGGCTGCCTAAATTAAAAAAAATATATGGATTCCTAAAACAATTTACTTGGTCAATTTTTCTCCCATATTTAATGCAAATAAAACAATTTCATTTTTAGATTATTGTAAATTGAAAAACAAATGTTTAACAATGCTTTTAATTTTGGTTTTTGAGTTTGACAGAGGCTGTTTGAATACCATAACTAAGTTTAACAGCTCCAACATGCACATTTCAAATGGACAGGTCTCTGAATAAAAGTCATGAACACATAATTCAGGTTACTGTTTTCAAAAGTACTTAAATGATATCCCGACAGTAGGATTTCTATTGTGGTTCAAGCAAAATAACAACAAAAACCTTAGAATTTAATTTAAATTGGGTTTTATTAGATGAACTCATGAAATAAAAGTTATTAATTAAAAATCAAAATTTTCTAATATACTGTAATTATGCCTTCTATGTTTAATTTTAATATTCAACTATCAAACCATGTATATATAATATTATACAGACTAACTCACAAAACCATCTGAAACTGTCACAAGTACTTTTGCTTTTCATAATAGAAATGTTTCTTAATTCATCTATTTTTTAATTTTTTTCTTAGAATCTTTAAGTTATATTCTATTTTCTGTGGAATTCTTAGTAGCATGCTTTTCACAAAGGAGCCATTTGAAATTCACTGACTGATTTTCATTTGTGGTAGCCAATCTCTCCTCAACCTAGAATTCCTTAAGTTTTATTAAGTGCCCACTTTGTGAAAAGCACCATACTTAGTGAGGCAATTAGGTTTTAAAATGGCTTTTAATCAGTGATTAAACTTCCATTTTACTCTTTCTACAGTTCCCTAACAGATGAATAAATACATACACGAACTAGTAAGTCCTTAGATAATTAAGGATTGATTACATTTCCTAATAATGTACCTACTTTAATTGGTTCTCCTTTGCTTCTATATTCTCTTTATTGCAGGATTCCTCCCTTAGCAATTTTTCTCTGTGCACATTGAAATGACAAGTTAATGTCAAGGGGGGAAAAAACTAACATTTTTATATATAATTAATCACTAGGGTCATCTTGAATTGATCCTCTTTCTTTAAATGGATTAACTATAGAAATTTGGGTTATTTTATTTTTAAATGTTGTGAAGCTAAATTTACTGCTATTTTAATTAAGAATTTTTTTTGTGGATGGAAACACTACCAACTAATATTTGCCAGTAGCGCAAAGTATTCGGTGGTTTACAAATTGTGTATATCATTGCTGTGTACATTATGAAAGTTTTACAAATTTTATCATCTACCTGGAATTTATGTCCCAGCTTTTTTCCAAGTACCTATTAATATAAGCGCCCCACTTCCATTTCCCCTCTTATAGTATTTTAAAAATATTGTCCATTTCGTATTAACTACATTTTTAAATACTGCTTCACAATAATAACTCTAAATATGAAGCCCAATTATAGCAGGTTAATAAAACAACACTGACTAAATTTTCAGATCCTAAGAGGTAGGAGTAATTCCATAAGGATTGTTGATTTAAAGACAGTATGTGTATCCAAAACAGAAACGCTCTGGGTGAAAATTCTAGAGTAGCCTGACTCTGAGAGAGTTAAAAGTAAACAAACCAGTTGTTAAGGCCAAATCAGGAGCTGAGTGTCCTAGCTCAGGGTGAGTAGGTTGAGGCCATTATGTACTGAGTAACAAACCCAAAACCAAAACCAAAAGGAGAGGTCAGAGGTCAGTTCCTTGGTGATGGTTCACAACAATTCTTCAAAACTAAGGTTGGTGGCAGAACCAGAGGCAGGAATGAAGGGAGAATGGGACAGATCTTCAGGACCTGTCCCAAGTAGATCCCGGGAAAGGATCCGGGGTGTTTATCTAAGGCGTCCCTTGAGATAAACGTTAACCGCGCAGGAGTTGGGACATTCAAGTAGTTGCTAGTAAAGAGGCTGCTCTACGCAAGCAGGACCTAGGGCAGGCGTAGGACCAAAAAGACCAGAAGCTTTCATTTCAGTTTTATGCATACGCAAAATGATTCAACTAACTGCCGGAGGAATTACACCACATGAAACATAAGCAATTGCGAACCACACAGCACTTTATTACTCACAAAAGTTCCTGATGCTGCGGGTACAGGCTTGATGGGATCCCGGTGGTGCTGTCCTCTGGGGTCCGGTGGCTGGGGTGGTCTGTGACAGACAAAAGGATGTGCCTTTGTGGTGGTCTCGACAGGCGAGCACTGTTGGCTGGCCAGGACCCATTTTTAAAGCCTGTTTCGTGCCCGCAGCAGTTCAGGTGACTATCAATGAATGACGTCAATGCACACATGTTAATCTCAAACAGGGCGAGGGGCTACATGTGGTTATCTAGGGAGAGTACATCGCTCACACATATGGTTATCTTAGCAAGTCACTCTAAGTCAGTAATCGAAGTTCAAATCCTTATCTATGGGATACACACGCTTCAGGGCAGTGGGGAATGTGTCCTTAATATCACACCTTAGGTTTCAGGAAAGTTAACTCAAACATTTTAAAACCTTTCTAACATTTTCAGACATTTTTAAAGCTTTTTTAAACATTTCTATATTGTACTACAACAGGACCGAATAAGAAAATAGTACAATAGACAATACTAGATCCAAAAAAACAAAGGCCAAGAGGATAGCAAGGAACAGGAAATAACAATAATATAGCAGCGATGTCCAAAATAATTTTCTGCAATAATAGAGTTCCACCCTTCATCATTCTAATCGTGGCCTATCCACATGTGACTTTTGAGCACTTGAAATGTGCTCAATAGATTTTGTACAAGTAAGAAACTGAATTTTAAAATTTAATTTAATTTAATTAACATAATTTAAACATTTATAACTACTGTATTCAACATATCAAAATGACTAATATGAAAATATTGAAAACACCAAATACTAATCAGGATATGGAAAACCTGATCACTCATAGATTGCTGGGGGTAATATAAAATGGTAAGTCACTCTGGTAAAGTTTTCTAGTTTCTTAAAATAATAAATATTTTAGTGCCAAAGTAGCCAGAAATTGTACTCCTGGGCATTAATCTCAGAGAAATGAAGATTTATCTTTACAGACAAACATGTATATGAATGTTTATAACTTTATTCATAATAGTAAAAAACTGTAAACAGCCCAGATGTCTTTCAATGGGTAAATGCTTAAAAATACTGTTATATCCATACTATGAAATACTATTTAACAATTACAAAGAAGGAAATATTAACATGATACTGTTGTAATAACCTGGTTATTATTTAACAGAAAAGGAATAAAGGAAAGACTAGATAATACAGGTATGCCATTTATACAGCTTTAATAATTGAACAATTTCCAAGTCTGTTCCCCACTGATTGATAGGGGAAGGGGCTGGACAAAGGTAGTTTGGATGCACGTCCAGTAAGGCCTGGGTAACATGGGGGAAGATGCTTATCTGTCAGTCACATGTGGGAACAGGTAATTGGCCAGAATAGGCATGACCACTGCAAGGGTATGACACCTTGGTTTTGATATTGTACTATAGTTTTATAAAATATTATCATTGGAAGAAACCAGATAATGAGTATGTGGGGTCATTCTGTGTTATTTCTTATAACTCCATCTGAATCTATAATAACTCAAAATAAAACATTTCATTGAAAATATCCACAGAACTAAAAAAGTAGTGTGGAATACAAGGAATGTTCAAGGTCAGGGTGGAACATAAGGATTTTTCTGGAGATGAAGTTTCTTGGCATTGTTTGATAGATATATATATTTGAAGGTGTATCATATAAAGGAGGAAAAAAAGAAATTAAAGGATAAAATTAGAAAAAAAGTATAGGAATTAGAAGAAAACAGATTACGGCTCAATGGCAGAGAAAGAGCTTTTTAGTAGTAAACTAACGGGTGTCCAACACTGGAATGGGCTGCCTAGAGGAGCAAGATTTATGTGATGCATTCAAGTAGGAAGGATGTTGCAAAAGGCAGATCAAATTTGGTGGAGGTTGGACTTCATTGGGGAATCACAAATTCAAATGCCAATAGGGAACTAGATAATAAACATGAACTACTAAAGCATTCTGGGAGAAAAATAAAGAACAATGTGGACCACTGGGGCTGTGAAACCTGGAGGACCATCTGCCACTCAGCTTAGGGGATCACTGCCTGTGAGAATACTGACTTAGAAGAGCTAGATCTTCAAAGGTTTTGAGAAAAGCCAGAAATATGGCTTTTTAGGTGAAATCTCCCAATAATTAAAACATCTTTATTAATTTGCTCATTATATTCAAATACTATGAGGTCTAAAACTGTGTAGTCCAAATAAAACTATTATCTGGAATCCATCTTATTGTTTTAATTTTAGCACCTTACATGAGTTACAAAAACTGGTGTCTAGCATTGCACCCCTACATTTCAATTTCCAAAACATCTTCTACTGATATCTCAGCTATTTCCATGAAAACATCTTGAATAAATATCTCATTTGTTGCAATTTGTATTTGATATTAAAGTAGCAATTACACCAACATCTTTCTGTTACTCCCTGCATATGATGGCTCATCTATATACATAAGAGGCTAATATGCAAAGTGTCCCCTCAGGAGTTCCACCAGGAGACCAGAAGTTCAATCACTTGCTATGACGTGCACTGACCACCAGGGGGCAGCACAGAATGAAAGAAGGCCCCAGCCAGCAGCTGGCAGCAGAGGAAGGGAGGCCCCAATCAGCCTTGATCACCAGCCAGGCCTAGGGACCCTACCTGCACACGAATTTCGTGCACTGGGCCTCTAGTTGATCACATTGTTGGAGGTCATTCATGAAAGTTCCAATTTTATTGCAGAATATATTATCTTTGGCACATATTCAGACATATAATATGTTTCATTATTCAAATTTACTTCATGAAGGTGTGTGTTTTCTTCTGACATGACTAAAACTTTCTTGAAAGTATCAAGTCTTCCATTGCCTTTTTCTGTCCTCATATTGCTTACCACACTTCAGATTACACTTAATGAAGTGATCAAAAGTGGTTCATTTACAACAAGCATGTCAACGAGGCATGTGACCCGCCAGCCGTGAGTTTGACATGCTTGGTTTACAAGGTCCTGCATCAAATAATATAATTGAAAGCATTCCTGACCAAAAAGGGAGAAGTTGAGATAAGTGAGCCCAAAGATTCCCTCGGTCCTACCCTCTGCAGACTTAGCAGAGCTGTCAGAACTCCCCATCCTGGCAGTGGGCCTTCCCCTCTTAATTTTCAGCACCATCAGTGTTTCCCCAGGCCTTACAGGAAGCTCTCCAACAGGTGATGATTGAAGATATCCATTCACTGCTTTGAATTTCAAAGAGAAACAAACTCTGTGTGTTTCATGCATTTTATGTAATGGTGGCCTTGGGAGGAATTTGCATTGTAGAGCAGCTTAAATGGGATTTATAAATGAATGGAGGAGATAAATGGCTCATGCTCATTCCCTCCCTTTCTTTCAACTAGATGTTATGGTATTGGTGCCTACAACGCCCACAGTAAGGTCCTATGACAGAGGCAGAGAGCCCTCACATTAGGTGGAGGAACCACAAACATGGCAGGTGGCATCTGACAGCAGAGAAAAGTGATGAATCCCCCATGCTTATGGTCTTCCACTTTACCCATCAAATACTGAGATTTGGAACTGTGAAAATAATGTTGTGTTTAAAGAGCATAAGATCCCGCGCCCCTGGGTCCGGGAGAGGCCACGCGCCCCTGGGTCCGGGTGAGGCCACGTGACCCTGGGTCCGGGTGTAGCTGAATCCCGGGTCCGGGTGAGGCCATGCGCCCCTGGATCCAGGTGAGGCTGGGTCCTGGGTCCGGGCGAGGCCACACGCCCCTGGGTCCGGGTGAAGCTGGGTCCCGGGTCCGGGTGAGGCCGTGCGCCCCTGGATCCGGGTGAGGCTGGGTCCCGGGTCTGGGTGAGGCCACGTGCCCCGGGGCCCGGGTAATGCTGGGTCCCAGGTCCGGGTGAGGCCGCGCGCCCCTGAGTCCGGGTGAAGCCACGCCCCTGGGTCTGGGCGAGACCAAACCAGAGGGAGTCGGACCTGCATTACCACCATTTGTCCACCATCCAGAGCTGAAAAGTCAGTGCCGACATGTACACATAAGGAACTGGTGGACATTGAAATTGGGTCTCAAAAGAACTGTTGGTCCAGAAAGAAACTTACTACAGACTGATTCACTTGCCTGTCAGCATAACTATTATTGCTCGTCTCACATTTGGTTCTTATAAGTATATTTCTAGTAACACATGATCTCACTCATCTAGGGGAAATGATGAACAACATAGACTGATGAACAAGAACAGACCCAGAAACAAGGAGGCATCGATCGGACTGTCGGGCCTCAGAGGGAGGGTAGGGGAGGATGGGGGTAGGGGGGAGAGATCAACCAAAGGACTGTGTGCATGCATACAAGCCTAACCAATGGTTAAGGACAACAGGGGGGTGGGGTGGGGGATGGGAATGGGGGGATGAGGACAAATATGTGACACCTTAATCAATAAAGAAATTAAAAAAAAGAATCAACCAATAAATGCATAACATAATGGAACAGCATAAAAAATAAAAAATAAATAAAAACTAAAGAGCATAAGATCGACAGATTCATATAACTGTATGCTAAGGAGGAACACACACACACACACACACACACACACACACACACACACGGCACTCCTTTGTCCATCAAATACAATAAAACATTGTAAAGAGCCACCCACAAGGCCTTTGACAATCAAATATAGTGTTTTTTAAACAAGTGGCAAAAGATAAAGCGTCTAGGGGAGCTTAATCAAAAACTAATTTTAATAAGTTTTACTTCCACAGAAAAAGAAAGTAAGAGAATCAAAACCCAGTTTCAGAAATGCCCATGTACCGCCGCTTTGGCAGCACAGTCTTCACCTCCTGGTGTCCTGAGCTGGTGGAGATGTGTTCTGCCTCCGCCCCCAGGAAGCTTCACTTCCTTGAACTTATTTCTTCACCTCATCAAACTTCCCCACACTTAGTGCATCCCTTTACCCCACTGCGGCTCCAAATAGAATACGTCCTTGCCTTCCTCTCCACTAATGTGGTCACTCCTATTTGGCTTTCATGAATGCATGTTTTTATAGAAAGCAAAAAAAAAAGACAAAAAAGATCCATGTCCTACTGGGTATTTCAGCTTCAAAATTCAGTTCTGAGGACACAAGCTGCACTGAGAATGGCTGACTGGAATTCTGGGAATGACAGTGTGGAAACCTCAATACCAGAACAGTCTTCTCAGACCCCGCAATGCTGCAGAGCTGTACAAAGGAGAGAGGCATGCCCTCTGCTCTTTCATGTAACCTTTCGTCCTGAAAGAACAAAGGTTACCAAACACTAGACAGTTTCTCTTAAAGTGCAGTTGCTCTGCTGACTCTGAGTGTCAGATCTAAGTACGGTGAAAGCATTAGCAACAGGGTTACTAGGGCTTTTCTTTCTTTTCTTTTCTTTTTTTTTTCTTCAATCTACAGAGAAAAGGAAGGCAACATCTTGTTTACCTGGATCACTGGATCAGCCTCTGAACCGACTCTGCCCTTGCTTCCCCCACCCTCTGCAGTTTATTCTCCAAGCACAGCCAGAGAGAGACTTTAAGACACATCAGGTGCTAAACCTCTTCCGCTCAAAAATGCAACTGCTCTGCCTGTCCATTGGGATTAAAGCCCAAGTTTTACAGCACCTGCTCCCACATTCATCTCCCTTACTGTGCTGGCCTCATCTACCACTCCTCACCCCTCACTCTGCTCCAGCCATAAGTCTCTTTGCTGTCCTTAGAATACACCTGGAAGGTGCTAGTCCTGGGGCATCTGCACCAGATGATCCCTCTGCTGGGACCACTTTCCCATGGACATCACTGGCTTGGCTCAAATATCAGCATCTCAAAAGCACCTGCCTCCACCACCCGATAAAAGGTCAAAATCCTTTTTTTCTCCAATTTCTACTATACTTCCAGCTCCTTTAATCCTGGTTTACTTTTCATTTGTCCGTATTATTTATTATCAATTGTATATAATGGAGGTCTACAAATGCAGGGATCTTTGTTTTGTTTACCCAATTACTTCCGCTACCCAGAACAGTGCCTGGCATGTGCTTGGTAGACACTTAGTTACATTTGTTGAACAAATAAATTAATGGTGAATTGGTGTGTGTTTTTCATTTGACGATAATAAAGGTACTATCCTGGCAAGAAGAAAAACTATATTGTTAACAAAGTAATTGTAATTCACAATCACTGAATAATCAAAAACTGTTTATTTTTTGAATTCAAAATCATGGACATTTTTTCCCCAAAGATTCATGGAAGACCCTCAAAATCTATAGTTTGAAGGTAAGCTGTAAAGTCCTATCTGATTTTGAGTTAGCAAGTAAATTGGAAATTTGGAGAGCATTTTTTTAATTGCCTTCGTCTAGGAAACCAGGCCTACCTTTGCTCTTAGACTTGTTGTTTGGTGCCTATGTCAGTTGGTCAAACCCCTTGCTGCATCTAGAGCTTTTCCTGGCAACATGCTCTGGTCTGGGACCTGGGCCTGTGTCCCTGACTTGTATTTTCTGGTCCCCTGGTTATGATTTTTAGCCCTTCTTTCTAGTCTCCTTGCATTGTGCACACTCGTGCCTTCCGCTTGTTCCTTGAGCCTTGGCTGATTCTCCAAATCCTGGCCCATGTGATAGATACAGAGGTGCATCACTCAGATCCCCCTTTTCAGAAATGCTTGTTGACCAGCTGTGTCAAGTACGATTGGCAGGCAGTCTCCAACTGCCAGCCCCACTGGGGCCTGCCTCAGATTCCAAGGCCTGTCTACCCCACGGTCACACCTTTCCTAGGCAGCCTTCACCAGTGCGATGGACTCCCTAAGGAGCAGTGCTTGCTCCAGGGCCCTCTTTAGATTGGCCAAGGTGTTGCCAGCATGATCATAACCCAACTTCTCCCTCTGCCCAATCCTGCTTCCACCTATTCCATTTACAGGTATCGATCTCTAATAAACTCCTTGTATCCCCAAACACCATCTCACTCTCTGCTCTGGAGAACCCAACTGGCAACAACCTCCAACTCGCCTAAATGTCAAAACTGAGAAATCCGAAGAGGCAGACAGTGAAGCAGACTATATGTGAGCAATGCTGGGGGCGGGAGGGGCTGGTATGATAAATAAGAGACAGAAGCAATGTTATAACTATAATGAGTCCTCATTGTGTTATGTGTACTTAACATCAGCTAATAACATAAGAAAGCTATTTGCTTTTCTTAATGCTTTGCTTTCAAAGTAGCTTCATTAAGGCTTGAGCAAAACTCTCTTCTAACTCAACCCTCTAGAAAATTCTCCTCTTAAATTGATAATTCTTATATAAGAAAATAAAACATCAATTCTGGAGATAATCAGGACATAATTTATATTCTGAATGAGGACCTAAGAAAACTGAGCTTGCTATATTATATAATTCATAAGAATTTCATCATGAAATTTATATATTGACAACATCTATTTGTAACAATACACTCTCAACGATCTAACTTTGTTTCAAACCACTTTTCAGATAGAATGGGTCTAAGATATAGTGAATTTATTGTTAATACTAGAGGCCTGGTGCACAAAATTTGTGCACTCGGGGGTGGGGGTCCCTCAGCCCGGCCTGTGCCCTCTCCCAGTCTAGGAGCCCTTGGGGGATGTCCAACTGACGGCTTAGGCCCGCTCCCCGTGGGCATCCTTAGCGCTGCCGCGGAAGCGGGAGAGGCTCCCCTCACCACTGCTGCACTCACCGGCCATGAGCCCAGCTTCTGGAGCACTGACCATCAGGAGGCAGCTCCTGTGTTGGCGACTGCCCCCTGGTGAACAGTGCCTGTTATAGCGACCAGTCGTTCTGTGGTTCAGTCAATTTGCATATTAGCCTTTTATTATATAGGATTGTGAATACTTCTGGTTGCTATCACCTTATGTTGGCTGAAATCATTCACCCATACTTTATTCTGATATTTCCCTATATTATTGTAGGTAAAACTGCCTTTGCTCCAATGCACCTAATATCTGGGAGACATTATAGCTAGATCCCCACGCGTGCACAGGCACTGCCTTCCCCTTTCCTGAGGGTGAATACAGTTAGAATTTTCCAAATCTCTCTAGTCACCATGCAGTCCTTTGAGTGGCTGATTTCTGTGCCAAGTCCATTGGGCTTGGCCCCTTATGAGCGGTTCTGAATTCCAAAGGCTGCTTGTTTGAAAATTCATGAGCTTCTCAATGATGCGGTTCCTTTTCTGGCTGCCCCATTGCTCAGTTAGTTCAGACAACAAGCTGTTTAGGGATGGATAATTTTTCATTTTAGCTGCCAAAACCTACAGGGAGGTGGGTATTTTACTGCTATTGTGGAATTTTCAGAAGTTTGGAAAACAGAGAATTTTTTTGTTGTTGTTGTTTTGTTTTGATACAGGACATTTTGACAATGACTCTGGCAACGATACAAAAATCTCCATGCTTGTAAACCAGAATACCATTTGCAGCCATCTGGCCTGCATGCAGCACCCTCTGAGTGGGGCAGATATAAAAACAGTTAACAATTAAGAGGTTTAAAATGACTTTCCCGTTAATTTCTGAGCTGAACTACCCCATGATAAAGGTATAATGGGCAATGAAGGGGTTGCTGATTCTTTGTCAGCACACTTCCCTTCATGATAAAAATTCTCTGACAACTGCATTAATTCTTAATTTCTCAACCCCTCTCCATTATCACCATCACCATTCACCCATATTTCTGGATTCAAAATTTCTTTTGTCTTAAATATCACATTCCCAATCATGATAAACTAAAAAAATCCATTAAAAGTTCCACAGTATGCCCAGTTGTGTTTATTATTCTTTTTTTTTAATATGACCAAGGCTTGATTCCAAAGAACAGATGCAATCCCTTTAAACAGCATAATGTGAATCACCGGCTTTTAATTTTAAGTTTCATCTTTAAATGAAAAACACTAAATATTTTGTTAGGATAGTTTTGAACAATAAAACACAGAAGAAAGTTTTAATTCTTGAAACCTAAAGACATCGTTCCTTTAGATCAGGAAATATGACTTGCGACCTCTTTAAAATTATTTAAAGGTTTTCATAATAATAATTGGCATTATATGTCAAGATATATAGATAGCACTACAAAAATTCTAGTCTTGTTACTTTCCAGGATAATAATAAGAGACCAAAGCTATCCAATGATCTAGAAACAAATCCTAAGGAGTTATACTGAAATTAAAGAGGAGAGTGAGATAGAGTATAGGAAGAGGTTGTCTATTTCCTCCCACACAGCCTGGTCCTCAGATTTCTGTCCTGCCTGTCCAGAACATGATCTGCTGGTAGTAACCTGCAAAACAGGCTTTGTGCTGTCACTTATTTCGCACTTTTTACATACAGTCACCTGTTTTTATCTGAGGCTTGCAAAGATGTCTCACTAAGTTGTCAAGTTCAGAAAACCCAGAACTGGAAAGAGATCAGACAAGAGTTTTCCCAGACAAATTAGCATGTTGGAGGAAGACGCTGCAAATGGCAGCAGGAATTTCCCCTGTGCTTGAGCACACTCTGCAGCGCAGTGAAGACATTAAGAAGTTTTGGTTTCATGCACCTGGCTAGTGATTTACAAAGTTGCCTCCTGATTTAATAGAGTGCTAGAAAGGCCTGTTGTTATACCAACTAAAAGAATCATAAAATGGTAATGAATGTTATGAAACTTCATGAATATTTCATCTGAAGGCAGGCTGTTAGATTTATCTTGAGGTTAAAGAGCACATAGGCCGTAAATCAGGCCTAAGATGGAGTTGCTTGAGGTTCATACTTAGTGAGAATGTTTACATGTTAGGCAAGGCTACCTGCGGGTGTTTATGGCTTTAGTCACATGTTAGAACCTAGTGACTTAATATAAAGAAAAAAATTCACTTTTGAAATATGTAATATTAAAAAGGATCACCAAAGGTTTCTAGGAAGCATTTGGTGTTATTTTTTTTAAACAATATCGGCTTTATTGTAATTTTTTCATTAATTTATTAAGTATTCAAAACTATAATCAATATTTAATAAAAAGGTAACACAAAGCTGTTGAATAGGTATGATAAAATGAAACAATGAGTATAAAGCCTGTTCCTTAACTATGAACTACACATATAACCATTTACATTAAACCTTTACTATATCATCAGTATCAAGGCAATTTCTCATTTGGAATATTTATAGTTAGTTTTAAATTCAGTAGTTATTTTGTTAGATAGGTATATTTTATTTCTTCCAATAGAACAAAAAGAAATTATGCTTCCCCAGGCTATAGTAACGGCACAGAAGTGAAATTTACTTCAGTGATTGTGGGATTTCCCTTCTAGCTTTGTAGCTAGGTGACAGCAAACCCCTTAACTCTTTTAAATTAAGGTTTTCCCTTTTCCTATGTTTTTCAAAGTATGAGAAATGTTATATAAATATGGATATAATCTTTCTGAAAAGTTTTTATTTTTACCTGGCAGTGGAAATGAAAACATAAGAGCTCATTCGTTCATTTGATCTGTCACTCAAAATATTTGTGAATGCTTAGTATGTGACGTGTACTGCTAGGTGATGGCGATGAAATGGAGGATGGGTAAAACATGGTCCCTACCTGTAGAATGCTTGGCTTCAAGAGGGGTACACGTAATTAAATGAGAAATTATAAAAATGTAATAGCTGACATAATAGAAGCTGTGATGAGGGTACATGAGAGGGATACATGCCCTAGAATTTAGGGGTCAAAGATAGCACCTTAGAGAAAAGAAAGTCTAGAATCAGACCCACCTGAACTATAAGTAAAGTCATAATGAAGTAGGATGTAGACTAGGAAGAAAGAAAAAAAACATGACCTAGCAGAGGAGCTGAGGAAGCTTGTAATGGTTCAAGTAAACTGAATGTGCACTTTTGTGGAAGAGAATGGGAAGGCAGGGAGGGAAAGAAAGGAGGGCATAGGGCACACCTACAAACCCTGCCAGGAGCTTGACCTCCTCCTCAGGACAAGGGCCCTCAACTGAGGGGGTTCAGCAGGGTAGTGATATCACTAAACTTCCATTTCATCTTGTTTAAAGTTACGTGCCTTGTTTGGTAGAGAAAACGCTTTATACGTCTACTCTTCCTACTAGAATGAACACCAAGAATTTGATCAATGTCTAAGGCAGTGACTGATGGTTTTGAAAGCAGTTTTGGTTTTTTTTCTTTTGCTCAATGTCTCCACATTCATAATACAGACCAGGCCCAGGGCCTGAGCTGAGGGGTATATGGGGCGGGTTTACTCTGCCTCCGATTTCTGTACAGTCAGTGTAAGCACACAGCCCATGGGAAGCACCAGGGGGCCTGAGAGCAGCTTTATAAAGAGAGCTGCGGGTGGGAAATCCAATCATTTACGTAGAAAATGTTGAACATCACTAATGCTCTTAAATGGTGGAAAAGAAAGTGATCAAGATACATGTCTCTAAGAATAAAGTCGTTTCCTCATAAGAATGGAGCAGGTGCAAAGTGAGATGCTGAGATTTTTTTTTATGAAGGTCTTAAAAACATAAATTATCTTTCATTTTAAAAAGGAAAAAAGTGGCCTACATTTTTAAAGAATCATTCCCTCAAGGAGGTGTATTTCTGAATTTCTGCACCCTCATCCTGCTCAATACCAAGAATATGGAGCATTAGCATAATAACTAGTATTGATTAATGGAATACGTCAGTCCCTAGTGCTTTACATACATTACTTTATTTAATCCTCATTTTTAAATCTATCTAGTAAATACTATGATTATCCCTGTTGTAAAGAAGAGGGAACTAGGCACAAAGAGTTAAGCAATGTGCCTACATCATCCTGTCAGTGAGCTGCCGAGCTGGGACAGGAGCCCTGCAGGCAGGCTCTTAACCACTGCTCTCCGTCGGGACATACTACACAGTGGCAGAGTTTATACGGTTTTTATTGTAATAATCAGTAAAAATGTCAATAAAATTTACCACAAAAAAAGAAATCTGTTCCTGCCGAAACCGGTTTGGCTCAGTGGATAGAGTGTCGGCCTGCGGACTGAAAGGTCCCAGGTTCGATTCCGGTCAAGGGCATGTACCTTGGTTGTGGGCACATCCCCAGTAGGGGGTGTGCAGGAGGCAGCAGATTGATGTTTCTCTCTCATTGATGTTTCTAACTCTCTATCCCTCTCTCTTCCTCTCTGTAAAAAAATCAATAAAATATTTTTTTTAAAAAGAAATCTGTTCCTGTTTACCCTTTCATGTTGTCTTACAATTGTTTATAAGGGAGTTCATATCTAGAGAAAGAAGAAAATCCAATTGGACTTTCTGGGAGGCAGACATACTTTTGCAGATTTGCCACCTGCAACAGTGCATTTGCACACTGACGACAGTCGTGTGCTGCTGTGGGAACCGTGCCAGAGACGCCTGATAGTCAAGGCCAATTAGAGCACAGAGGCCTTGTTATCAGTACACCGAATGTCCAAGGCCACTCTGCACCTAGGCTAAGATACCATAAGCAGGTGCAAGGACAGAAGCACAAGAATTCCACGGTATACTGTGCATGTGTGTCCTTCTGTAGCCAAAATATGATTGGTGTAACTATTGGCAAAAAGCCTTCTTTGTCTCTAGAATAATATACAAGTTAGTGACCAGCTAGTGTGCTGGAGTGTGAAGAAGTGTGCTGGAGAGACGGAGCTGAGAGCTGGTACTGCTATGATGAATGGCTAAGAGCTCAGATAGAGCTACTGTGTTAACAAGCCAGTGTGCTGAGGGAGAAGCTCGGAGGTATTTACTATGTGAGGCTACAGAGACCAGGCAGTGTGCTGGGCAGGAGAGACAGGAGAAGCTGTTAAGGCAGAGAGCTCAGATACTGCTATGATGCAAGACTGTGAGTTTAGAGGGAGCATGCGGCTGCTCAGATAATAGCTGTGGGTCCAGAGACTGCTACTACTGTGTAGAAATGTATTTGCCAGCTGGTGTGCGGTTGGCTACATGGACTTTGTTGTGAAAGACTGTGTTGTCTGATGGCTATATGGCCACTGGCTTCTGCAATAAAGACTCATTCTTACTGTATATACCCACAACTTCTCATGGCTTCTACATCTGAGACCTAGTGTCCTAGAAGGTCCAGCCCTAGGCAGAGGGACTCTGACCCAACACCTGTAACTAGTGAGATACAGTTAAGGACTCTGACCCAACACCTGTAACTAATATCTTTAACAGAAGATAAAGGAGGAACTTGGACTAAGTTCCCAACAGTTAGTGTAGTGAGTAGGGTTTAAGAAGGAACCTACTCTGGCATAGTCAGGAAGAATTTAGAAGAATACATGGACTCAGAACAACTCAGAGCAGCAATGCTATGCAGTGCCATTGCTGCACCTGACAGCTGCTTAGACGGGGATATGTTGTGAGAGTTGATCATCAGGAGATTTCGTGGTTGTGTGAACATAACAGAGTGCGCTTACACCACCTTCTATGGTATAGCCTACTACACACGTGGGCTACATGGTATATACCCTATTGCTCCCAGGCTACAAACCTGTATGGCATGTTATTGTACTTAATACTATAGGCAGTTGTAACACACTGGTAAGTATTTGTAAATATAAACACATCTCAACATAAAAAGATATGATATAAAAATAAAAACTTATAAATCTGTATAGGGTACTTACCATGAGTGGAGCTTGCAGGACTGGAAGTTGCTGTGGGTGAGTCATTGAGTCACTGGTGAGTGAATGTGAAGGCCGAGGACATTACTGTACACAACTATAGACTCTCTAAACACGATACACTTAGACTACACTAAATTTATAAAACAAGATTAAATCAAGCATGAGAGAAAATGAAGTCAATTTGTATGAGGCTGTTGCTGAAACAACATAAAATACTGTTTTACAGCAAACTTTTTTTTTAAATAGAAAGAGTATACTATAAAGTAATGATAAAAAGTACAGTGTAGTAAACACATAAAGTAACACAGTATTTGTTCTCACTATCAAGTATTATGCAGTGTTCATAACTGTATGGGCTATACTTTTACATGACTAGCAGCACAGCAGGTTTAATTTCACCAACGTCACCACAAACGCATGAGTAATGTGTTATACTATGATGTTACCATGGCTACAACATCACTAGGAGGTAAGAATTTTTCAGAATTATAATCTTATGAGACTACCATTGAATATGTGGTCTGACATTGACCAGAACATCATTATGGGGCACACGACTATGTCAATGAATGCACTTTGTGTTCTTACTTTGGTACTAGTATACAGTAAATGCATTAAGCACATGACATCATTTGTAAGGCAATAAATAATTTTAAAAACTTTCCTTCAAATAATATGTCATACTGAACTGTCACTCTCATTACCCTAAACTGAGTTATAATGTTATTACCTAGTAGATGTCATATCCTTCATTCAAAATGGGAATCATGGTTTAGTTTCTAGAGGAAAACAGCTTACATGCTTAAGCCAATTTATAGAGCATAATACCAAAGTGTCCCTGATACAAAGAGTTATTTGTTCAATTTCTGACCTGCTCCAGCCTAAAGAAAAGAACATAAGATGACAAAATGTTTCAAGCAGCAAGAGATTAATAGTCAGAATCTGTTTTCTATGTTTTCATTTTGAATGAATACAAAGTCTAATCTTAATGCTAATATAAATGCAGCAAACTGAACCATTAAATAGACCGTGTGATCTATCACACTTCACACTGCTTTATAAACAAAATGTATCATTCTCAGGGGGTTTCTCCTAGTTAAATAATTGTAAGAAACATATCTTTTGCCACTAGTTTTATTGATAAAATACAACATGTCACTTAATTCATCCTTCCACTGTTCTATTCTATCATCTTCTACCAAGTGATTGGGATTCTGATCACCCTGTTCTGCTCTCAGATTGAAAGCCTCTATTTACTCATCTGTTATTCTTCATGAAACAAAGCTCTAGTGTGACATCTGTTTTCTTACTGAATCTTCACCAGAGACTCAGATGCCAGCAAGCAAAAACCTTGGGTTCCCCTCAGAAATCCTTGAGGGTCCCTGCTATGTCAGGGCTTGAATCTAAGAGAATTCATGGACAGAGTGCCATTATTCGATTTTCATTTCTGAATTTGACTTGGGGTACATGAGCTTGACGGAATAATGATGTTTTACTGATTTTCGAAGCTAGACATCACTTGATGAAAAAGTTTAGAAGCTGGAAGCTTTAGCTCCATACCTTTTCCTCCACTGATGTTCAGCTAAGTTCACATCATATTTTAATCTTAGGACACAGAGAACATTTGTTTTGTCTTAATCAGGTACTTTAATGAAATTCCCTGCTTCAAATACCAAATGGTAATTTATAATTTCTAGGCTGAAAGTGGCATCAATTTTGAATTTTTTTTGCATTTATTAATGGAATTTGCTGAAAATTTATTTATCCACTTAATTCAAATTACTGAGAAAAGGTTAGAAATAAATTTAAATCAGAAGCAGATTTTGGTCATAACACAAGTTTGAAGAAATATGTGTCCTAGAAAATTTGTAGATATTGATCATTTTTAAAATTAGTCATAACATATGCTAAATAGCCAAACTGTATGGTTTGCACTAATGTGTATGTGTGTGAATTAAGACATAAACACGTTCACACAAATACTTAGACATATATTCCATATTAATAGAATTGTTTTCAGTTTTCTTTTTTTTTTTTTTAGCTGTATTTAGGTAAAATCCTATATAATAAAAGCCTAATATGCTAAGTGTATGTTTGTCTGGTTGTCCATTCAACCAATCAAAGTGTAATATGCTAATGATATGCTAAGGCCACTCAACTGCTCGCTATGATGTGAACTAACCACCACGGGGCAGACACTCCAACTGGTGGGTTAGCTTGCTGCTGGGGTCTGGCCAATCAGGACTGAGCGAGACAGGCCAGACATGCCCTGGAGCCCTCCCACGGCTGGCCAACCTCCTGTGTCCCTCTCTGGCCCCAATCATGCACCAGTGGGGTCCCTTAGCCTGGCCTGCACCCTTTCACAATCCGGGACCCCTTGGGGGATGTCAGAGAGCCGGTTTCAGCCCGATTCCACAGGCCAGGCTGAGGGACCCCACTAGTGCATGAATTCGTGCACCGGGCCTCTAGTAGACAAATAAAATTGTAAGATATTTAAAGTGTACACTGTCATGATGTGATAGACATATATATTGTAAAAGGAGAGTTACCATCTAGTTAATGAACCCATCTATCACCTTATTTATTTACTAGAGGCCTGGCGCTCGGATCCGTGCACCAGTGGGGTCCCTCAGCCTGGCCTGTGCCCTCTTACAATCCAGGACCCCTTGAGGGATGTCGGACTGCCAGTTTCAGCCCAATCCCCACAGGCTAGGCTGAGGAACCTGCGGGGATCAGGCTGAAACCGGCAGTCCAACATCCCCCAAGGGATGTAGTAGTGCATGAAGCAGCAGGCAGTAGGGGAGCAGCCTGCCGCCACTGCCACTCACTAAGCTCACTGAATGGCGTTCCCATTGTGGGAGTGCACTGACCACCAGGGGGCAGCTCCTGTGTTAAGCGTCTGCACCCTGGTGGTCAGTGCGCATCACAGTGACCAGTCAACTGGTCGTTCAGTCACTTAGGCTTTTATATATATAGATTTGGTGAGAACATTTAAGTTCTACTCTCTTAGCAAATTACAACCATACAAAATAAAATGTTAAAGCCAATATTAGAAGCAATGAGTCACCTACTGTTTCATTATCCATTACTACAAAATAATCCACCCCAAAATTAGCAGTTTATTTATTTATTTTTTAATATATTTTTATTGATTTCAGAGAGGAAGAAAGAGGGAGAGACAGAGAGAGAGAGAGGGAAACATCAATGATGAGAAAGAATCATTGATCGGCTGCCTCCTGCACGCCCCTTACTGGGGATTGAGCTACAACCCAGGCATGTGCCCTTGACCAGAATTGAACCCGGGACCCTTCAGTCCACAGGCCAATGCTCTATCCACTGAGCCAAACCAGATAGAGCCAAAATTAGCAGTTTAAACAGTAATTTATTATTGTTCACCAGTCTCTCAGTTGACCCGATTCAGCTGGGAAGTTCCTCTGCTTCATATGGCACTGGCTGGGGTCACTCACTCAATTTCTTTCAGCTCAAGACTGAGCTTGACTAGAAGGTCTGGGAAAGCTTTACTCATATGTCTGGCACTTTGCTGCTCTTCCATGAGGCCAGTCCACAAGGTTGGCTTGGACTTCCTCACAGCATAACAGTCTCATTAGACTTTTGCTTAGCAGCTGGATTCAAGAGGAATAAAGGAGAAGCTACCAGTCCCCTCAAGGTCTAGGCTAGGAACTGGATAGCATCCTTTGAGCTGCATTCAATTGGGCAAAGCAAGTCACAGGGCCAGGTAAAATTCAACAAGAAAGAATGAACTCTACCACTTTGATTGGTCAAGCAACATAAATGTAGAAGAAAGGAAGATTGGTGACCATCTTTGGAAACTATCTAACAAACCTTCCTAAATTAGCATTTCGAAGGTCTCTGTTTTTTAATTAGAAAAGAAGTACTCTCAGTCTTCATTATACTAGACAATAATTGGTTTTTCCAAAATATTTGTCTGTCTAAATCCCATGTAACCCCATATGTGTAAAAACCCATGGACTAATCTGCTTGTGATGCTACCCTCGACATTTAAAATATTTTTTAAAATATGCTTTTATTGATTTTTAGAGAGAGAGGAAGGGAGAGGCATAGAGAGATAGAAACATCTATGAGAGAGGATCACTGATCAGCTGCCTCCTGCACATCTCCCACTGGGGATTGTGCCTGAAACCTGGGCATGTGCCATGACCAGGTA
The DNA here is from genome assembly GCF_027574615.1 of Eptesicus fuscus. NCBI lineage: Eukaryota > Metazoa > Chordata > Mammalia > Chiroptera > Vespertilionidae > Eptesicus > Eptesicus fuscus. The sequence continues at coordinate 55,158,093 of NC_072483.1, read as the reverse complement.
TTGAACCCATGACCTCCTGGTTCCTGGGTCAATGCTCAAACGCTGAGCCACACCGGCTGGGTAGACATTTAACAACTTTAAATATGAAATCAAATCTCATATTTCAAATGTACTGTCTTTCCCTCACAGTTCTTCCAATCTGCACTAGTCTTTTCTTCATCAGTTTATATTTTCCTTTAGAGATGAATTGAAACCCCGAAGAAAGTAAAAACTAAAGTCAAACTTATAATGTGTTTCTATATATGAGCCATTCAATCCAGTCAAACCCAACCATCCATCCAGCAGGTCAGGCTCCAGGAGCCTGAGAGAGGTTGACAACCAGTGTTTGTCCCCATCCATCTCATCAAACACAACTGCTCCAGTTTTTAATTATCCACACCAATGGTTTGCTCCATTGACAAAAGCCACTGAGAACTGACTTTACATTTAACAGCCATCCTATATAATAAAAGGCTAATATGCAAATAGACCGAAAGGCGGAACCACCAGAACAACTGAACAATCGAACAACTGGTTGCTATGATGTGCACTGACCACCAGGGGGCATGCGCGAAATATGGCAGGCATTGGTGGTGGAGCAGGTGAGGGGACGTGCCAGACCAAGGTGGGGCACTGGTCGCTGTCATCAGGGCGAGCCTCTGGTGGTTACTGAAAATTCTTTGCTCCTGCACACCGTGGTCCAGCCTGGCACTTGCACCTGCTGCTGGCACCAGCCCTGCTTGCACCCACTGCCAGCGCCAGAGCTGCTGCTCGCACCCACTGCTGGTGCCCAGCGCCAACTGCGTTCGCTCAGCGCTATAAGTGGGTGCGTGTGGCAGCTGCTAGCGATGACCCCCGCTAGCACCCACTGCCATTGCCGGCCCTGCTCGCACCCGCTGCCAGTGCCCGGTGCTGGTCCCTATCGCTCGGTGCCATCAGTGGGTGCAAGCAGCAGCTGCCGGCTCTCATTGTCCCTGAGAGTTTCTCCACCTCCCCTGCTCCTGAAGGGCAATCTGGGCAGGAGCTGCTGTGCCTTCAGCAGGTGCAAGCAGGGCCAGCACCATCAGTGTGTGGGAGCGGCAGCGACGGGAGCAGGGCTGCCGGCAGAGAGGGGACCAGGGGCCCCAGCAGGAGGAGCCGGGTAGGGGTGCAGAGGATGGGCTGAGACCCACCCCTGTGCCTACTGCAGCCTCGCAGCCCACAGATCCTTTCAAGGTGCATGGATTCGTACACTGGGCACCTAGTTTAATATATGTTAGTCACAAAATATTCTTTACAAATATATCAAAGAGAGTCATCCTGATTCTTTTGTGTGAAAACATTGATCAAGGCCTCAGTATATGCTAGACATCTATATATATATAAAAGGCTAAGCGACCAGCCAACCAGCTGACCAGCTAGTAGCTATGACCCGCACTGACCATCAGGGGGCAGACGCTTAAGGCAGGAGTTGCTGAGCGACAGCAACTTTGCAGAGTGCCCACTCGCACTCCAGGACCTCTCAGGAGATGTCGGACTACTGGTTTCTGCCTGATCCCCGCAGGCCACGCCAAGGGACCCCATCTGTGGGAGGGACCCCACTCACTCTGCAGATGCCCTTAGAGCCCTGGCACTGTCCCTAGTGCAGCCAGCCGGGGAGGAACCATGGGAGGTTGGCTCTAGTGCGTGTCCAACCTGTCTAGCCCAGTCCCAACCCGCCAGCCACCTTCTAATTAATTTCCTTTCAATGTGCATGAATCTGTGCACTGGGCCTCTAGTTGGGACTATAAATGTAAATTATCTCTCTTGTAAAGTTTCAGAAAGCTAAGAAAACATAAAATACTTCCTGAGGTTTCTAGCTTTGTTTTTTAATCTTTAATTTAAAATATGAAACAAAATGACCTCTCATCCAAGTTTTATTCACAGTGTTTCAGAATCCTCAAGTGAGATTAAACCAAATGAAATTGCTGCATTGACATAAAGATATTTAATAATAATGTGTTTCTAAAATAAAGACAGAATGATTTCAGTGACAAGATTTCCCATCTGCAGATCAGAGTTTTAAGGGACATAAACCTCATGCAGAGAAGTGGTCTATAGATCATAGCACAGTGGGAAAGTCAGCTTCCAAGCAAGATATGAGTGATACAGGGAGGGTTTGCTTTATTGATTCAATACATATTTATTGAGCACTTACTATGTGCCTGCTTGATGCTGAGTGTGCAATAGAAAACAAAAAGATGCAATCTCCGCTTTCACAGAGCCTCTTATCTAGTGTAAAACACAGGCATGCAGGCAATCAAGTGTGATATATATTAACCCTTTGCACTCGCTTGCTTTTCTCTCAATTCCTTTATTCTAATGCTAACCGTGTCGAGTCACACTCGACATCCAAGTGCAAAAGGTTAAGAGTGACTAATCTGAAGTCCTGTGGGAGCAACAACAGGGTCCTCTAATCTAGGGCAGAGGTTAGGAACAGCCTTGATAGAAAAGGATGAGCAGAAATGGGTTAAATGGAAGTTTGAGGGTTGGGGAAGAAGAGAGTTCAGGCAGAGGCAATACCATGTGCAGAGGTCCGGAGTTAAGAGAGGATGTTTTCTGGGAACTAAACATCCTTTAGTCTGGCAAGAGCACTGTTGTGAGAGGAAATTGTGGATGAGTGCAGAAATGGTTTCTGGGGGGTGGGAAAGGAGGATTTTAGTTATTGAAGGACATCCACGTCCCTATTCTGTAGATTTCCATTTACAGACTATACCAGGTACATTTTTAGCTTTGGACAGGATATGTACATGTAGCCCGTCCTGTGTGGCTCAATGGTTGAACGTCGACTTATGAACCAGGAGGTCACTGTTCAATTCCCAGTCAGGGCACATTCCCAGTTACAGGCTCGATCCCCATTGTGGATGTGCAGAAGAGAGCCAATCAATGATTCTGTCTTATCATTGATGTTTCTATCTCTCTCTCCCTCTCTAAAATCAGTAAAAATATACTTTAAAAATATACTTTAAAATATATGTATTTGAGCATCACACACACATACACACACACACACAATGAAGAAGAAAATGCATCAATATGTTAACCATGCTGGATGGTTAACAGATGGTATTTTTCTAAATTTGCTAATTTATAGATTATTTTGTATATTCAAAATATTATATACTATAAGTATATTTAAGCATCCTTATTTAAATGTAATGTAACTTCTGGATATAACTACAAATGATGTTTCTGAACTTTTAAAATAAATGAGCTACTTCTAATAGACACTTCTACACAGGTGTCCTTTCTGTTTATTAATAACTAGAGGCCCGATACAAGATATTCGTGCAAGAATGGGCCTTCCTTCCCCTGGCTGCTGGCACTGCCTTCTCTCTGGCTAGAGCTACCTTTCCACCTTCCCATGCTGCCCAGAGGCCCAGAGTGGCTGGGGTGGTGCAGAACGCCTGCGTCGATGCCATGGTGACGATGCAAGCGTCCTGTCCTGCCCCTGGCCACTTGGCGCCGGTATATGCAAATTAACCCGCCATATTTGTTGGGTTAATTTGCATACTCACTCCTGATTGGCTGGTGGGTGTCACAAACATACAGTCGATTAGCATGTTACTCTTTTATTAGGTAGATAATGTTTTATATTTGGAGGATAAATCACCTGAAATAAGTAAGTAACAAAATTTAGAAGTGGATTCTTTATAGAACCAAAGCAATATTAAGAAACACAAAAAACATACATTTTAACAATGTGCTCTACTCAAAGAGCATAATCTTTAAATTTGGTAAATATGTCATATATAAACATATATATCTTATCTAATAAAAGAGTAATATGCAAATTAACTGTCACTCCGTGAAAAAATGGCGGCACCCATGGCCACGAGATGGTGGCGCCCAGTCCTCTTAACCCCGGCTGAGTCCACCCAGCAGCGGCAGTCCAGAGTGTCCGGATGGGAGGCACCAGCAACGGTGGCTTGGGCTGGGGTCTCAGACTGGCCGTGAGGACAGCTTGGGCTGGGGTCTCAGACCTGCAGGGCCTGGCACCCAAGCCGCATGATCCCCTGGCCGAGGCGGCTGCCTGGGCTGGGGTCTCATGCCTGCAGGGCCAGGCACCCCCACTGCATGAACACCCAGCCAGCAGCAGCAGCCTGGGCTGGGGTCTCAGGCCAGCAGGGCGGTGCACCCCCACCACGCTATCTTCAGGCCAGGGAAGGCAGCCTGGGCTGGAGCCACGCACCCCCACCGGGCTATCCCCAGCCAGGCTGAGATGGCAGCCTGGGCAGGGGTCTCAGCCTGGCTGGGCTGAGGCGGCAGCCTGGGCTGGGGTCTCAGCCTGGCCAGGGCCCGATTCCCTTCCAGCAGTGGCAGCCTGGGGTCTCAACCACTGAGTCACACCAGCCAGGCAGATATGGAGGAATCTTAAATGTTTCTTTTTTTATAATATATATTTTATTTATTTTTTACAGAGAGGAAGGGAAAGGGACAGAGAGCTAGAAACATCTTTGAGAGAGAAACATCGATCAGCTGCCTCCTGCACATTCCCCACTGGGTATGTGCCCCCAACCAAGGTACATGGCCTTGACCAGAATCGAACCTGGGACCCTTGCAATGCTCCATCCACTGAGCCAAACCAGTTAGGACTGTCCAATATGCTAAAGAAAAAACCCTATCTAATAAAGAGGCAATATGCAAGGGAGGGCATTTGGGGGTGACCAGGGAATCAGGGGAGGGCAGTTAGGCGTTGATCAGGCTGGCAGGGGAGTGGTTAGGGGGTGATCAGGCTGGCAGGCAGAGACAGTTAGGGGCAATCAGGAAGGCAGGCAGGCAAGTAGTTGGGAGCCAGCAGTCCTAGATTGTGAAAGGGATGTCTGATTGCCTGTTTAGGCCCAATCCTATATATATATGTACATAAATACACACACACTAGATATACATATATATATATATACACACACGTGCTTTGAATCCAACATAGCACAAATGCATTTGAATGTGCTATGAATGTCCTGAATATTGCTGAAATTAATCTCTTTCACAAATCACTTCTAAACTTCAGTAGGACATAAATGGAAGTTAACATTTTTCTTATTCCAGCAAGTTCTTACCAGTTTTCCCTTAATTAGTTCACCACACACAATGTTTCCTCCACTATTTGTTTGGAAATTCTGCTTATCACACCCAAATCCACAAGAGCATCACCTGGTTCCTCCATGTGGATAGAACACAAGCCTGTGTTTAACTTTACGGTGAGTCCACATAAGATTCACACAGAATAAATGCACCTGGGACAGCCACAGTAAAGAGGGCAAGAGGGATGCCCGTCCTTGAAAATCAATAAAAAGAAAAAGGGCTTTGTCCTACAGCCCCATTTCTCAGAGCTGAGTTTATGCTGTTCTCCATAATTCCAGAGGATGACTGTCAACAGGGAAAGTGAATAACCTCACCCTAGTTCACACACAGACCTTCAGAGGCCCCTGGCATATTTAGATCATCAACATTTATAGCTTAATTTGTTTGCTTTAAGGAAACTCTCACTTGGTTATCAAATGTGAAGTATCTTAGAGCTAAGATTTTTAAAAACAAAACAAAAGCCTAACATGCCTGAATTATTAACTATCAGTTTATGTCTTTACTTGGCACAACAATTCTCTTTTCAAAGATTGTTATAACAAGTCTAGGACACAGCTAGAGTGAACATTTGTGTTTACATTTAATCTGGCTATTTCCACACCTGCTCACTGAGCCTTAGGGACAGAGCAACAGGGAGGAAGTAAGGCCACCGTCATTCTTGTTGTGCTGTTAACAGCAATTTAGGTTGGTTGGCTAGCTGTGTCAAAAAGAATACTAATGTTAACATATATAACTTGCATTTCTCCTGTCTTAAATCTACTATAGACATTCTAATGTTTATGTTTAAGTTGTTCTTGTGAGGAACATAGGTACCAATTTAAAAATAAAAAAATAAAAATATTTCTCTAAGCCTGTTCATGGAGTCTAGTTCCAAGTAAGAAAAATATTATAGGTATTGGAAATTCCCCAAACTGATATTCTCTGATTGGATAAGAAAGGGTGTTCAGTTATGTATTACCTGTATAGCTGCCCACCAAATCAAAAGTGTGACTCTCAGTCTGCCCTTTGCCTTGTAAGTAGTTCTTCCAAATCTACCAATTATCAGTTTATTTATGATTTTTTTAGCCGTACATTTCTCTGGTCAAATAATTCTCTCTTTCTTTTTATAATAGCTTGGTTTCCATTTTGATAGAGAAAACTTCCCCTGCCTATTCAATCCAGGGATCTCAGAGTTGGAAATTTTTTCAAAGAAACAATAACAACAGCACATAAGGATTCATGTATAGTATATTTAATACCTCATTATAGGAGCAAAAAGTCTGCAAAGCAAGAGCATGTCTACCAATAGGAAAGTAGCTGGAAAGATTGCAATTCTTCAGATAAAATGAAGAAGGCCTGAAGTCGTGGTTTTCCCCAGATCATGTCCAATAAGTAAAGAGCCAACAGTCAAACCCACGACTTAGGATTCTAAAGCTATTCCTCTTCTCAATTTTAATAGCTACTGTCAGGTTGATTTTTTTCAAATACAAAAAGGATGGCAAAGACCTAGAGCAGCGGTCACCAAGTGGTGGTCCGTGGACCACTGGTGGCCCGAGAGGTCCGAAAGGTTGGCGACCGCTGACCTAGAGTATTTTCTCAAGGCAATCCTTCTAGTTGTGATTATGATATACTTTGTGTAATTCTAGCATTGGATTTGTAATTCTCATCATTTTTCTGACATTATGTAATTCCCGAGAATATAAGCTTGGGATCATGAAGAAAAAACTATTATGATGACAGGCAAATTTATGTCAAATTGTCCTACATGTCTATTTGGCTAATACAATATTTATTCTTTTATATATGGCACAGAGCTGGGAAGAAAATTTATCTGTTCAAGGTGAGCTAATAAAGTTTTCCTTATATATTAGAATGCATTTGTCCCTACAAGTACGTCTGCTTATAGATGAGGGAGTTTGAAAAGCCAGGGAGTACATCCAACCATTTCTGAAAGAGAAATTACATAACTATGACATCTTGCATACAAATTCAAATGTTTAATGCCAAGGCACTTGTATTTGAATTTCGTGTGTTTGAAGAGATGAATACCGTGTGTTCATGGATTCTTTTTTATGTTTTTAGAGAATAAAATGGTTCACAAATCTATCCACATTCCTTAATTCTTACCAAAGGGATTCCTAGTAAAGATAAAAGCCTTTATTTTGTCTCAGATGTTACCCAGCAAAGACTTTCATTTGATTGTAAACTATTACCAAATGTTTCAGAGCACTTTATAAAAATATGACTCTAAAAGATAAGGGATAAGGAGAGAAATGGGAATAGTTATACATGGACCTATCCTAAAAGTATTTATGGCGTTCAAAGTGGAATAAGATACACACACACACACACACACACACACACACACACACACACACACTTTACAAGGTAAAGTGCTGAATATAAAAAGGATGAAGCAGGATGGACTTTAAAATCAACCAACACTGGATTTAATTTTCAGCTCAACCAATGTGACTTTAGACAAACTACTTAAACAATTTTGTTTCGTTTCCTTTATTTTGCTATTAGAATGAGTGTAATAGTGCATACCTTACATAATTGTTATGGCAACTAAATAAAGCAATATGTGTAAATCACGTAACTCGGTCCCTATGCCAAAGGACCTGCTCTATAATGGTGACTATGATCATTCTGTATATAAAGAACTAATGTGATACCATCAAATTTCATAAGAGGAATATATAATTTTAAGAAACATTATGGAGATAAAATTTATAGAATGTGTTAGAAGTTAAAACATATTAGAGGTAAGGGGAAGTGGAGGGAAGTTGATGAAAGTTTTGAAGACAGATAACTTAAAGGGGGACGGTACCATCAACAAAGATAAATATAAAGATAAAGACACCAGAGGACGAGGAGATTAACCAATGGCAGGAACTGCTGTTTACAGAAAAGGCATCACTACTTTTTAAGCATCTTGCATTTAACCAGGTATTTTCTTGAAGTTTAGAAATGGAAAGAACATGAAAGTCCTTTTCCCATGGGCCCGTTTTAAGCAATGTAAATAACATGTTCAGCCAAAGTGCTCAATACTATCCGAGAGGTACTTTCATGAAACTTCACCTGCACGGGCCTCCCCGGACCACACAGCTGTTTCAGAATTACCTGTCTGTGTAAGAAAATGACTGACAGATTTGAAAAGTCTGGCTGTTGAGACACGAATGTTATGTACCCACCTCAGAGATGGACAAAATCCAAATAAAAAAATGAATCCAAAATTTCAAAATCCTCTAATTAAAAAAAGAAAGAAAGACTTTGAATACAAGATGATGTAAGCGTAGGTTGGGAGATGCTTTGAATGATGAAATTCTCTATGACATGAAGAGACCCACAATAAGTGAAAGAACCCTCTGGTGGTTTTGCAAAGCATAAGGGACTTTCCACTTGGTGACCTACAGGAATGCTGATCAAGGTAAATTAGATTGGTAAAAGGATTTTTCTATTCCCTCTGAGTAGACTCTTGGTATATATCCAAACACTGTATATATTTTGCATTCTTCAATTTTTCTTCAGAGGTGATTAGCACAATATCTTAAATTATTCAATGTGTAAAGCTACTTTAAAACAATTCTTCCACTGTGTTAATAGAGAAACAAATCACTGTGTTGGAACTAACCTTACTAACACATCCAGGAAACAAACAAAGGGACCGTGATTATATGTATGAACAGTTTTCCCACAAAAAGTGGGCTACCGAGGGTGGCTGCCTGGTCACAGCAAATAAAGGCAGATTCTGTAGCAAACTGGTTAGCCTCCAGGAAAAGAAAGCACCTTTTTATAAAAACAAAACAAAAACAAAAAACTGTTTGTTTAGTCTTTGGATTTTGCCCTAATATAAATACTGTGGTTTTCTTGTTTTTCAACGTTCATAAAAGTAATATGCATACCATAGCCTTTCTAACTGTAGTTTTTCCGGCTAGAGTTCTAAAGCTGTATAGAACCTACCTCTACTCAATGCTCTTCCATACTTAAAAATGAAGTAATACCATAGTCATCAAACATATATCCATACAGCTATGGGATATAACCCTCCAGCAATCATTAAACATTCTTTGGGAATATGGCTCACTGGGAAAGTTCTAACAAAAATCTCTTACCTCATGCAATATGTGAGGGGAGTCCTTTTATATTTGGACTAGAGGCCCGCAATTACCAGAGGCTCAGAGGGTCAAAGGATAATTATGGAAGTGACACAAGTTGGATTTCAATAGCTGTTAGCATTTGGTGCACGGATTCATGCACTGGTGGGGTCCCTCGGCCTGGCCTGCACCCTCTCGCAATCTGGGACCCCTTGGGGGGGATGTCAGATAGCCGGTTTTGACCTGATCCCTGCAGGCCTGATCCAGACAAGAGGGAGCCTGATCATGTGTGTTGAGCATCTGTCCCCTGGTGGTCAGAACGTGTCATAGTGACTGGTCAACTGGTCATTCAGTCGTTCAGCCATTCAGTCGTTTGGTTGCTTAGGCTTTTATATAGAGAGATATTAACATTCATTAGCTCCTTTTTAATAATGAGAAAATAAAAACACCACAGCACATATAAGCTCTGATGACATAAAAACAATATAGCCCTGACCGGTTTGGTTCAGTGAATAGAGTGTCTGGGGCCGTGGACTGAAAGGTCTTGGGTTCAATTCTGGAAGAGGGCATATACTTTGGTTGTGGGCTCATCCCCCATAGGAGACATGCAGGAGGCAGCTGATAGATGTTTCTCTCTCACCAATGTTTCTAACTCTTTATTCCTCTCCCTTCCTCTCTGTAAAAAAATCAATAAAAATATTTTTTAAAAAAACAATATAAATAATATATATGAGTGGGAAGACATTTCAAGTCCTACTGAAAGGTATAAAAATAAAAGTATCTTTCTCCATCACCAGACCCAAGCTCTTTCCACATAGATGAGCACTGTTAGCAGTTTCTTGCATATCCCTCCAGAAAATAATTGGCATATCCTGGATATTAATCTTTAAAAAATTTTAGGCCAAAGAATTATATAAAACAATTATTATGTGCTTTGTATTTTTATTTAATACATCTTGGAGATCTTTCCCAATGAGTAAACAGATCTGTTCTATTTCTTAAAAAGAGACAGGTAGTGCTCCAGTGCGGATGAGCCATAATTAGCTAACAACGTCCTCAATTTGTGATCATTTAGGGTATGTCCTATTTTATTTTGTTTTTCAATTACAAATAATGCTGCAGTAGACACACTGCACATAATTTGGAGACTGCCCATGAGCATATCCATAGAAAAAATGTCCTAAGTGTGAACTGCGTGGACAAACATGTACATTTGAAGTTTTCACAGATATTACTAAATTCCCTTCCAAATGATAAGACCAATATACATTCCTCACATCTATCTGAGAATGCCTGCTTCCTCCAGCCTCGCCAAACTTCACCAAAAAGTGTTGAAATTCTAACTCCGACTACCGGTGAATGTGCCTTATTTGGAAATAGGATCTTTGCAGATGATCAAATGAAGATGAAATTATTAGGGTGAGCCTCATGCATTATGACCCTGTCCTTAAAAAGGGGGGAAATTTGAACTGAGACAGACAGGCTCACAGGGAGAATGCCACGTGAAGATGAAGGCTGAGGTCAGGGTGATGCACCTACAAGCCAAGGAGCACCCAAACCTGCCTGCAAACCACGGGAGCCAGGAGAGGAGCATGAGAGATTTCCCCTCGCAGCCTCAGAAGAAATCTCCAGAACTATGAGAAAAGTTTGTTATTTTAAGCCACCTAGTTTATGATAGGCGAAAATACCTCATTTTGTGATTTGCCCTTAATTCATCCCTTCTCTTATCTTCATGTATCCTCAAACTTTTTCATTTTAGGTTGCTCAGTGCCCTGATGCAGTGTCTTTCATGCAACAAAAATTGATAAACACATACTGAGTGAATAATGCTATCATAAATAATTAGTAAAATGAGCAAAAAAAGTTCATAGGTGAAAATGATAGGTTATAATTGTTTTGATTGGCATTTCTTTGTGAGTGAAGTTGAGCATCTGATTTCTATTATTATTGTCCCTTTGTATTTTTTTCTCCTAAAAACACTTTTTCATATTGTATGCTCATTTTTTTATTGAAATTACATTTTTATTATTGACTGGTACAAGTCCCTTATAAAAATAGAAATTACTAGTTTGTCACATGTTGCAAATACATTCTAGCTTCCATTTTTTTAAATTTAATAAAAGGACATTATACTAATTCTTTTATATTTTTATAATACTTTTATGCATTATGTAGCCCAATTAGTCAAATTGGTCAAAAGTTCAATAAGGCTTTTGAAGTCTGTGTCTTATTTGGAAACATCTTTATAATTTTAAATTTTTAATAAATACAATGCATTTTTTATTCTACTTTTTTCATTTAAATTTTGACTCATATATTAGCTAGATTCAAATAGTGGGTCAAAAATGCCATATATTAGCAGTTTTCATATGGCTCAACTTAAGGAATTATTTCTCAGTATAAATAAGGTAGTTGATCTAGTTTACTTTTTTCTTAATGGCTATCCAGGTTCTAATATTATTTGATATATAAACTATTTTTACTCTAATGACATTTAAACAAAACCCACTATGATAAATATTTAGGTCAATTTCTGGTTTTTTTTCTGGCCAGTATAGTCTTATTTTAATACATTCTATTTTTATAACTATGAGAATTCATTACCCCTCATTATAACTATAATAGAGAATATCCCTGCATATTCATGAATATGTATTTTTGCAAATGAACTTAAGAATCAATTGATCAATTTCTCCTCCCTTCTCTGTTAAAACACAACAACACACAAAACCATTTGGATTTTGATTGAGTTTGCACTAAATTTGTACAGACTATTGTTGGAAACCTAATATTTTTATAAAACTGAGTCTTATTATTCAAGAAAAAATTAGTCCTTTCTATAACTCAGCCATAAAAAAGAAGGAAATCTTACCTTTTGCGACAGCATCGATTGGACCTGGAGAGTATTATGCTAAGTGAAATAAGCTGTCAGAGAAAGATAAGTACCATGTAATTTCATTTATATGTGGAATCTAATGAACAAAATAAACTAACAAAATAGAAACAGACTCTTAGATACAGAGAACAGACTAACAGATGTCAGAGGAGAGGGGGTTTGGGGAACTGGGTGAAAAAAGTAAAGGGATTAAGCAGCAAAAAACAAACAAACAACAACAACAAAAAAACCTCATAGACACAAACAACAGTAAGGTGATTACCAAAGGGAAAAGGGAATGGGGGAAGGCAGAAGAGGGAAAAGGGGGATAAAGTGTAATGGGAGGAGATTTGACTTGGGGTGGTGAACACAAAATACAATATACAGATGATGTATTACAGAATTGTACACAGAGACCTATATAATTTCTCCTGGAAAAATTTTGAGACTTTTCATAATTAGAGTATCTATTACAGAAGAATATTGTTTTTATTTAAGTAAAAATTGTTTGGACCAAAAACAGTCTGGGGTAATTAAATCATCACATCTTTATTATGTTGATTTGATGAACATGTCACCATGAAAGCTAAGGCACTGCCACTTCCATGAAGACCTCCTTACCCATCCTCTTGACTGTACTACAGCTGCCCTAGGCCCGGTTCTCAGTACCCTAACTGCTAAGTGGCTCTTATAACAATCATAATAGCATAACAATGATAGGAACAATAGCAATAACAATAATAGCAAGTACATTTAGAACGCTTAGCATGTGCCAGACATTGTTCTGAGTGTTTTAAGGATATTAACATTTAATTTTGGTACTTTTCTCATACAGATGAGAAAAACTGAAAGACAGAGTTTAAAAAACTTTCCAAGGTATTTCAGCCTGGATGTGGTCAAGGTGCCAACCCCAACCCGAGCAGTCTCATTCAAGGCCCATAGTCATAGAAAGCATTTAATATCCATCTAAGTGGAGAGTCCACATTCTATTCAACCATCTGTGGACAGAAAAGGGGCCAAATACTAAACCTGACAAGCTCGGGGGAGCCCTGCATGGCAGGTTTTACAAACACAGAGACCTAAAGTAACCACACAGGATGGTCTGAAATTAAAACTTTCTAACTAAAGGGGAGTCATGGCAGGTAGTCATGCCCTAGGCCCGTGGCCGGCAAATAGCAGCTCACAAGCCACATGCGGCTCTTTGGCCCCTTGAGTGTGGCTCTTCCACAAAATACCACAGCCTGGGCGAGTCTATTTTGAAGAAGTGGCGTTAGAAGAAGTTTAAGTTTAAAAAATTTGGCTCTCAAAAGAAATTTCAATTGTTGATATTTGGCTCTGTTAACTAATGAGTTTGCCGACCACTGCCCTAGGCAGTCAGTATCTTCCCTGACAAAGATCAGTCTTCATCTTAACTGAGCCTGCCTATAGTCTTTTTGCATCTACATAACACACTTTTGGAATGTCAGGGTAATTTCCTTTATCTAGACCTCTCAGGGCACCATCTGCCACCAGAGCAGGAGTCCACAGAACCCCTCATGGTTGCTGTTACCAGGTTGTGTTGTTAACTGTTAACTATTCTGTGCCCACCAATGTAAATGAAGTGTCTGTCTATTCCTTTTACTTTTTATCCAATCCCAGAGATTTCCCTGCTTTCCCTTCTCTCTCCTCACTAATCTATCACCAATGGATTTCATGTAACCTCTGATGCCCCCTCCTTTGATTGTTATAAAATAAAGTGGAAAACTGCTATTCTCTGGAGCATTTTCTCAGTCTGTGGAGATTTTGCTTCTAGTCAAGTTTTGTCAATTTGGCTCAAATAAACTCATAAAAATTCTTACAGGTTTAGATGTTTCTATGTTCACACATTAATTCAATATTTGATGTTGATTCTTCCTCTTTTACATCTGTTCCCTCATTTTACATCTGTACTTTCCTTTGTATTTCTTTATCAAGCAACCTAAAATAGACCCTATTAAATTCTCCTAATTGATTGAAGTTGTCTCCCAATTAATCTTCCCAACTCCTCTTGGCTGGGCACCCTCCTTTGACACTCCTCTGCCAGGGTAATGTTTTTGAAAAAGAGTTCAAGTGCAAATACCTTAATTTGGCATTTATAATGGCCTGTAAGTCAGATTCCAATCTATCAAGATATTTCTGTGTGTAAGTATTTTGTTTTGTCTAAGCTGGATTTTTGTTGTTGTTGTTAATCCTCATCCGAGGATATTTTTCCATTGATTTTTAGGGAGAGTGGAAGAGCTAGGGAAAGACAGAGAGATATTGTGATGTGAGAGAAACACATCAATTGGTTGCCTCCTGCATGTTGGGGCACAGGTGGGGAGGAGCCTGCAACTAAGGAACGCACCCTTCACCAGAATTGAACCCAGGACCCTTAGGTCTGCAGGCCGATGTTCTATCCACTGAGCCAAACTGGCTAGGGCTAAACTGGATTTTCCATGATTATTTGAGAATACCAAACATTTTTTCCAAACTTTCATTTCATTTTATATACTACTAGAGGCCCAGTGCACGAAATCCGTGCACGGGTAGGGTCCCTAGGCCTGGCCAGCAATCAGGGCCAATCTGTGGGGCAACAGGTGGGGTGATCAGGGCCCCCGCTCGCACCCACCCTGGCCTGGCACTGCCCGCTCACCTGCTCCACAATCCTGCTGCAGTCCTGCTCTCGTTGGGGCCCATCAGGGCTGCCAGTGCCTCTACTGCTGGCTGCTGCCAGGTCTGTGTCACTGACGCCCACCATGTTTTGCGCTGCCCCCTGGTGGTCAACGCACATCTAACTCCTGGTGAGTTGAACTCCCACCCGTGGGGACAATTTGCTTATTAGCCTTTTATTATATAGGATTTCCTCTATGAAGACTGGTCTCCTCTAATCTTTAGAAATTTAAGCCATTTTTCAAGGACCTTTTCAAATGTTAACTGCTCCAAGGAATCCTTTGTCAAGCCCCAGGCTGAAAGTGGTATCTCTCTCTTCTCCCTAACCTAGCAATTTGAACTATGCTTGTGGCATGAATCATATTCTATTTTACAGATATTTATGTATATATGGAGAGGATGTTGTATTAAAGTATATTTAAGAAGGGTTTTTAAGATTGGGTTGAGTTTTGCTAGGCAAAGAGAATAAGGAGAGCGTTACAAAATGAAATTTAAAAAGGGAGAAAAATAGGAGGTGAGACAATGAGAAGGGGAAAATGTACAAGAGAGGAGTTGGAAAGTAGGCTGAAAAGATAAAATAGGGCCAGACTATTGAGGATGTTTAATTACTCATTAAATAATTTAGATTTTATCTTGATCTTGATGTCTAAAGATTTTACATTTGGGAATAGAGTGCATGGAAGCGGTGTCCTGGGAAGGTTAATCTGGTGCTGACTATAGGATAGATTTACAGGTGGGAAGACTGGCAGCAAAGGAATAACCAATAGTGGAGCCAGGACAAAAATTCAATTATCATCCTGGTTAAACTTGAATCAATTCTGACATGTGATTGTACAGAGTATATCACTGTGTTGAAAAAACTGTACCAAAGAAGCTGTTTAACAGCAAAATCTTAGAGGTCAAAGGATAATATATCCCTTGGCAAACTAAGTATTTTGTAATCAAATTTTCTCTAACAGCAAGGAGAGAGGCTCTAGGCTGGTACCTATTAACAAAGGCCTACACTTCCACAGTTCTCTAACTCTTTTTATTCTAATCCCTGAAAACACATTTTTGCATATTCTTAATGAGGAAGTGGAACCAATATTTGTAGAGAGATTACTACATTTTACATTTAATCTCCACAACAAGACTGCAATTTAGATATTGTTTTTCCCTATTTTACAGTTGTGGCCCAGGAGTCTCAAAGAGATTAAACAATTAACCCAAGATTACATAGATAGCTGGTCTATACCGAGAACAAGAATTTGATTGCAGGTCTGAATGCTAAAAATCTCATCCTCTTTCAAGTCTGTTAATCTTCTCTCCTCTAAAATATGGGCTTCTCTTAGACACCATGGATAGTATGCTTGATGGAACTTTCATAAAAAGTTCTCTATGATACTGACTGTAGGGAAATGAGCCCATTAACAATGTAACAAGAGCCCTTACTCATTACTTGTAGAATTAAAGAATGAGTAAAATAATTGGTTCTGTAGTGGTTCACTTCCTTATGAATAGAGAAAAGGGTAAAAAAATGGCACTTTATTCATTTTTTTAAAAAATTCTCTTGAATAATTCACCTCCAAAAATCTGAATAATTTATTTTCGGTTAATTTATACACCCCAACTTTTAAAGATGAAGTTTGGCACAATGGGTAGCACAATGTTTTGTGAAGCCTCAGTGATATCTGGAGAAATTATCATCGTAATTAGCTAGTTAATATTAATAATATGAAGAGAACAAAGGAGGGAGGCCAGACATTATAAGCATAGTCATCTGGGCGGCTTCACCAGGAAGATGCAGCATCACGCTCCCCAGGGATCCACCAGTCCACTCCCTGCAGATCACTAGGGGAAGGGAGCAAACAAAGGGGGAGAAGGGCACATGTGCAGTGAAGTTGGGGTGAGGTAGGGAAGGTGCTTGCCTGTCAGTCTAGCCTGGAAGAAAGATCATTTGCTAAAAGTGTGGTGCCACAGCAAGCCCTTGAAATCTTGAAAAGTTAATTGTTTAAGCTCCTGGTTACAAACCCCAGACAAAGGTACTTTCTCCCCCTTGTTCGCTCTTGCTCTTGCTCCATGACCCACACTCACCCATGCACTCACCTGTCCTCTCTCCATAGCCGGGTGGCCTTCAGCAGCCACAGGGCCCAACTGGAGTGCAATGGAAACACAGCTAAGCTAGCCAGATGCTGGACTAGACTGTACTTGAATATGGAACAGAAGTTCTGGGCAGCGGCCTTCATTCTGGCCCTGCTGAAGACAAGATTGGACCTCTTCCATTGCAAGTCGGAAATGTGACCTTGGGGAGGGAGGGGGACCTCCTTCATTTGACATCATCAATAAAACTTTCCACAAAACCCCCTCCTCCTGTGAGGGCCTCAGGAGATTCATTTTCTTGAGGCACTCTAAGAACCCCACTTCCACCAAAAACAATTACTAACAATATTATTTTATAGTGTGACTTGTATAGCAGCCTCTAAGATGGCCCCAAGTGGTCCTTGCCTCCTGGCATTCATGCCCTTGTGGAGTCCCCTCTCATACCACATGAAAATTGGTCTGTGTGACTAACAGAACAGGCAGGTTTGTACTTCCAAGACTAGGGCATAGGAACTCTGTGGATTCTGCCCCCTCCCCCCTCTCTCTGGAGAAAGCCAACTGCCATGTAATGAGAAATTCAGGTAGTGGGGAGCTGTGGTTTCCTAACAACTACATGAGTGAGCTTGCAAGTAGACCCTTCGGCCCAGGCCAGCCTTCAAATAACTGACATCCCTGCTGACATTTGGACTGCACTGTCACGAGAGAGGCTGAACCAATCTACACAGATAAGCCATTTCAGAATTCCTGACCTACAAAAACAGAGAATTCCCCCATTGGTTTCCTTGATCTGCTTTAATTTCTGGAAACACATAATTGTAGGATGGTAGTCAGAAATATTATAAGACTTAAGAATACTGTTTAATACTTCATAGTTGTGTGTGTGTGTGTGTGTGTGTGTGTGTGTGTTTGCGCGCGCTCATGGGCTTGCCAGATTGGCAACATAATTTGCAGGGCCTGGTGCAAAATGAAAGTATAAGTCCCCTTCTTCAAAAGTGCTAATAGCAGAGCACTGATTTCTGAACATGGAAGCGCATGTTATTACACAGGTCCCATGGCCATGAGCAGGCTGTGTGTGTGTGTGTGTGTGTGTGTGTGTGTGGTGTGTGTGTGTGTGTGTAACAGCCATAGCTAATATTCCTTTACCATATATCAGGCATATTCTACTTTAATCCTGACAACTTTATGAGATAGACCCCATAATCGCCCTTGTGTCAAATGAAGAAAATAAAGCTTAGAGGTATTAGTTAGCTCGTCAAAGTCAAAGCTCAAACATCTATTAAATGACAGGACCAAGATACAAACTAAATATGGAAATACTTGTGTCCATACTTTTAATTGCTACCTTAAATTATAAGTTTACTATTGTAGCATAAAAATTGTCCTTAAATTTAGCAGCTAAAGCAATCATTTTATTTTGCTGATCGTTTATAGGGCTCAGCTAGGCAGTTCTCACTTGTAGTCTCTCATGCAGTTGTAGTCAGGTTTTGGCTGGGGCTGTAGTCATCTGAAGGCTCAGCTGGGTTGGGGATAGGTCAACTCACATGGCTGTCAGCTGATGTTGGCTGTTTACTAGGAATGGGTTGTCAACCAGAACATCCACACATGGACCCTCTGGCATGGCAGTCTCAGAGTAATTAGACTTCTCTTTAGCAGCCATTCAGGCTGGACTACAGCATGTATGGTGGCCCAGTGCCATTGAGCCTTGGTGCAGGATGTGCAGATAGGGAATGAGGTACAGGAAAGTTAAGTATCTTGCCCAAGTTTAGCCTCAGGTGGTGGGGTGATGCAGCTCTGGGTCCTGTTGACCCTCCTGGGCCTGGTGAGCCCAAGGGCGAGCTTACTGCCCCAAAAACTGGATTTCTCCCATAGCAAGACAGAGCTGAACCATCTGGTCGTGGATGAGACATCAGGCGTAGTGTGTCTGGGGGCTGATCAACATCAACCAGCTTCTGCTGCTGGACCTGTCAGGAAAGTAACTCGTCATGTGTGGCAGCCTTTTCAAGGGAACTCTAATAAATATTGCCACTATCGCTCAAACCCTCCTCCACTGTGTCCCTGAAATTCCTTCCCTGCGACACTGTGGAAAAGTCTAAAATATTTACTATCAGGCTCTTTACAGGAAAAAAGTTAGCAAGTTTGATTTAGACAAAATGAGAATTAGAGTAGAAGAGAACTAGTATAATAGATGAAGTTATTCTTATTAGCATAAAACACAAAGGGTCACACTGAGCCAATTAATAATGCTGATAGAAGTTGGTGAATATTTTAATAAATTATTGAGAGTATAAAATGTTTTCTTTCCTGATTTTACACCCACGATAATTGGGATATTTGCCCTGCACATCTATGTCACCGCCAATGTAAAGCTGCAAACACAAATATACATCTTCAATAACTATAATTTCATTTTCCCTACTTACAAATCAGAGGTTCTAACAAGCAGATTTGTCATGAATATGTGCGTCACAAATGTGAAAGTTCAGAGAAAACAGAGCTGGGGATTTTTTTCATTTTACTCTTTTATTTATTTAGTACCATACTGTAAATTATTAAAGAGACAGGTGCTCTTTGTGACATAGATTTTACTATTCTTTTAGCTGTCACTAGCAGAGGATCAATGGGCTGACAGGTATCTCAACCACAAACTACAGTTTCAACCTGGGACTCATAAAGTTGGAACATTAGAGAGTTGGATTGCATATACATTTTTCTTTAGTCTAACCACAGAAATAGATGCAATAAAATAATAAAACAGCACTAAAGACTTTAATGTGCATTCCCCACTTAATAGCCATACCTAATCACAAGTTAAACAACCAAGAATAGCAGTTTAGATACAATAAGTGCAAAATTTTGCCTCTAGGCTAGATTTAATTTAAACTACCTTGAATGACATTCCATTATTATCCCCTGTAGAAAAACAATCATTTAATGTCATTTTAGGGGTGCCTGTAATCCCAAGAGTGAATGGGATTACCCAAGGGGAATGACAGACTAGAGACAGAGTCTAGATGTCCCATAGATCACACCCGGGCTAGAGCCCCAAGAGCTAAGGCATGGACAGGGATGAGCATAAGTGACCCTGAAGCTGCAGAGCATGGAGCCAAGAAATTTCCCAAAAACGATGCCCAGGTGGGATAACTAGACACCAAGTGCCTCCTGATATGATGCACCTACAGCAGCCAAAATGTTTCAACTAACTCTAATAAAATTTTTAACATTTAGCTTTCAGTTATGAAGAAATAGAGGATAATAGATATCATGAAAGAAAGTTTGAAAAAAATCAGAATATGAAATTTTCTATAATAAAATTGGCCGGCAGTCTTGGGAAAGTCAATATTGGGGCAGGGTGGTGAGAAGAAGATGAAGAACTATTCTAGAGTAAAAGGAATTTAGGAGATACAATTTAAGAGATTTACCTTTAATGTATAGTTCTTGATCATATCTTGATTTTAAAAATACAGTTATATATTCTGGGAGAAAAGAATATGGACAGAGTACTAAATGATACTCTGAGATATTTTATGAGATTATGATGTTGCAGTTATGTAGGAGAAAAGTCCTTTTAAAAAATACAAATGTTTATTGCAATGTAAATTTTCCAGATCTATAATTTACTTTAAACCAGTGTAGCTCTTGCTGTATATAAAGATGAAGCAATATCAACATGTAAGTGGGAGTTAGATATGTGTGTTAATTCTACTTTTTTGTATGATTGCAAAAATTATAACAAAATGTTTGTTTTTAAAGACTTTCTGGGCAAAGAGGAGGACAAACTATAGAAAACCTTTATCAAAGCATTGATCTAAGCCTACAGTAAAATGGTAGTATCTAGCTATGCCACCACAAAAAATAAAGCAAAGCAAGCAGGTTTGAAAAAAAATGAAGACGGGACCTAGAGCAATGCCTTGAGATCTTGCACTTAACCAAGTGGACTTCACAGTCTTTGGCAGAGCAGTTGATAGTATAACCCATGTTCACACAGGAAACTGAACCTCAGTGCCTTGTGCCCCTCATCCTCTTTTTCCCTGTTTGCTAATTTCAACTTATTCCACTATTGACCTTCTTGATAATATAGGACCATGTTGATTTTTCATGTTAGTCTATAGTGATACATCTCTTTTGTTTTTTATAAATATCTTAAATCTCCTTAGAAGGCTCTGTGAACAGCAGCACCATTTTCTTCATCTGTTCAAATCTTTTGATTCACATGGACTTTTTTCTTTCATATTGGGCATTTTGTTTTTGATAGCTCTCAAACTTTGGAGATTTTTCTTCCTATAATTTCAGACTACAAGAGTATGCTCATCTTCTCTCTTATTTGGAATATGCCATCCTAAAACCAAGACACCTGCATCCGCCCACTGGTACCATTCCAGGACTGCATGGGGACTTAGAGGGCAGTCCCTCTACCCCAAGTTCTAGAACTTCCAATTTACTGACAAATTCTTTCTTATGGTCCAGAATTAGGTTTAGAGTAGCAGTTCCGAGTTCCTAACCCTAATTTCTGACCTGGGACCAGTACTGGTCCTACTGTTTACTTATTTGTCAGTTGTACCTAGAATATGCAAAAACCTATTTTTAAAAGCTTAAGTGTTAGGGCCCTGGTCAGCTTGGCTCAGAGGTTGAGCATCAACCTATGAACCAGGAGGTTGGGGTTTGATTCCAGGTCAGGGCACATGCCTGGGTTGTGGATTTGATCCATAGTACGGGGCCTGCAGGAAGCAGCTGACCAATGATTCTTTCTCACCATTGATGTTTCTATCTCTCTCTCCTCTCCCTTCCTATTTGAAATCAATAAAAATATATTTTAGAAAAATAGCCCTAGCCAGTTTGGCTTTGTGGATAGAGCGTTGGCCTGTGGACCAAAGGATCCTGGGTTCAATTTCAATCAAAGGCATGTACCTTGGTTCCAGGCCTGGACCCTGGTCAGGGCACGTGCAGGAGGCAAGCAATCAATGTGTTTCTCTCACATCACTGTTTCTCTCTGTCTTTCCCACTCTCTCTGAAAATTAATGGAAAAAAATATCCTCAGGTGAGGATTATAAAAATAAATAAACAAATAAATAAATAAATAATCTATAGATATAAAAGCCTAAGCACTGTTACAACCAAACCACCTGAATGACTGATTGACTTGTCACTATAATGTGCACTGACCACCAGGGGGCAGATGCTAAACGCAGGAGCTGCCCCCTGATGGTCAATGTGCTCCCACAGGGGGAGCTCTGCTCAGCCAGAAGCCAGGCTCTTGGCTGGCGAGCACAGCTGTGGTGGTGGGAGCCTCTCCCGACTCCACGACAGCGCTACCAAGCGGCAGCAGCAGGCAAGCGGTGGTGGTAGGCACAGAGGGCCAGGATGAGCATGAGCAGTGCAGCACGTGGCCCCAGCTCAGGCTCCTCCCTGGCCACCTGCCACTTGGCATACTGCTACACTCCTTGGGAGATGTCCGACTGCTAGTTTAGGTCCGATCCAAAACCAAGAGTGAGACATTCCCCCAAGGGGACCTGGATTACGAGAGGGTGCAACCAAGGCTGAGGGACTCCCCGCCCCCATGCATGAATCTGTGTACTGGGCCTCTAGTAAATAAAAAGCTTGTATATTTGGACTGCTTATCAGGTGTACCGGTTAATAATGCAATTTTGTAATCAAAGAAAACACGATAATTTCAAGAGAAACATCAAAAGTGCTTTATTCAAAGTAATGTCCATCGCTAGCTACACATTTCCCCCATCTTTCAGGTAATTTGTGGATACCATCCAATAGAACTTTCTTTGTTTTGAGGCAAACCCTTAGAGACCCAATTTTCCACTTCTTCATACGTTTTGAAGTGCTGCTCAGAAAGTGCGTGTGCCATCGATCCGAACAAGTGGTAATCTGAAGGAGCAAGGTCTGGTGAATACGGCGGGTGGGTTAATACTTCCCAGGCAAGATCTTTTAATGCGTCTTTAACTGGTTTTGAAGTGTGTGATGGTGCGTTATCATGAAGCAAAATTACTTTGCCATATCTTCTGGCACATTCTGGTCGTTTTCACGATCAAAGCGTGGTTCAAATTGATTATTTGTTGTCAGTAGCAGTCAGTATTAAAGGTTTCAACTGGATTTAGAAGCTCATAATGCACCACACCTTCCTGATCCCACCAAATGCAGAGCATTGTCTTCTTTCCGAAGCAATTTGGCCTTGCAGTCAATGTTGACAGTTGACCTAGATCAACCCATGATTTTGTGCATTTGGGATTCTCAAAATAAATCCACTTTTCATTGCCAGTCACAATTCTATGCAAAAAAGACTTTCTTTCATGCCGTTGAAGCAACATTTTACTGATAGACTTTTTGGTTTTTCATTTGTCTTTCGTTCAGTTGATGTAGCACCCATTTTCCTTCCTTTAAAATCTTTCCTATTGCTTGTAAATGATCAGAAATGGCTGAGCAACGTTAAATCTTTCTGCAAGTTGTTTTTGAGTTTGACACACATCTTCATCCGATAATGCTTGTAATTGTTGGTTTTCAAACTTTTTCGGTTGACCTGGGTGTTCTTTGTCTTTCACATCGAAATCATCACTTTTAAAGTGTTTAAACCAGCATTCACAAGTATCTTGAGATGAAGCATGTTCACCATAAGCTTCCCGAAGTATAGGATAACTTTTAGCAGCACTTTTCTTCAAAATAAAGTAATGAATTAAAACTTCCCTCAAATGCTCTTTTTTTGGCACAAAATTCGACATTTTTAAGCATAAAAATATCTATGATGTTAACACCTTTAGCAAATTTGACATATGAAGATTTGAAGCTTGCTGTCAATACAACAAAACAGCATACATATCAAATCACATATATATCAACATATATGTAACTCCATCTATTGAAAAAAATCCGCATTATTAACCAGTACATCTGATATATTAGATTAATGTGTATGTGTAGATTAAGGGGATTATCCACAGATGCCCTTTTTTATCTAAGGACAATTTCACATGCTTCAACCTATAAAACGGAAGGGTGCGGGCAAGCAGTTTAGGGAGAGTACTGAAGCATGCCATAGGTGAGGTTATCGTAGAAGAGAGCAGGTAGTCACCCTCCATGAGTTTAAAACCCTAGGTTCAGATTAACTCTAACTTGAGATATTAAGAAATTTAGAAACATGATCTCAGAGCCAGTATAGTGATTTGGGGAAATCCTAAAAAAGAAAGGATCCAGATGGCTAGGAATGTTAAATCTCAGGAACAAGGAAAAGAATATGGAAAGTATAGATATGGACACTTAGCAAAATCTAAAATGTTCAATAACTGATCATTATGCAGTTATCTTGTGAACTTTTTATTTATTTATTTTTACTAATAAATTTTTGTTGTTCAGAGTATTACAGTTGTTCCTCTTTTTTCCCCCCAAAGCTCCCCTCCACCCGGTTCCGACCCCACTCTCTGCCCTTACCCCACACACACACACTGTCCTCATCCATAGGTGTATGATTTTTGTCCAGTCTCTTCACACACCCCCATACCCTTTTCCCCTGAGAATTGTCATTCCACTCCCTTTCTACGCCCCTGATCCTATTATATTCACTAGTTTATTCTGATCATCAGACTTTTTATTCACTTGATTTTTAGATTCACTTGTTGATAGATATGTATTTGTTGTCACTTTGTTGTTCATAGTTTTTGTCTTTACCTTTTTCTTCTTCTTCCTCTTCTTAAAAATACCCTTCAGCATTTCATATAATTCTGGTTTGGCGGTGATGAATTCCTTTAGCTTTTTCTTATCTGTGAAGCTCTTTATCTGACCTTCAATTCTAAATGATAGCTTTGCTGGGTAGAGTAATCTTGGTTGTAGGTTCTTGCTATTCATCACTTTGAATATTTCTTGACACTCCCTTCTGGCCTGCATAGTTTCTGTTGAGAAATCAGCTGACAGTCGTATGGGTACTCCCTTGTATGTAACTAACTGTTTTTCTCTTGCTGCTTTTAATATTCTCTCTTTGTCTTTTGCCCTTGGCATTTTAATTATGATGTGTCTTGGTGTGGTCCTCTTTGGATTCCTTTTGTTAGGGGTTCTCTGTGCTTCCTGGACTTGTAAGTCTATTTCTTTCACCAGGTAGGGGACGTTTTCTGTCATTATTTCTTCAAATAGGTTTTCAATATCTTGCTCTCTCTCTTCTTCTGGCACCCCATAATTCTGATGTTGGTATGCTTGAAGTTGTCCCAGAGGCGCCTTACACTGTCTTCATATTTTTGGATTCTTTTTTCTTTTTGCTTTTCCGGTTGGGTTTTTGCTCCTTAGTATTTCAAATATTTTACTTGATGCTTGGGATCCTCTAGTCTCCTGTTGGATCTCTGTATATTATTCTTTATTTCAGTCAGTGTATGCTTTATTTCTAGTTGGTCCTTTTCATATCCTCGAGGATCTCACTAAATTTATCGGTGGTTTCTAGAAGATTCTTGAGTAACCTTATAACCGTAGTTTTGAACTCTATATCCAATAGTTTGCTTTCCTCCATTTCTTTCATTTGTGACCTGTTTCTTTGTCTCCGCATTTTGGCTGCTTCCCCTGTGTTGATAGAGTGGCTTTGTGTGCTAGGTGTCCTATAGGGCCCAGTGGCTCAGCCTCCCTAATTACCTGAGGTGGACACTCTTGGTGCACCCCTTTGTGGGCTGTGTGCACAGTCTTGTTGTAGTTAAGCCTTGATTGTTGTTGGTTTCACTGGGAGGAATTGACCTCTAGGCCAATTGGCTGTGAGGATCAGCTGTGTCTACAATGGGAGAACTTCCGTGCTGGAGACACCCTTATGGGGCAAGACTTGCTTCAGTGGGGCTTTGGCACTCGTTGAGTCTTCCCCCTGAGTGTGTCTCTTATGGATCTGAATAGTTGTAGTCTGGCTGGTCTCTCTCTGACCACTGGGTACATTGGCTCTTGGATCTCCAAGGAGAGAGGCCACCCAGCAGGAGCTACAGAGAGATCTTCAGATTCCTTCTCTTTGTTTGGGGTTTGGAGGTGCCCAGATGAGGCCCAGCTGTGAAGCAATGCAAGCTGCTGTTGAGCCTTGGGTCTTCTTCTGGAGGCTCTGGGGCTCTTTGACCCAGCTGCAGTACCTTAGGTTTCAGATTGCAAAGGGCCAGGCCATTCATGTGCAAAAGCCTCTGCACACAAATTGGGTGGGGCAGAGTCTCAGGAAATCACCAGGGTGGAGCAAACAGCAATGGCTGACCGTCAGCCCTGCCTGGAAGAGGTCCTGTTTCTCTGTGTCCCGCGGCACCATGCAGGAACAATGATTACTGCAAGCACCTCTGAGAGAAAGCCACCCTCGAGTTCTGCCCAATGCCAGACAGTCCAGTTTCTCCCTGTATGATTCTGGGCCCCCAGAGTCTTGCCCGTAACTGGAGTTCAGAGCAATCAGGAGCTTGTGTCTCCCTCCCGATTGAAAACGACAACAGTGTATTCAGTCACCAGCCCTTTCTGTGCGCGCACCTCCATACCTCTGCACTTCACTTCTGCACCTTCGCTCCTCCTGCAAGTCTCAGTGTGCTTTTCTCTTTCCTTCTAGTTGTAGAATTTTCACTCAGCCAGCCTTCCCATGGTTCTGGATGCTACCCATTTTGTCTTTTAGTTGTAGTTTTAAAGTGGTTGTACGAGGCAGCAAGTTCAGGTGTTTACCTATGTCGCCATCTTGGTTTCTCCTATCTTGTGAACTTTTATAAAATAGTGCAGTGACTGCTAAAGCAGTTGTATATTTTGAACCAATAGCCAAATCATACTTAACAGTGAAACAAGACAGAAGAGATAATTTAGAAACAATAAATCTGGAAAACTGAATACCAAGTTTTCATTATTTCCAAAGTACATAATTATATAATCATATAATTATAGAGAATCAATTGAAAACTCATTTAAATTAGTAAGACAGTTCAGTAAATTAGCTAAATAAAATCTAAATTTAAAGAGCCAATTGCTTCCCTATATTTTGCCAACCACCATTAGAAATTTTAATGGAAGCAAATGCAGAAAGATGGCACCTGGCTGGAAATGCATGAATCAGCCTCATTTGGCTTCCAAAGAAAATAGCTAGGAAAATTAAGGAAAGGATGAACACTCTTAACAATGTGGAAAATTTAAGACTATAGGAAACCTACTGCTAGATTTGGGGAAAACTGACACTAATAACAGGAAAGATGGAAGTCAAATAGCTGTTAAATTTGTGGCCAAGTCACATACATATCTTTCATATTCATCTTTTATAGTTGAGCATTCAAGAAATAGTGTTTCACTTATTTACCCAAGCAATTATAAAAATATAGAGTCCTAGTTAGGTCATAAAGAGAACTCCAGGACTCCCCCAATGCAGCAATTGTTTTTTCTATGCTTTCTGATCACAATGTAACAAAACTGTAATTAAACACATGCATGAACACACACACACACACAGGCACACAGGCACGCACGCACGCATGCACTTATGCATACCACATTCTCAGTACTCTTAGGGAGAACTGATATTAAAACTGCAATTAACAAGATTTAGAAGTTAATGGCAATAAAACATTACATATACAAACTTACGGGGTAGAGGCAAAATTTAACTCACATGCCAATCCATGGCTTTAAATGATTTCATTATTTAATAGGAAGTAAAACTTAATAACCAAAGTATTCAACTCGAGGTAAAAAAGTAAAACAAAGCATAAGTAAAATAAGTCTGGTTAGAATGTAGGAAGTTGAAAGAGTCCATCATCTTACCCTAACAACCAAAACAAACCAAATAAGCTACAAAACCATAATTTTTAAGCCAATCAGAAATCTGAGGATACAAAGAAACCTAAATGGATTAATTCAAGAAATGAAAAGCCCTTAATAGGAGAAAAGAGCCACAGCTGCTTATATTCTAGGCATAGTGACAAGAATGAGGACAAATGTACCACAGATGGGTTTAAAGAGGAATGAATGGAACTTTCAACATTCTTTTAACCACCATATGGAATTACACCCTAAAATTCAAAGGAACCACAGACATAGAGTGTATCTGCACCCACGTGACAACTCTTTCTCATAGTTCTTCACCTGGCAATTCCCCAGCAACTCATAAAGCTGGCAGTAAGAAAATAAATAAGAGAAAGATGGCGCATAGTTAGAAAAGCGGGTGGCTCGCCATAAAGTACTAAAAATTTTCTAGACTCTTGCTAGTGGCTTAGTCTCCAAACATGATTGAAGGGAAAGTCCTGATCCCACCTAAGCTGTTGAAGCTAGTGATGAGCTGAATCAAATGAAAGCTAAATAAAAAAATAAAATAACACATGAGCTCAACAGCAACAAAGGACCACATTAATTTAGAGGCCACTGTGGGAGTGTGAACAAAAAAAGGCTTCCTGTTTTATGAAGTAAAAATTAACTTCAGTGTGTCGCATATTTCTGTACAATGTGCCATCTATGCAATGATACACACAAAGAAGGTGGAAAATGTGGTCTGTGGTCAAGACAGAAAGTATCAATAGATGAAGACCAAGAGATGGCTCAAAGGTTGGAATTATTAGGTAGGGACATTGAAATACCTGATAAAAATGCTAACAGATCCAAGGGAAAATGTGGACAACATACATGAAGAATTTCAGCAATGAGTTAGAAGCTGTAAAAAAAAAAAAAAGCAGCAGCAGCAGCAAAGGAATTCTAGAAATGAAAAATATGATATCAGAATTCTGAAATAGAAGTATCAGAGTAAACATTCTCACTTTATTCTTGATCTTAGGGGAAAAGCATTCAATCTTTGACCATTAAGTATGAGGTTAATTGTAAGGGTTGAGGGACAGCAAAGCAGGTTTTTAATTAATTTACTTATTTTTAATCCTCACTGGAGGATATGGTCTTTTTTGTTTGTTTGTTTTTGTTTTTATTGATTTGAGAGAGGAACATTGATTGGCTGCCTCCTGCATGCACCCCAACTGGGTATTGAACCTGCAACCTAGATATGCACCCTGACTGGGAATGGGACCCACAGCCTCTTGGTGTATGGGATGATGTCCAACCAACTGAGCTACCTGGCCAGGGCAGGTTTGGGTTTTTTTATAGATTGAAGAAATTCCCTTTTTTATTTGCTTGGAGTTTATTTTAATATGACTAAAGGCTAGAATGACCCTGACTCACTAAAGCATGGTGAAAGCATTATTTCAGACAAGGATGACAGGGCAAGGAATGATACACATACCTAGACAGCTACCAAGTCACCTGTGATATGAGACAGCAGTTGCTCTGCCATCAGTTACTGGAAGCAGAAGTTACCTATGGAATTTAGAAATATCAGATACAAGCACACAGGAGAAAAAATGCAAAGTCATGGCAAACAAGCCAAATATACAA
Source organism: Eptesicus fuscus (assembly GCF_027574615.1). NCBI lineage: Eukaryota > Metazoa > Chordata > Mammalia > Chiroptera > Vespertilionidae > Eptesicus > Eptesicus fuscus. Next base: position 55,128,972 of record NC_072483.1, on the reverse strand, counting down.
TCCCTTGGCTATTTTTACCTGTAATGGCTAAAATCAAAGTAAAGAAGTTCAGACTTTGCCCTGTCTAAGCTATAGCCTTTAGCTTAAGAGCCATTACTGAAGTGAAAAATTATGCTGGAAAAACAAATAGCACCTCAATTACTTCTGGTTACCAAAAAGGTAGTCAAGACTGTGGGGGACAAAAAAAAACCCACACTAAAACCAGGGAGTAAAATGGGAAGCAGTTGTCTTATTTTGTGATCAGTATCACTGGCTTCCTGAAGAACCTTTATTAAATGGACTGGGAGAGTGACTAACATAGGAGCATTTTTTTGTTGTTGTTGTTCTGTATGTTGCAGAATGGAGGTGCATGTTTGGGGTGATGCAAGACCCATAGCTCACTATTGAATAATCACACATGACTATACAGTTTCCCCGGGGGGCGTGAGGGTGTCCCTAAACACATCTGACAAGCAACCCATATGGGGCCACTACTGGTAACCCTGGGAGGCTCTAAATGGGTCCTGACAGGAATAAGCAGTCATTCTGGACAAAGATCTGCATACCTTGTGGGGCATGCAAATACTCCAAACACTATAAAAGGACTGGAACAGACTTACTGTCCTAGTTTGGACCACCAAATTAGAATCCGTTAGGCCAAGGACCACAGTTTACAACCACTAGGATGAGACAATTTAATGGTGATTCTTAAAATGTAGAAATGGCTTCTATATCTGCATTGTCAGTGTTTGAAATTTGTTTGTAATGAACTCTTTCATGACTATTATAAAGGGATGTAATATTTTATTAACTGAAACAGCCACTTCATTTTTATATAATCCTTCATTTATTTGCTCTATTTTCTTCTTCAGGTTCTCACAAATTGCATCTTCTCTATAAACTACTTGGTGTCTACAAAGATAGCACACAGAAAATCCATACACATCTGTAAAGATAATGAGCATGACACTGTTGGTGACAATGACCAATATGTAGATTAAAAGTATACATAACTAATTAAAACTTAATTTCCATTGCATTATAAAAGAATATCCAGAAACAATGAGAACAAAGGAAGAATAGTTAACAAATCAAAATTAATTATAGAAATTTTAAAAGCAAGATTCAAAAGGAAAGTGGGAAATGAAGCAAAGAAAAAAATTGCTTAACAAAACTGATCAGTAAAACATGTAACAGGAAACAAGAAATGCTTTAGGCACTGATACAGCAGCAATTATATCCACATCTTTTTCTCTTTGATGCCTCGGGGAGTCTCACCTCCCATTCCTGGGAGACCTCCTTCATGAAGGTTGGTTTACTGATTGTCTTGTCTTTTTTTCTTGTAAAATTATTACACACTTCATCAATGGTATTAAAACAAAATATCTAACATGAACAAGAAATTGCTTGCAGTAAGAAGTTGTTTTGTGAATGGATTACCTGATTATTTTTATTTTGATTGAGTATGGGGTAAGATGAACGGGGCTTGCCATCTTATATTCATTCATTAATGACAGACACTCATTCCTTTATATTCAACAAATATCCCCCATGTGTACATTTTCCCATAATCCTCAGTACCATAGTAGTAATGAAAGAAGTACCAGAGAAACTATAGGCCTCTCTCAGGCCAAGGGATATAGTCATCTATGTTCAAACTGGAAAGAATATGAGTTTATATGATTAAATCCCCTCATTTTGATACAGGAGAAGCTTCTAGTTCACTGAGATGCCCCAAAATCACACAGGTGGTTAGCTGCAAATCTACTGTGAAGCCACAATCTTCTCACCACAATTTTGCTACTCCCCACTCTGTCTCCATTTCTTAATCCATATAGACTCTATAAAACTGAGAATCAACTTGTATTAGTCAGGGTTCTCCAGAGAAACAGAATCAATAGGATGTGTATATCTACAGAAAGATTGTTATTATAAGGTATTGGATCACATGATTATGGAGGTTGGCAAGTCCATAATTTGCAGTGTGGACCACTAGCCTGGAGACCCAGGCAAGGCAATGAAGTCCAGAGTTAAGAGTAATTCACTCAAGGATCCTAAAGACACACTTACCTTAAGAAGTCATTGCAGGAAACTCTTGTGTAAGTCTTAGTGTGTGGCTAGGGGGTGAACTTAAAGATAGCAAAATTTCACCACTGTAATTCTGACCAGGATTTAATATTTGAGACAACAATGAAAATATTTAAATGCAAAAAATATTTATTATCTTCCATTCTTATCTTCTGGTTCATCTGGCTTTCTGATCTGTACCCACCAGAACTTAATTTACTTTGAATATAATTCAAGGGTATTGCTTTATTGCTAAATGACTCGAATATAAAAGTAGTCTTTTTAGTGACACCATCTGTTGTTCATGACACTTTAAATGATGGAGATTTCAGTTGCTAAATATTCTACAGAAACCATATGAAGAGAATTCAAAGAGTTTAGGTTTTTAAGAAAATATAGTCTTCCTGAAGCTGAAATGAAACCCTTTCTTTAAAGTGTTCACAATGACAAAGAAGTGTTTAATTACATTTGATATACATGGATCTTTTCTGAATAAGCAAAATGATGCAGGTATTAGATCAAGCCTTCTGTAAAGTAGAATAAAAATCAGTGATAATCTTAACAATTATGTAAGCACAGAAACAAATGAAGGTAAAGCAACTTGCCAACATCAAGTGGTTCTGAAAAGGCTAACTGATGTGTTCCCACTTACTTAAGACATAAATATGAATCAATTGCGCCAAGACAAAGTTGAGTTTTGGAGGGCAGGTGGGCTAATGGCATTTCTCTGATAGGGTTAATCAGACTTCCCAGGCCTTGGCAACTCATTTTTAAACAACTTGAACATGCTAGAATGTCTCATAGGAATAACTGATGAATACGAATTAAGATTCCAAACCCCGTGGAAATAAAAAGTTATCAGACAAATATTTAGGCATAAGAGTACCTATTAGTAATGTCCTGAGCTGCGTGGATGAAAGGTTGTCAAGAACAGCTCAGTCGGACTATTACAAAAGAACAGGAGCTGCCATCTTTTGTGGACCACTCTAATCTATAATAATCTACCCTGTCAATAAACCAGTTAAACTGTGGCTTTGTCAGAGAGCTGGGTCAGAAAGTATTACCGTAGAATGTCATTTTGTTCTCTACATGGTGCACTACACATCATTTTAAAATGATATGCTGTGTTCAATATTTTATGTGACTGAAGGATAACTTCAGACTTGAATTTATGGCCACACATACTTGCAGCTAAATCATATAATATTACTTCAAACACTCTGTTTAAGACATCTGCTAGCATAACTGATGATAAACTATTTTACATACCAATTCATTTTGTCTTATTTTTCATTTACTACTTTATTGCTTTATAGTTACCTAACATATTTTATACCTGGAAAATTCTTTGAAATTTTTACATAAAAATCTAATTCTGTTGGAGTATAATAACTAAAAAAGAAAACTGTTCTACAAAAATTAAGATTTTGTTTTGTTTTTATCTTCAAGTTGCTATGATTTGGGGAAAGAGCTATTTGTTTTGGGACAAAAACCAATGCTATCATATTGTAAACATATATTTTCAGTATGGCTGAGGGAAAAAATCAGAACAGAAATGGTTTATTTATCTCAGAATTACTGATACCTTGTGCAACTATCAATTCATCCTGAATTTCACTTAAAATTTTATTTAGTTGTCTTCAACTTTCCTCACAGTGACTATTTCAACACTTAAACTTCAACAATAATCTTATATTTCAAAGTTTAAACAAGCAACCTCACTCAACAAAAATCAATGAGGTGCTTTCCAAGACATTGTATCATTTAGTATATAGAGAACTCGATAAGCCAATAGTTTTCTTATTCAAAAGACAGGATAAAGTTATCTAATATGAGCAAAGATTGCAATGATTACAGAAAGCATTTATCCCTTTGAAATGAAAGTATTGACTGACAAGAATGTGAGGACAGATGTGTTCACAAAAGATTTTTTTTCTTTTCTGAGAATGTTTTGACAGTCTAGCAATGTAATTTTGTGAAGAGAGACCTGGGTTTGTAAGTATAGAGACTGTCATTCTATTTATTTTCTCACAATTTTAATAGAGCCTCTTAATGGGGCCCACCAACTAATTACTAAATGTAACTTCTAGGTCACTCAGGCACAGTGAATGCTGTGTTAAAATACAAATCAAATTAGCCAATGTAATTCATCACAATTATTTCATGCAATATAGGCTCTCAATTTATAAGGCATGATATTTTGACATTTTGGATCACATGCCAGTATATTGTGATTAATAAAATACCATAAGGTCCTCTAAGAATAATCTACATAGATCAAATACATGATTGTCTACTGGGCATTTACCTATGAATAACCTCTGAAGGCACTGTGTGGAATATTATATCGCAAGTAGACATAAATCAAAAAGAAAGATGATCCTGGGAGCAGAAGAGTCAGGTATATTTGTCTCTCTCACTCAAATGAGGACAAAGTCCATGTAACTTAAGGTAAATTAATGGGTGTCTAATTCTCATCCCCCTTTCCCACCTCCACAAAATAAAAATGATGACACATGCCAAGGATCACAGGAATGCCAGTATATTAAAAGATTATCTTGTTCATCTACACCCTAAATCTCAAAGAAAAGACTCCATGTAAACTGCATTAAAATAACTTTACTTCCAATATAAAATTTATGTTTATTTACAGTTAATTCTGTGGCGATAAGAAGTACCTAGTAAATTGGCTGAAACGAAATCTGGAAACTTAACTGAAAACTAGACTACAGTGGGGAAGTGGTCTTCAGAGTGTAGATGAATCATATTGTAAAAATTTACACAATTTATTTGTCAATTATATCTCAACAAAGCTGAAGGATCAAAGGAAAAATGCAGAAGGAAGAGCTAAAGGCAAATAAAACTCCAAGCCTACTATCTTATTTAATAATAGAGAAAGATGTAAATTGACCGTACCTTCGCTATGTCCACAGCCAATCAGAGTGAGTATGCAAATTAACCCAACCAAGATGGCGGTTAATTTGCATACATACCTGGGTCCGGGGAACCTCCTCAGCACCCAGGTCACTCCCAGCCAGCCATCAGGCAGAGGCTTTAGGTTTAGGAAGGGGCCGAGCATGCGATCGGAGGGGCGGGGGTCCCCTTCCCAAGCCTAACCCTGGGGGGGAGGCTTTAGGCGTGGGAAGGGGCCAAGCCTGCAACAGGAGGGGCGGAGGCTTTAGGCTTGGGAGGTCCTGGGGGGAACCCCTTCCCAAGCCTAAACCTGGGCAGAGGCTTTAAGCTTGGGGAGGTGCTGAGCCTGTGATTGGAGGTTCTGGGGGGTGGGGGGACCCCTTCCTAAGCCTAAAGCCTGGGGTGGAGGCTTTAGGCTTAGGAAGGGGCCAAGCCTACAATTGGAGGTGGGGGAGAGTAACCCCTTCCCAAGCCTAAAGCCTGGGGTGGAGGCTTTAGGCTTGGGAAGGGGCTGAGCTTGGGATTGGAGGGAAGGGGAAAATATCAATGGAAAGATATCCTCAGGTAAGGATAAAAAGAAAAATAAAGAAAGAAATGTCATATCCTATGAAAGACACATCTTGAAAATGCTTAAAGAAAGTTGTCATTTTTTCATGGTGAAGGGACTGGGGTCTGTGTTGATGAAAATACCTGGGCGGCTGCAGTGACTGGCAGTGGCTGCAGCAGAGGGGTGATGGGGCTGGCACCTTCCCCTTGTCAGCCCTGTTGCCTCAAGCAAAGGGAGGCCAGACTGCGGCTTATGTCCACTCCCAAGGGGGTGCGGGCTTAAGCCATCTGTAGGACATCCCCTGAGGGCTCCCAGTATGTGAGAGGGGGCAGGCTGGACTGAGGGACCACTCCCCAGTGCACGAATTTTGTGCACCGGGCCCCTAGTGTTTGTATAATTTTAATGGCTTGCATGTAAAGAGTAATGTGATGGGAAATAGTGTAAAAGAATAGAACAAGGACAGATTATCAGAAAGAGGAATTAAAAGTTTCCAGGAACATAACACGTTAAATTGTGATAACAATGACAGTAATGATTAAAATGAGAACAAATAAAGAGCTTAAAATATAAAGAAACATTAAATCTTCACATAAAAGCATAACTTCTTTACAATTGCAAAATCTATGACCAAGATTTTGAAGACCATTTCTGTTCTCATGAATGGGTTTATAGACTGCTTTTATAGCCATTGCTAACTTCCACATATAGTAAATCATCCACCAGGTTACCTATCAGCCCTTCATGAATTTATCTATGTTTTTCATCTAATAGCATCTATTACATTTCTGGCTCCGAATGAAATTCTAACTAAGAATATTAGAAAAACTCTTAACATAATTTATCATTTGAAAATTTTAAACAAAAACTCTGTGATTTCTCAGAGGATTCTACAAAATCAACACCTATTTTGAGCTTACCTATAATTTTTTTAATTTCTAAAATAATGTATAAATATTAAAAAGAAGAAAAAATTTATCTTTGTGTGTAGATGACATGACTTGCAATTCCAACTACTTGAAGCATACGTTCACCCTTTGGGTAATACACTAAGCCTTGGAGGGGAGGGAAGAACTAACAGTGGCTCAGCTTGAACCACGTGTCTACTCCAGTGAGTACCTATTTGGAAGCTCTACTGGAACAGTATGAACTACATAACATCAATTCTCCTAAGCAAGGAAAGGATTATTAGCAGAAGACAGGGAAAAGTAATACCAGACAATTAAAACAAAAAAATAAGCATCTTATTGGATTACTATGAGCTTTAAATAAGACTACAGGTATAAAGATCTTAGCACAGTGCCTTTTATATAATTAATGCTCATCAAATGTTAGTTATTAAAGTGGGGACCATCTCTTCCTCTTCAGATGTTCCTACTTTTGATTGTGAAGAAAGAATGACTGCCTTTGCAGTTCAGAAATGTCGAGAGGGAGTTTCCTCTCCCAATCTCTCAAACCTCCCTCTCCCTGTCCCTCTATCCTTCTAATCCTTTGACCTGCTATCCCTCTATCCCTCTCTTTCAGTCTCCCACTAGACAGGAAGAATTAGTTATTTGATTGGTAAACTTTGGAAAAACACTAGGCAAGAGTGAATCTCCTCTCCCAGGACTCCCATATTGCAATAGTCTGCTCCCAGGGGGAGAAATACATTCTGGACCTGCAGCTACACAGGAAGCACAGCTAGATACCTTCTAGAAGCTGAACTAGAAGCCTACCTCTTCCTTTAGATATAAGGCATTTTGATTCCCCATGCATCAATGCAAATGTCTGCATTAAGTCTCTTTGTAAATGGCCACCCCAAACACTAAATGTGAGGACACATCTCAGGAACTCTGTGGTGGCAGATCTATGGTCCAGATTTACCAGGGAAAAAAAATCAAAATATTATCATGCTTCTGTACAAAAACTGAGCATATATTTTTTAATTGAAACCAAACTCAGAGGGATTAATCATGTATTTGGTTGGAAACATCTCAAGATCACCAGCACTACCTGTTATTACTGTCATTGATATATGGCACAGAATTAATAAGGAAGAGGTTTACAGTAACTGCTCAGTGCAATTTTAAGTTTAGGCTTAGCCTTCAGATCATCCATAACCCGTTACTAGAAGTCTGATAGAAAAAACATATACACAACAGAGTGTAGCCAAGGGGGCAGCACTAGGATCTATTAAACATAATAGCTAAGATTTGGTAAATTATACCCTACTAAAAAAAATTTGTCATACAAGGAAGTTATTAACTAAGTAATCTATAATAAGAAAAGCATAATATGCAAATCAACCAAACAACTGAACAGCAGAACGACCACCTGGATGACCTTCTGGATGACCATTCTAAGACACTCACTGGTGCCAGGCCAGCCAAGGTGGGTGCAATGCGGGGGTCCCTGTCATCGCCCCATGATTGCCCCGCAGAGAGAGGCCCAGGCCACTGGACAGTGGGGCTATTGATCAAGGGTGGAGGGGCTCCATGATCACCCCAAAGAGGGAGGTCCAGGCCAGCAAAGCAATCGCACTCCACACCTGTCACCCACAGAGGAAGGCAACCGGTTGGGGGGGGGGGGGGGCAGTGCTGCACAGATGGCAAGCAGTGGCAGTGGCAGGGCAGGGCCAGCTGCCAGCAGCTGGGGGGAAGGAAAGCCCCGATAGGCCCTGATCGCCAGCCAGGTCTAGGGACCTTACCCGAGGGGTCCTGTATTGTGAGAGGGCACAGGCTGGGCTGAGGGACAACCCTCCCCTCCAGTGTACAAATTTCATGCACCAAGCCTCTAGTGCCTCTATAAACACATAAGCAACCCAAACTTTAGGCTTTTGGGTTTTCCTATTTGGAAAAAAAGTTTAGGCATAACTTATGTATGGGAATAAAGTATCTTAATAGAAGGTTAAATATGTATTTAAAAAAAGAATTAATTGAGCCCCTTTGAACATATACTTATAGACATTTACTTCTTCAGAGAAGAAAGCAAAGCAGAAAGTTCAGGATTAAAAGTCAGAATGAGAGTCAGAAGGCAATAAAGCATGGGAGAAAGAAATTTTGCCTTCAAAGGGAAAGCAATGTTATAAAGGGACAGAATTTTAAGTATATGAGAAAGGGTTGTATGGGAAGACACTATTTTAAAAGGATTAAGATATACAAAGAAGTACAAACAGATAATATGTTTTCTACATTGTGAGTGAACAGACCAGATGACCACTGGCATCTCTCCCAGCTTCATGAAACCATGAAATTCTTTAAATCAAAGTCTCTTAGTAACTCTTTAAGAAAATAGAAGAGATTTAAATTAATGCTCTTAGTCTTTTTTTAATACTCTTAAATTTAAACTATAATTTTCTCATATTTTATTAAGTCTTTAAGAATTTCTAAAATTTATACAACAACAAAAATTGCATTATGAAGGTTGCCTTCCCTAGAAAAGTGTATCACACTGTAGCAAAATATCTCAATCTGTAAGAAATAAACAAAACAACTCTTCACTACAGCCAGGACAAAAAGTATCCTATTTTTACTGCTTTGTTTAGACTATCCAAAATTTAGATTTTCTAGAGTGTAAAAATCATTAAGAGAATATTACTTATTGACTATGGAATTCTACATTCAAATGTAATTTAGAACAATTTTTAATGTGCCAATCCAATGACACCAAAGTGATATTCATATACAGACAGAATAGTTTGAATTTGTACAGGTAGTATGACTTCTCTTTAATAATGTATGATTAACAGATATAAGAATAATTATTAACAAGGAATGGTCAGGAGCACATGCAAAATTCTTTTGATGAGCTGCTAAGAATGCACTGAAAATGCAAGTTCTTTCTTCTGATGTCATGGGTGAATACCATGTAATTCTATAACTTTTATTTTTACATATGTATATTAGAGAGAGGAAAAAATGCTTAGATTTTTCTTTGCTTAGTTGGAGAACAGGACTGCCTAAAACTTTGAACTAGAATACATTAACAAAATATACTTTTAAATTATCTCAAGACCTTTGCAAAATTAAAAGTGTGATTAGGAGGGATGTTCTGGACAGTAAGAGAAATCCTATCTATTGACATACAAAGTCAAGGAAAGCCATACCCAATCATCTATAATAATAAAAGGGTAATATGCTAATTAGACCAGACGTCCTTCCAGGCATCATTCTGGACATCCTTCTAGATGAAGCTGGGCCAGAGGGAAGCAGCCCAGGTCCAGGCTGCCTGCCGGCATCCAGAGGGAAGCTGGTGCTGGCAGCTGGGGCAAGGATGGCCTACTCTTGTATGAACTTTCGTGCATCAGGCCTCTATAAGATATATTCAATGCAGAGATGGCAAGAAATTATAAGACTGTATCACTTAAGTATAAGTGATACATTGGGGAATAGAGGAGGCATGTGGTGACTCGCTAGCAAAGTCAGGCAGAAGTCAAATGGTAGCTTTAAGAGGAATATAACAAGCAGGGATCAAGAATTCAACATGAAATCCCACAAAGAGATGGCTGGGAGAGAAAAAACAAAAACAAAAAAAAATCTCCCCATCTATACTACATCTGGAACCTCCTACCTGCCACACACTGGCCAAACCTTCAAGTCCCTTGTGTGCTTGCATACACATATATGGCTAGAATGTCCACTGTTTTCAGATAGACCGTTTAATTTTTCTATACATCATTAATTTTGTTTTGAGTGACTTAAGATTTTCAGTTACTGCTGTTCTTGCCTATCAATTATAAATTAGTATTAGTCTACCTTTATCAATTAAATTTGCTCAGGGTTATTGGTTAACCTGTAATGTTAACAGTATTTATGGGCTTTACCTTTTCAATAACTATATTTTCATTTCAAATTTACAGGTGTAGCAGCTCAATACAGAATTATTCATTCTCCTGGTTCTAAAGCAAAGTCAAACCTAATATCTCAAGAAAATTATACTCATGTAATGAAACAACAATGTTTTCCCTACCAGAAGTGGGAGAGTAGATGGGTCCCAGGCTTACTTGCCCAGACCAAGAAGAACTCTGCAAAAGATTTGAAGAACCCCTGGCCTATGAGATACCTTCAAATTTGTGCTTTCAACTGAGAATTAAGCTATCATTTTCTTACATGATGGAGAAGTGGCAATAGGGCATGCCTAGGTTTGAACCATCATATTATAAATGGTTCCTTCATAATGCCAGGAAAATTTTATATATGATACACATTGAAAAGAGAAAATAATTAATTGCAGGTATCACTACATTGAATAAAACAGATCTATTGCCTAAACTCTTCACTCTATACTAGAGACACATGCATATCAGAACCAATTTGAGATTATCTTTCATGATCCAAATATAGTAATGAGAATGCAATAAGAACCATTTACACTGTGCAATTGATGATCTTCATGCAACTCTCATGTGAAATTGCATTCCCTTAGAGAGAAATTGTTGAGAACCCAAGACAGTGATCTCTAATCTCCAAATTCCCTTTGTCCCTCAAACTACCTTCACATAGTATTTTGTTAATCAAGGGCACTTGATAAAAGGTGAAAATTTTACCTAAATTCTCAAATCCATGTGTTTAATCCTACCTAATAAAAGAGTAATATGCAAATTGACCACATCTTCGCTATGCCCAAGCCATGCCCACCAGCCAATCAGGGCGAGTATGCAAATTAACCTAACCAAGATGGCGGTTAATTTGCATATCAAGACAGTGCAGAAAGAAGCCAAGTGCTGCAGAAGGGAGCGAAGCTGCGGAGAAGCAAGCAAGCAGGGCAAGGGAGAAGGAAGAGAAGCAGGTGGGGCAGGGGAGAGCACAGCAGGAAGCCCTATTGCAGGAATCTTCCTGCAACAGGCTACTAGTATTAAATAATAGAGAATCTGTGATCCTGGTCTTTTACTTCCCACATTGACTAACCAGACAGTGATATAGTAGAAAAGGAGTTAAAACATATCTTCTTAATTAGTACTGTTTTCAGGTTAACATTTAGAGCATATGGCTACCATGGTAATAAGCTAAAATAGTCAAAAGAGATGGTGAAGTTTCAGGTAATTAATTCTCCTCTCTAAAATTTTAAAGGTTTCTATCTATAAACTATAAGAGAAATATAACCTAGAATTACACTGGAGTATGCATTTATGTGAGGACAAATTCAGAAAGTAAAATTGTGAAAAATTAATAAACTAAGGAAAGTAATTTAAATGTGATGTTATCTTTCCTCACAAGGCAAAACAAAAGTATTCAATTATTACTATTATTTCACTGGAGAAAGAAATTGAAATAGGAAGAATAATCCAGTGTTGCTAACCTCACACTGAATAAGCAGTCTACCTCGCAAAGACCCTGGGTTCTCCTGAGGCAGAACAGGGGACTCAAGTGGGTAAAACATGGTATTGTCTCACTGCAGAAGATGATTACCTCTGGGGGAGGGGGGGCGGTGAAGAGTGGATGAGAAGCTCCTGGTTTTCATAAGAAAATTTAGGTTCTAACTTATTAATAAAGGCGGTTTTAAAACATGGGGTTACCCTAAGCATAGGGCATGCTTTCAAGCCACTTCAACTGAGAAGGATACTTTTTTAGGGCTTTTGGCTGATTACCTGATTGTACACAGGTCAAAGGTTTTGCTCTGCAAATCCTGGGTGATCTTACCTCCTCCAGGTCCAGGTTGTTACATGTCAGAGGATAACAGTTACACATCTGTTTCACCAATTTCCTAGCCCTACGTGCCTGCTGCTCTGTACTATCCCAGCCAGCGAATGTGCCGGCATCTCACTCATACAGGATTTGCTGAACCTTCCTAAGCAGCCCCCATCCTGGCCCCACAGGGAGTTGCTCTAATTTGAACAACTTATCTGTCACTTTTATTTTCTCATTAATAATTCAATGACTAGAGCTAAATATTTAAAGCAATTAATGAAGTTTTGACTGTTCAGCCTTCTTTCCTAATGAATACCAAAACAAGAGTAGTAAACACATGAAATTTTGTGTGTATGTTTACAAGATAGGATTTTTAAATATTCAGTAAATTCAATCAGAACATAAAAATTACTGTTGATGAGAAAATTAGAAAAGACTAAATCATATGAAAAATACATTTTTTCCCTTAAATCTTCAGTTAGTTAAAAATTCAAGTTGTGTTGGATTCTGGTTCTAATGACTTTCCTGGGTATTTCCTGAATGCTTATGGCAATTTAGCTAACATGTGACTTTCGCCATCCTAAGATTGCTAAAGAGAGATGGAAAGATTTTATTTCTCGCTCTTGTTTGGTTTTATGATGGATAACTTTTTATTACTTCAAATCATTTCATAGAACTTCAATCCCATTTTGAAGGAAGAGAAATAGCTGTTGACAGTGCTTTAGAAATTAGGAGTGAGCTGCCAGTAACCTTGATGTCAGGCAGTGGAGCAATAAAATAATGAAATAAGAGAAGACAGCTTTATCATGGACAAGGTAAACCTCAGTCCTCTCCAGGATCCATTAAAAGGGCAATTTTTTCATTGATTTGTTTGCTTGTATAAAAATCAAAATAAGGTCTTCTTCACTCTAAATCTAACTTAGAAATTATATAATGGTCTGTTCCAATTTTCCTTAACTTAATTAGTTAAGAAGAGCTATCCTGAGCTATTACTCTTACTATAAACTATTTGAGATGTGGAATTGGCCTTGCTGATTTTTCTGTTGTTTTGACTTAACAGGTATTCTAGAAATAACTATCTTATATCTGATAATCAATTATGAAATTTTAACAAAATATTTTAATGAAATGTGTTCGTTAAAATCATCCTCCTAATAAATTTAGATCCAATTCATTTTTAGTCACCCAGAAATGTTATTTTCCATATTTTTCTAATGAAAGTTCTTTTCTTCTACTTTTATCAGCAACAACTACATTGGTGTCCCCACTTGGGTTTTAAGTTTTACACGTAGGTTCTATACATAAATTGCTTACTTCAGGTCTATACAACATACTGTTTGGTAGTAAGGATACTTGAAATGAGCTCTATCCTCCTAATAAATTTTAAGTGTATAAAACACTATTGCTGACAATAGGTACAATGTTACATAGCTGATCTCTAGAGCTTATTCATCTTGCTTAACTGAAACTTTGCTTCATGACTCCCTACACAACAATTATTGAGGTCAAACAGCTGCAAGAATTTTAACTGAATGTGTATTGATCAAATTCAAATCCCCATACTACTTTCTTATCACATTCTTAAGATTATTCAACTTAAATATATTTTTTCTTAAATGTTTATTTAATATCCAAATTTTAAACAAAGTTTCAGAATGTAATAAGGATGGCACTTCAGAATAGCTTTAACTTAAGGTAACTCTAAACATTTCAGTTGATTAATATTACCTTTTATTGTTTTATAAGTTTATCTTATTTTTTCTTCCTAGTTTTGTTTTGGTAACTTTTGCAGAGAAGTTGAGAAAGTTCCAACCATTTTTGGAATCATTAACTACCTTCTCCAAATAGGTCTCCCTGCCATCTAGATTCCCCTACCAAGGTGAAGGGCAGGACTGAGTTCTTTCTCTCTGAAGGTTCTTCTCCCTGAAGCTCACTTCATCGGACTGGGAGGTAAGGGGCTTCCTAGACTTACTACAGAAACCTTAAGAAATGAAAATTTGACCTAATCTCATACATAATCTGATACTAGATCTTAGGTTAAAACATTTATTAACATATGCATCTCCTGGCCACATGAGGGATTCTTCTAATGATAGAAATATTCTGTATTTTGGCTGTGTCAATGTCAATATCCTAGGTGTCATATTGTACTATAGTCTTACAAGATGGTTCCATTGGGGGAAGCTAGGTAAAGGGTACATGAGATCTCTCTGCATTATTTCTTACAACTGTATGTGAATCAACAATTACTCAAGATGTAAAGAAAAAGAAGACTCTGCATCTAAAGTGCTCACTCAATCCCTTTTCTGTGGAAGTTGGCAGACATGGAGAAAAATCTTCCTCAGGGGTGTCCCAAATCCAATTTTCTCTAGGATAAAGCACTGTCCTCAATTTTCTCTTGCATTTTGACTTACAGATTTCTATGGCATTTTGGCTCAAAGGTTTGAGTCAATAAATAAATTATGTAAGCTATATCATTTACTTCTTTGGGCCTCAATTTTCTCATATAAATGAAGAATTGAGTTATATGTATTTTAAATGTCTTTGATACTCTAGAATTCTAGAATTCCAGGTACACTGAATTAGTGGCTAAGTATTCTTGAAGCAAAATATAGTAACTGTGACATTATCAAAATATAGTAACTGTGACATTATCAGAAGTTACCAAGGTAACTGACAAAGGTCAATACCTTGGACTCCTTAGGCTTTCATCTAGTGATCAGTGATGGAAAGCTTTGGAGTAGAAAGAAAGAACACTTCTGGAGTCCTGAACAATTCCGTCTCCAGTAGTCAACTACAAGCTGCTCTTCCCATACTCCTCCCATTCTATAACAACCTCGGTCACCTCTAACTCATCATTAATACTTTTCAAATGTTCACATTAATACCAAATCTTGATATAAAAATTTGAACCAGGATCTCCCTAAGAGAGGGCTCTGTGATGACTGTCGTTATCACCCCTCCTCGCCTCAAGAATATACCTCACAAAGGAAACAGTGTAAAAACGAATTCAAACTCAGTTACAAAAATGCACTCATGCATTTACTTTAATGTTTTGTTCTTATTTTCTATTGAAGATTAAATAAACTAAAGACCACTTGAAAAACATTACTGAATATTCTCTTAAAACCTTTTTAAAGAGAATGTCTTTATATTGTTCAGGTTCCTCTGCAAAAGAATTCGAGCAGATTCAGCATAGATAGGAATATAACCTTTGAAAATTTAGACCCAGGAAAGAGCTTATCTCCCCTAAAGACTTTATTCATTGACTTTTGTCACATAATTAGAATTTGTATCCTTTAATGTTTTTTACATAGTCAGTGCTGCCTAAAGCTCAGATCTTAATTTAAAGCTCAAACTTAGAACTCTGAGATTAGTGGTATTAAGCAGTTCTTATTATACATTTGGAATATCTCATAAGTCATATTAAGAATAAAGATGTCTGGGTCCACACCAAGAGATTTTGAATAAGCAGGTATGGAATAAGGGCTTCAAATCTGCCTTTTTAATGAATATTCAAAGTAACTATGATGCAAGTGGCCCATGGATGGCACATTGAGAAATACTAGCTTAATTTTAAACTAGAGGCCCAGTGCACAAATTCTTGCTTGGATGGGGTCCCTCGGCCTGGCCGCGATCTGGGCCAATCGGGGCCGACAGGGGGAAGGGACCACAGGAGGTTGTCCAGCTACGGGAGGTTGGCCATGGGAGTGCACTGACCACCAGGGGGCAGCTCCTGCATTGATAATCTGCCCCCTGGTGGTCAGTGCATGTCATACTACTGGCCGGTTGTCCAGTTATAAAGGTCACTTAGTCTTTTATATATATAGTCTCCTCTGTTTTTAAAATTCAAGTGTATCTATTTTTATAGCAGTAGTTTTATTATATAATTATTTTATTACAGATATTAATTATTTTCTAGACTCAAGCAGGATAAAAATAATTTGTGCATCTCAACATAAATATAAACACATATAGCAGGTAATTAATTTGCAACTAATAGAAAAAATATGGGTAAACATCTTTGTATCATGAGCAAGCCAGAACTACTTAAAAAATTGCACAGACAAAAGAAATGAATTTTATTGCATCCAAATTAAGGATTTCTATTCAACGAAAGATACCACAAAGTTAAGGGACAAGTGACAGACTGGAAGAAATATTCACAACAGCTCAAAGAACAAGTTCAAAGAATTATACAGCATATGCTGTACACACCAACATATATTAGAATCTACCCTGAACTTATGCAAATCAATAGGAAAAACAATAGCAACCCCTGTGGAAAGTAGGCAAAGATTATGAATAAGTAATGTAAATAAAAATATCAAAATATTAGCAAGCATTTAATGAGATGCTTAAGTTCACTGGTTATCAGAGAAATGCAAGTTAAAACAAAAATAAGGTTATCATCTTACATTTAATACTCATACACATCAAGAGGCTAGACACTGCTAAGGGACTGGCAGAAATATGATGACAAAAATGCAGCTATTCTGAGAGCAATCTGGCTGTCAAAACTTGCCAGTCCTTCTTGTGCCCTAAGACTTTCCAGGTAGTAATACTACATTCATCTTTATGTTTACCAAACCAGCAGGATGCCAATTTAAGTATTTGCTTTCTCCTTAAATCACCTCTTGAGGGAAGGCAGGAAAAGCCTCATTCTCTTGTGGAAGGGTGTGAGAATCCCAGCACAGCCAGCTATGAGAATTGTCTTTCACAATCCAATCCTTGATCCTTTTTTACCCTCAATGCCAGTGAAGGGTTACAAGGAGTCACAGCCATCTTCATCTAGTCTCCCATGGTCTCTCTTGAAAATCCTGCATCATGGACTCATACCTCTTCAGAACACAGTGCCCGCTGACTCAGTGATTCAGATTGATCATTTTGTTAACTATTGCAAAGAGCTTATATAAGTCCAAGTGAACCAGCAGGCTTCTATCTGAGAAGGAGAGCAGATTCATTCTACCAGAAGTGGGTTAACTTTTACACCTCACCTCCCTTCTAGTTCTGAACGTACAAGATTCTAGGTAATCTAGAATCTGTTACCTATGCAAAAGTAACCACTGAGCTTCAAGAGAAAGATAAATCACATGATAATGTTTTTTTTAAATCACTGTAGTTATGCTTCTGACAGAACAGTTTAAAAGTAATTATTCTTAAAATTTTGTCAAATGATTTTTATATAACACTTATGAATAAAGCAAAATAATTTACACTTATGGATTTACCCTTCAAAGTTTAGGGAAAGTGTTATATTTCAAGTTTTTAATACAGAGTATCTTTCTCCAAATAAATGAAGTTCTTTTAATTTCAGAATATTGGGTCAATTTCTCTATATTATCAGTATCCTATATAATAAAAGGCTAATGTACAAATTGTCCCCTCTACCCGAGTTCGACCGGGAGTTCAACCAGGGGACAGGAACAGCCAACCGCCCGCAGACACCCCCTCCCCCAACCGCCCAATCAGCCCTGATTGGGGTGGGCTGGCTGGACCCTACCCATGCACAAATTCATGCACCAGGCTTCTAGTATTACTAAAGGCTTGTAGAGCAGTATCTTAAAATGTGAGCAAAACCATAAGTCCCAGATCACCTGAGTTATATTTAAAATATGCAAATTCCTAAGCCCCATCCCAGATATATGAAAGCAGAATGTCTGTGGGCAGGGCTCTGTGATTTTGCATTTCACAAGCTCCCCAGTATTCTTTTATAAAAATATTTTTTATTGATTTCAGAGGGGAAGATAGAGGGAGAGAGAGATAGAAACATCAATGATGGGAGAGAATCCATTGATCGGCTGTGTCCTGCACATCCCACACTGGGGATTGAGCCTGCAACTCGGGCATGTACCCTGACTGGGAGTTGAACTCCTGCTTCATAGGTCGACGCTCAACCACTGAGCCACGCTGGCTACGCTCCCCAGTATTCTTAAGCAATAAACTCACAAGCTGAAGTACTTAAATGCTCAAATCAAAGTGGAAAAATTGCTGTTTAGGAATCTGCATTTGTGAAAAAAATACATTTTGTAATATGGACTAAATAAAATCTCTAGGTTTAAACATCACCTGCTATAGAAAATCAGCTTGGTTTAATGATTAGGGCTCTGCACCAGCCCTCAATAAGTGTTTTATTCTGTGTACCACCATTTCCCCCGATGAATGATATCAGTAAATAATTTAAATTCACTGTGATAAATAGGATATACAGTAATTCATTTTTCCTGCCTCAGAGGCATAATGTGAGGTTAATTAAATAACAGCTGCAAAATACTTTTAGCTCCTTAGAGAAAGACATTATATAAGGTATTGTATTATATATGCAGCATTCTTTCTTCTCCCATGAAAATAGGACTAATTGTTCTTGAGAACTCAGCCCATGGCGGAGAAAACCACCATGACAGGGCTTTCACAGGCATTGAATGCACAAGGGCAACATTTTGTAACAGTTGGCCTGAGACCCAGTGAACAGGTTTGCTTCTATTCTTTGCACAAAGACCACTGCCACCTTGTGGAATACAGTCATTGTCCTTATCTTGGGCTGCTATTTCATTTGTGTGAAATGGTGACAAGATAATTTGGGTTTTCTGCTATCAAGATTTGTGACATAGACCATCTTAGTCATCCTGAGGCCTGTTATCTATGGCCAGGAGGGCAATGTGAGACCACCCAGAAGGTCAGGTGGTGCTAATGGAAGGGAGAGCTTTATAAACAAGACAAATCCCAGGGGCTTTGAACTCTACTTAACTCTCAAATAAGGCTTGTCACATAAACCTGCTTTTGTGTTTCATTCTAGTCTGGAATTAAGGCTGAAAAAGAGGGGGGGAAATCATCACTGGTGATCATTAAATCCAATGATGATTGCTCTGGGAAAAATATGTCAGTCTGTAAATATTGTTTGTATTCACTTGTCAAAAGAATGAGAGGGACTGATTACAGAAAATAAATGAAATAAGACCACCAAACAGCCCTGAAGTCTATCAAGTTTGGTAAATAATTGTCATACTTTGACAAACATGATGAATTTTTAAACCCATCCTATGAAAATAGGTTTTCATGAAGATTCCTACCATGCTTTTCTCATATAAGTTGCAAGGCTTAGACACAGACCTAGAGAAATTACAGCAAGTGTCTTTCATTTATTCCTGAGAAAACTTTGCCGTGAGAAGTAATACTCCATGATAAAAACATAGTCTTTCTGAGCAGAAATATTGCCTTTTACTTCTATACAGCAGGCACTCCTTGAGAACAAATATGTTTGGGTTATCTTTATTTGCGTTTTTAAAAATTTTGTGGCTGACTCAGCCTTCGGCAAAAAAAAAAAAAAAAAAAAAAAAAAAAAAGAATAGATGAAACTTGTCTCTGATACCCTCATCTCCCCACTTTTACAAATATCTTACCTAAGGTGGGAATTTTCTCAATTCTGCTATGAGGTCTTAGCTCCTCTAGTCATCAGATAACTGAAATCTAAATCAATACACACTAAAATGTTTAGAGACTGACAGGTCCCTCCATGGAGGAAACAGGCACATCTTTGGATAATTATCAGTCGGTCACTGCTTAACCCAAAGGTGGACTATCAAAAGAAAGGTTCTAGAAAACTGGGCAGGGAAAAGAGCTTATTTGTTTGTTTATTTGTTTGTTTCTGGAACCCAAGTTTCATTACATGGGCAGTCATCTATTCAGCTTATTGGTTTTTAAAAGTTCAAAAAACAAGGGGCTGGAAGGAGAGGGGGCAATGGGAAATACCTGTAATACTATCAACAATAAACAATATATTTTTTTAAAAAGTGCAAAAACCACTTGGTGACAAGAGTAATATCCTAAGTCCTTCCAATAAAATGCTATCTTCTTACCCCAGACTCAAATCTTATTTCTGCACACCTGTTACATCCAAAAGAAATAAAAATCAGATGACCCAAAGTATCAAAGAATAGATGAGTTTACTGAAATATCTTGAAGAGGCAGCGAAAAGAGGGACAAAGAATACAACACATAATTCTAAGATTTTTTTTTCTATAGTCTGTTTTAGATAGATTTTTCTCTTAACTTCATGAATTGGAGCAATTAGCCCCCTAAATTTTCCATCTCTGTGTTTCCTACAGCAGCCCCCAACCCTAACCTTCTGTACCATCGCTGACCTACAGGAGAGCCTTTTCTTATGTGAGCAAATTCTTTATGCTGCATTTCTACCCAGTGCCCAGCAAGTACACCAGAAGCCCAGAAACCTGGCACTGACAACAAAAATTCCCCTTAAAGGGTAGAGGGAGGGCCAAAGACTATGAGCACATATCCTGCCAATAATTTGCTCCTTTAGCATAAGAATAATATCCTTCTATCAAAGAGGGAAATAGTTTCTGTTTGAGCACCATTTTATCGCAATCACGGCTGGTTCCCATTCATCCCTCTGAAGGGTAACAAGTGTGCAGTAAGTGGTGCACTGACTGGAAGACACTTTGCTCAGGTTCGGGTGCACAGTCACTTAACAACCAGCTCATCCCGGAGCTCCATTTCCCATGTTGTGGCCCAGCACACCCCAGCTCCTGTTTGAAGAGCCTCTGTTAACTCACACTGACATGTGTTCTCTGGCGGAGACTACTAGTTACTTTCTCCCTCACTCATAATTTGTTTGTTTCTCATAGCGATAAACTCAACTTTTAGCTGAAGGCATGGCCACTCATAAGAAAGAATGTATTCCCACCTCTCACTTGCCTTCCAGTTAAATAGGGCCATGAAAGTATCTTCTGGCCAATGATATGTGATCTTCTGAGCTGTGTGCTCTTGAGAGAATTCTCAGTGGCTTCAACTCTCCCACTTTCCTTTTCCGGCTGGCTAGAGTGAGGATGTGGGTGGGAACCATCACAGCGCATGTGGGTGAAGCAACACACTGGAGAAGACAAAGCAACCAGATAGAATGAACCTAGAGCTTTGATACCAAGAAACCACCATACCAGCCCTGCAATTTCATGCCCAGAACATCAGGTAGGAGAAAATTTATTTTGGGTCTCATTTCTTTTGGGTCTCAGTATACAAACTCAAGAGCCTTCCATCATTTCCAATAGCAACTGTGCAGGCTTCCCTTGAGACACTGGTTTCTTTGCATTAAATAAATGGTAGTTTTCTTACCTATAGAATGTAAACTCAGGGTAGACAGGTGATCTTATTAATTCCTATATTCCAGTATCAGGTACAGTGTATGTATACAATAAATATTGGCTGACTGGATAAATAGATGATGGATGGATGGATGGATGGATGGATGGATGGATGGATGGATAAATGAAACAGACAACTGATGGTGTGATCAGTTTGTAGTCACCCAGATTCAAGTATTTTTACCTTGTAACTTAATGGAGTTTCCCAACTTGGGGCGTAACATTTAAATTATTATAAAAAAGAAATAAATTTTGGGAGAAAAAGGCTATAGTCATGAGAACCCAACTCTTCATTTGTACATTACAATTTGCACTTGGTACAGAGTGTGCATCTGGGCGGAGGGCTGTTTCAGCCATTCTTCACTCACTCTGGGACTAGGTCACTGGTGCCCTTCTTCTGTTGCTGTCTGCAGATACTTCTCCAGTCTGCCCCTTAAATGCTCCAAGAAATAGCTCTCCTGTCTCAGGACAGCATTCGTTTGCCTCCATAGCATGATTGACCCCACATATTCCAGAACTTTCTGACTACCAGTAGCAATATTGCCCACTCTAGCTTCCCAGTTTGCTGATTGACTCATGCTTTTAAATCTGTTTTTCCCTTTGGAGTTTTTCTTGACTTTCAGTTACTACTGATCTTTCTGTTCTCTCTCTTTTTGGCAAGTCAGACGTTATTTAGCTTCCCTTAGAATGCAGATGTAAAGCAAAGCAGTCAGGGAAGTACCTCTGGGAGCATTTCTTGTACTCCATGTCCCTTCCCTATTTCCACCCACCCCCAACCCCCGCCAAGATACACTCACACACCCCTCTGTGACCTTTCCCTGTCCTCCTTTCACAGTGTCTCCCATCCACAACTACTATGGGACAAGGATCAAATGCTCATGCTTATTTTGCAAAAGCTGCAGCTGGCATTCAAACTGCTGCTGTGCTTGCAGAAAAATCATTTTCAATATTTGTTCTCTTTTAACTCTTCCACAATCCACTTTGTGTTTTATGCTATTAAACAAGACCTATAAAACATGATCTTGTCCTTCAGAGATTTTATTCTAAGAAATATATATATATATATATATAATTAAAAAGTCATATTCCTATACCTGTTTTATTGTTACAACATAAATTTATGTTTATCTATCTACAACATGCTATAACTGTGCTATGAATTGAGCTTACTTCACTCATTACTGTCTTGAGCAATATTAATTAAAAGGAGATATGAATAAGTTATTTTGATTTCTGTTTTAAACAGATAATCCCCTTCAGATTGGCTTCTCTTACGTACAAATTTACTCAAGAGCCTTCCATCATTTCCAATAGCAACTGTGCAGGCTTCCCTTGAGACACTGGTTTCTTTGCATTAAATAAATGGTAGTTTTCTTACCTATAGAATGTAAACTCAGGGTAGACAGGCAATCTTATTAATTCCTATATTCTAGTATCAGGTACAGTGTATGTATACAATAAATATCGGCTGACTGGATAAATAGATGATGGATGGATGAATGGATAGGCAGTGCTTATCCTTCCATCTGATGTTTCCAGTTTTTGCTTTAATGCCAGTAGTGTTTCCTTTAATCGCATACCTATAATGTACTGAATCAGCAATCAAAACACTATAAGCCCCTCATATAGAAATACCAGGAAAACCATAGAGGTATGTGCTCTCTTTTTACTCAGCTAACCCACACATTATCAGCACCAAATTCTGATAACTCGGCTTTTTTACTGCCTTTTATACAGTAATTTGTCAAACTTATAGCTTTCTTGTTCCATTGTCTATTATCTCTGTTCAAATACTACCATTTACTGGGCTTTGCTCAATATAATCCTCTCAATTTTTCCTACTGAATTTTAGGTTTCACTCCTCAAATATCCTTCAAACCTCATTTCATGCAATAGTGCTAATACATTTCAAATTGATGGGCTTCAATCCAGGAAAAGGCATGGCAGGAGGTGGAAACATGATTTGTGAAACTGTGTTTGCCCATACCATTTCTCAGAATCCTTGAAAAATAAACTGTGGGCTTGATCATTCTAAATTTTCTTTATAGTGAACCTAAGGTAAATATCCCAGATACGTGTGCTACAATAAGGTACCTTCTCAGGATTGTGAATTGACTTCTGTTTAGTAAGAGGAATACTAAGTGTCTCCAGCATGTCTTCTTAAGGAAAATACAGATGACATATGCTTTCTGACACAAAAATGTTGAGACATGCCCAGCCAGAGTGGCTCAGTTGGTTGAGTACCATTCTGTACACCAAAAAGTTGCCAGTTCTATTCCTACTCAGGTTGTAGGTTTGATCCCCAGTTGGGGTGTGTATAAGGGCATCCAGTCAATGTTTCTCTCTCACATCCATTTTTTACTCTCTCCCTGCCCCTCTCTATAAGCATGTCCTCAAGTGAGGAATAAAAAACATGTTGAGGTACGTGACACAGTCACAGATATAAATAACCGCTTTTCATATTTTGGCTATATGAGTTCAAGTGCTGTTACTTTCACCCTTGAAAAAAAACTTTGATACTGGTGAAAAAATAAAATGGTCACAAACCTTGGGTACTCGGTGTACCAAAGTGGCAACCTGGAGTATAGGAAAACAAAGCTGACAGGAAAACCAAGATGGCAGCATAGGTAAACACCTAAACTGCTGCCTCGCACAACAATTTCAAAACTACAACTAAAAGACAAAACATTTATCACCCAGAACCATGGGAAAGCTGGCTAGGTGGAAGTTTTACAACTAGAAGGAAAGAGAAAAGAGCACTGAGACATGCACAAGCGCTGAAAAGCTGAGGTACAGAGGCGTGTGAATCAGGCTGGCGGTGGGCGACTAAGTGTGCTGCTTTTTTCAACCCGAAGGGAGACAAGCTCCCAATTACTCTGAACTCCAGTTTCTGGGGAGACGCTGGGGACCCAAAGTCCTAGGGGGAGAAGCTGGACTGTCTGCCATCAGGTCGGAAAGTGAGAGTGACTTTCTTGCAGAGGTGCACCCAGCAATCATTGTTTACTGCGCTGGGGCGTGGGACATGGGGACTTGGAAACGCGGAGACACAGAGACGGCTGACTGGCAGCCATCACTGTTTGCCATGCCCTAGCCTACTGACTCCCTGAGACCCCGCCCCACACAATCTACAAACCCACCCAAGCTCCATGCAGTGGCTTTTGCATATAAATGGCCTGCCCTATTGCAGCTTAACCTAACAAACTGCAGGCTCTGGTCAGACAGCTCCAAAACCTCCAAACCCCAAGAAAAGAGGAGAAAACTGTAGTTCTCGCTGCAGCTCCTGCTGGGTGGCCTCAGACAGTAGCTGACCTGCACCCTATTGAAGATCCAGAAGCTAATGTGTCTAGTGGTCAGTGTGAGACAACACCAGATTTCAACTACTCACATCCATAAGTGACACATTCAAGAGGCAGACTCAGTGAGCACCAAAGCCCCACTGAAACAAGTCCTGCCCCATAAGCGTGTATCCAGCACAGCAGTTTTTCCATTATAGACACAGCAGGTCTTCACAGCCAATTGGCCTGGAGGTCAATTCCTCCCAGTGTACCAACAACAATCAAGACTTAACTACAACAAGGCTGTATACACAGTCCACAAAGGGGTGCACCAAGAGTGTCCACCTCAGGTAACTGGGAGGCCGACCCACTGTGCCCTATAGGTCACCTACCACACAAAGCTACCCTACCAACTCAGGGAAGCAGCAAAAATGCGGAGACAAAGAAACAGATCACAAACGAAAGAAATGGAGGAAAACAAACAACTGGATATAGAGTTCAACACCACGGTTATAAGGTTTTTCAAGAATTTCCTAGAAAAGGCCAATAAATTTAACAAGACCCTCAAGGATATGAAAAAGAACCCACTAGAAGTTAAAAATACACTGACTGAAATTAAAAATATACAGAGACCCAACAGCAGACTAGAGGAATGCAAGAATCAAGTCAAAGATTTGAAATACAAAGAAGCAAAAAACACTCAACTGGGAAAGCAAGAAAAAAGAATCCAAAAATTTGAAGATAGTGTAAGAAGCCTCTGGGACAACTTCAAACGTATTCAACTGTAGATCAAAGGACCCCAAGAATCAAACCAAAGATCTGAAATATGAGGAAACAAAAAACACCCAACCAGAAAAACAAAAAGAAAAAAGAATCCAAAAATATGAAGATAGTGTAAGGAGCCTCTGGGACAACTTTAAGCGTACCAACATCTGAATTATGGGGGTGCCAGAAGGAGAGAGAGAGCAAAATATTGAAAACCTATTAAAAGAAATAATGACAGAGAACTTTCCCTATGTGGTGAAAGAAATAGACTTACAAGTCCAGGAAGCACAGAGAACTCCAAACAAGAGGAGTCCAAAGAGGACCACACCAAGACACATCATAATTAAAATGCCAAGGGCAAAAGACAAAGAGAGGATATTGAAAGCAGCAAGAGAAAAACAGTTAGCTACCTACAAGGGAGTACCCATACAACTGTCAGCTGATTTCTCAACAGAAACTATGCAGGCCAGAAGGGAGTGGCAAGAAATATTCAAAGTGATGAACAGCAAGAACCTACAACCAAGATTACTCTACCCAGCAAAGCTATCATTCAGAATTGAAGGTCAGATAAAGAGCTTCACAGACAAGAAAAAGCTAAAGGAGTTCATCACCACCAAACCAGGATTATATGAAATGCTAAAAGGTATTCTTTAAGAAGAGGAAGAAGAAAAAAGTAAAGATAAAAATTATGAACAACAAATACATATCTATCAACAAGTGAATCTAAAAATCAAGTGAATTAAAAATCTGAGGAACAGAATAAACTGGTGAATATAATAGAGTCAGGGGCATAGAAAGGGAGTAGATTGATAATTCTTAGGGGAAAGAGGTGTGGGAGGTGCGGGAAGAGACTGGACAAAAATCGTACACCTATAGATGAGGACAGTGGCGGGGAGGTAAGGGCAGAGGGTGGGGTGGGAACTGGGTAGAGGGGAGCTATGGGGGGAAAAAGAGAAACAATTGTAATAATCTGAACAATAAGAATTTATTAAATTAAAAAAAAAAGATAAAGAAAAATAAAGCTGGGTGTTTAAGGAGGTTAAAATTGGTGAAATGGCCCGGCTAGTCTGGATCAGTGGTTGAGCATCAACCTATGAACCAGGAGGTCACAATTCCATTCCCGGTGAGGGCACGTTCCATGTTTCAGGCTTGATCCCCAGTTGAGGGCGTGCAGGAGGGAGCCAAGCAATGATTCTCTCTCATCATTGATGTTTTTATCTCTCTCTCCTTCTTTCTTTCTCTCTGAAATCAATAAAAATATATGTTTTTTAAAAGAGTGGTGAGATGGATAGCCATGAATGACTATTTAAAACTGATGAAATTGTTACTTTAACCAATAACCCATTTTGAACATATGCATTTTAATTCTGAAATAAAATTATTAAGTTTAATTACTTCATCTGTAATTTTGTTCCAAAATTGAAACCCACAAAGTGGGAAGGATAGGAAGAGTTGTGTTTGCCTTTCTAAATTGGGTACTTTTAAAGCAGCAGGCCTCCCAGAGACGTGAAAGGAAGAGGAGACCATGAGCTCTACAGAGACACCAAACCAGCTGGCTGCATGATTGGATGCACCAAACAAATGAATAATTGATAAGAATATCAAGTGAGTAAAGGAGCAGGTCAGAAAGTGCAAGCCACTAAATTAGAAAGACAAGTCCTGAATGCCTAAATTGGCATCATTTGCTTTTTACAATAGGTACTTGTCATTTTTGTTTAGAATGTTTAGACTGCTTTAAATCGCCAGGGTAAATTAGAGATATTTTCTTCATCGACCGATCACCATTCCCCTAGCTCCTGAGATGCTGATTATGCTTTATACTTTTTCTATTAAAAATAAAGCTCAGCAAAATCACAACAGAATTTCAAAATGACTTTATATATGGTACATTCTGAAAACAAAGAGGAAAACTCTAGATTAATAAATTCATTTATTCATTAATAAGTATTTAATGTATAATTGATTTAGTTCCACTGACAAAACCTGTCTATGTAGCATAAACTACATAAGTCCTTTAATATTAAAAAAACTGTATTTATTTTTTCATTTTCAGCTGAATGTAAAAAAGATATGTTTTATGTTTTTATATTATTGGCTCAGTAAAAATGAGTGTAAAATAATGTTTCTAGAGTTAGTTATGTGTGTGTGTCTGTGAGGTTTTCAATTGTTTTAGGGAGGAAAGTTATATTTTGGATCTTTTGTATTTCCTTTTCTTAAAAATGTTTTTATTGATTTTTAGAGAGAGAGGAAGGGAGATAGATAGATAGAAACATCAATGAGAGAGACACATCAATCGGCTGCCTCCTGCATGCCCTCTACTGGGGATGGAGCCTGCAACCCAGGCATTTGCCCTGACCGGGAATCAATCCAAAGATCTCTTGGTTCATGGGTAGATACTCAACCACTGAACCACACTGGCCAAACTGTATTTCCTTTTGATCAGAAATTCTCAGAGAACTCTGCAAACACATCTGGGACTTTTGCTGTTTCTTCTCTGTAGGTGAAATTACACACAGATTTTCACTTACAGTACGTGTTCCTCCAGGCTTGTTTGTTGTCATCGTTGATACTGTAGTTCCAAACCTTCTACAAAATACTTTTACTTTGACATAAATATGTTTTTTAAAAATTCATTTGGCATCTGACTCCATTGCCAACATGCACATGATCATTTTAGGAAATGGGAGAGGTACCTTATTGAAGATTGTTAAGAAGTACCTACATTAAATGAGCTTTTATTGAGCACTTTCTTTGTGCCCAAAACACTATTAGGCAACAAGAATATAAATATGACACCAATCTATAACAGAGAAATACATGCTTTCATCATTGTTAGTTTGTATTACTGCATATAATATACATATTCAATTATTCATTTGATATATAATAATATAGTACCAGGAATTATACCAGTCCAGAGTTAGAAATACTATACATATACTAGAGGCCCAGTGCATGAAATTTGTGCACTCAGGGGGGTCCCTCAGCCCAGCCTGCACCCTCTCCCAGTCCGGGAGCCATCAGTTGGACATCCTTAGTGCTGCTGCGGAGGCAGGAGAGGCTCCCGCCACCGCCACTGCACTCGCCAGCCATGAGCCCAGCTTCTGGCTGAGCAGTGCTCCCCCTGTGGGAGCGCACTGACCACCAGAGGGCAGCTCCTGTGTTGAGCATCTGCCCCCTGGTGGTCAGTGCGCATCATAGCAACCAATCGTTTCACCATTCAGTCGATTTGCATATTACCCTTTTATTATATAGGATATTCAGCCTTCTGGATGCTCACAGACAAGTAGGAGAGAGGGGAGATGTCTAATGGAAAATCTCTATGATAACTAAATTAAGGGAAATATGTCAAAGATACTGTGACAGTGCAGGGTAAAGATCATTAGTTTTTCCTAGGGCCATCAAGGAAATCCATATAACCATTGCGCTTGCCTGAGGCAATACTGCTAGACAGATAAGGAAAGGGGTCCCTGACTTTCTCATCCATTTGGACAGCAAGTTTCCTACCAATGTGTCCTCATTCACCCTAAAAGAATCCCACCTTTAGACCACCCACCAAATGGCTCAGTCTCTGGGCAGTTACCACTTGGCATCTGCTGAGATGTGCAGCAAGGGTATTAATTACTGCTCACCATGTGATTAATGTGGCTGATAGTGCTTGATGAGGTCAGTGTGTTTTGTGGATCTTAGATTAATGATTCCAATTTGACAGACAGCAAGCCACTAAATGGTTACCAGGTGGCAAAAATATTGTGTTACCCTAGGCAGAACTGAAGAGAGTAATATAGCTAAGGAATCAGTTCAGAGCAAGATTAATTACTTGAAAACAGTTTTCCCATATTTTCCCAAGTAATCTTAAACAGAAATTCTAAATTTTATTTTTAGGAAACAAACCGACTTCTCAGTAGTTTCTACCAAAAATCAAAGAAATTATTTGAAGATAAAACATCGATTGGACTTCAGTGAAGCAGGGTGAGGGATATGAGTTTTACACTGCACCATGAATGTCTGTCTAGCCTTTGGATGGAAGGGGCCACATAAATGTCAAGAAATTTAACTGTACTACTTACATATTTAACTATTTAGGTAGACTACATTTATAAGACATTTCCTGGGACTCTCCAAGAATATCCTATTAGCACACTATCTTAACTGAAATGCTAATTTTAAAAAGAAATAGAAGTCAGAGAAAATAATCTGACAGAAGAATACTGAATGGAAGAGTTATATTTCTGTTTCTGCTCTGGTAAGAACAGCAAAAGCCCTAACGCACAGCTCTCTTACATCGTCCCCAGAGCATGAGCTCAAGGGGGAAGAAGTCATTCGCTCCTTATGTTTATGCTCCCAGCACTGAGCACAGGGGCCATTATGCGGGTTGAAAATTTTGCAGAGTTGTTTACCAACCAAGTCTGGAGCATGGAGACTTAGTCTTGGCATGTATGCCATTGGGCACACAGGACCTCAGCTTCCATAGCCGAGGTCAGTCTGCAAAGAGGCAGAGAGTGCCTATGACGGATCACACATCGGCACCAAGTGTGAGGCGTCAACAGGAACAGAACTTACAGTCCCTCTCCTTAAGGACCTTGATATAGTTCCTGAAACAGGATTGCTGTTGGTGGGGAGGAACATTTCCTGACCCAAGGACTGGAACATTCAGCCTCACAAAGCTTTCTATGTGTTCCACTCAAAAACATTGGCCTACCTTATGACCCCTCCACTTATCTGCATAAGGCTGCTCAAGTGACAATAAAATCCCATATTGTTAGCCAGATGATGCTTTCCAAAAGTCAGTGACTGTGCTATTCCTTAGCTAAATCCCTACAGTGACGGTCACTTTTCCCTTTATCCCCCTGGTAAAAGCCAATGTTCATGCAAAATCTGGCCTCCCTTGCTTCCCTAACCCCCCTTTGCCCCTCTCCTGTCTCAGCTTTTACACTGCACTCACCCAAGAACTTCTTTTCACTCTCTTCCTGTGTCTTTGCCCAAAGGCAACTTTCTCAGTGGGGTCCCCCCCTCGCTGTCCCCCCCCGCCCCCCCCGCTGCCGCCTCCGCCCTGCGTACAGTTAGACCCTTTGTCAGTGAGGTATGCCCACCTTCCCTGCTTACAGTTAGAACCTCCCTCACCCTGGGCTTCCCATCCTCCTTATTCTATTTAATTTTCTGCTCAGCACTTATGTAATGCTCTAACATACCATGTATGTATTTATTTGATTTAGGGTTGACCTCATTCTACTACAAGGGAAGTTCCATAAGGATAGGGATTTTTGTCTTTTTTGATCTCTGCTGCATCCTCAGTTCTAAAGGCATGCCTGGCCATAGGATGCATTCAGTATTGTTGAACGAAGGGATCGCTCACTCACATCAATCACTAGGGCCTTCGGACACAGGAGCTGCACATAGGCGCTAGTAGAGATTAGAAAAAATTAGAGGCTTAATTTCTTACTGGCATGGAAGAGTAAGGGCCCACTGATGAAGTCAAGCTAGAAATGTTCCTTCCCCAATATTTATTATAAAACATTCCCACAGGCATCCATTAAATACTGTATTGGCAAAAATTATAATAATAATTAAAAATAAATGATCCTTATTTTAAAGGCAGTTTGGGGGTTTTTGGAACAATGGTGACTGTTCATGCATGCCACACGTAAATTTACCTGCAAAGGAAGACTTTAGTCCGGTCTCCACCTCTTAAAGCTTCAGGCAGTCTACTTCTTTTTTTTCTTTTTTTTTTTAAATATATTTTATTGATTTTTTACAGAGAGGAAGGGAGAAGGATAGAGAGCTAGAAACATCGACCAGCTGCCTCCTGCACACCCCCAACCGGGGATGTGCCCGCAACCAATGTACATGCCCTTGACCGGAATTGAACCTGGGACCTTTCAGTCCTCAGACCGACGCTCTATCCACTGAGCCAAACCGGTTCCAGCAGGCAGTCTACTTCTAATGGCAGATACAGCTGAGTGCGAGCTGCAGGAGGGCCCTGTGTCAGTACCATTCTAGCCCATATTAAGCAACCAGCCCAAAGTCACTAACAAAAGTTTCTAATACCCAATGCCAACTTGTAAAAGCCTACATATGTATATGAAAGATTTCCTCGTGTATTTCAGAATCCATTTTAATGTTTTATGATTTTTTTAAAAAATGGATATCCAGGAATAGCACATAAAATTCTACCCTCATGCTTACACAAAATAAAGGTTCAATTAATAGCAATTAACTTGAGAATCTTGCTCAAAGCAAATTAGGTAAGAGCCAGAGTGCTCCATGTCCCCAGCATGCCTAGACTGGTTCCAAACTGTGATGGATTTTCACTACACATTGCTCTCTTTTTCCTCACACTCAGATTCTTCTGGGGTTTTGGTATGTAAAAATGCATAACAATCTTAATTGTACAATTAACCATTAAAGCAAAGACTGGTTTTAAATCCCTTCATAAACATACAACTGCTAAATCACTGTTAATTCCAAATTTAAATTCATCATGTGTCATTTTTAAATCTATGATGCCATTGATTGGGTAATGCATCATTATTCTATGTCACTAAGAAAGAATAAAATGTCAATTATAATTGTAAGATGGCATTGATTATTAGGTACATCCCAATTTCAGGGATTTTTAAATGAGGAAAATGTCAATCTGAATCTATGAATCATTTACTAGTATTTAGGGAAGTTATAACCTAGGTGGTCAAATATTCTCTTTTACTAACAAGGAAAAAAATAAGAGTAAATTAATTACTTGAGTAAGCTACTGTTTGGTAAAAATGCCCTTGTGACATGACATATTATCAAACACTACACCAGAGTAAAGAAAAATTGCTGACTACACTAGAATGAAATAAACTTGCATGAACCATACAATTAATCATGATCCCCAAGAACACAATCTAGAAAAAAATTAGTCTCGATATAAAAGAAATAACATTTCAGCTGCAGTCTTTTAGAAGGAAATACTCTACTTCCAAAAAAGTAATATTATCTTAGGATAATATTGGCTATTCTTAAATGCATGAAGTAATTGATTTTCTCAAATTGTTTTTAGTGGGATTCTGCGTTTTCACATAATGGATTTGTCTAATGAAAATATTCACCAATATGATCTTTTATATCCAATTCTTCTTCATGCTGTGTTCTAATGGGAAAATAGAAAATGTCATTCTAAAAATTGTTTTGACAAATAGCAGGTAAATCACAAAACATAAGCTAGATAATGCTCAAAATGGAAAAGGATTTGGCAGCCAAATAGCCAAGAAAGAAAAATGAAAACTATTAGTATGAAGACTGAAAGCGTTTATAGAATTTAAAGAATGTGTGACTAGATCCTTCAGAATGGGAATTATAAACAATAAGAAATGTCATGTAGCAATTTCATTTTATGTAGAACCATGTAAGTAAATGTACCATTTGATTTGATAATGAAAATGTGAGAAAGATAAACGGTTAACAAAATATGGAATGCAGTAGTTTCTTTTGGTAATAGTGTATATGTTTTAAACGGAGAAAGTAAATATATGTAAGATTAAAAAACATTATTCATCCCTCTCACAGCAGGGTGACTCAGCCTGCTGTCACCAAACATGCTACCTCACTGTTCCCCGGTGGAGTTTCTTTAATAGGATAAGATGAATGCAAGTGTTTAACTATTTTAACATATCAACAACAGAAAATAAAAGCAGCTATTGAAACAAAAGATGTGGCTTCCCACTAATTGAATATGTTTATGTCTTCAGACAGAAAGCCACTGGTGCCTGGACTTTTTATAATGCCAGAGGAATAGGGGTTTACCAATTAAAGGGCAAATTACAGTCAATACCAACTAGTCTCTCAATCACTTTGCCCATCCCTCATACAGAAGGGATTATTGTCTGCCAGGGAGTCTGAGCATTTTAAACGTAAACTGAATAATCTAAACCATGATTTCAAAAGTTTATCACATCCGAACTAATGTTGGTCCAAATGCAGGGGGTTGTCTAAATTATTGACAGGGCACACTGCCTGGGCCACGTGCACAGTAATGGGAGAGGTCGCTAGAATCCAGAAAGCCTGTCTGTAATGCAAGACACCTCACTAGTCTATAGCTTTTGGTTGTTGTTCTGTAAGGCATCCGCAAACCAGTAAGTTATCACGTAGGAAAAGAGCTTTAATCCTACAAATGAACCACTTCAAAATTCCCATAGTTTTGGTGCTTAAGTCCAAATGAAAGCTAAAACCACCTTGAACTTGCTCTCCTTTCTTCCCAACGGGTTCTTCTCTCTCATTGGGCTCCCTTTTCCTGGGCCTTCCAATGTTCTCATCCAGTCTCCTCTCACAGAGAACAACTTTTGCAGAGGAAGGACCTAACAAATTATTTCCTTTAGTGACATGTACATTTCAAAAGGCGACGCCGAGGGAGGGACTAGTAGTTATCTACATTGTAATACCTACACTGGGATTTCTGAAGATGCTTTTTAGGCCCCCTTTTGGTGCAAAGGACCAATGCAGCCTCGTCTCTGCCTTTATGCCAATTTGAACCGTAGTTCATATTTCACACGCCTCAACGATGTTTCCTTCCAGGTGTCATCCTACCCTCTGTGAAGAAATTTGCAATGACATATATAAGATTTTCCAGAATAAATAGAAAAGAAAATATTCTCACCTACTCATAAAAATATATTCATAAAATTCACCTGGTTCAGTGCAAAAGGAGCTTGAGATTACAGAACAATTTCCAACACCAGTGAGTAAATCTACGGAATTATGCAAGCAGTTATTATACCGTGTTTTCATTCCAGCTAATCAGCGAGCAGAGGAGATGAAAATAGCCGCCGCCTTCCATCAAGCTCGGAGTAAAATTTTTACTATCATGTCCTTTAAAATAGGATGCGGCCTGAGGACACCTAAGAACGTGGG
This sequence comes from Eptesicus fuscus, assembly GCF_027574615.1. Lineage (NCBI taxonomy): Eukaryota > Metazoa > Chordata > Mammalia > Chiroptera > Vespertilionidae > Eptesicus > Eptesicus fuscus. The sequence continues at coordinate 55,094,780 of NC_072483.1, read as the reverse complement.
ACCAAAAGCAAAAAGGGAACGGGCGTTGTGGTTTGGAACGTTTTAAACTCAGAACACTGGTTACAGTCTGTATTTTTGGTCAAATGTTTCCCTTCAAGTAGGGATGATATGCTCCAGTTTGTAGCCATGATTTTGGATTTTTAGGAAGGCAGGAAAAGAAGGAGAGAGGGAGGAAGAGTGGAAAGGAGGAAGGGGAGAGAGAGAAGGTTGGAGGGGAGGGCCAGTGATGGTTTTCTGTCTACAACAAAATCTCCCCATTTTGAATATGAAAACTGCCCACGACAACAAACTTCATTATTGAAATTTACACCAGGGTCTGAGGCAACAACCAAGGTTTCTTCACCGAAACAGCTTTGCCACAAGATTAATCTCAACGTTTCTAGCCCTGGGAACACAGGAGAATCACCTGGGCAGATTTAAAACTGCGCTGATGCCCTGCAGCTACCCCTGTGGTTTTGATGGGACTGGCCTGGGGTGCCGTCAGGTTATCCAAAGATTTAAAGCTCCCCAGGTGGTTTGTGTGTGCTGGCACTCAGCGTTCATTAAAAGACGGAAGACTCAGCTCTTCCAGACACCTGTCAGAACGGACTGCGCGGGATGGAGCCCCAGCTTCAGGAGAGGTCCACCTCCTGCTGAAAATTCATAGCCTCCCCCACATTTACTCAGTGAAATGGGGGGTCAATGGTGGATCGCAGTCTTGCTAGGAGCTCTCTGACCCTCTAATCAATTCCTGGCTCTCTCTCTCTCCCTCTGGGTTCTGTCTCCTGCTGCGGGAGAGAAAAAGACAAACAGCCCAGCTCAGCCAATAAAGGACCGCAGCCGCTGGATCGCTTTCTTTGCCCACAGTAACCGGCCAGAAACTGCCTTTCAGTAACGCACAGGCGGCGCCGGGACGTGGCTGCCATCTGGCGGCCTTCCTAGGTAGCTCACCCCTCTTTCTAAAGAGCAAAGTGAATGACTAATTATACGCTCCCGCTTCATTTACATACAAGGAACAGGCTTAAATATTCCCCTGCCATGGGGGAAGGGAGGTGCTCTGTGGTGCCAGGCAGAACCAGAAAAAGGAAGGCAGAGCCAGCCCTCTCTGTAGGTCAAATGGCACAGCTCGCCTTCAAAATTTTTCCTTCACCCAACTGTCTCCCCTTCAGGGACTTTCAGGAGAGAGGTTAGCCCAAATGGGTAAGAGTTGTGTTATCAGGAAGGATCTGACAGGGCGGTTCTCAGGTTTGGCGTGCAGGAGAATCACCTGGAGGGCTGGTGAAAATCCAAATTGCTGGGTCCCCACTCCCAGGTTTCCCAGTCAGCGGACCTGGCTTTGGGCTTGAGAATCCGCATTTCTAACAAACTGCCAGGTGATGCTGCTGGCCCAGTAACGGCACTTTGAGAACCACTGGACAAACTGGTAAAGATCAGTGCATTGTTAACAGGAATCTAATAAAGCCATCAGTCAGCAGAGGAGACAAGACTGGGTGAAGTATCTACAGACTGGGGCAGTAACCAGGGTCAAATACGTGGCTACAAGATCAGTGGAGTTACATAAGAAATCCAAAGAAGACCAGCAAAGAAGGGGTCTGAAGTACAAATTGGTAGTTACAAAATAGTCAAGGGGATGCAAAGTACAGTTTAGGGAATATAGTCAATAAATTTGTGATAACTATGTATGGTGCAGGTAGGTACTGGAAATATCAGGGAGGCACTTAAGTATATGATTACCTAACCATTAGGCTATGCATCTGAAACCAATACAAAATAATATTGAAAGCAAACTGTAACTGAAAAGTAAATCATAAAAAAAAATTAAGAAGTGGTCTGGAAGAGTATTGGACAAAACGTCTCTCCATTGCTTTGCCTAGTGCTCTCTGGGGGCCTCGGGGAAACACTGCATGCTCTCTTACCTAAATACCAAATCATCCCAACCCATTTAGTTTAGCAGGGAGCAGTCCTGATTCACAAACCAAAAGGACAAGCTACAACAGGTTTCAAATTGGGCGTTTTGTGATGTACAGGGACTAAAGATACATAAGTGTGCGTTCCAATGGCGCCATCTAGTGGAATTTTGTTTTACGTCAAACAGCCTAAAATGAAGGTGATTTGCTTTTGATTGGAACAGGACCACATCATTTGCTAATTATGATACAACTGAAAAGAATAAGTAAACAAAACAGTAAATTGTGGCTCTGTGAAAGACATTTTTGCAATTATGCATACTATTTTCTATGAAAGCAGAGCAAAGCTATCAGCTGAGGAACTTGCATACACAGAGAAATATGTACACATAGCTTTTGTAGAGAAGTCTGATAAGAATAGGCAGTGGAAATGGAAAATTACATTATAGGAAAACATTTGTTGTTGTATTTATATGTGAAAACTTTAAATCTCTTCTTAATAACTGATAAATTATATACAAATAAGAATAAAAAAGCTCATGTTCTGTATACATGTAAAATGATTCATATACCCACACGCCTTATAAACAGTTGAATAAACTGAATTCTTTACACTCTACTACAGACCAGGAAAAGATAGAATAAGGAGGAAAAGAAAAATGCTCAGTTGCTGCTGCTAGCCCTGAGAATGAATCAAAAGGGAAAAATTCAAAATGCTAAAACTCTGCTTCACTGGCCACAAAACGTTAAGTGCAAAACTCTTTCCTAGTGAGCTAATAGCTTAAGGGTAACTATTTGCTGAACGTAAGTTAAACATTAACGAGCAGCAATTTTATTTCTCTAGTCACTGCTTCAAACACGACCAGCTGACTCTGCTTTCCTGCCTCTGAATATCTCAGGCAGAGTCCATTGATGTCTGATCATGTTTATGATTCATAAAAATAAAATTTTACCCACAGGGGTCTGGCCTGACCCTCGTCTTCTGACCCCAATGTCATGAAGCCAACCTGGTCGTTGGCTTCATGACATTGGGGTCAGAAGACGAGGGTCAGGCCAGACCCCTGTGGGTAAAATTTTATTTTTTTGCTTCTTAACGTTTTTTTTTGCACTTAACGTTTTGTGGCCAGTGAAGCAGTTCCTGTGGGAACTTGTTAAGATGCAAATTCTCAGGCCCACGTCGAGAGGAAAAGTCCTCTCAGCACCTATTATCTGAAATGAAATGCAGGCTCTCCCATTGTGTTGTTTGAGTGTGGTAGCAATAACACACAACTGCCTTGCTGCTTAACTGCTTGGTCCCACACCATTCCTCAGATATTTTTTATAAATATTATTGATAAAATTTTACCTAGCCCATATTCCCCATGCTAGGCAAGATTTCAATATGTCCAGTTCTAAAATTACATTTAAGAAAGTATATGTGTAATCTATAAAGAACACTGCACATATTGTATTTCAGTTCCTTCAACTAAGGTTTTATTAAATTGTATTTCTATTTCTTATATAAAGAATCCCTGTATGAATAAATCTTCACTGAATTGTATATGTGCTCAGTGAAGGAAAGATCAGGTTTTAGGTCGGGTTCCAAAGAGGCAGACTCTGAGATGAGGATTCGTGAGCTAGTGATTAAGAACGTGCTCCCGGGAGGGAGAAATAACGTGAGGGAGTAAAGACAGCGGAACAGGAGGGAAAGCCACTCAGGGATGTGTTTCAGACCATGTCCCATGGAGGTAGCCTCAACCTGATCCTACAGGGAACTCTGAAATGAATCCAAACTAGAGGCAAAGGAGCTGCGCTTGCATCCTCACAAGCACATTATTCATGAGAAAAGGAGCCTGCTGTGGGCCCAGCAAACAAAGTTCATGGGTGCTTAAATTCCAGGAAAGTGTTGAACCGATGATGCAAGGATAGAGAGACCAGTGTGAACTGTTTTCATTGGGGAAGAAACATCAGGAAAAGGGGGAGGTTTCAACCGGGTCTTGGAAGATGGTTAAAGGTGGAGTAACAGGAAATAGAAGGGGCAGACATGACTGGCAAAAGATGTAGCATAAGTTCAAAGGCAAACATTTTCCTGATAATAAAGAAAACAAGGAAACCAACTGGAAAAGCTCTTGCTGAGACTAGTGAAAAATAAGGTTTGATAGATACAGTGAATCCCTATACTTGGCCCAGAGGTCAAGCAAGTATTTTTTAACTTGACCCAGTGGACAACCACTGTAGATCTTTTAATAGAGGAGTGGAATGATAGAAGTGGTATTTTTTTAAAATAGTATTCTGCAACAGCACAGAAGACAGATGCAAACTGCAGGAGATTTCAGTTTCTGAGGTCTGCGGAGGGGCCATTTCAGTAATCCTGGTATTTGATGGGGTCTCCACTAGGGCAGTAGCTGCCGGGATTGATAGGAAGGCACAAGTAAGGAAAGGTATTTTAAAGAAAAGAGAGGTCTTGGAGCTTGGATAAAGAAGCCAAAAAAAAAAAAAAAAAAAAGGCAGGAATTAAAGACAAGGCCAAACTTAATAAGCAATTATAAGTATTAATTGATGGTTTTCTCCATATGTATGTTAACACCCTGACCCACTTTCAACTGGACTGGGGGACATGAGGCAGACTTTGCACTATTTTGAGATGCCAGAGGGATAAAAACAACAACACCCACCAAATATTTTCCTTTAAATTAAAATTAATAATAATAATAAAGTTTCATTGTGCATATAACAGAAAACTTTAAAGAAAAATTGTTAAGAAAGCCTTTTTCAGCCCTCCCTCCATTCAAACTCTCCCTGGAAAGGCAAAGGATAATGAGGTGGGCAGAAGAGAGCTTAGATACTCAGAGGAAGGACTTTGAACACTGTCCAACCCCATTCCTCTGACTCCTCCACATCCCTAAGTGTTGTAGATCAGAAAGAGTCAGAAAAATGTACAACCCTCCTTCATCCTTAGGGACCCACGGATGGAGTGAAACAGTATCCTCCTTTTCGTGCACCACAATGGCATCAGGCTTGTGATGTCTCGGGCACGTATGTTTTGATGATGGTCTTATAGTTTGACAGCCCTGGAGAGAAATCCCAAAGCAACGGAAGTTATTTGACATTTGGTGGCCCAAAGGAGTGTCAGAAATGGTGATGAAAAAATATGGCAGCAGAAAGTAACATTGGACCCTCAGTTCCCATAATGTGTGGTACCCAAAGGCATCTTAGCAAAAGTAAGAATTGATGCTGACAACCAAGAACGATGGCAGGAAGATTACACAGCTCAGCTCATCACAGTGTGGGGCAGAGCAGGACTGAGGCAGGGACCTCTCTCCGCCAACAAGGCACCTCTGCAGTGAAAAGGAAAGGAGCAGAAAATACTTTTTATATAGAAACATAAAAAGAGATAGTATAATACGTATATATGTATAAATGTATGTGTGTTATATATAATGTCATTATTGAACATGAATGACTGGGGGCTCACTGAATTTGAATGAGTTTAATGGTTAAGACATCGTTAAAGTAACTGAATTTTCCTAGAGGTGATTGGGTTGCTTTGTCATTATGAGGAGTGCTGCATGAGGTGAAAATATAATTACATTTCATTATACGAAGATAAAGAATGTTACATTTTACACATCTAAGTTTTCACTCTTTGAAAATCACATTGACTTCACAAGGTTTTGAGCTAATATGACAGGAAAAATGGTGGTGCCAAGATGATGAGTCTGGCTTGGGGGCATGTCAAGTTTAAGTAACAAGACAGGCCGTAGAAAATGTTCTGTAGGTTGATGGGAGTGCAAAACTAGAGGCAGACTAGAAGAGAAAGGCAAAGTTGTAGGCGAATTCAGTTGTCATGAGAATAGAGGTGATAATTTGAGCCTCTATTCTAATGACGCAGGAAAGCACACCAGTGAAAGCTCTGAACTTCTACATCACGCCTACCGGACATAAAGGTGATATTTTACATATTGATGGAATTATTCAACTGTATAAAAGGACATGACATAACATGTATACCTTTTTTCTGTGTCTTTTTCATTATTTGATTAAAATGAATAAATCAGAAGAATTTAGTAGGCCTATATTTTTTCAACTATTTATTTCATTTATTTATGTACTGTAAAATTTTCAGATATTATAGGTAGATGGAATAGGAAAGAGATCTCAGAAAGAAAAATGTGGATTGCTGAAATACATGACTAAGGCTGAGAGATAAGGTTGAGAAATTTTCACAGAATAAAGAGCAAAAACAAAACAAAATCCAGAAGATGGGAAATAAGAGAGAAATGACAGATTATATAAAGAAATCCCAGGAGTTTCGACCTCCAAAATAATAGGAATAAGGGAAGAGAAGGGGAGGGGAGGGGAGGGGAGAGAGGGAAGGGAAGTTTCTGTGGTAAATAATATTTACATATTCATTGTATGGTAATCTATATTTATTGGTTTTTATTTCACAAAAATCAACCCACCAGCAAGTCACAGAAAGTATAGTTTTAATTCAAGGATAGATCATAAATCCTATGAGCCTTGACAATGTTTGCACTGCAAGTTAACACTGATGGTTTGAGAGGTAGAGACGGGAAAGAAACCTGATGGAAGTATGGGAACCCAGCATTAAAGAGCATAGAGGGAAAAATCAACTAATTTAAGGTAATAGACTACAAGATAAAGTTTTGAAAATATCATTAAAAGTCCTAATAGTAACCAACAGACCTAGAAATCAGATAATATCTGACTAAATATGGGAGGCAGAGAACTTGGGGTGGGATCATACTGTATGATCGAGCAAAATTCCCATGGTAGGCAGCCTCCAAGATGGTCCCCAATGACCACTGCCTCCTGTGACTACACTTCTTGGTAAAATCCCATTCCAAGTTTAGGCTGTACTTAGTGACTCACTTTAACATGTAGAATACAACACGTGTGATTAAACATCACTTCCTAGATTAGGTTATAAAGTTGGGCTCCATATAGGGCTGGTTCTCCCCCTCCCCCTCCCCCTCTCCTTCTCCCTCTCAATCTGAGAGATGACAGCTGCCATGATGTGATTGTCCACATGACAAGGAACTGAGGGAGCTAACAGCCTCTGCGGAACTACATCCTACCAACAACCATGCACATGAGCTTGGAAGCAGATCCTCCTTCAGTGGGGAGTTCAGCTAAGCATGCAGCTCCAACTGACACCTTGATTACAACCTTATGAAATACTATGAGATGAATGACTTAGCTAAGCCATGCCTGGATTCCTACTATGAGATTAGTATACTAAAAACTGAATCACTGATTTAGAAGAAAAACCAAAGCAGCTGTCCAAGAATGAGAAAAATACGGGCAAAAGTAGGAAAATTACTAATGCAAAACAAACCAAAAAAAAAGGCATTTGCTGTAAATTAAAACCACAATGAGAGATTATCTCACACCTGTGAGAATGGCTATTGTCAATAAATCAACAAACAACAAGTATTGGCTAGGATGTGGAGAAAAGGGCACCTGTGCACTACTGGTGGGAATGTAAATTGGTGCGATTACTATGGAAAACAGTAAGGAGGCTCCTCAAAATATAAAAATCAAACTATTTTATGGTCCACCAATTCTACTTCTGGGTATTTATCTGAAGAAATTTTTAAAAACTAATTTGAAAAGATATATGCATCCCCATGTTTATTGTAGCATTATTTACAATAGCTAAGACACAGAAACAACCTAAGTGTCCACTGACAGATGAATGAGTGAAGAAAATGCGGTATACACACACACACACACACACACACACACGTATATAATGTATATTATTCAGGCATAAAAAAAAAATTAGTGGTTGAATCTTCAGGGTGTTATGCTTAGTGAAATAAGTCAGACAGAGAAAAACAAGTACCATATGATCTCACTTACTAGTCTATGTGGAATCTTTAAAAAATGAGCTTATAGATAAAGAGAACAGACTTGTGGGGTTTAAGGGTAGGCAATAATGGGTGAAGGGGGCCAAAAGCTAGAAAATTCCAGTTATAAAACAAATAAGTCACGCCTGGCCGGTGTTGCTCAGTGGTTGAATTTCAACCTATGAACCAGGAAGTCAAGGTTCGATTCCTGGTCAGGGTACATGCCTGGGTTGCAGGCTCACTCCCCAGTGTGGAGCGTGCAAAAGGCAACCGATCAATTATTCTCTCTCATCTATTTCTCTCTCCCTCTCCCTTCTTCTCTGATATCAATAAAAATATATTTAAAAAATAAGTCATGAGGATATAATGCACGGCATGGTGACTATAATTAATAATATGTATAGTGACAGATGTTAACTAGACTTAGTGTGATAATTTTGCAATATATACAAATACCAAATCATTTTGTTGTACACCTGAAACTAATATAATGTTATATGTCAATTATACCTCAATAAAAATTAAATTTGGGGATATGCATACTGTTTGGCACAGCAGTTCTATCTCTATGAATGTACTTGAGAGAACTGCTAATAACGTAAGAATGCACATTGTTTTAGTAGCAAAAACTTGGAAACAACATAAATATTCATCAAGCACAGAATTAATAGATTGTGGTGTATTCATTCCATAGCTTTTGGAATTTTAAAAATATTACTCCTATATCATGAGTAAATCTTGAAAACACTGTTAAATGAAGAAAACAAACAAAAATCCAACTCTCTATACTAGCATTATATCATAGTTAATATGTTAAAATAAAATTTAAATAAATACCAAGTTTTAACTGTTCAACTAAACCTTGAACTCTTTTGATGTTTACTGTTAATGTTTCACACATTTCAATAAAATCAAATCAGACTAATTCATTGTTCATGCTCCTGAAAGACACTGGGATCTAAAGAGAATTGAATTCTTTATTTGGAAAGATACTCTCTTATTTATAACTGAAATTACAATGTATAAAAATTCAGTAGAAATAATTAATGGGAGATAAGGGATTCTTTAAGAAGTTCAATAAAGTGAAAATGTCATATAAAGTAAAGGCTCAATATGAAAGTTAAACAAAACAAAACACCTAGCACACTGAGAGAAGACCGGGGCCCAAGAAATGTTTAAAGAATGCCTGAGAGCTTAGCCTCCCTGACCTCAGCATAGCAGAGAAGAAAATAAAATGTATTTAACATTTCCTGGGCTTCAGAATGCATTGTACATTGAAGGAACACAAGATAAATTATTTATACTGTTTCAACCAAGATTGGCAAAATCCCAAACTGTCATAAACAGAGTTTAAAAAGCTTAACACTGCATAAATAATTTATAGTTTCTAAACCAGAAAAGTTCTAAATTTGAAACCCTGCATTGACTCTGTATCAACCACAGGGCATTCATCTCCCTTCAGGAGCTGATGAGATACTTTATAGAAAGGTCACCATCATAAATAAAAGCACAATATTTCATTTCTTATTTCCTTTTTTTTTTTTTCAGAAATGTAAACCAAACACAGGATATTGAAGAGATATGCCATAGCAATTTTTAAGTAAACAAGAACAACAAAAATGCTGCGTCCATGCTTTTATATTTATCATGTGAACTGCATGCCAAATTACCCTGTATTTTTCTTTTTATGGGAGGATCAGGTTAATTCTGTATTTACCCAAATTCTAGATCATAAAATATACCCATGATGCAATGTGCTTTTAAAGTGAAGTGAGAATTACAAAACCGTTGGGAAGAAATCTCAAGTACAGAATATTTCTAGACCTTTATAAAAATATTTTACATTTTACATTTCCTGCCCACAACTAATGACATAATTTTTTAACGACTGGCCTTTATCAAGTGTACCCAGAGCATTCAACTAGGCTTATATAGCGATGTCTCTTTCTTCCCACATTCAGGTTCCACGGGTTTGTGCAGCAGTCTACTGAGATTACAGGATGAAAAGAACCCATGGAACCGACACGCAGGTGTGGAAAGTGCACATTTCACCTTCGGGAAGCACACACATCAAGGCACCTGCAGAGAGCTGACCTCACGGGCACAGCCGGGGCATTTCATGAGTGTCAGCCAAAATGTTTTGCAAGGAAATTAAAGAGCATGGGTTAATCTGGCAGGTTTGCTAAATGGAGGTCAGATAAGAATACTTCCACAGCATAATAAGGAGAACGGCTACCATCTATGGAGTGCTCACTACGGACTGTGGCACCTGGCCCACTGCTGCTTTCCTGACCGTCTGTCCGACGTAAGCCTATCAGCAGGCAGCAAGGTGTGTTCCGCGTGATAATGTCCCTAATGCACAAGCAGATTAACTAATATTTTTTCAAGGGTGATCAAGGTAGACTCCCTAGAGTTCCTTTGCATTTAAAACCCTGCGTAATTCAGCCCCAAATGACCCGACCAACCTTTTTCTTTCTTTTTTTAACTTCCAGCATCATTTATTTTTCCTAGAATTTGGATACAATTAATTGCAGCAAGACAGGGCGCAATACTATTTAAGCCTCACTTTAGGTTCTTAAACTACGTCAGCATGTGTAAATGTGAACTCACATTCCAGTAAAACTGGAAAACTAAAATTTGACATACCGACAAACTTACTCAATATTGATGTAACCACAAAATTTTATATGTAACACGTGAGCGTTACAGAATTTGGCCTTCAGAAACTAGCTTACAACACACAAAAAAAAGAAGTTACTCTTTGCTTATCTGTCCTAACCTATTTAGTGTTACACCAACAGACCCCTCCCTTCCCATAGCTTTCACCATGTAGAGACAGTTGAGTCCCCCCTTTGCTGGACACGTACCTGTGCCGGATTGTCACACAGCTCACGTTGCTTGCAAATTTGCTGAGCTGAAGGAGACGGATCGTCGTTCTGGGGAAAAGCTGGAAGAAGGCCCTACGTTTTTGAAATCTGGTGATGCCGCCATCGTGGATATGGTTCCTGGCAAGCCCACGTGTGTGAGAGCTTCTCTGACTGCCTTCCCCTGGGCCGTGTCGCCAAGTGTGACATGAGACAGACCGTCGCTGCGGGTGTCATCAAAGCCGTGGACAAGAAAGCAGCTGGAGCTGGCAGTCACCAAGTCTGTCCAGATGCTCAGAAGGCTAAATGAATATGATTGCCAACACCTGCCACCCCCGTCTTACTCAGCGGTGGAAGAACGGTCTCAGAACTGTTGGTCTCCATTGGCCATTTGAGTTTAATAGTAAAAGCCTGGTGAATGATGACAGTGCATCGTAAAACCTTCAGGAGGAAAGGAGAACGTTTTGTGGACCATTTGGTTCTTTTGTGTGTGTGTGTGTGTGTGTGTGTGTGTGTGTGTGTGTGTGTGGCTGTTTTTAAGTTATACGTTTTTAAAAACAATACTTTTTAATGAAAACAACGTGACTAAAAACCTGTCACAGAATTCTGAGACCCATTTAAATAACAAAGCTTAAAGAGAAACCTGTGTGTTCTTTCGGTCAACACTGTAACTTTCTGTTATACGACGTAGGTAAAAGACTTCAGAGCTGCCCAGGACCTATTTCTAGTGTTATGTCTGCAGATACTTTATAATTCAACTAGAGGCCCGGTGCACGACATTCGTGCCCTGGGGGAGGGGGAGTCCCTTCAGCCCGGCCTGTGCCCTCTCGCAGTCCAGGACCCCTCGGGGGATGTCCGACTGCCGGGGAGCAGGACTAAACCTCAAGGAGTCCTTAGCACTGCTGCTGTAGAGGCGGGAGAGGCTCCTGCCACCACCACAGCTGTGCTCGCCAGCCGTCCACCCCGCTTCTGGCTGAGCAGCGCTCCCCCTGTGGGAGCACACTGACGACCAGGGGTCAGCTCCTGCGTTGTGAGTCTGCCCCCTTGTGGTTAGTGTGTGTCAGGTGACCGGTCGTTCCTCCATTTGGTCGATTTGCATATTAGGGTTTTCTTATAATTTGATAATTCTGTTAACATTTTTTTCTGGGTTGTTGTTATTTGTTGTTATTTGTTTTTCACTTTGTCTTAAAGGAACCTGACCAACCTTATTTTCTACTTTCCTATCTGAACCTGCTACTCCAGCAAGAACATTTGGCCAACATCCTTACAACAGCCCTGTACACTCCAGCAAAGTGGGTAAAAGAGTTTTGAACTCATACTGCTGGGGTTGTCTCCATACTGTACACTTAAGTTGCCTAGCCTTTTGAGTCCATTTCCTTATTTGAAATAAAAATGGGAAAAATGCAATAATGAAGATAATACAATTTCTACCTCATAAGTGAGATCTTGCCTATAATTATCAGTCCAATGCTTAGCACATAGTAAGTGCTCAATGAACGTTGTCTATGATTATTGTTTTAAAATAACATTAATTATATAGAAGTTTGAGAACTGATGGGCACTTTCTTCTAATATTTTTCTGCCACTTAAAATAGGGTAACCTTGAATGACCACCTAATGTTTGTTTTGTAATAGAATACATATTTTTAAAAAACTTCTAAACCCCCAGACTAATTTACAGTATTCCCAGTTTTATTTTTAAAGTGACTAAAATAAAAATACATTTAGGATTTTGGATTCTGATGTGAGGCACTAATATTTTGCCTAGTGTCAAGTAAAGTAAAAAATAGTCAACTATGATAAAGTATTTTTATGTGCTTAACACTGTGGCAAGTGCTTTATATGGACTAGCTTATTCAGTCTCCAAAAAAACAATGAAGTAAGCATTATGCTTTTTTTCATGTGAAGAAAATGAAGCTTAGAGCACTTATCAACTTGCTCAAAGTCACATAGCTGGTGAGTGGTGGACTCAAGATTTTAACTTAGTCTGATGCCAAGGCCAAATTTTTAAGCTCTGTGGCTGCCAAGATTCTTCACTACTGAAGACAAAAAATGGCAAGGGCTCATAAGGTGAGATTACGGACCTGCCAAACCAAAATTGAAGGCTGCGATTCCTACCAATAATGGTCCCTCCATCCCTATGCCAAGTGCTCCTGTCATGAGAATATGGGTGATTCTGAGATGTACTAGTACTGGGAGGAAAGGGATCTGTGAGTCTTTAAAAGTATTGGAAATTTGGGATGCTAACAAATCTTTGTGAAATTTTTTCTCTTGAAAGATACCTGTTTTAGGACAATGCCTGATTCTCATGGTATGAGGTGCCGGGGTCTTTTCTGCATCTACAAGGGTTCAGGAATCTGGAGAAGGGGCTGTGCATAAATTACTGAATAGACTAGAGAAGAAATATGAATTTGGAAGGCATTTTGGGGGGCCAGATGGAAACTTAGTTCTAATGACTAAGCTCCTTGAATCTCTGGACCCCTTGCTTTTTCTATTCCCACACTAGTGGCCCAGTGCATGGATTCGTGCACAATGAAAGAAAATTAATTAGAAGAAATATTTTACTATCACTATTCACCCTTTCTCTGTAATAGAAGTGTCAACCAAATTCACGATCAACAATGACAGATTGAAACACATGCGTGCGATTGGTGCCAGCGAGAGCTTTATATGTATCACGCATGTGCGAGTCAAATTAGCCTTTTATATATATAAAATAAACTTGCTTAATTAGAGCTGCTTTCTGATGTAGCTAAACTTTTTCCAGCCCAGTGAAGCACCCCAACTTCTCTTTTAGGTAATTGTCAGCAACACAGCAGTAAATATCAACATGAAGCAGATTATTATTTTAGATCACGCAGGGAGAACAGAGTGTAAAATATTTAACTGCAGCAGTGTTTGACTATATTCTATGCAGTGAGAAAACCTGAAGTAATTTTCAAGGTCCACCATTTCTTACTTCTTTTGAGTTGGGTCAAGTTTCTAAGTTTTCTAAATCTCCGTTTTCTGGCTAATGAAGAGGAAATAGGATTCCACTAAGTCTCCTATCTACCTACTCTAGGACTTCTGTGAGGATCAAATGAGATGAGGCATGGGAAAAAAATATAACATGTTTGCACCTGGCTATAAAGCAAGTGGTGGCCCTGACCGGTTTGGCTCAGTGGATAGAGCATTGGCCTGCAGACTGAAGGGTCCCAGATTCGATTCCTGTCAAGGGCATGCACCTTGGTTGTGGGCACATCCCCGGTTGGGGGGTGTGCAGGAGGCAGCTGATTGATGTTTCTAACTCTCTGACCCTCTCCCTTTCTCTCTGTAAAAAACAAAATATATTAATTTTAAAAAAAAATCAAGTGGTGTTCCTGGGCAGAAGAAACTCCAAGGAGGTTATTCACTAGGGAGAGGAAGCCAGGCATTACTACGTGATGTCATTACCCGGCACCACAGCCACTGTTTACGGGCTGGGCTGGGCTGGGCTGTGGGCCGCATTTTGTGCCATGGGGTCTTGGCAGTGCTGGCTGTGATTTTGTGGGGTGTCACTCCAGGGTGGTGGCGGGGCCTGTGTTCCACATGGAGGAAGCCAAGTGTTGCTTTGTTGGCACCAGGTCCACAGTGCTGTTTCTCTGTAAATGGCCAGTGCACATCATGGCAGCTCCTGCATTGAGCATCTGCCCATGGTGGTCAGTGCAAATCACACTGACCAGTTGGATGGTTGGGACACTTAGCACATTAGCCTTTTATATATATAGATTTTGCCCTATAGCAAAGCAGATATACATATCAAAGATAAGGTTTGGTAAACAATAAACTATTATCAGGTTGGGGGAAATGCCTGGCAGCAGGCAATAATATATGCAGATCTTCAGCCCTGCTAAGCCCCAAGGTTCATCAGCCTTCTGATGAACTTCTTGCATTTTATTATGAGCTGCTGGAATTAGCCTCCAGCAATGAGGGATGCTGAGACCTATAAGAATTTCCCAATAATCTGCTAGTTAATATCCTACACTGTAGGGCCCATAGTTATGGCAGTGGGGGCGGAGTGGGGGTCCTGATTAGCTAACATTATTAAGCTTTTAATTATAATTATAATGCTTTTATTACTTCTATTGTTCCCATTACCACTCTTGGGACTTTATTAATGCCATCTCCTCCTCACTCTCATTCCTGACACTGCCTATCACTTAAATAAATCTACCAAAACATACCCAGTCCCACCCCAGGCAACTTTTCCTGACTATCCTGGCTCACCAGGATTGCTCCTGGATGTGAGTTCTTACAGGAGTGACTGTCTCCGTCACTTTTCACATTGCTAGCTGATTTCATGAGCACTTCACTTATCTGTTTATACAGAGATTATAAAATTTTTGAGAGCTGCATGATGTCTTATATGTCTCATCACCCTCAGTATCTTCCTGTAAGAGATAGTCAACTAAAATATATTGATTTTCTACTTAAAAGAGACATAGCAACATCGCCCCAGCACTGAGAAACCAATTAGCCTTAGGATCCTTCTTACACACGACTGTGGCCCACATCCCAGAGAAGAGGAAAGGGTGTCTGTACCAGGTGTGATGGACACGTGAGGAACTGGGGGTGAGCTTGTTCACTTCCACCGCCACACCAAAGAAGCAGTTGCTTTCATATCTTAATTTTTTCTTATAGGATTTTTTGCCACATTTTTAAAACAATATGCTAATGTTGTACTTCTTGTTTGTCTGCTTTAGATATCTATGTACTGTTGGAGAAAATTATTTCAATCTCTTATACCACATACACACACACACACTCATTTCTACTCCCTATGCCCCCATTATAGTTATAGAGTAGGTTTTTTATTAATTTTATTTTATTGTTTAAAGTATTACAAATAGTAGTACATATGTCTCCTTTTGTTCCCCATTGACCTTCCCCCGGGCTCCCCTACCCCGCCCCCCCCCCGGCACATGCCCTACCCCTCTTCCCCCCAGTGTCTTTCGTCCATTGGTTATGCTTATATGCATGCATACAAGTCCTTCGGTTGATCTCTTACCTCCCCCACCCACGCCGCTCCTGCAACTCTCCCCAGCCTTCCTGCTGTAGTTTGACAGTCTGTTCAATGCACAATTTACAATAGCTAAGATTTGGAAACAGCCTAAATGCCCATCAGCAGATGAGTGGATTTGAAAACTGTGGTACTTCTGTACATCTACACAATGGAATACTACGCTGCTATAAAAAAGAAGGAATTCTTACCATTTGCAACAGCATGGATGGAACTGGAGAGCATTATGCTAAGTGAAATAATCCAGTCAGTGAAAGAAAAATACCATATGATCTCACTCATTTATGGATAATAAAGAACATTATAAACTGATGAACAAAAATAGAGTAGTTTTTGATACAAATAAATATTAAGTGTTATGCTATTTATAATATCCAAGATCTGGAAACAGTCTAAGTGCCTATCAGTAGATAAGTGGATAAAAAAGCTGGGTACATTTATACCATGGAATACTATACAGCTGTAAAAAAGAAGGATCTCTTACCCTTTGAGACAGCATGGAGGAACCTAGAGTGTATTATAATAAGTGAAATAAGCCAGCAAGAGAAAGACAACTATCACATGATCTCACTCATAAGTGGAATCTAATTAACTAAATAAACTGATGAACAAAATAGATCCAGACACAGAAGCATTGTTCAGACTGATGAATCTGAGAAAAGGTGGGGGGCGGGTAGGGGGAGTGTGGGTGGGTTGGAAGAGATTAACCAAAGAACTCATAGGCATATATGCATAACCCATGGACACAGGTAATAGTGCATAGTGTGGTGAAGACCTGGGGGGGGGGGAGGTAGAGGGGGTCAATGGGGGTAAAAAGGAGGACATCTGTAATACATTCAACAATAAAGATAAATAAAAAAAAATAAAAAATAAAAACTTGGTCTGGCGGCATAGCTTAGTGGTTGAGCATCGACCTATGAACCACCAGGAGTCATGGATCAATTCCCAGTCAGGGCACGTACCTGGGTTGTGGGCTCGATCCCCAGTGTGGGGTGTGCAAGAGGCAGCCAATAAATGATTCTCTCTCATCATTGATGTTTCTATCTCTCTTCCTCTCCTTTCCTCTCTGAAATCAATAAAAAATATATTTAAAACAAGAAACAGCTCGAATACTGAATACATGGAAAACAGCAGCTCAAGAGAGATTCCTGGATTAGCAGAAGGCATTGAATGAGCAAGCAAAAAATGTGTAGTTGTACATAGGCACACAGATTTGGGGGCTTTTTGTCAACACAGTATAAATTATGCTAGCCTGACTGATTTAATCACTGATGCCACAGTGGGGCACTACCACAACAACAGAGATCAAATATGTAACACTGGTGTCATTCCTGGGTAGCAGGTGCTGAAGGAATTGATAGTAGAGGCAGAAAAATGGTAATTCATGCTATGTGGTTGCAAAATGTTTGGTAAAAATTCTGAACTGGGAGACAGATTGTGTTATCTTGTCATTTCAAAGGTAGATGTAGGAAAAATAGAAGTGAATTCTATGATATGTTTCTGTGGATAGTATTTGACAAAATATTGCAGGAAATAGATAAGAAGTAAGAATGAAAGTGAGTACAAAGTTTGAGAGATTATAGGTTAGAAAGAGGTAACCAATTTTCAAACAAAACAGTAAAATATAAAATTGAGAAAGTGTTAAAAAAAAAAAAAGGAAAGCTCATTAAAACTCAGTTTCAGCAAGGATCAAAATAAGGGTATAGTTTCCATAACCATTATCAAAACCTCTGAGGAGTTTAAATGTCCTAAGGTCACCCAGTAAATTCTTTCAATTGGATAAAAAGCAGAAGGGAATGCTAATTGGTGCCTCTCACAGAAGTCTAATAGACAAAATCTTGAGCTGCTAAATTTCCTCATAGATGAATGCTCCAATCTCCTGCCTGAGGCATATAAGGCTGTCTAGGAGTAGTCTCAGCTGACTGGAGGAAAGGGGAGAGCTGGAAGACTTTCTATTCAATATGAACACTTTCCTTTAACCCCACTGTTCTTTAAGATGACCCCCAAAGCTCTAGAGAATAAAACTCCATTCTCCTGCTCAATACGTATTATGTAGCTATTGTCACCTCCCAACCCACAGTGTTTTATTTTATTTATTTATTTTTTTCTGAGTTCATTCCTTTTTGTCCCTCCTCTGTCATTTTACTTGAGTTACAGGAAGAATCAAAGGTAAACATTAGTGTCCAATCTACTATATTTAACTGGAAGTCTACAGTACTCTTTACCCGATCTCCCTCTTCCTCTCCAGTGCCCCATAAACCATCCTCAGCACCACAGCCAGAATGATTCTTTAAAACAGCATCCATATTCTTTCCCTATATTACTAGAGGCCTGGTGCATAAAATTCATGCACTGGTGGTGGTGGGGAGGGGGGGAGATTGGTGTCCCTCAGCCCAGCCTGCACCCTCTCCAATCTGGGACCCCTCTGGGGATGTCCCACTGCTGGTTTAGGCCCAATCCCAAAGGGGTCAGGCCTAAATCGGCAGTCAGACATCCCTCTCACAATCCAGAACTGCTGGCTCCCAACCGCTTGCCTGCCTGCCAGCCTGATCACCCCTAACCACTCCCCTGCCAGCCTGATCAACACCTAACTGCTCCCCTGCCGGCCCAATTGCCCCCAATAGCTCTCCCCTGCCAGCCTGGTTGCCCCCAACTGCCCTCCCCTGCAGGTCTGATCGCCCACAACTACCCTCCCCTGCCGGCCCTCTTGTTGTGGCCAAATTTGACCACATGGGAGCAGCCATCTTGTGCGAGGGCATGAGGGTTAATTTGCATATTACCTCTTTATTATATAGGATACCCTCTAATGAATGTCCACTGCATTAGAATCAAATTCCGCCCCCTAATTACAGTCTACAGGCCCACACGTGCTCTGAGCCTGTGTATATTTTGATTACATCTCACTTGTCCCCTCATTCTCTGTTTAAGCCATTCTAGAATCTTGTAGTTCTTGCACATGCCAAGATCATTTCTACCTTGAAGACTTTTTTCTTGCTGTTCCTTATAGGAATCTTCTGTCCCTACGTTTGTACAAGGCCAGTTGTTTTTCATTTAGTTCTCAGCTCAAATGTCACCTCTTCAATAATGTTCCTGACCATACAGTACTCAATCTATGACAGCCAAATTCCATCCAATTCCCAGTTTGGGTTTTCTTGCAGTTTTTAAGATATTAAATCTGTAATTTAAAACATTCAAACGAAGAAATCTCTAGGCTTATGTGACATCATCAGAAGAAACAACATCAATCTTGTACAAACTCTTCCAGAAGTTAGAAAAAGAGGAAACACTTCCCAATTCATTTTATGAGGTCACTATAAGGCAAAATCTAATGAACATTACAAGTCAGGAAATCTTCAGCTAACCAACCTCTCTTGAGCTTGGATGCAAAATCCCTAAGCAAAATAGCAGCAAATCTAACCCAGCAATATATAAAAAGGATTAAACACATCATTACTCTAGGGATTATTTCAGAATATGAGATTAGTTTCATATTTGAAAATCAATCTGTGATTTTTCCACAATAACATAAAGGAGAAGAACCATATGAGAAGCTCAGTAAATGCATGAACAAACTTAATATAAGGGAAGTTCTTTAATCTAATACTGTTTCTACAACAACACTAGAGCAAACATCATTTCTATTCGTGAATTACTGACAGCCTTTTCTCTAATATCAGGAATGAGAAAAGGTGCTCCTATCATTACTTCAATCCAACTTTTATCCTGGAGAGCCTATAAAATGCAATAGGGAAGAAAAATAAATAAGTGTTGGAAAGGACAAAAAAATGACTCATTATTTTAAAATGTTCTGATGGTGTACATTAGAATACCAAAAATTTCTACCAACTATGAGAATCAATAAATAAAATTTGCAAGGTTAAGGATATAAAGTCAATGTTTAAAACAATTGTATTTTTCTAAGCACCAACAGCAAACATAAAAAAAAATTTAAATTAAACTATTAGAATTGCATAAAAAGTGATCATAGGAAAATTTTACATCTGTATTTTCAAATAAGAAATCTTGATGCTTTGCTCACACCACACCCAAAAATCTACAGATGGATTCTAGATTTAAATATAAAAGGTAAGCTATAACACATCTGGAATAAATAATAAAAGAAATTCTTCATGGACATGGGGTAAGAAAGATTTCTTAAACAGGACCCAAAAAGTGATAACCATAAGAAGAAAAAAATTATACAGTTGTATACATTAAAATTTAAAACTCCCACTCCACTTAAGATAACAAAGAGAATAAAGGACAAACCATAGAGTGGTAAAGATACCACTGTCATACATATTTCTAACAAAGGATTTGTATCCAAAGTATGAATCTATATCTGTATCTATATCTATATATGCATCTATATCTACATCTACATATCTATATCTATGTCTGTATTCATTCAAGTCAATATTACAAAGACACAAAAACTAGACCTCAAAACTTCATAAAATAATTATCTAAATCAGGGATAAACATGAAAATATGCTGAAATTCATTAATCATCAGGAAAATGAAATCAAATCACAAAGGAATAACAAGACACAGCAGAATGTATAAATTTATAAGTAGCAGAAAATACTGAGGTTTTAATGAGGATGTGTTTCATAAACTTCTGGGAGAAGTGTAAATTGATATGATCACTTTGGAAAATAGCAGTCTTCACTAAAGCTGAGTAGAAGCATGACTCCTAGGAATCTACACCTAACGGAAATGCATGCAAATAGTAACCAAAAGATATTCAGAACATTCTTCATAGTAGCACCATTCACAACAGCTAAAAAACAAATACAACCCAAATGTCTACCAGCAGTAGAATACAGAAATAGGTTATGGCATCTATATCATAAAAGGCCTGTGGTTGTGACACCGCAAAATGAGCAGCGGCTCTCGCGGCAGGCGGGGCAGGGTGCCGGCAGTGTCGGTGGAGCGTGCGAGGCGTGGCAGTGCGGCAGACATGGCCCTGATGGCAGGCTAGACTTAGGGGACCCTACATGCGCACAATTTAATTGTGCACTGGGCCTCTAGTATCATGTAATGGAATGCTACACTGCACAGTGATGAGAATGAACAAAGAAGAGTGGTTATCATTACAAAAGGGATAATGACTTGAATGCATGGTGAGGGACCTCTGGGTGCTTCTGGATGCTGGTAAAATTCCATTTCTTGATTGAAGTGGTTAAGTGGGGCTGTTCAAAAACTGTGTGAACGAGCATTGAGATGTACACCTATGATTTGTGAGCTTTATTTGTTATATCTCAATTAATGTTTTACTTTTTTAAAAAGTTTGTCAGATAATTATATGGAGACAGTCATTTGAAAGTATGGTCTAGTCTCAGGAGCACAGGAAAGGAGACGTAGATTTTTGGAGGTTTTCTTTACATGTTCGTTCTTGTGCATTGTAGAAGCCAATGGCTTTTCCTGAGTAAAGTTAGATCTAAGCTGGAGAGGAGATAATAAAGATAGCTTTTAATATTTGAAATTTTAAAACTCAGTTTTGTCAAAATTACCCTTAATAATCCTTTAAAATGGTAAAACATTGGGGACCCACCTGCTTTTTCTAAATCTAAAAAAGCCAAATTTTTTTCTAGTATTGGAACATGCCACTCCTTCTATGACTGAGCACCTGGAGAACATGTTGGCTAGTATACGGGGGATTATGGTACATGGGAATTTCATAACTTCAAATAGTAGAATAATACTAGCAATGCAAGATGCCCAGAGGAATTGAGTGAGAAGGATGGGACAGCAGATTAACAGATCACATAAAACACACTCTGGAGCAAACTCCAGTCGAGGGCAATGATGGGAGGAATTGCCCTCATGTCAATTGTTCACCCTCCTCCTCTTCCCATCCCTCGCATCTCCCCCTCACTACCCCCTCTCCTTCCCCATTCCCCTCCCCTTCCTCCTCCCCTCCCCCTCTTCCTCCCTCTCTTGGTCCCTCTCATTTTTTTGGTCAAATACATATGGTTTAATTCACATTAACTAAATGTGCATCAATATTTGAAAGTGGAACAAAATCCTCTTCTCAAGGGTATCCTGATAGTTTTCAAGTTTGGAAGGAATACATTATTATTAGAAAAATATCTGTCTTTTCTCTTAAGCACAATTCCTTTAATTTTCTATAATTTTTTCCTTTGGTTTAGGAGATACTAAATGCTTGAGAAAGGGACTGACAAAGAGCAAGTACTATGTGAGTATTTTCAAAGTAAGTAAGTAAATAAAATTGATCATTCTGCCATGAATACTTTAAGCATGTAAGCTACAAATAAGAAATTCACAATAGAAACTAAAAGATTCTTAGACCTCCTGTATTTAGTGTCCCTTTGTTACCTTGTCATACAAATCCAATTCAAATGTATTTCCCTCCCAAAACTATACTCTTCTTTCACATCATTTGAGCAAATATCCTAAGATGCTTTCGCATTCCCCTCTGAAGCTCTTATTTGAGAAACACAACTCTATGATATTCACCTGGCCCATGCCCTTGAGTTTTATGGGACAAAGGCCTTTTTCCAAATTTATCACAATGGAGTGTCCTGTTGAATTAACTGTCTCTGCCAGTCTTCTCTGCATTGAGTCCAATCCCCCTAACCTATACCACACTTAAAAATTAAATTGATATAGCCGAAACTGGTTTGGCTCAGTAGATAGAGCGTCGGCCTGCGGACTCAATGGTCCCAGGTTCGATTCCGGTCAAGGGCATGTACCTTGGTTGCGGGCACATCCCCAGTAGGGGGTGTGCAAGAGGCAGCTGATCGATGTTTCTCTCTCATCGATGTTTCTAACTCTCTATCCCTCTCTCTTCCTCTCTGTAAAAAAATCAATAAAATATATTTTAAAAAAAATTAAATTGATATGGATTATAGACCAAAACATAAAAACTAAAACAAAAAAGCTTCTAAAAATATGTCACATATATTTTATGATCTCGAGGTGGGCAAGATTTCTCAGGTCACTGAAAACAAGCCATTAAAAATGATAAATTATTCATTACAAAAAATAAAAACTCTCTTAATCAATGAAAGTTTTAAGACTTGAACAGACTAGCCACAGACTTAGAAAAAAGTACTTATGATACATATATTTAACAAAGGACAAAGTGATATAAAATTGACAGTACTTAGACACTCAATAAGGAAGATATTAGAAAGGATAATAATGCTTACTAGTCGTTAGGGAAACGCAAGTTAAAACCACCATAAGATATGACTAAATACTTACTAGAAGGGCTACAATTAAAAAGGCTAACAACACCAAATACTGATGAAAATGTCAAGTGATCAGCACTATCCTGCATTGTTGATGGGAGTTTAAAGTTGTCCAATCACTTTGATTGGAAAATTATTTGGCAATTTCTCCTACAGCTGAATAAGCTCTTACTATATTATACAGCAATTCTAATTCTAAATATATACCCAAGTAAAAATATATATCCTCAAAAATCTCTGTACAAAAATATCCTTAGCAGCTTTATTCATAGTAGACAAAGCTAAAAACAACCCAAATATCCATCAAACAGGCAAATGGATAAGCAAATTATAGTATCTATACTAATAAAAGGGTAATATGCTAATTAGACTGGGAGACCTTTCAGGAGACCTTCCGGACATCCTTTCAGACAAAGCCATGGTGACAGGGCCGAGGCAGAGGCAGTTAGGGGCAATCAGGCCAGGAGGGGGGGGCAGTCGGGGGTGAGCTGGCCGGGGGGGGGGGCCAGTTGGAGGTGAGCAGGCCAACAGGGGGGCTAGTTGGGGGCGAGCAGGCTGGCGGTGGGGGGGGGGCAGTTGGGGGTGAGCAAGCTGGCTGGGGAGGGGAGTTGGGGGCAAGCAGGCTGGTGGGGGCAGTTGGGGGCAATCAGGTGGGCGGGGAGGGGACAGTTGGGGGTGAGAAGGCCGGCAGGGGGGGAGGGCAGTTGGGGGTGGGCAGGCCAGCAGGCAGAGTGGTTAGGGGCAATCAGGCAGGCAGGCAGTTATGAGGGGTCCCAGATTGGAGAGGGTGCAGGCTGGGCTGAGGGACACCCTCCCCAGCATGAATTTCATGCTCCAGGCCACTAGTTTTCATATAATAGAAAACTGCTCAACAATAAAAAGGAATTAATTACTGAAACAAACAAAGGCATGCTGAGTGAAAGGCGCCAGACATAAAAGAGTATACACTGTATAAATGTACTTATATGACTTCATAGAACAGGCAAACAAAATTTATGGTAAAAATATTCAGAGCAGCCACTGCCTCAGCAATTGTGGAGACAGACTGAGAAGGGATGTGAAGGAAGTTTCTGGAATAGTGGAAATACTCTTTATCTTATTAAAGTTACATGGTTAGATTACACATTGAACGAGTTTATTAAAACTCACTGATGTATAACACACAGGATCTCTGTGTTCCATAGCATGCATTTAATGTTACAGAGAAAATCAAAGGCTAATGTGTTATTTCTAAACAGTAAGCACCAATGTTGGAAACAAGAGGGCATTTGCTATGAGAAACCTGTGGTCCCTCTTCAGTTTTTAGAATCACTCTGTTTATGGATTGCTGCACACAATCTTTATCTCTTTTTAAAAGATGGTTCCAACTATAAAACCTGATTTTTGACCAATCATTGGAATAGTTGTTCAATTCCTAACCCTGTAAGTTAGGACTTCAACCTGGTCTTCATACTAGGCCATTATGAATGTTAATTAAAAAACATTTCAAATGTAAAACAAAACATTAGGACAGTGGTCGGCAAACCGCGGCTCGCGAGCCACATGCGGCTCTTTGGCCCCTTGAGTGTGGCTCTTCCACAAAATACCATGGCCTGGGCGAATCTATTTTGAAGAAGTGGCATTAGAAGAAGTTTAAGTTTAAAAAATTTGGCTCTCAAAAGAAATTTCAATCATTGTACTGTTGATATTTGGCTCTGTTGACTAATGAGTTTGCCGACCACTGCATTAGGACCATATTGTGGAATAAAAACTCTTCACAAAAAAATTAAAGATAACATTATATTCAACACAGTAAGTATATAATTTCCTTAACCTCACATTCTATATCATATATGGATGCTTCCAAAGTTTTGATATTTTAAATATGCTATTTACTATTTATTATTAAATATTTTATAATATTTCAAATGTTATTTTAAACAATATTATGATGAACATATTAGTAGTATAAATTTAAGTTATATTACCTGCTCTTGCTAGTTAAAAAATACGTATTATTTCCCCAAGCCTAAAAGTGGTGAGCCTAAATTTGGCATGTCCATGCCCCATATAGCCTCTTATATTTTTAAAGTTTATATCTGATGTTTCCTCTACAAGCACAATTGAAATGGAATATTAATGTAATTATCTAGATTTATAAGAGAAAATGTTTAAAAGCATTTTACCGAAATTATCCACATTTGCTATCTATATTAATTCCATTACAAACTGACTTGTCATGATCAGAACATTAAATAGCTTAATTTGAACAATTTAGACATTTAAAATTACATGTTTATATTTAAAGTATCAGAGACGAGTTCAAGATGAAGATAGGAAATTGAGAAAATAAAGTTGGAAGATTGGTCAGAATTTCAAAGATCTAATCCATAGCCAGAGAGAAGAAATGAGAGCTTAAGCAGTGATAAAATTTAGAAAATAGTGGGAAAATAATGAGAGTTGGGGGTGGGGAGGAAGAAAAGGGGGGAAAGAAAAGAAGGAAGAGGAGAGGAAAGGAGACTTTTCCTATGAGTGATATAACATCTAATCCAGTTTCTTAGGGAAATTTCAAGGTGGCCAATATTATATGCCCTACATTTACCAGAGGCTACATATAAAATGTGCCTCGAGGAACATCATCAGGCTATGCAAATGTCCAGTGATCTCTCCTTCCCGCCTTTCTCTTTCTGCCTAGCATGTTCCATAAATTCATATATGAAAGTTCACATGCTGTAGGAAATAAGATATAACCCCCTCACTTTCTGTCCTTCACATGACGGTAATAGTGCATTTAGATCAACTAACTGCCTTTGGATAAGTGAGAGTGCCTACTCTAAGAGATGAGCTACCCAACAGATCTATTGTTAAAGTGTTGACAGAAGAAAAGGAGCCACAGAGAAAGGAGCACATACACCTAAGTCTTGAGTAGTCAATGGGTTACCATAACCTGTGCAGGTTGGGTCATAAGTGGCTGGTTCCAGGCCAGAAGAAACCTAAAACAATGAGCAAGGACCAATAAACCAAAGAGAAGAAAGTAGGAAGAGGAAGAGAAAGAGGAAGAGGGGGAGGAGGAGGAGGAGGGTGTATGCACACACCAACACATGCATGTGTGTGAGGGATGAGTCCATAAGGAAAATATCCATGCCTGTGCCTACAACAAAAGCAGTGAACATAAAATGAGGAGCTGGGTGTGAAAGGCAAACCTCTGTTTTAAAAAGGGGTAGCCCTGATTTTTACTTTCAGAAATAATTTATTTTGTTTACCTGTCATAAATATTCTCAAAATTGTGACCTTAAGCCACATAATTTTCAAAGAATAATATCCCAATGGTTGAGACCTCTGTGGAAACTAAAAAAAAAAATTTTAAAAAATGAGATTACTAGTAATCAGTGAAAGAAATGGAGTTTTATATATATTTTTTAAAGATGGTTCCCCTTGTTAAATTCTCTATCCTAGAAACTACAGCAGGAATCTGTCCTTGGCATTAGAATGAAGTACAGCTTGTCTCTTCCTAGGAGAACTGTATTCCTGTCCACTGTGCTCAGTGGGGTAAGCCAGGAACAGCTTGTCAGATTACACAGCATTGCTAAGCGCGTACTGCTCTCAGCTGATTGCTTTTTAATCAGAACTGGGCCTCTTTTGCCCAGATATAAATCATCTTATATAAAAGAGCTTCTGAATACAAAGTCAATGAAATATTTTTTTTCTGGAGGTCTTAATGCAATCCTTATTTGATTATGGAACTCAAACTTGCTCACTGTAGTCCACAACACGTGCTATGTTTCTATAATACAAATACATGACCATCCTACTAAACTGCAAAATATTCAAATGCAGTGCCACCCTAAATTGGAAAACTAAAGTATAGCTTATGTTACCTATTTCAAATTACAGTGCAATTACATAGTCTCTATCTCAATCCCCAAGAGTGAAGTAGAAAATAGAGTACTGACATGTATAGGAATGAGAACCTGGGGGTGGGAATTGTGTTGGGGAGAGAAAGGAAGCAGAATTGGACAACAGACAACAAAACTTTGCCTCATTAATCTCCAAGCTGGTGAATGGGAAATACCTCCAAATATTTTGGAATTGACTTAATCAAGTAGCCTGGGTTTGAAATCTAGGACAAATTAATTCTGAAGTTTCTAGAAAATTACTTCACATCATTCTCAATATCCTCAGCCATAAAAAAGTGGTTTGATTTTATCAAATCTAAGCATTTTATTATTTTCAGGTAAACTGATTATACTGTATACAGGGCACAACTGTGATCTCTGCTTGTCTGCCATACGTTTAAGTCCTGGCTAAAATGTAAATAGAAAAGGAAAAGATAAGTTTATAGAAATGATGCCTCAGGTCATTTTTGAAAAGCAACAAGTTCATTATTCAACAATTACTCACTGAGCACTCTCACATCCTGAGCACAGTACAGGGCATTAAATTGTAGAGAAATGAATAAATAAATAATAGGATAAACAGCAGGTGGGCAAGAAGGGAGGGAGGGAGTTAGCTCGTTGGTCCTCCAGCCTATAAACCTCAGAATGTGGAGAGCATGAACTCTGCACTCCTAAGAGCTCCCAAAGTAAATGTCCCCCAAAGTAAATATAACACTGATAAAATATGCTGAGATATGATTTTAGATGATATACAAAGAAACAATTTTTATTTTAGTGGTTGTTATATATATGTGAATTATACATATGAAGTAACCAAAGTTTTATATATAATTACTAGAGGCCCGGTGCACGAAATTCGTGCACGGAGGGGGGTTGTCCCTCAGCCCAGCCTGTACCCTCTCCAATATGGGACCCCACCAGGATCGGGCCTAAACGGGCAGTCAGACATCCCTCTCACAATCCAGGACTGCTGGCTCCCAACTGCTTGCCTGCCTGCCTTCCTGATTGCCCCTAGCTGCTTCTGCCTGCCAGCCTGATCACCCCCTAACCACTCTGCTGCCAGCCTGTTTGCCCCCAACTTCCCTCCTCTGCCAGCCTGGTCACCCCTAACTGCCCTCTCCTGCAGGGTTGATCACCTCCAACTGCCCTCCCTTGCAGGCTTGGTCCCTCTCAACTGCCCTCCCTTGCAGGCTGGGTGCCTCCCAACTGCCCTCTCCTGCTGGCCATCTTGTGGTGGCCATCTTGTGTCCACATGGGGGCAGGATCTTTGACCACATGGGGCAGCTATATTGTGTGTTGCAGTGATGATCAATCTGCATATTACTCTTTTATTAGATAGGATAGAGGCCTGGTACAGGGGTGGGGGCCAGCTGGTTTGCCCTGAAGGGCATCCCAGATCAGGTGGGGTTTCCCTTGGGGTGTGGGGCAGCCTGAGCGAGGGGCCTGTGGTGGTTTGCAGGCCGGCCACGCCCCCTGGCGACCCAATTGGAGGCCCTGGTATCTGGAATTTATTTTCCTTCTACAATTGAAACTTTGTAGCCTGGAGCGGAGCCAAGCCTGGGGCTCCCTCCGAGGCCGGCCAGCAGCCATTTCTGTTGGGGTTATAATTGAAACTTTGTTGCCTTAGCGGGTGGGCCTGGCCAGGGTGTGCGAAAAGTTTTGCTTCCCCTGTTGCCGGCGGCAACCCTGGCCTGCTCTCTCAAGCTCCATTCTGCCGCCATTTGTTTGAATTTGTTTACCTTCTATAATTGAAACTTTGTAGCTTGAGTGGAGGCTTAGGCCTGGCTAGGGCAGGCGGAAAGGTTGGCTTCCTCTGTTACCTAGGAAACCTTGCTCTCTGTGGCTGTAGCCATCTTGGTTTGGGTTAATTTGCATACTCGCTCTGATTGGATGATGGGCGTGGCTTGTGGGCATGGCTTTGTGGGTGTGTCAGAGGTATGGTCAATTTGCATATTTGTCTATTATTAGAGAGGATGATATATATAAAACATGGCATGTCATACCTATACTTTCAGAAATAGTATTGATTAAAATAAGGTGACATAAAATAAGTAAGTTGAATTAAGGCCAATTAAAAATATTACATAATATTTTTGTAGAAAGCAAAAATCTTGAAGATGCATTAAAATGACTAAACATGAGAAAATATAAAAGATAAGCCTCTGATTTATGATTTTTGAATTCATGGTCCTTCCCTATAATTTTTTAATTCTTAGACTAGAGTAGAGTAGCATATTTCCAGACCCAGGTTTTAATAATTTTACACACACACACATACTAGTACACCCTAAGCCAGTGTTCTGTCAACAGATCAACTCTTATCTCAGTGTAAACAGTACATAACTGGAAGAGTTTCCTGGGAGGGAAAGGAAGCTAGAATAGAATACATAATAAAAACAATAACCATTTATTGAATATCCACTCTGTGCCATGCTTTGGACTTAACATTATTTCTAATCTTTATAACAACCCTGAAAGTTAGGGTTTGGTTTTTTTCCCCCCAATTTTACCTATAAGAAAACTAATACTGAAGTTTTCTTTTTTAATCCTCACCCGAGAATATGATTTTTATTGATTTTGAGAGAGGAAGAGAGACCGAGAGAAAGAAACATTGATGTGAGAGAGAAACATCAGTTGATTATTTTTCCAAATAAGCCCTGGAACCCGCAACCTTTTGGTGTACAGGCTGATGCTCCAACCAACTGAGCCATACTGGCCAGGGATGCTTGTCTAGTTTACCTATCCCTCAAAAATTACTTGGAACATATGAACTTCATATAGCCAAAATAAGTTTTGAAGCATAATGCAAACAGAATTATTGACAATCTGTTCTATAATTCCAGGTGATCTTAACATTAGTATGTAATAGAAGGTAGGAGAGAAAACAGGAAAGTAAAACTGCTTAAGTTTTTCTTTAGATTAAGTGTAGACCTTGTTAGAATACTGTAAACAGATACACGACCTTATATATGCACAAAAAAATTTGGGGTAACCTCCCTAAGAAGATAAATAGAGTGTGTAACTTTCAAATAGCCAGAGAAAAGTGTTTAAAACAGTGTAATTAAAACACAATTAATCCCAAACAGGCAAGGAAATAAGAAGGAAAAATAAAAGAATATGATCTGAATAAGTCCAAGATGAAAGGACTCAATTCCTTAGAGAAAGAGAGAGAGCGACCAGATGAAGAGGACCATGTGGACAGGATCTGAGTCTCCACCAGCATTTAGTCAACATCAACTGGCAGACATGTGAGTGAACACGTCGGCAGATAATTCTAGCTTAGAGACTTTGAGTCTTCCAAACAAAATAAGCAGACTCAAGCCATGCCCATTGGGCCCCATTCAAATTCCTAACCTATAGAATGCATTTTGTATAATAAATGGGTTTTAATGCCACTAATTTTTGGGGAAAATGTATTCTATACCTATAGTAATGAAATGCACAAATGCACACACATCGAGTGAAAGAGAGTATTAATGATAAAGTGAATGGGTCAAAATACAAGCTATTAGTGAAGCCAAGTACAGGATATATGGGAGTGATTTTTACAACTTCTAGGGATTTGAATGTATATCAAAATTTAACGTTATTGAGGGCTAAATGAGGTCAATGAGCAAAAGTCCTCTGTCATCTGTAAAGCACTCTGACAAATAAATTAATATGCTAGTAGTAGTTCTTCCATGTAAAATGCTGTGTGAAGACCAAAACAGACACACAAAAATTTCACTAGATTATAATCTTTCTAAACTATAACATTTATGCTGCTCCCTGTTAATGCTAGACAACAGAAATAAGCACCCTGCCTGTATTTTTCTGCTACTAGTTGTTAATGTGTAAAAAATACTGGACACAGTACACATTATTTAACGTTCATTCTAAGTGAGATGTGCTATTTTTAAGAAGAGATCTTACAAGCTTTTCTTTCTTAAATTACCCTAATTCAATAAAGTGCCATGTTACAACACAAGGGGGCAGTATTTCTTTAAAAATTCCTCTGTCAGATGAGTAATGTAATTCACTGAGGTGGCACAATGGAATATCTTTTAATGATATGTCAAGATCAAAACAATATAGCACCCATGTCAACTATAACTCACAGCCATTGGGACAAAATCATAGTACTACATTTCTGGAAACACTTGAATAATTCCTAAAACAAGAAGTTTATGGGTTAACACAGATGTAGAGATGAACTGTCTCCCAACCAGAATAGTAAAAAGCAAATATGTATTTCAGTCCCAGCTACTCGACCTGTCTTCATACGAGGACAGGTTAGGGAGTGTGTCCCTGTTTCAGCAGCAGCAACAATTAGTAGTCAGGAAAGAAACTTCACCACACTAATAGGGTCCATTTGGAAAATATCAAGTAAACTAAATGGCTGTTTCCCTGGATACGGGCAGCAAGAATCCCTCCAAAGAACTCTCTGCTCCATGCTTAAAATACTGACTTATATGAACTTCTGTTCAGTATGTACAAGTGCCAGAGATATATAGCCCAATGTTTCATTGTGATGGTGGCCCTAGTGGCCTTTTATTCATAGGTCAAGTCATAGGTCTACAGGAATCACCTCCCTAATGGGCTGAAAAAGTAAAACATGTAACACTACAGCATGGACTGAAAGCGATAACCACTGAAGTGATTCTAAATACAGGTCAAATGCAGAGCGGATCAGCCTCCTGAAAGCCATGTGGTATTATCAATATCTATGCAGTGCCCACCATGCCAGGCTAGCCTAAGCTTCATTTAGCAAATGTAATCTCCTCAATAAGACTGAGGCAGATACTGGTACAGAGGCACAGGTTAAATAAATAGCCAGGGCTGGGCTGGAGCCAAAATGAAACCCAGAAGATCTAACTCCAGAGCCTGTATTCTTAGCACATGATACACTGCTTTTCACAAGGCTGAGTTCTGTGCTAGCGTTTGAGTGGCCTGAATTTTAATCTTCCCCTGACACCACACCTGTGAAGCTGGGAAAACTACATCATTTCTGAGCCTCGGGGTCCACTTCATCCCGCCCACTAACCACCCATCACCATCACCTCCATAAATAAAGAAATTAGACCGGGTGATGCACAAGGCCTTTCTTTGGCTCAGTAATTCATGACAGTCTTATGAAAGCAGCTATCAAGTTGGTGCAAAGTATAGAATCTTGTATTTTTAGATACCTGCCTTCTGTGATCACTGATAGCCGCAAAGAACACTTGGATTTTTAATTTCTCAGTGAAAGACATACAATAAATCACCAGCTTATTTTTTTAAATAAATTGATGGCTATGTCTTATCCACTCTTTATCTGCAAACAGGTGCTGATATAAAGGACTATATATGAGCACTGTATTAAATGGGGATGAGGGGGTACTCACATCAAGAATGTACAAAGGACAGCAAATAAGGAAGTTTTGGGCAGTAAATATGAACTTCACCTCCTGTACTTTACAACTCTGACTTTAGCTGGCTCCAATCCTTTCACTGGACTTAAACAATGTGACAGTTTTGAGAAGCTTGATACTATAACAGAACAGAAACTGCATGTGCTTTAAAGATTTTCTGACTGCAACTGCTGACCTTTTCATTAAAATTTTCTGAAATTGAATGCAAAACATTGAGATTGTATTAGGTAATTTTACAATCTCTAGATAGTCTAATAGAATATAAATTCAGCATTCCATTATACTGTTTCCCACTCATCATAAGTATTAAAATTGTTTCTTAAAAGCATAGTTTCAAACTAGCCTTTTTACAAATGGAAGGAAATACTCTCCTCCTTTAATGCGTTTTTCAACTGTGAGTATTATAAGTCCTTTGAGATTTTTTTAACATGAAGTTAATTTATTTCTGCTGTATTCCTGTTCAGGCTGATGTTGCCAGAGGCTTAGTTGGAGAGAGAAAGAAAGAAAAAAAAAAAAAGAACATTACTTTCAAGTATAAAAAAATTTACAGCTCAACTAGATATCAAAATTGCTAAAATTTCATACTTGAAATAAATGCTAGAGGCTTAAAAATCTAGGGAGTAGCTTTTAAATAAAATTTTAAACCTTTAACATGTAGTATTCTAATTATGAAATAACAATGTCATCCTGTCAGACTTTATAATTTTTGATTCATGAATTAACTTTGGCCTTTTCCCCTATAATGTAACTGCTGTGGAAACAACTATAAATTTTGAAAAATAAGCTTCATTAAACACCTTACACCATATACAAGAATAAACTCAAGCCTGGCCAGTGTGGCTCAGTGGCTGAGCATCAACCCATGCACCAAGCGGTCACCAGATTGATTCCTGGTTAGGGCACATTCTCAGGTTGCAGGTTGCAGGCTTGATCCCCAGTAGAGGGTGTGCAGGAGGCAGCTGATCTATGTTTTTATCTCCCTCACTCTCTAAAATCAATAAAAGCACTTTTAAATAAAAGAATAGATCAACCAAAGGTCTTGTATGTATGCATATGAGCACAACCAATGGACACAGACAATGGTGGTGGGGTGAGGGCATGTGCTGGGGGGTGGGGGCAGCCGGGGAGAGATCAATGAGAGAATAAAGAGACTTACATAATACTTTAAACAATAAAGAATTTAAATTAAAAAAAAATAAACAGCCCTAGCTTGTTTAGCTCAGTGGATAGAGCATCGGCCTGAGGACTGAAGGGTCCAGGGTTCGATTCTGGTCAATGGCACATACCCGAATTGCAAGCTCAATCCCCAGTTTGGGAGTGCACAGGAGGCAGCCAATCAATGATTCTCTCTTCTCATTGATGTTTCTATCTCTTTCTCCCTCTCCCTTCTTCTCTGAAATCAATAAAACTATATTTTAAAAAAGAATAAACAAAATGGATTAAAGAGTTAAACGTAAGACTAAAAACCATAAAACTCCTAGAAGAAGACATAGGCAGTGAAATCTCAGACATTTCTCTTAGTAATATTTTTTTATATATCTCCTCAGGCAAGGGAAACAAAAGGATAAAAATATAAACAAACAAACGGGACTACATCAAACTAAAAAGTTTTTGCACAGCAAAGGAAACGATCAACAAAATGAAATGACCACCATTGAATGGGAGAACTTACTTGCCAATGATACATCTGATAAGGGATTAGTATCCAAAATTCATCAAGAACTCATACAACTCAACATCAAAAAGCAAACAATCCATTTATAAATAGGCAAAGGACCTGAACAGACAGTTCTCTAAAGAGCACATACGAGATGACCAACAAACATATGAAAAGATGCTCAATGTCACTAATCATTAGAGAACTTCATATTAAAACCACAACAAGATATCACCTCACCCCTGTCACAATGACTACCATCAATAAACTAACAAACAAATGTTGGTGAGGATGTGGAGAAAAGGGAACCCTCGTGCACTGTTGGTGGGACTGCAGACTGGTACAGCCACTGTGGCAAGCAGTATAGAGTTACCTCAAAAAATTAAAAATGGAACTGTCTTATGACCCAGTGATTCCACTTCTGGGTATATAACTGAAGGAACCCAAAACATCAATTCAAAAGAATATATGCACCCCTATGCTCATTAAAGCATTATTTACAACAGTCAGGCTCTGGAAGCAACCCAAGTGTCCATCAATAGATGAGTGGATAAAAAAAGCTGTGGTACATATATACAATGAAATATTACTCTGCCATAAAAAGAATGTAATTTTACCATTTGTGACAGCATGGATGGATCTAGAGGATATTGTGCTACATGAAAAAAGTCAGCCAGATAAATATAAATACCATATGATTTCACTTATATGTGGAATCTAAATGCCAATATACAGTATATATAAGCAAACAAACAGAAATAGATTCATGGATTCAGAGAACAAACTGATGGTTGCCAGAAGGAAGGTGGGTTAGGGGACTGGGTGGAAGAGGTGAAGGGACTGAGGAGTACAGATTGGTAGCTACAAAACAGTCATGGGGATGTAAAATATAGCATAGGACATATAGCCAATAATACAGTAATAACTATGGATACTGAAAAAATCAGGGGGACCACTATATCAATGGTATAGTATATCATTGTCTAACTACTATGCTGTACACCTAAAACTAATATAAAATAATATTGAATTTAAACTGTAACTTTAAAAAATTAGAGAAAAATAAAAAATATATAAGCTATAAAAAAGAGAAAATAATTCATTAAAGCTGAACAATCCTCTTTTTCTATCTGCTTAATAATTTACTTCTTGTTGTCTGGTACATTTACAAACCAGGAACTCAGTAAAAAAATAATCCTATATGATAGTTCTAAGGGCTGAAAATATTCTTTCCCAGACTGAACAATGCTAATCGAAATTTTGCACTCAGATTATGTTACATTTTCCTACCTGGAAGTAAAGAAATGGACTCAATCTGATAACATCAAAACTAACAGAATTTTATTTCATTGCTATTATAATTTGATAATCTTAAAAATGTTAGGAAATAGTGAACATAATTTTAATATATTAAAGATTTAAATATACATCAATGTATTTTTATGAGCAAAACAGACCCAAAATAATAGTCAAAACTTTCTCAGAAGTCTTCTCTGAAATCCACTCAAGTCTAATAGTTCTCAAAGGGTACATTAGACCAAACCAAAAAGCTTTTTTCAGTCATAAATGAAACTAGAAAACAGGATTCCAGACAGTAATAACATAATGAGCAAACTAGCTCTATTTGTGCCAAAATTAATTTAAAAAGTTGTTTGGATTGATTTTTAGCTTGATTTAAACTACATTTAAACAAAACACTCAACACTGTATCTAAGCGAGAGTACTCAACTTTAATAAACTTCAAAAGCCTTTTTGAATTCTATTACTTTATTCTCATCTTGTAGATTATGTTATATTTTTTCTTAAATTTTTATATTGGAAAGGAGAAAAGGAAACTAATATTCATTATGTTCCAGCAAAGTACAGTGGAAAATGAATTATCACTAACCTTCATAACTTCCCTGGAAGGAATACAGTTTTTTCCAGAGATTTCAGAAGAGGGCCTTCTGACTTGAAAATAATGGTGGCATGCTACTTATCATTGTGCCTAAAAAGACTGACCTGGGAGCAAAAATCTTCCCATAGCACACTTCAAAGTTCTTTATGTGGAAGAACACCTGAACCAAGTGATTAATTTGGACTTTAGAAGTCATAGGATTGGCTGACAAGAGCCTGCCTTACAATGGATGTGCCCTGGGGGCTCACAGAGGCCTTGGCAGGGATCTGGGACTAAGAATAACACAGTGTTCCTGGCCTTGGGGGCTTATAACTTGAGACATATAGAGAGAGTTACTTAAAGAATTAGCATTTACTTAGATTTCCCTAAAAGTCTGGTCCCACATGTGTTCTCTTTCTAACCCAAATTTCTCCCAAGTGCCTTCTAACCATAGATAACTAGGACAAATCTCAGCCATACTCTGGTCTTTGATGACATCTGGATCTCTCACATACCAATATAAGCCGGCCTCTCTATGAGCCTTGTGTTCTTTAATGTTTGCAGGGGCTCGTGGACCTCTTCTCCACTAGGGGAGGACGGGACTCAGTTATATGAAACCTAGGCTTTCTGGACTAATGGCAAGAAAGCTGGTACTACACACAACTTGGAGACTGTATGTAATGGTGGCTCTTTGGTATCATTTGTGGGATATCAGAATAGGTTCCTTTCCAGTTCACAAAAGAGCTCCTTTATTGGCTTTTATCAGCACATGTAACTGCAATCAGAGTCATTCCTTCTCTAGATCTAGAGCAGCAATGACAAATCCATGGAAGGTGTATGCCCACTCTTTCCCCCGGTACCACAGTAGGCATCAGTTATCAATCTCCAGGTGAGCGGGGAGGACACTACTTAGAGTGCTTCTCAAAACAGCATTATAATCCATCTATCATTTGTAGTCTAGAGACTGCTTCTAGGTGCCACCTACTTACCAGCCCTGGCTGAAAAAGCCCTCTTGAGTCCAAAAGGGAATCCCCATAATAGACTCCAAATGAAGGCAATGTTGTCAGCTAATATGCCTTTTCTATGACCCAGGTACTTAAATTGCACAGTCTCCTTGCATTCCAAAACAGTATCCATCACACCAATGTTAGCAGTGGCACAATCCACAAACCTTAGCAGTGGCACAACCCCCAAAACTTTTCATTGTTTTTTTGTTTCAAGGATCTTGGGTAAAGGTGGGGAGAAACATTTCTCTGGAGCCTAAACAGTGTTAGTAAAAAAGTGGATGTTCTAAGTTTACTGTATCAACATCAGGTACAGAATCTCAAGTGGCAGTGACTGCCAGGGTTCTCCTCCCAGCCTTACAAAGGGTTCAGCATTCTGGAGAAAGGGGCTGAGCATAAATGATTAAGAAGGAGTCCAAAGACGAAAGATAATTTTGAAAGGCATTGGGGGTCAGAGGATCTTCAGCTAAAGGAACTGAAGACTCCCCTTGTCTAAGGACCCCATGGTATTTATTTAACACAATTTGTCCTAAGGCAAGGTGGAGATAATACACTTCAAAGGGTAGGGTTTCAAAGGGTACAGAAGCATTGTCAGTTTGGGGAATAGCCTACAGCTGTTCAGGTGTTTGGCCAACAGGAGGCAATAAAATGCCCTGAGCTGTCTGGCAGTTAACAATCCTATTCAGGTTTGGGGGAAGTGCCATTTAGCCGTTCCAACAGGTAAACTATAAATGTGGCTCACCCTTGTTGAGCCCCTCAAGTCCCATCAACCTTTTGATGGAACTCTTGTAATTATTACATGCTGGAATTGGTTCCCAGCAAGTGACAACCATAAGCTCTCTAAGAAATTTATTTTTGTGTATTCTTGATACATGTGGAGCCCTATAAAGTATGAATCTCAAGCAGAGAGCCTCCTTGGCAGTGGTAACCTATGTAGACTTTAAAAATTTACATGAGTTACAAATTTTAAAAATAAAAAGTGAAACTCTTAATGTCTGCACATGATCATTTATCTCTAACATATAACTTTATTGGTGGAAAGGCTATGAGAAGTAATTATTTCAATAACCTGTCAGCTTGAAAACATGTTTTAAAGAGCCCTATATAAATACTAACAACAATCACACAAAAAAAATAGGAAAAATATATAGTAAAGCAGTAAGGACAACAAAACCTCATTGAACACATGTGAATAAAATGAAGAGAATCATATAAACAAAACTATTAAAAAACATTGAATGGTATAAAAGGGGACTTGAATGAATAGAGAGGTAAACCATGTTCTTGAATAGTGTACTGGATCATGCTACTTTCAATTGAGTTAAACTAAAGCTATTTTTACTAAATTCCTCTTCTATGTATGGTTCTGAGTTACAATTGGCTAAAAGAGATTTCAAGGGGATTTGGGAGGTGGAAGTGAAGCAGCAGCCTTTTTTGCTCTTTGAAGCTGGTAACAGTTATTTGCAGTGACAAACAGGCATAGAGGAAACCCAAAACACTAATTCAAAAGAATATGTGCACTCCTATGTTCACTGCAGTGTTCTTTACAATAGCCAAGATATGGAAGCAACCCAAGTGCCCATCAATAGACAAGTGGATAAAAAAGCTATGGTGCATATATACAATGAAATATTACTTAGCAAGCCATAAAATCTTAACATTTTCAACAGCTAACTGAAATAATTCAGTTAGAGAAAGACAAATACCATATAATTTCACTTATATGTGGAATCTAAAGAACAGATTCTTAGATACAGAGAACAGACTGATGGTTGCCAGAGAGGAGGGGCGTTGGGAAATTGGGTGAAAAGGGTGAAAAGGGTGAAGGAAATAAGAAGTACAAATTGGCTTGGCTGGTATTGCTTAGTGGTTGAGCATCAACCTGTGAACTAGGAGGCCATGGTTCGATTCCCAGGCAGGGCACATACCCAGGTTGCATGCTCGATCCCCAATAGGGGCATGCAGGAGGCTGCCAATCAATGATTCTCTCTCATCATTGATGTTTCTCTCTCTCCCTCTCCCTTCCTCTCTGAAATCAATACAAATATATTTTAAAAAAGAAGCACAAATTGGTAGTCATAGGGATGTAAAGTACAGCACAGGGAATATAGTCAATAATATTGTAGTACCTATGTATGGTGCCAGGTGCGTACTGGAAATATCGAGAGGAACACTTTGTAAAGTATATGATTGTCTAGACACTATGCTGTACACCTGAAACTAATACAAAATAATATTGAATATGAACTGTAATTGAAAAAATAAACTTTAAAAATGTTTTAAGAAAAAAAATTTTTGCAGTGACAGAAATAGAGGTTTCAATGAATTCCAGTGGGTCCTCCCACTCTTTTGCTTCATGTCCAGCTCTTTTTTTCCAAACTGCTGATGATAACTAACATTGCTCCCAGCCCACTACCGAACTCCACCAAATTCTTCCCTCCCTGGATATGTATGTTACCTTTTCTATTGAGGGAAGGGAACTTGTTCCTCCTCCCCTTGAAACTAGGCTAGACTGGTGACTTCTCTTGACTAATAGAATGTATTGCAAGTGTACTGTGCAGCCCTGAACCCAGGCTTTAAGAACCTATGGCTTCCACCTCTGCAGTATTTGAAGCATGCTGCCGTGCTAGATGGAAGTCTAAGCTATGC
This sequence comes from Eptesicus fuscus, assembly GCF_027574615.1. Lineage (NCBI taxonomy): Eukaryota > Metazoa > Chordata > Mammalia > Chiroptera > Vespertilionidae > Eptesicus > Eptesicus fuscus. The sequence continues at coordinate 55,055,469 of NC_072483.1, read as the reverse complement.
AGCTAGAGAGAAAGGCTGTATGGAGAAGACCTGAAGCATCTTGGCAACAGTGAGCACTAAGGCTCCAAACATGTGAAAGAGGCCTTCTTGGACCTCCTAGCCCAGCTGCAGCAGAACTCCCAGTTGAATATAATGACATAAGCAACCGCAGCTATACTACATGAAGCAGAAGAGCTGCCCAGCTGAGCCCAGTCCAGCCAGAGAATTGTGAGAAATAATAAACTGTTCTTATTTTAAGGCACTAAGTGTTGTGGTGACTAGTTTCACAGAAACAGGTAACTGAAATGGGGAAACTTGTACCATAAAGATGACAATAGTACTCCCTTTTCTCCCTCCCTTTGGGCCTTGATAAAAACATTCTAAAGGTCAACTGTGAGACTACTTGGTGATAACAGCCAATCGTTTTTTGAAAAGTAAAATAATGAGAGGATGCTTGACCTACCGAACACGGAAACATTTTTTAACTTCAGTAATCTGATAAGAATAACAGCTACTAGTATCATGTATTGAATGCTTACAGTGTCTTAGGCATCCCTCAAAGTATTGCCATGACAAATAAATAATGTATTATTCTTCATGTTTACAGATGAAAATCTGAAAGTAATATTCAAAGCTGTTATACTAATAATTACAGAGCATTAATGCTAAACCGGAATAATAGAAAATATAATAAAACTACATATGTGTCAGAGTTTAAGATTAATCACATATGTAAGAACACTGGTCCTGTCCGTGCATTGTACTGAATGAACAATCATCACAACTGAAGAGCCTTCAGTCTTCTGACGTGTCTCCTAAGGGATCTAGGACAACCATAACTCTCTCCCTAGGGAAAAAGAATGAATACTCCATGATTTCAGCCACTCTGTCATCTTGCTCTGTACAACAGGCTCTAGCAGTTGTCCAGCAAAGGGAACAGTAATATGGCCTCTGCTTAGCACATAAACTTTGCTTTGGGAGAAACTCCCATCCTTGGGGCAAAGAGCCCATCTCCTTCATTCATAAATGAAGGCTGAAAAAAACCTTTCCGGTCAAAGAGCAATTCATTCATTTCCCAGATGAAAGAACAGATGCCCAGAGGGTAATGTGATTTGCTCAGGGTCACGCACTGGTGCCAGAGCTGCTCCCCAGACCCCACTCCCACTCTACTCCAGAGTGATTCCTCTTTCCCTGTGTCCTTTCCATATTAAGCCCCTTTTAGGAGCACCTCTCCAGCCCCACCACTTCCCTTTTACGAAACTGACAGCAACTTAAGGAAGGGAGATAGCAAAGGCAGTCTCTGCCTTATTCACCTTGCGTCTCAGCACCTGGCACCATTCCTCTCCACAGAACACACTGGGGAGCATTGATCAAGGCAGGAAGTGCATCTTAGCCAACAGTTATCTCCCACTCCCCTCAGCAAAGGCAAGCTATTTATAGAAGTAATTTTGTTGACTATGACAGTCATCTGTTAGTACACAAATATTGATTTCTATCTATGGTAACTGCTAGACAAAATAATTATATTTTTTAAAATTAAAGATTTGTTTTCCCTCCATAATAATGTTTTTGGTTTCATAACTAATATCGTCATTAAACAGGAAGAGTTGCTTCTTTTCCTTTATCAGAAAGAGGACAAGATGTTTACTCATAATTAACGATTGGAATGCTCTGAGGTGGGCAGCCTGCACTTTGCCTGAAGTGCCATTTCATCTGCAGGAATGCGACCCTCAGCTCATCAACCCACGTTAAAACCATACGTTTCTTTATTTAGAGACACCTGTTCAGAAAAGTGCGTGTTTGTCTCGTCCAGGTTTCTTCTCCCTACTGACGAGCACCACTGACATCCCAAAAAGTACAACAAACAAGCCGGACAGACTTATAGTAAGTTCAGATCAGGTTTTACAGGTCAACTACACCATTCCAAAATGTCCCTTTTCTCCAATTTCTTCACATTCCCCACTCGTGGCTAAGAAAAATAAACAACTGCTATTACTTAATGATGTGATATTAAGACAGCTTCTTAATGGATGTTTAATTGACTTTCACCCAATTAAAACATTTGCTGGCAAATTGCACAGGATGGCAGTGGAAGGTATCAATTTCCAAGAATATACTCTACCACAAGTTTTCAGCGTCTTTTCCTTTGCTTTACTGTTCCTGCTGTGTTGATTAAGCTCTCACGGTTTAAAGGAGGAAATATCCAAACTTAATTGCAGTTGACATTGAAACATTTAAAACACATGCTAACTGGCTTCTTTGTTTGAACAGCCATTCTCAGACTGAGTTTGTGATCTTCAGAAACTAAAGTTCTCCTATCAAATCACCATTCCTATGTCTCAGTTCTTACTGATTTCTTTTTTTCCTTCCACATTTTTATGGTGGAATATACAAACATAATTTACTATCTCAACCATTTATCAGTTCTAATGGATTTCTACAGGATATCATTCACAGGTGCAACCAAAATCACACTATTTTTTATTAAGTTTCAGTTTTACCTCAAATAATAAACTTGCTGATTTATTTTTATCAGACATTTTTCTTCAATTTCTGTGCAGCTCTCTTCTACTCCTCCCCGGAATTGAAGTTGAGATAGTACACAGGCCTTGGCCAGTGTGGCTAGTTAGTTGGAACGTCATCCCGTGCACGGAAAGGTTGCAGGTTTAATTCCTGGTCAGGGCACATACCTAGGTTCTCGGTTTGATCCCCTGGTGGGGGAGCATACCAGAGGCAATGGGTCGATGTTTCTCTCATACATGAGTCGTCCAGAGTTCTGTGGACTTAGAGATAAGAACCTTCACTCTGAGGTTTAACTTCACGCTGAGTAGTCAGCAATCTGATCCCAGAGTAAACTTGACCTCAGCGGTGGTCCAGTCTGGGAGATGGTATATAGCAATAGGAGGATTGTGGCAGTGCTGACATGCAAAGCTAGGGAGGCACCAACAGATCATCACATTATCCCCAAACAGACTCTACACTGCAGCTGGGAGTAGTGGGGACAGAGCTCCCTCTCTCCATAAATAAGCAATTTTAAATAGCTAACCAGATTCACCATCCTTATTAAACAGGACAGCCCTATAGCAGACTACAGTAATAAGCAAGAAATTAAGGCTAATCTTCCAGCCTGGGCTCACCCAGCAGGGATTTGGGTAGTATGCACTACTTGGAGGGCCCACTGGGGCTAAGGGCTTATGCTTGCCTAACACTGTACCTGTAGCAGCAAACTACATTTACAATCATAAAGGAGATTGTTTTGGTACTTGATACCCTAGTTTTAATTATCTTCGGGATTTCTGAGCTGAAACCTGTGGGCAAAGAGTATCAGAGACTATTGTTGAATATGGCTAAAAATGTGAGGGTGCTTTTATTTCTGGACATGAACTTGAGCTAAAGTATATAGACAGTATGGCAATAGCATTCATCCTTTGCGTAGAAGGACTCACACAAAGCCACTTCAGATAGAAATGGTAGAGCAAGCACTGCTATTCTCCTTGGTTGAAGGGCAGATTAGAGTTTGTTATACTATGCTGTTTCCTAGTGGACTATCTGTATCAATGCAGTTCTTAAGGATGATGTTTGGTGTTTTTTTTTTCTAAGTCAGTGATGGAAGCTGTGCTTTAAGGAGAACATATTTATTATTTGATACTATTTCCTCCTTCTTAATGCTTTGCATCCTCAGACTCATTCCTCTGAGTAAGGTCTGACTCAGTGTGTCATCTGGCATATCCATACCTGCCACATTTCAGCCCTGCTCTGTTCAACATAAAAGCCCAAGCAACATGCTGTTTAATTGGAGCCATGCTGACAGTTTCCGTTCATTCAAATAACATTTGTGATATTTGCATGGATTAACGTCCAGATGACAGAAACCTAGTTTTTATTCAAATAAAGAGACAAATTATAACCAGACTCACATCTCCTCATTGCAATGAATCAGTGACTGTCATTTATCAAAGATTTTCCATGTAGCCTGCCAATAAATTTAGGCCAGGGTCCTTGTAACTTTATAATGGAGACGTCTCTAGACATGCAAATAATACTATTTTCTTATTATTGGGAAATAGCACTAAACTAATTAAAAACCTCATTAAGTGTCCCCTAGGCTCACTGCACCAAAAGAATCTACTTTTGAAATTGCTACATTTGTCCAAACTCATCCACAGACCTTCTTAATTCTTCAAGAGGATGGGATGTAAAAGGCTGTGTAGGTTAGAATGATAGTCATCTTTCAGGGGTTGATTTTGGTCAGTCAGATACCAATGATATGCTCTTTGACCTGAAGGAGACTGAAGAGGATGGTGGAAGAAAAAGGTAGGGGTAAAGATGCAGAAAACTGGGGTGCCTATAGATTCAGTCTATTGTGGGAGCTGATGGCCCTGGACTACGAATGCCTTGCAGAGAGGTGCCCATCAACATGTATAAGGACAATTTACAGAGCACCAGGCATAAAGATGGTGGCTTTACGTAAACTTCTTATTTGTGGAACATAGGCCAAGTAGTCTTAGAGAGTAACTGCTTTTTATTTTCATTGTCGTAAGTGCTGAATCATAAACATAAACATAGATAAAATCCTAGAATCTAGTTTCTTGAACTCTTTTCTCCCAGGCAATCCCTAGAGAAAACTGGGAGGTAGAGTAGAAGTGTCTGATACCTCCTGTTCTTTGTTTCCACCATCTCCCCAATGCCTCAGACACTCCCTGGGCCTCGGGTCTACTTTCTTTCTTAGCCCCATCAAAGCCGGTACCTTGTTTGAAAAAAATTCAGAATAATATTCACATCCACATTGAGCTTAAAAAACAACTACTGACTGTTGCTTTGCCCGAAACACATAGAAAACTGGGGGGAAAAAATGAAATAATGGTTTTCAAGACAGTGGACAATAAAGGACAGTGATCCCTGAGAAACAGGAACAAGTGAGAGGAGCCCTATGATGACCCTAACTTACTGCATTGAGAGCGCACCCAGGCCATGATGTGCTGGGAGGGGGAGCCCAGCAGTAGCCTGGCAGTCTCTCTAAGTTGAGAAAAATGGGGATGTTTTTGGTTGTCTTGATGCCGGGGATGCTGTAGATATTTGGTGGACAGCAGTTGATGGGGCAGTCCTAAGTAACAGAATTTTCCCAGCCAAATTGTGCAAGCGCACCGAGGAGGAACGCTGGCAGAGGCTATCTGCCAGGAATGCCGAGGCGGCTTAGGGAATATCCAAGACTTTCTATTGTAATGACACTGGGGGAAATGTGACTTTCATGTTGTATATGTATATCAGATCACCAGAATGTACTCTTTATATATATCTTATAATTTTATTTGCCAATTATACCCCAATGAAGCTGAAAAATAAATGAATAAAAATGTGACTTAAGAGATTGTTTACTTCACACCTTGTCTGTTTTTCTCATTCTTGTGTTTCAACTCTAGTAGAAAGATAAAGACGACATGGGTGATAAGGGAAGGGATAGGTAGTAAAATCTGCCTTGTGTTTAGGAGAATCTTGATACATTTCATAAAAGCATAAGGGGTATAATCTCTTGGTGGGAAGCAGAATGGGGCAAGAGGTACATTTGGGGAGGTGATGGGAAATATTCCAACAATCTGAGGGAAGACAAGGGCAGGAAAGGAAACAGCAGCTGCCTCAGTGGTTTATTGGCTTACTCTTTCCCAATCTGTCTTCAACACTTTCCCTTGTATGTCCATAGGATCTACTAGAACCGTGGTCGGCAAACTGCGGCTCACGAGCCACATGCGGCTCTTTGGCCCCTTGAGTGTGGCTCTTCCACAAAATACCACGGCCTGGGCAAGTCTATTTTGAAGAAGTGGCATTAGAAGAAGTTTAAGTTTAAAAAATTTGGCTCTCAAAAGAAATTTCAATCGTTGTACTGTTAATATTTGGCTCTGTTGACTAATGAGTTTGCCGACCACTGTACTAGTACATTAAAAGACAGAGAATGAGCAGTATATGAGATGATTTTGAAAAAAGAAGAAGAAAAGAAAAGGTGAAAAGATCCTAGGCTGGAGTAGATGAGAGGGAAGGGGGCAGCCTGAGCCCAGGGGACTATGTCAGTGTGGCCATAAATGGGAGATCCCATCATCTGTTTGGGCCAAAGTCCAGTGTTGTCTATGTCAGTCAAGCTAATCTCTCATGATTTCTCACCTGTATTCATGGTGGGCACTCTGTAAACATCGTAGCAGTGATGTGAACTAAGCATTTCCAAAAAAATATCCATGGTTAGGCACCATGTTAGCAATGGTTTCTTCTTACTTCCTGTCTTACAGCATAGTTTCAATTGTCATGTAATTCTAAACTCAAACAACTGAGAATAACATTTAAAATATTCACTTGGTTTCAAACACAAGGGTGTGTGCAGAAAACTTTTCTGTATTCCTTTAGAAAAACAGTGAAATAATGAATCCAAAAAAAAGGAGAAAGAGAGGGCAGAAGTTGTTTTGTTGAATTCATTTTTGTAAATCTAACCAAAACATACTGAGTGGAACCTGTGACCTTCACTATTTCAACAAGGAAAAAGGAAGTCAACATCTCAAATTGACAATTTTCCTTGGAAGCCTCTCTGAGCAATTTTAACTCGGTTGGTACAAATATTTCTGCCAATTAAAATTGTGCAATATTCTCACAAGTGAAACTACTCTTGGCAACTACATCTCTTTGAGAAAAATAAAATTAAGAGTTGGGTGTTTTAAGTGCTTAATTTAATAATATTTGAAGTAGGTATAGTCACTCATTATTTATTTTTAAAGTATTATAAATATTCTAAATTATTATTTTGGGGCATTGGGAACAAAATTCCAGAGATTTCTTCCTTATCAAAATAAAGCATATTAAGTAGTGCCTCATAGTTTGCAACATAATAATTTTCCAAGTCTGAGAACTTCTAAAAATTATTAAAGGCATTTCCTGTTTATCTACTACAAGTTTTTAAAAATATATATATTTTAGAGTGGAATGGAGGGGGAGAGAAAGAGAAAGAGAGAAAGAGAAACATCACTGTGAAAGAGACACATCGATTAGTTGCTGACTGGGTGGGGATCAAACCTGCAACCCAGGTACTTGCCCTTGACCAGGAATTGAACCCATGACCCTTAGGTCCCTGGGCCAAACCTCTAACCACTTGGCAACCAGCCAGGGCTACAAGTTGGTCTTTTTATCTGCTACCAGTCCAAGGTATTGGAAGTATGATCCAGAAGCATCAGCCTGATTTAGGTAAAATTCAGGTACGATTTAATCATCAAGTGCTGTGTAAATAAAACAAAAGACAAAGCATATAAAAATAGATCATTCAAATAAAAATAAATCCAAATGAAAAAAAGGCAGCATAACTCATTATGAAGAGCACAAGGCTTTAGATTCAGAATATCTAGATTCAAGTCTAGGCTTTCACTTCCTAGCTGCGTGACCTCGGACAAGTTCCTGATCTCTTTACGCCTTCTCATCTGCAAGTAAAGATGGTCAGATATTCTACCTCACATGAATACATTCAGAAGTGAAGGAAGCAATCCATATATGAAATTGAGCATTACAATAAATGCCATGGTATATGCACTCAATAACTGTTAGCTAGTATTACTATTATTTTAAAAAATAGACTCAACCTCATTACCAATCAGGAAGCCACGAAGTAGTTTATTTTACTATATTAAACTGGAAAAATTTTAAAAAGGATTGATAGCAGCCTGTGCTAGCAAGAGAGTAAAGAAAGTGGTCCACAACATATATAATTAGTGGGAAGACATATTGGTTCTCCCCTCTCTGAATGGCAAGTGTTCCCAAACTCATCTTATTAGAGGACATAGTTTCATCATGATCATCATAATTTGTTACACTCTAGTCCTTGCAAGGCACTAACTGGAAGTTGTTCATTTAACTGTTGTATTTGACAAAACAAGATCAAAAGAAACTGAGTACACACAGATACTCATATTTGTGTGAGTGCTCTTTTCTAACCCACTTACAAACAACACTTGTATTTCAGTTAGTCTCTGTAGATTTTAAATTGAATTTGTATTTAATAAAAGAACCATGTGGTATCTATTGGTTCTTTATTGTAAATACTCTTTGATATATATTACTTAATCTATATTTTTTTCTTTCTCTTCTTTTTCTATTGGGAAATGTTCCCAAGACTTTATTCTTCTAACCAGAATCAGACTGAATCATACATCATATGGTGGCAAAATTCCCTTGGCTACAACGTTTCAAAAATAAAACTAAAATAATAAAATGTTATGAAGTAGCTGCGGTGTAATGGAAAGAAAACTAGTGTAGTCAAGAAGCCTGAGTTGTAGCATTTTGAACCCTCAGGCAAGTCTCTTAACCTCGCTGAGACTCAATTTTCTCATCTGTAAAGCATAAGAATACTATGATTTGGTGAAATCATTATATGGGAAACGTATCACCCAAATTTGTTTTGTTAATTTTGGAACAACTTTCTCTTCTCAGTTTCTATGGCAATAGAACTATGACCTTGTAGAGGCCTCCCCTGATACCATCCAAGTCTAAGAAGGGCAAGAATGTCACTGGATCAGTGCTGAAATGAGATCCTCCAGTATTCAACATTGTCATCACTGTGGGGGAGGGTTAGGAGGGAAGAGAGCGTTGAGAGAGGGGAGAGGGTATGAATTTAAAAGGAGATCAAAGTTCTTCCCCTCCTTTGGCTCTTTACAGGGAGAAACAAAGGGATTATAAATCAAGCCAGAAGGATCAGTTCTCTCTTCACAGCTCCTGGAAGAATAAAATTAAGAGAGGTCTAAGAGGAACAATGGGATGAATGAAGCCTGGGAGTGTAAAATGGAAGAAAGCTAATTGACTCTAGACCTAACATAAAAGTAACCCCTCAGATCTTGAATGTGGGAAAAGAGGAGTGAAGCATAAGCAGGTGCAGTAGTTGAGAATTTCCTGTGTCTCATTCATGATGTTCTAAGCACAGTTCCAAGGGACTCTAAGGGCAGTTGAAATTTTAATATTGAGGATTTGGCTCTAACTTGTATAATAAAAAAGTTCAAGCTTTGAAGTCACACAAGCACTAGAACTGGCCTCCTCCTTGCTTCTTCCTTCCAACACACACACCTGCTATTCACAATACTGCATTTTCACTACATTCCTTATGATAACCTTGAACTCCTCAGTCTTAATGTAGGTTAGGACTCTGAGGCAATGCCCAGAGGCCTGGTCTTTCATTACCTGAGGCCTCTAGGTGTAGGAAAACCTGTTCTAGCAGAGTACAGGGCTTTAGGGACAGAGCTTTTGGGCATTATTTTTATCTCCCTGATCAATATCACCTCACTGGTGACTGTGCAATCAGAGTCCCCAAAAGGGCACTCCCTTTTAGTATTGCTTCTTTTGGGGCATTAAATGTGTCTATAAAGATTGCTAAGTTTCTAAAAGCTTATTTCTCAAACAAGGAAGTCCTACAAGCAACTCCAAGTGAGAGAGACCCAGAATCTCCGAATTCCTAAAGACTTACCCTGGTTAACCCTGGGGAGCAGTAAGGGAAGTACAGGGAGTGCACATTTGGGTCATTAAAAGTGATGAATATCCACCATTTCTTGCCGTCACGGGTTGATGCAATCTGAGGACGTGTCCCAAAACTATAAATGGTGTTATTTAAAAATTAGTTAGCTAATACATAACCTTATGACTTTTATATGTGTTAAGATTCAGAAGTGGTGATGCCCAGTTCGATGTCAACAGGGCAGAGTTAGCTGTAAGCAAACTAATGAAAAAGAAAAAGTCTTCTTTGGCCCCCTCCAAACACCATTTACTCTACACTCAGTCTCTTTGACCCCTCAGCATGCAAATCCCCTTTAATGACTCTTGGGCTGGATACTCCTGTGTAGTGGCCTCCTCTAACTGGCTCACCCCAAACAGGGCTCATCACCTCCCTCCTTACTTCAACTAACTTCTAACCAAAGCTTAGCTTGTCATATATTCTACTCTTAATAGACTCCTTTTATCTTAAGAATTATTTATTACTAAAAAGTGAAAGTCTATTAAGCAGGATTACTCATTGGTTCATTATGTAATTAAATTCTAACATATTAAAAATTATTCATAAGAGCCACAATAATTTTCCACAGGACTCTTTGCCAGAGTTAGTGACGAAGCAATCTTCAGCAGCACCCCCACTTCAAATGCCTCAAGTAAAGGTTCTGTCATGTATTAAGGCACAATGCCATGTTGAGGACACACAGTAAGGTCACCATGAAATGATGCCTTGAACTCACCCTTCCCCAGTAGAAGCAAATGGAATGTTTTATGGATAAAATGAAGAGTCACAGAAATGACATGACAACCTGCATTTTTTCTTCTCTATTGGTAAACCTTTGGCGAGCCAGCCTTTTGTTTCAAGATACCTCTGGTGATAGCAGAGGGGATCAGGGTACAACCCAGAGAAAAAGAGAATTAATCTGGATGCCCACACCTTGGTCTTATGGTAATTTTAAGGGATGGTCATAAAAGAGGCATCCATGACTAACTCATTTGGAAAGGAAAGTGGGAAAAATATTCAGGATAAAAGCCCTGTTTTAGAATAAAGAGTGCATTCAAACAGGAATGTTTTCATTACTGTATCTCTTGAGTATCTAAGCACAGTAATAAGGACTAAAAGGTATGTGGGTTTCATAAAAGCAAGTAAGGTTTTCAAGTGAATTACCCAGTGTTTTTTTACTAACAATAAAATTATTGTTCTATATTACTCTATAATTTAAAGGAGATCAGAGTTATTCCCCTCCTTTGGATATTTACAGGGAGAAACAAAGGGATTATTAATCATGTAATCCTATAACTCTATAATTATAATTCTTTCTTGTTCCTTTCTTTCTACAATTCTTTCTTGTTTTGTTGTTTCCACACATGAAATCAGTCCCTCTTTTTACCTTCAAGTTCATAAACTGAATTTTCTTCTTGTTTTTAACTTTTAGCAAGTTAAAAAGCCTTTCTCTTTCTCTTCTTGCAAGCAGAATTCTGGGCCCCTATTTGATCACTGGAAATTAGATCACTACAAATCCAGTAGCAAGTAATCTTCACAAAACAAGTTCATATCTATAAAAATATTTAGAGCTTGTCATTAGAGACCTTTTATCTTGTGTCATTTCACCATAAGCACAGTGATCTTAATTTGTGATATTTGAAGGCTTTTGAAAATTGAGAACATAAGAGAGTTATTAACTGAAAGATAAGAACAGAAAAATAGATAATTCAATAATAATAGTTGGAGACTTCAGTACTTAACTTCCAATATTGGATAGAACAACTAACTATGCAGAAGATTAACAAGATAATAGAATACTGAAAAAACACTATACATCAATTAGCTTTAACATATCCTACCTAATAAAAGAGTAATATGCAAATTGACCGCACCTTTGCTATGCCCAAGCCACGCCCACCAGCCAATCAGGGCAAGTATGCAAATTAACCAACCAAGATGGCGGTTAATTTGCATATCAAGACAGCGTAGAAAGAAGCCAAGCACTGCAGAAGGGAGTGAAGCTGCGGAGAAGCAAGCAGGCGGGGCGGGGAGAAGGGAGGAAAGCAGGCGGGGCAGGGAAAAGGGAGGAAAGCAGGCAGGGCCGGGGGAGAAGGGAGGAAAGCAGGTGGGACAGCAGAAGAGTGCAGCAGGAAGCCCTATTGCAGGAATCTTTCTGCAATGGGCTACAAGTCTACACTAATAAAAGAGAAAGATGTAAATTGGCTGTACCTTTGAGACACCCACCAGCCAATCAGGAGTGAGTATGCAAATTAACACAACAAAGATGGCAGGTTAATTTGCATACACAGGTGCCGAGTGGCCAGGGGCGGGGTGGGACGCTTGCAGCTCTGGGCCTCTGGGCAGTGTGGGAAGGCGGAAAGGCAGCTCTGGGCCAGACCAAAGGCGGTGCTGGCATCCAGGGGAAGGAAGGCCCATTCTTGCATGAATCTTCATGCATTGGGCCTCTAGTATCTATATAATACTCTACCCAAGAACAACAGAATGTACATTCTTCTCAAGTGCATATGGAATATTCTCCAGGATAGATCATATACTAGTACATCGAACAAATCTCAAATAATTTTAAAGAATTGAAGTAATACAAAATATGTTCTCCAATCAAAATGGGATGAAAATAGAAATTAGTAACAAAAAAATTGAGGGAAAACCACAAATATGTGGATATTAAACAATGTGCTGCTAAATAATCAATGGGTTAATGTAGAAATCAAAAGGAAAAACAGAAGATATTTTTAAATGAATTAAAATAAAGACATAACATATCAAAACTTATGAAATGATAAATGAACCAAGAGAAAAGAGAGGAACTCAAGTTCCCAGAATTAGAAATGAAAGAGAGGACATTAATACCAACCTTAGAGGAATAAAAAACATTATAAATAATACTATAAATAGCTACATCCCAATAAATTAGATAACTTAGATGAAATGGACAAATTCCTAGAAATACACAAACTACTGAAATGTCCTAAGAAGAATTAGACCATCTGAATAAATCTATAACAAGTGAAGATAATAAATTATTAACAAAAAAAATATATACCCCAAAGAAAAGCCAAGGCTCAGATGCCTAAACTGATGAATTATACCAAACACTTAAAGAATTAATACAAATTCTTCACAAACTCTTCCAAAAACTGGAAGAGGAGGGAACACTTCCCAATGCATTACCCTGTATTACCCTGCTACAAAAAAACAAACTAAGACATCACAAGAAAAAAACACCCTACAGACCAATATCTGCTACAAATATGGATGCAAACATCCTCAACAAAATAGCAGCAAACTGAATCCACAAACACAACAAAATAACACACCATGACCAAGGGGGATTTACCCCAGGAATGCCAGGTTGGTTTAATATCTGAAAATCAATTGATGTAATATATCATATCAATAGAATAATAATAAAAAAAAAATCACAACCCTTTGGATTCTGACAAACTCCAACCCCTTTTCATGATAGACAAATGGCAAACAAAGAATACAAAGGAACTTTCTCAACCTGATAAAGGGCATCTTTGAGAAACATATAACTAATATCATATATAACAACAGAGACTAGATGCCTTCCCCCTAAGATCAGAAAAAAGACAAAAATGACCTCTTTTACTACTTATATTCAACACTGTACTGGAGGATCAAGCCAGGACAATTAAGCAAAAAAATAAATAAATAAAAGACATTCAGATTGGAAAGGAAAAAGTAAAACTCTATCCATAGGTGACATGGTACTGTACATGGTAAATTATAGTGAATTTACTAAAACACTATTAGAACTAAAAAACGAATTCAACAAGGTTGCAGAATACAAGGTCAATATAGAAAAATCAATTGTATTTCCACACACTAGCAAAGAACAATCTGAAAATAATAAGAAGAAAATAATTCCATTCACAAAAGCATCAAACAATAACATCAAAAATACATCAAACAATGTATTTAGTAATACATTGAACCAAAAAAAAAGTGCAAAACATATTTGGAAATCTAAAAAAACGTTGAAAGAAATTTTTAAAAAATCTAAATAAACGGGGCGGGGGGGGGGGGGGGGCGAAATCCATTATTGTGGATTGGAAGACTTAATATTGTTAAGATGGCAATACTCCCCAATTTAATCTACAGCTTTAAGATAATACAAATGAGAATCTCAATGGATTTCTTTATAGAAACTGACAGACTGATTATAAAATTTATATGAAATTACATGGGACCCAAAAGAGATAAAATAATCTAGAGCCAGCCAGCATGGCTCAGTGGTTGAGTGTTGACCTATGGACCAGGAGGTCACAGTTTGATTCCCGACCAGGGCATATGCCCAAGTTGTGGGTTCGATCCCAGTGGGGGCCACGCAGGAGGCAGCCAATCAATGGATTCTCTCTCATCATTGATGTTTCTATGTCTCTCTCCCTCTCCCTTCCTCTCTGAAATCAATAAATATATATATTTTTTTTCTTTTTAAATCTTGAAAAAAAAGGAGGATTTACAATTTCTGATTTCAAAACATACTACAAAGCAATGGTAATCAAGACTGTGGTACTGGCAAAAGGACAGACATATTCATGAATTGGAATAGAATTTAGAGTCAAGAAATAAAATTGTGTGTCACAGCCAACTGATTTTCAATAAGGTGCCAAGGCCATCTAATGCGAAATCTTTCAACAGATGGTGTTGAAATTACTGAATAGCCACAAAAGATTGAAGCTGGACCCTTTCCCCACACCACATACAATATTTAACTCAAAATGGATCAAATACATAATTATAAGAGCTAAAACTATGAAACTTGTAAAAAAAAAAAACCAACAAAACAAAACAACGGTAACTCCCATGACCTTAGAGTTGGCATAAGAGTCTTGGACATGACATCAAAAGCACAAGCAACAAAAGGAAAAATAGATCAGTTGAACTTCATCAAAATCAGAAATGTTTGTGCTCCAAAGAATACCACTGAGAAAGTGAAGAAAAAACAAAAACAAAAACCCTCAAAATGGAAAAAATATTTGCAAATCATATGCCTGATAAGGACCTTGTATCCCAAATATACAAGAAACTGTTACAACTCAGTAATTATAAGAGAACCCAATTTTTAAAATGCGCAAACATTTTGCAAAGACATTTCTCCAAGGAAGATATACAAATGGCAAATAAATGCCCTGGCTGGCTAGCTCAGCTGGTTAAAGCATCGTCCTGATAAACCAAGGTTTCAGGATTGATCCCCGGTCCAATGAATGTACAATGAGTGGAACAACAAATGGATATTCCTCTCTCTCTCTCTCTCTCTCTCTCTCTCTCTCTCTCTCTCTCTCCTTACTCTCTCCCTCTCTTTAAAATCAAGAAATAAATTTTAAAAACATTTTAAAGACTTTAAAAATTCTTTTTGAATGGCTAATAAGTGCATAAAATCATGCTTAACACCGTTAGTCATCAGGAAAATGTTACTAAAATCACAATGATGTGCCACTTCATACCTGCTAGTGTTGATAAGGATGTGAAGAAATCGGAACCCTCATACATGCTGGTATGAATGTAAAATGGTGTCTAGTAGTTCCTCAAACATTTAAACATAGAGTTATCATACGATCCAGCAAGTCTACTCCTTGCATATACTCAAAAGAATTGAAAATAAGTATGCAAATAGTTGTATACAAATGCTTAAGCAACACCATGACCAAGTGGGATTTACCCCAGGAATGTCAGGTTGGTTTAACATCTGAAAATCAATTGATGTAATACATCATGTCAAAAAAATAAAAATCACAACCCCTTGGGTTTTAACAAACTCCAACATCTTTTCATGATTAAGACACATGGCAAACAAAGAATAGAAGGAGACTTCCTCAACTAATGAATAGATAAGCAAAATGTGACCTGTCCATATAATAGATGTATTATGCAACCATAATAAGTAATGAACTGCTGATACATGTTACAATATGAATGACCCTGAACACATTACGCTAACTAAAAGGAGCCAGTCACAAAAAGACTACATATTATTCCATTCATGTGAAATACCCAGAACTTAGAAATCTATAGAGATAAAAAATAGATTAGCAGTTGTGTAGGGCTGGAGTGGAAGTAAAGGAAAACGAGTAGGGAAGGTAATAGCTCAAGTGTATGGTGTTTCTTTTTCAGGTGATGAAATGCTCTAAAATTGATTATTATGATCATAACATATATTTGTGAATATTAAAACCCATTGAATTGTACATTTTAATGGGTTACTTTGTGTAATATGTGAATAATATCTCAATAAAGTAGCTTTTAAAAAAGCATTGCTCTAGTTTGAAAAATAAAAGTTATTGGCTCCAAGCACAAACGAAAATAATTAAATGTCTACAAAGAAATGTTAAATTTACTTCTGATCGTTTAATTGCACTCGGATGTCGAGTGTGACTCGACACAGTTAGCATTAGAATAAAGGAATCGAGAAAAAAGCAAGCGAGTGCAAAGGGTTAAAAATTTAATGCTATAAACAATTTAATTATCCTGGACAACAATTTGTAGGTTAGACTGTCTCATTTCAAAATCATTCTCTAGTAAGCAGGATGATTCTTTAGAAATCAGAGCTAAACATAAATAATTTCAAAAACAAACCAATAAAAAGCAGTTACATTCTGTTCACTGCACAGAAATTACATTTAATGAGACATGTGGGTACATTTAAGTGTGTGCGATATGATGTAAGGCAGTATTTCGCAAAGTAAGTGACGGAGGCTGTTTTAAAATGTCCCTGCTTTTACCATGCCTTTACCCCCCGGGCGCATGCACTGGCACTGTGCTTGTCAGTAAAACAGCCTTACCAATTTCAATTTCCTTCCTCTTGACTCAACACATTTTGGTTTCCAGGGACTCTTAGCTCCAGCTTTCTCCTCCGGGTTTTGAACATTAATTATCTGTCCTATTTCCATGCAAATGTCTTTATGGAGAGAAAATGTCCCTGTGTCAAGAATGAAGATATAAAGCACCCAACTAAGAATGCCTAAAATGAGTTCGGTATAGTATATATAATTATTCCTCCTTGAGATGAAATTATAGCTAGTTAGTATTTTAAATTTGGCTAATTGTTAAGATAGAAAGAGGAGAGAAACTTTAGAAACAGAATGTCCTGGGTTTGAATCCCTTGTCTTTCATTTACTGGTTATGTGATCTTGAACAAGTTGCCCAAGTTCAGTTCTCTTATCAATATAAAAGAGGATAATAAATTATGCATGCATTATAACATTACATAGGGGGGAAGGACTATACCTAATGGCAGTAGGCACTCAAAAAACTTCTCTATTCTGGAATTTGAATGTAAAATGAAAATGTCAGTAATGGCACCATTGAGTCATTCATGAAATGTTGCTTGAACCCTAGTAACTAAGATTTATTTTGTTTGTTCTAAATACCAGAGATAGATCAGACACTACTGATAAACTATAATGATATCTCCCCTACTCCCTCCTACTCTCTAGTATTTTATGATATCTAATAAAATAGTTTCAGTATAGTCCCGTGAGCAAATTGAGAAGAACAAACTAGAGAGCAGGGCAATTCCTGGAGTACATGTGATAGGCCCTCACATTCGCTGATAGTAGAATAACTGGTCATTCCTTCCTCTCTGGTGTAGCATTGCATCTACAAACTGCTTTATATCACAGGGACATTGTGAAGAATTAAAGACCTGATAGAAACTCACAAGATGATTGCAGGCATTGAATAAATGAATGAATACATAAAGCAGAAAACAACTAAAGGAAGGAACAAAGGAAAGACAAAGTTATCTTCTGCTGTAGGACTAAGAAAAAGCATCTTGAATAAGGTCAGAGAACTTGTTAATGGAATGGTTAAGAGAGACATAAATGTCTACATATGTCTGATGTGATTTTGTTTCTCTCTCAACTTACATTTCTTTCTATTCCTGTTTTCACAAATCAACACTTATGAAACTGCACTGTACCTATAAGATAAGGGCACATGGTTAGTAATAGAAATTTTCTAATGGGATGTGGTGAAGATGAGAGATTCTGACCTTCTCATCCACCTTCTCTGGACCATTCAAAGTTGAGCTCGAAAGAAATGGAAATCGGGGAAAGCTGGGGCTTGATCTAGTTAAGTCAATTTCTAAAGCAGCCTGGGGATGGGACACATGGGAGAGAAAGTGATTTGCTTGTTTGCTTGTTTTTGTTTATAGTTTCCCATATGCAAAAACAAGGTCTATATACTTCCTACTAGCGGGAGAAGGAATCATATAAAATTTTGAAGGTGTCTTTAAAAACAATTCTAAAATCTTGCCCATCCTTCCAGAAAATCTCCTGAAAGCTTTTGAGATAATGCTGACACCTTTAAGTAACCAATCCAGAAAAAAAAAGATGAATGCAAATTTACTGGGGCCAGGACCCAGAGTCTCATCCAGACCCATATCTCCAGGGAGGCCCCATCCAATCTTTGGTCCACACGGATCACTGCAGAGATACCCACTGATACTTGATTCATGATGACTGCCACATCGGTACCAGGCTTAACGGATGAAGTCTTCACTAACCTGGGATCCTGTCACCTTAGTGTGCAAGTAGTCATCTCGCAATCTTGCCATCTTACCACTCCCCATATGCCAAGGCAATACCACTTGAATGGGCCCAAAATTCCCCCTACTTGCAGACTTATACCATCTGTCCCTCTTGCTTTCACTGTCTCTCACTATGTGAGCCTCTTCCCCTCCATTTCAGCATATATGTGTGCTGTATACGATGTTTCAGGCAACAACGGACCCACATATACAATGAGGTACCATAAGATTATACTGGAGCTAGAAAATTCTATTGCCTAGTAATATCATAGCCATCCTATTGTTGTAGCACAACACGATTCACAGATGTGTGGTGATGCTGTTGTAAACATACTTACTGCACTGATAGTTATAGAAAAGTATAGCACATACAATTATGTACAGTACATAATTTATAGTAACTATGTTACTGGTTCATGTATTTACTGTACTATACTTTTATCATTATTGTACAGTGTACTCTTTGTACTTATAAAAAAATAGTTGCCTGTAAAACAGTAAGCCATGTTACACTGGCAGCAGTAACATACTGTGTTTACTGCATCTCTTGATTGCATCATTTTCTCTTGGGCTTGCTTTAATCTCCTATTGTTTAAAATGTTTAGATACACAAATATCACAGGGTTACAATTGCCTAAAGTATTGTCCCTAGAACAGTAGGTACAAATTTCAATCTGTTGTAATACTAAAGTATTCAGTGCAGTAACATGCTATACAGGTGTGTAGCCTGGGAGCAATAGGCTATAGTACCATCTAGCCTAGGTGTATAGTAGGCTGCATTTGTGTACCATCTAGATTTGTGTACACACCCTCTATGACGGTCACACAATGATGAAATGGCCTAACAATGCATTTCAAAGAACACAATCAAGCCACCACAGGACGGTACTGCTTTCCAGAGGTAAAACAAAGGCAGCAAGTGGCTTC
Source organism: Eptesicus fuscus (assembly GCF_027574615.1). Taxonomy (NCBI): domain Eukaryota; kingdom Metazoa; phylum Chordata; class Mammalia; order Chiroptera; family Vespertilionidae; genus Eptesicus; species Eptesicus fuscus. Next base: position 55,036,504 of record NC_072483.1, on the reverse strand, counting down.
AATTTCCAGACCTATCACTAACCTTCCCTGAGGCAAGAATAGCCTATCTGCAGGTTTGAAATGGGTTCAATAGAGTATATGGGGGAGGGAGGACCTCAGTACATTATCATATCATATTCAAGAGCAAAAAAAATCTTTCGTTGGGGAGAAAAAAAAATGCACACCATTTATTTAGTAATTTTCCTGATAAAGTCCAATTTTGTAACCAGTTTGGCCACTTTTAGCTAGCCTGGGACAGTACAGTGCCAGCTACTATTTCACGTGTTGTAGCGAATGCTGTTGATATCTTGATCATATTCCTTGGCCTCTGCAGAGGTCACCTGCAGCTCAGTGGAGCGATCCCTAATGGCTTTTTAGCATAAGCACTGCCATCTCTGCCCGACGCCTTTCTCTGGCTGTGGAGCAAGCTTGGCTGGAATGGACCAACTAGAAGATATGAACTCCCCCAGGAGTCGCTCTCAGTCAGTGAAGGCTCACCCTGTCCTGTTGGGGGCAATGCCAAGGTATGTCCTCTATGCTGTCCAGTATAGTAGCTACTAGCAGGTGTAGCTACTGAGTGCCTGAAATGTGGCTTGTCCAAATAGATCCTCACTTTAAGTATAAACTACACATTGGACTTCAAAGATATAGTATGAAAAAATGTAAATTATCCCATTAATATTTTTGTTTTTCTATAGGTTGAAATTATAATAGTTTGCTACATAAAATATGATATCAAACTTAATTTTACTTTTTACTTACTAGAAAATTTTAAATTACATGTGGCTTGCATGTCTACATTTCCATTGAACAATACTGTACACAGTTTATTAAAGGGTCCCCACAGAAATGATCTGTAGATGCCCATACCAACAACCCAATCATCTTCCCCATTTTCCTCTATATTGAAAATATTAAATATCTTATCTCTGTGATGGAGATTATAGAGAGGTGTTTTTTGTGTTGTTTTGAATGGAGTTTGGTGTAGATTGAAATTTGTGCCTACTGTTCTAGGGACATAAAATTTATATTGGGGGAAAGACAGATCTTTAGTAAAGTACATTTTTAAGGGCCATTAGGTTATGCAAAACAAAGGAGAAAGTGGGAATTGAGAAAGGAATCTGCTCTGTTTTTCTTGTTGAAGGTGTTATCTCTGCAGATTACGGCAACGGCAACGTTGCTAGGTTTTGTGTTTCCTTGAGAAAGCTGGAGAGAGAGCAGTGGGGGACCTAGACCCTGAGGGAAGGCAGGAGTCAAGGGACATCTATCTGGGGAAAGAAGTCAAGCCCTGGACCAGGTGGCAAGGTAGAGGAAGGACAGCGATGGCCTGGAAGGGCCTGACTCATGGACTCCGGGAGAAATGGCACCTAATTCCTCACCTAGATTTGTGTACGTAGATTTTTGAAAGTAGAGAACCATTCATGTTCCTCGTGATGACTCTTAACTATGACCGTGCTTAGTCATACTTCCTAGTGGTCAAACACACAAAATGTGAGGCATGTCCTTTATTTATTTTTATTCCTACATGCTCCAATATATTGGATACCAACTTTTAAGCCATCCAGACAGTCTGCATTTTCCCTAGAACAGCTTTGAGTGTATGACAAAATAGTTGTTGTATTCTATGACAGTGTTAACTAGTTTGCTGACTACAGATATATGCCTTTTAAAATACTACCACATGGCATTAAATTTTAACTCAATATAAACCTAAACCTGAGGCAGTGAAATCCCCATTATTGCTTTTTCAGGGTACTTTCATTCTTCTTAATCCAGGGATTACAGAACACATGGCCCAGGACTGAATGAGGTTATAAAAACCTTCCCTTTTCATAAATCCTGGGGCTATTTTCCTTCACTGACTTGCTTATTCAAATGTCCATAATTTTCACCAAATTGCTTATTCAAAATAATTAGAAAACATACTTTTTTAATAGGTTATGCCTGATTTAAGCAGAAGAAAGTTCAGCATTCGATCCATTCTTCCTTTCTGAAACCAGCTCTTTCCTTACTGCTTTTCCCATATATTTGGTCTCCGCCTCAAACTTTCTGTTTCTATAAGAATCTAGGCTTTTGAAAACCAAACCAGGAACACCAGCAGGCCTTCAGCTTCCCATTCTGCCATATCTCTTTCCTGAGGAATCAGCCAAAGAAATCAACTGCTTGCTTAGGGAAAAGGGGGAAAATAAATTCTGATGAGCAAATAAAAAAAAAAGGTCATTATTTAAAATTATTATTCTGTGTTAGGTACTATGTCAGCATTTTACATACAGCACCTTAGGTCATCCTTAAATAACTCAAATGCTGTTCACTGTGTTGTTAAATGTTGTAAATGCTATTATTATCCTCATTTTAGAGTGAAGAAAATAGGCTTGGTAGATTTGTTATCATAAAACAGCCTCTGACGAGCCCCTGGGAGACATGGGGTGGGAGACCCCACGCTTGCTGACCTCCGAGTCCTTCGAGAATCTCTGCGCCCCGGAAGCGGCCAGGTGCGCACGCCCAGCGACCGGCCACCGCTGCAGACCTGAGCGCCGTTGCAGCGACCCCGGACCAGCCCACCACCACGCACCGGGCGCACCGGAGCTTCGCCGAGCCCGCTGCCCAGCGAGTTCCACGGCAGCTGCCCCGGAACTTTGAGAAAATGGCCGGAGGAATTGCTGAGAAGGAATTGACCAATGAGAGTTGGGATCGGGAAGACGAGGCCCTGCTGGGTCCTGGATCCAGGAGCTCTCGCCCGGCGACTGGTCGCTGCTGCAGACCCGAGTGCCACCACAGCGACCTCGGACCAGCCCACCGCCGCTCACCGGGCACACCGGAGCTTCACCGAGCCCGCCGCCCAACGAATTCCACGGCAGCCGCCCTGGAGCTTTGAGAAAATGGCCGAAGGAATTGCTGAGAGGAAATTGACCAACAGGAATTGGGATCAAGAAGATGAAGCCCCGCTGGGTCCCGGGTCCGGGTGAGGCCGCGCGCCCCTGGGTCCGGGCGAGGCTGGGACCCGGGTCAGGGTGAGGCTGAGTCCCGGGTCCGGGTGAGGCCGTGCGCCCCTGGGTCCGGGCGAGGCCACGCGCCCCTGGATCCGGGTGAGGCCGCACGCCCCTGGATCCGGGTGAGGCTGAGTCCCGGGTCCGGGCGAGGCTGCGCGCCCTGGGCCCGGGTGAGGCCACACGCCCCTGGGTCTCGGTGAGGCCTCATGCCCCTGGGTCTGGGTAAGGCTGGGTCCCGGGTCCGGGTGAGGCCGTGCCCCTGGGTCCGGGTGAGGCCGGATCCCGGGTCTGGGTGAGGCCGCACGCCCCTGGGTCCGTGTGAGGCCGCACGCCCCTGGGTCCGTGTGAGGCCGCGCGCCCCTGGGTCCGGGTGAGGCTGGGTCCCGGGCCCAGGTGAGGTCGCGCCCCTGGGTCCGGAAGAGGCTGGGTCCCGGGCCCGGGTGAGGCCACACGCCCCCGGGTCTCGGTGAGGCCTCGCACCCCTGGGTCCAGGTGAGGCCGTGTGCCCCCGGGACCGGGTGAGGCCGCGCACCCCCGGGTCTGGGTGAGGCCACCCGCACCTGGTTCCCAGTGAAGCAGGATCCCGGGTCCGGGTGAGGCCGCGCGCCCCTGGGTCCGGGTGCCCCTGGATCCGGGTGAGGCTGGGTCCCGGGTCTGGGTGAGACCGCGCCCCTGGGTCCGGGAGAGGCCACGCGCCCCTAGGTCCAGGTGAAGGTGGATCCCAGGCCCGGGTGAGGCCATGCACCCCTGGATCAGGGTGAGGTTGGGTCCCGGGTCCGGGTGAGGCCGTGCGCACCTGGGTCCTGGTGAGGCCACATGCCCCTGGGTCCAGGTGAGGCCACGCGTCCCTGAGTCCGAGTGAAGCCGCGCCCCTGGGTCTGGGTGAGACCAAACCAGAGGGAGTCGGACCTGCATTACCACCATTTGTCCACCATCCAGAGCTGAAAAGTCAGTGTCGACATGTACATATAAGGAACTGGTGGACATTGAAATTGGGTCTCAAAAGAACTGTTGGTCCAGAAAGAAACTCACTACAGACTGATTCATTTGCCTGTCAGCATAACTATTATTGCTCGTATCACATTCGGTTCTTATAAGTATATTTCTAGTAACACATGATCTCACTCATCTAGGGGAAATGATGAACAACATAGACTGATGAACAAGAACAGACCCAGAAACAAGGAGGCATCGATCGGACTGTCGGGCCTCAGAGGGAGGGTAGCGGAAGGTGGGGGTAGGGGGGAGAGATCAACCAAAGGACTTGTGTGCATGCATACGAGCCTAACCAATGGTTAAGGACAACAGGGGGGTGGGTGCATCCGTGGGGAGGGGTGTGGGATGGGAATGGGGGGATGAGGACAAATATGTGACACCTTAATCAATAAAGAAATTTTAAAAAATTAAAAAATAATAATAAAACAGCCTCTGAGATAACTTCCGGATAGTCACATCCTTGGGTCATTCCCTCCCCACTCTCTGGCCTGTCAAGTGTGGGATGAGCCTAGCGATTTGATTCTAACAAAAGAAAGATGGCAAAAAAATGAGACATCGCTTTTGAAATTAGGCTGTGCCTTCTCTCACTGTCCCCTCTGATGGAAGGAAGCCAGCCTCCATGTGTGAGCCGCTCCACGGAGAGGCACATGTCAGGGGCAGGGAAGTGATGACTCCAGCCAACAGCCACGGAGGACCTGAGGCCTGACAGCAACCATGTGAGTGAGCCTGGAAGGCACCCTCCCCCAGCTGGGCCTTGAGGTGACCGAAGCCCTGGCTAGTACTCTGATTATGGCCGGTGAGAGACCCTGACCAGAGGACTGCGCTAGGCTGCATCCGATTCACGACTCTCCGGAAATCCTATATAATAAAAGCCTAATATGCTAAGTGTCTGATCGTCCGTTCAACCAATCCAAGTGTAATATGCTAATGATATGCTAAGACCTCTCAACTGCTTGCTATGTCGTGCACTGACCACCAGGGGACAGATGCTCTGACTGGTAGGTTAGCTTGCTGCTGGGGTCCAGCAGATCGGGACTGAGTGAGATGGGCTGGACATGCCCTGGAGCCCTCCCACGTCCCTCTCCAGCCCTGATTGTGCACCAGTGGGGTCCCTCAGCCTGGCCTGCACCCTCTCGCAATCCGGGACCCCTTGGGGGATGTCGGAGATGTGGTTTCAGCCCAATCCTGCAGGCCAGGCCAAGGGACCCCACTGGTGAGGTATAACATTGCTTTGAGCACTGAGCTTTAGAGTAATTATCTAGTATATTTAAACTTAGGTGATTTGGCTCAGGACATGCTCTGCTGCACCTGAGACTTGGGATTGGCTCTCTAAGCTTCCCTCGCAGAGGCCACCGCTTGTGGCTGGGCCTACTATGCCGCCTCCTGTCTCCCACAGGCCTGGGTAGTGCTGAGATTCCAGCACACAGCATACACCCTAATCAATTCATTCTCTTGTTCCAAAGAGAGATTCCTTGTTTTCTTGCTTGTACTACATTATTGATCATTACTTGCATTATTGATAATTCCTTTTGGAATGATGACTCAGAAATATCCATTCTTATTACTACTTCATTTACTTCTCTGTTCCTCTACCTTCTCTTCTTTCACTGCCTTCAAGCTCCTTTGTTGCTCTTTTTTACTCGTAGGTCCCATTTTTCTCTCCATTTCCACTTTCCCCAGTAAACTGTTTTTTTCATGCTTCTGCTTTCACTTACAGAGAAAGGCACGACTTGCCTCTGGAAACATAACATTTGTCTGAAAAGAACAGCTTCCTGGAAACATCATCAGAAAGAAAAACACGGGGGGTAGGGGGATGGGGGGGTGTGTGCACGAGAACCTCTTCTTTAGTGGGTTTCTTGTTTTTGTTCCCACCCACTTCCCATATCAACACATCCCCGGGGCACTTCAAAACTGCTGGCCACCCCAATGGAAGTGTTTTCATAGAAGCTGTCAGAAATAGTTCCAAGCGCACTTTTAAGTTATGACATGCGGGTTACATAAGCACTGGAGACTTGTTAAAACGTTCAGAATATGATACGAATTGAGTCACACAACAGTGGGTCAAAGCTGCAGCTTTTCAGTGTGACTAACATGGTCAGCCGAGATTTAGGCACCCTGGACAAAAACACATCTTACGGATAACAGTGGAAGAATATATTTTGTTCCTTCCAGGCACCTATACTCCTAGCTTTAAAAATATCTATGGCTACAATGACTTTGTATTTGGATTAATTATGCTTTCAAATATAGCTGTAACAGAACCAAATCACATTAGAAATTGGATATGGGATACAAAGGAAATTCTTTATTTTATTTAAAGTAAACTTATCTTCCCCAAGACCCCCTACCCACTGAGGTATGTTCAGGGAAAACAACAACAACAACAAGAAGAAAAAAAAAATGTTAAGGCACTCCTCTAAACCCAAGTGACTTAACTTCTTTCTGTATTTCTCAAAATAACTCAAATGGCATGTTAGGTGGGACAGTTCTTCCTAGAGCTCTGCAGACATTTAGCATCCTGTGCCCCCTCCTCATCCCTACCTCGTTCTTCTACAAAATGCAAGTAACACAGCATGATGACACCACCAGCTTCACCACCCTCACACATTCCCAAACACCCCTTGTAGGACTGTTGTCCCCCTAAAAAGAGAATCCTAAGTAATGCTCAGGTACTTAGGCAACCTTCTAGATCCATCCCCACCCACCTCCTCTCTAAAAGGGCATCTGGGCTTTCAAGGGAAAGGGACCAGTGAGGATCCTCAGATGGGTGCAGTGATCCCAGATCCTCTGGTTTCCAAGGAAATGGGCATTACTCAGCTGACTGCCCTTCCCAGCTAAAGTCAACAGCTGGTGTCATTCATGAGCTGGTCATCACATATAAAGTCAACCCTGTTGCTACAGGATTAAATGAATATTATTCTCAAATGTGACACTGAGAATAACCTTGTTGCACAACTGATCTGCCCAATTATACCCTGGTAAAAGGAGGAAACATTCTTTTTTTGATAGAAAGTTATAATGCTATGACACTAAGGACATTCAGTTAAAAAATTTATTTCTCAATTCTTAGGTATTGGGGAGAATTCAATCCCAAAGGTGGAGTGTACTAAATTAAAAATTTGAAATAGCTTCCAAAGAAAAAGAAAAGGCTCACTTATAGATCTACAAAGAACAGAACATTAAAATACCCCAAATATTCTGAATAAATTAACACAGTGAAATTTCTTTCAACAGTTTAAGTTCACTGTCATTAATTCTTATCTCGCTGGGCCTTGGATGAAACAATAAGCGTTGATGACATATGTCTGCTTTTGCACAGAAAAGAGCCCTGAAATACTGACGCGTTCCACTAGTGCAGTCTAAGTTCCCTAAGCAATGTCATCCTAGAAGATGGTATCTGAGACTTTGTTCTTTAAAAAACTTTTTTAAAAAAAAATACAGTTGGCATACAATAGTATATTAGTTTCAAGTGTACAACATAGTGATTCAACCTTTATATGCCTTACTAGAGGCCCGGTGCACAAAATTCATGCACGGGGGGGGGGGGGGGGGGAAGGTGTGTCCCTCAGTCCAGTCTGCACCCTTTCCAATCTGGGACATCTCTCTCACAATCCAGGACTGCTGGCTCCCAACTGCTCGCCTGCCTGCCTGCCTTATTGCCCCTAACCACTTCGGCCTGACAGCCTGATCACCCCTTAAACATTCCCCTGCCAGCCTGATTGCCCCCCACTGCCCTCCGCTGCTGGCCTGGTCACCCCTAACTGCCCTCCCTTGCCAGCCTGGTTGCCACTAACTGCCCTCTCCTGCTCACCCAATCACCCCTAACTGCACTCCCTTGCCAGCCTGGTCACCCCCAATTGCCCTCCCCTGCAGGCCTGGTCCCCCCAACTGCCCTCCTCTGCAGGCCTGGTCCTCCCCAACTGCCCTCCCCTGTAGGCCTGATTCCCCCCCAACTGTCCTCCCCTGAAGGCCTGGTCCTCCCCAACTGTCCTCCCTTGCAAACCTGGTCCCCCCCAACTGCCCTCCCCTGCAGGCCTGGTCACCCCCAACTGCCCTCCTCTGCCAGCCCGGTCACCCCTAACTGCCCTCCCCTGCAGACCTGATTGCCTCCAACTGCCCTCCCTTGCAGGCCTGGTCCCTCCCAACTGCCCTCCCCTGCTGGCCATCTTGTGGCAGCCATCTTGTGTCCACATGGGTGTTGGAATGATGGTCAATTTGCATATTACCTCTTTATTATATAGGATGATGTGATCACCACAATAAGTCTAGTAGCTGTCCACGTGCAAAGTTATTATATCATTGACTACATTCCCTGTGCTATACACTGCATCCCCATGGTTTATTTTATAACTGGAAGTTTGTACCTCTTATTCCCTTCACCTTTTGCACCCATCCCCCCACCAACCTCCCCTCAGACAATCCTCAGTTTGTTTTCTGTCTCTATGCAAACAGGACTACATCAAACTAAAACGCTTCTGCACAGTGAAAGAAACTATCAACAAAATAGTGACAACCTATGGAATAGGAGAAGGTATTTGCAAATGGTATATCCAATAAGGGATTACTATCCAAAATATATAAGAACTCATACCACTCAAAAATCAAAAAACAAATGATGCAATTTAAAAAATAGGCAGAGGACCTAAATAGACATTTCTAAAGAGGACATACAGATAGCCAATAGACATATGAAAAAAAAAAAAAAAAAGCTCAACATTGCTAATCAATAGGGAAATGCAAATCAAAACCAAAATGAGATATCATCTCACACCTGTCAGAATGGCTATTATAAAAAAAACAACAAATAACAAGTATTGACAAGAATATGAAAAAAGGAGCCCTATGAGATTGTAAATTGGTGCAGACATTATGGAAGGGAATATGAAGGTTCCTCAAAAAATTAAAAATAGAACTACCATATTACCCAGCAATTTTACTTCTGGCTATATACAAAATAAATAAAGAGAGAAAGAGAGAGAGAGAGAGAGAGAGAGAGAGAGAGAGAGAGAGAGAAAACACTAATTATAAGAGATATATATATATATATATATATATATATATATATATATATACATACACACACACACACACACACACACACACACGCACACACACTAGAGGCCCAGTGCACGAAATTTGTGCACGGGGGGGTGGGGGTGGCGGGGGGGGGGGTTGTCCCTCAGCCCAGCCTACAGTCTCCCCAATCTGAGACCCCTCAAGGGACCTTCATTTTTTTCCTCCAGGAGTGTGATGGAAAAACCTTAGATCACCTTCTTGGATTCTTATAATCCAAATTACCAAGAACACTGCAAGTGGCAGCCTACAGGGAGCTTAGCCAATGAGCTGTCAGAAAAGGTATTTACTCTCAAACTGGTTTGGCTCAGTGGATAGACCGTGGGCCTGCAGACTGAAGGGTCCCAGGTTTCTTTTTGTTTGTTTGTTTTGTTTTATTGATTTTTTACAGAGAGGAAGAGAGAGGGATAGAGAGTTAGAAACATTGATGAGAGAATCATCCATCAGCTGCCTCTTGCACACCCCCTACTGGGGATGTGCCCACAACCAAGGCACATGCCCCTGACCGGAATCGAACCTGGGACCCTTCAGTCCACAGGCCAACGCTCTATCCACTGAGCCAAACCGGTTTTGGCGGGTCCCAGGTTTGATTCCTGTTAATGGCATGTACCTTGGTTGGAGGCACATCCCCAGTGGGGAGTGTGCAGTTGGCAGCTGATCGATGTTTCTCTCTCATTGATATTTCCAACTGTCTATCCCTCTCCCCTCTTCTCTGTAAAAAAAATCAATAAAATATTTTTTTTAAAAGGTGTATCCTCTGCAGCTCATGTAGCCCCTGGGTTGTGACCACTGGGCTAGGGGCGTGTCCCTGCCACCCGGTGGTGGCTACCAGGGTCTCTGCACACTCCAGAGGCCAGCAGCCAGCCCCTGGTCCTGGGCGCCTGGCTGGGGGCGTGGCCCCAAACCGCTGCTTCGTTTGCGAGCCTTTGCAAGCTGCCAGGCGGCTTGGGGCCTGCACCCATAGGCTTTGAGTGGCCAGGGGGTGTTCTGGTACCCCTGCCGCTCAGGACCTAAGCACAGGCCTACAGGCTAGGAGAGGCCTGGGTCTGGAGGATGTTTCTGGGACGCAAGCCGCTCAGCGCCTGCATATGCAAATTAACCGCCAGCTTGTTCACTCTGATTGGCTGTGGGTGTAGCGAAGGTACGGTCAATTTGCATGTTTCTCTTTTATTAGGTAGGATACACACACACACACACACACACACACACACACACTATGCTTATTGCAGCATTATTTACAACAGTCGAGATATGGGAGCAACCTAGAAGTCCATCCACAGGTGAAGTCCATCCATGGATAAAGCTGTGATATATATGTACAATGAAGGATTACTCCGCAACAACAACAAAAAAGACTGTTCTTTGAAATACCCATAGTTCAGAGCACCTAGTGCAGTCTTTTCTACAGAGCTCTGAGACTTTTTTTTTTTTTTTTTTTTTTTTGCTGAAGACGCTATCACTAGTCTTTTGCCTAAACTAGAGTCTTAGACAAGCTTCAGAGAGAAGCAGAAACCTGCTTAATAATGAGACTGAATTGCTGTGGTCAATTTATTACAGTCCCAATAATATCAGAAAGAAAAATACCCTAAGAGCTATTTCATAAGGGCTTAATCAATGTTTCCCATGAACTAAGAATCTATTATGGATAGTGAGGGCAGTGACAAATTTCCAGGGTCTTCTTGTAAAATCTACAATTTCTGAAAATTTTTAATGAGCTTTACTTAGGGAACGCTCTCGTCTGAATTTTCCCCATGCAATTCTTACAATAGCGGTGAGGTAGTTAAGAAATATGCAGCATGCCACACAAACCTAAGTTTTTTAGTATCTCTCTACTCTAATACTATTGTGGCAGATATAGAAATGCACCCTTCAGATGTTCAGACTTTTCTTCAAGGAGGGACTTGTGACCTCTGGCTATGAACTCCTTCAAGTTGGCCTCGGCTTTTGAGTTCTGGTTATGCTCTTCTTGGGGTGGCCTCTGCTAATGACCAAGCAAGAGGTGCTACAAGGACCGAGACTTTTGCCAAGTACCAGACACTTCTACTAGGCAATCCTCATGCTGGACCTTTCTGTTGGGCTTCCAGAGACTTTGTCAGATCTGCATTGTTATCTGTTGACTACTCCTGCTCATTCTTGCTGCCTGCCTTTTCCTTCCACAGGTGTTACTTCTGTCTCTATCTCTGTTCACTTCTCAGAGGACCCAATGGTACCAGGATTGACCCCAAAAAAGTTGTAAATTGGGATTTTGAGACTGAATCCCTCACTGCCTGACCAGCAGCACACACAACAACAACAACAACAACAACAACAACAACAAACCACCATCCCTGGTGACATATGGGGCACAATGAGTCCTTGGCTCAGTATGGTAGTGCAATTGCTAAAACTCTTCCCTGGCAGAGAGCACTGGAACATAATACTACACAGGGTGAGTTTATTGACTTTGGGGAACTCTCTTTGTATATAGGATTAAACACTCTGGAAAGGACCCAAGGGGGTGGAGCAAATTCTCTGCCAGGGTGACTTCTAGACACCCAGAGAAAGCACTGTCACCAGAATGTGTATAGAGAGTGAATCTCCATGGAGCAAGAAGTGAACCATGACAGACATAGAGATGTGCCGCTCAGATACCTCTTCAACAAAAAGGCTCTTTGCCATACCTGGGAGGAGTGTCCTTCCATGACAGCCTTCAACTGTTAACACTTTGAAGCCCACCTCAGGTGTTGAGGCCACATTCTTCTTGTGGTGGCTCCAGTCAATGACTAAGCAAGAGTGTGTTACAGGGGCCTACAATTTATCCCAGTGTGGCACTGCCCCATCCAGTTCCCTGCCTTTTCCTTTCACCTTTCCGCATTCTTAACTCTATCCACCGCTAGCTTCCTGAAGGACCTAAAATAGAGGCATCATCTTCTCTCTACAGCATTAGCTTCTCCTCATTACTACATTTTGTCTATGGTCCAATATTTTCCCGTTCATTTGGGCTAAAAATCTTGGAATTTAGTACGCAAGTAATCACTTAGTAACATTTATTTTTGCTTAGATTCTCCGTCTAATTACCGAAAAAGTCTGAAAAAAGGTGTCTGCTCTTTTCAATATTTTCACGGGAAATGACTACTAGGGTTTACTTTTTGCAACTGCGAAGAAATAGTTTTAAAGCAGATTTTGCCACGTCCAATTCCCTACCAGGTTTCCCATGAGCCACCTGAGTGTACTCTCTGGCGCTTATCCGGAAGAACTACAATTCCCATCATACATTGCGGTCTTCACAGCCTAGACTACAACTGCTTACGTCATTTCCACCCACACAGGCGGTGGATGCTGGGTTTTGTAGTTTGTTTCAACTTCTCTTTTGTCGCTGTCTGAGGAAGGGAACAGCGTGACCGGACAGACTGCTCTGATAGAGTTTTTACATTAAATCCCTAGGATAACGTATCAAAGCCAATGTAGCCTCAGGTTTTTATGTACTTCACGTTCTTCTTTCCTCCTCCTGCTGTGGCCGGGAAGGGGAAGTGACGTACTTCCGGTGTAATGGCGGCGCGGTGGAGTTCCAGGTAATTATCTAACTCGGTAGACTCGCCACCGGCGGCGAACCAGAGAGGGGGTGGTGGGTTGCCGGACCGGGTGGGAAGAGAAGCGGGCCCCGGGGTGGGTGCGGGTTTGCTGGGGCGGCTGTAGGCGGCGCCGGGGCGCGCGGCCGTCTTCCCGCCGTGCGGCGGCCTGGCCCGCGAGGTTGGAGAGTGAGGACCGGCCGGGCGGAGTCTGAGCGGGTGGGTAAGGGGCGAACGTGAAGCCCGTCCGCCTGCGCGGATGGACCAGCTCCCTAGCGAGGTGTGGGTACCGCGTCTCCGCAGGGTCTTTGTTGCCGGAACCCTGCCCCAGCGCTGGTTCTCTCCTTCCGTGTGGGGTGTGTTTCGGGCGCGAATCACAGAGCCTCTCGAGTCGTTTGGGCTCGAGGCCCCTCTCTCTCGGGCTGCAGTGCGTGGAAGTGGAATTAATGAAGTGTAGTTAATTAAAAAATAGCGGAAGTTCCACTCCTGTGCTTCTCTCCGCCGTAATGTTCCTGCCTGCTTCTCTAAAATGTCATTTGTCGTTTCTTTTTCTTACGTATGTCCCGTAAGGGATGATTGTTCTCTGTGTTTACTCTTGGGGGACTCTTTGTTCCTCAGTGTGCGTGGCACTTCCCCTGTCATCCTTTTTCCTTCCATAAGTTGATCAACCTCCAGTTCGTGATAGCTCCAAACTTGGCTCTTCAGTCACCGCCTTTCCAGGGAGCCCAGGATCCTACGGTACACTTGCATATAACAGGAAAACAATTGTCAGTTTCACCGAGTCTAACTGCAGCACCGCTTAACCTATTTTCACACAATCCTCACAACAATTTCTTGAGATGAAAGAAGAAGGAAAAAATTGAGGAAAGATTATTTCAGATGCAAGACTTCGGTGATTACAAGTCTGATAAGAATTGCTTTTACATTTGTAGGTATCCAGACTAGAAATAGCAAATAGATAAACAAGCAAACTTGGGCTTCTGAAGACCAGTTAACCTGCCTCTTTAACTTGTCTTATTTTAGGACTGTCTGTGAACTTGAGAGTTAACCTCAGTTACCACCCTACTATGGAAAAGCAAATTTAGAATTGCCATTCATACTGTGATTTTGATCAAAAGAAGCATTGTTACAGGCAGCATCTGTAGGAGGAGGAGACTCACTTGTGTTGGTGCTGGGGGACAAGTAGAAAGACAAAGATTTCAGTCTGTCTTTAGCATGTTTGTTAAGTCTCTCTCTTGGGGCAGGTTACCTAACATCTTTAGTCTCAGCATCCTTATCTGAAAATTGTGGTTAATAGTGATAACCTACCTCAGTGGGTTGGTGGTTCTGAGGATTAAGAAAAATAATTCATATAAGGAAGGCATTGTGCACAGTGCAGTTTTAGCTGTTATATTATTGTTACTACTATAATATAGTTGATGAATTCGCTGTCTCGGTTCTTGTTCTTTGGTTTTGAATGTTGCCCTTCCTATTTTATGTGCCCATGCCACTTTTATGGAGCCTTTCCCACTTCATTTGACTGGAGCTCTGCAACGTTAGAAGCCAAGAACATTGGCCCAGAAGTTCAGAAAATGTGGTCTCCTGAATCAACAGCACTAGCATCTTCTTGGAACTTGTTAGTAATGTAAATTATTGGGCTTTAGCCCAGATCTGCTGATTTAGAAACTGGGAAATGGAGGGGGGGAGGGGGTGTCTTTCAGTCTCTTTTTTACCAAACCATCCATGTGATTCTCATGCCAGTTTGAGAGCCACTGTTCTAGCTAATCTCCTAGGGATCTGCTATGGTCCACCCCACCCCCAGAATTAGGTTTGCTGCCTTCCCAATGAAATATTTCAAAGTATTTCATCTATAGCCAACAAGTGTATCCCTGTTACGCAGCCTGTGCTTCCCCACTTTGACTGGTTTAGTCCTATCATTTCTGAAATTCTGACACTTCCTGGACTACTTAACTGTCTTTCCTAAACCAGCCAGAGCTCTGTCAGTTTTCTGAGCTTTTGAATTGTGAGAGGTTAACTCTCCTAACTGGTGATTGTGCACTGCCAAGTGATCTACAGTGGCTATAGTACACAGTGAAACACTTTCCTATCTAATAAAAGAGTAATATGCAAATTGACCACACCTCCGCTATACCCACAAGCCATGCCCACCAGCCAATCAGGAAAGAGTATGCAAATTAACCCAACCAAGATGGCTGCGGCCACGGAGTGAGCAGGAGGCTTGGGTTTCCCTGGCAATGGAGGAAGCCAAGCTTTCCGCCTGCCCTGGCCAGCCCTGGACTCCACTCAAGACTACAAAGGTTCAATTATAGAAGATAAATAAGTCCCAACAAAAATTGCCGCAGCCACTGAGCGAGCAGGAGGCTTGTGTTTCCCTGGTGATGGAAGAAGCCAAGCTTCCTGGCCGGCCCTGGCCTCCGCTCAAGGCTACGAAGTTTCAATTATAGAAAATAAATAAATCCCAGATACCAGGGCCTCTGCTTGGGTCGCCGGGGGGGCATGGCCGGCCTGCAAACCACCACAGGCCCCTCGCCCAGGCCACCCCACGCCCAAAGGGAACCCCTACCCTGATCCAGGACACCCTTCAGGGCAAACCAGCCGGCCCCCACCCATGCACGAGGCCTCTTGCCTAGCTAATAAAAAAGCAATATGCAAATTGACCGTCACTGCAACACACAAGATGGCTGCCCCCATGTGGACACAAGATGGCCATCACAAGATGGCCAGCTGGGGAGGGCAGTTGGAAGGGACCAGGCCTGCAAGGGAGGGCAGTTGTGGGCAATCAGGCCAGCTGGGGAGAGCAGTTGGGAGGGACCAGGCCTGCAAGGGAGGGCAGTTGAGGGCAATCAGGCATGCAGGGGAGGGCAGTTAGTGGGGACCAGGCCGGCAGAAGAGGGAAGTTGGGGGCAACCGGGCCTTCAGGGTAGGGCAGTTGGGGGGGACCCAGGCCTGCAGGGGAGGGCAGTTAGGGGTGACCAGGCCTGCAGGGGAGGGCAGTTAGGGGCAATCAGGCTGGCAGGAGAGTGGTTAGGGGGTGATCAGGCTGGCAGGCAGAAGCAGGTTAGGGGCAATCAGGAAGGCAGGAAGGCAAGCAGTTGGGAGCCAGCAGTCCTGGACTGTGAGAGGGATCCCAGATTGGAGAGGGTGCATGCTGAGCTGAGGGACACACACCCCTATGCACGAATTTTGTGCACTGGGCCTCTAGTGTATTTATAAAGCTCATGCCCTAATTTGAACATTATTCTCTGTTTATTGCCCACTTTTATTTAGTCTAAATTTTGTACCTCTTGATGTATCCCTAACTTGATATAAGTCATGGCTAGCCTAGAGCTAGTTTAAGAAAAAATGATTATTGGTAATAGAGTTGATCCCACTGATGACTTTGTGGACTTCCTTGTATTTCTCTACTTTTCAGTTCAAGTCTCAGAATCTTAGCATGGAAGGGTGGTGGAACTAGAAGGCCTCCAGACTTACTAAACCTATAGCCTAAATATTTTATCTCAGTATATGTCGTTCCCAAGTGGACATTGGAAGAGACATTTCAATGCCTACAACAAAGGGGCAAACTTTCAAAGCGTTCTCTTCAAAAATAATACATCAGGAGGAAGCAATGGATTAAAGCAAGCCTTTGCCATTTGTAGCCAAGCTAATTAGTCTTTCCCTGTGAAGAAATACCAAAAAGATCATATGGGCTGTTTTGGCCTAGAAACATGTGCTCCTGTCATATAGAATAGGTTAGCTAATGTGAAGGAGAGACCCTTTGGAGATTTATGTTTAACTTGACTAGAAGCCTAATTCATAAATGTATTAGGCTAGACAAGAGTTCGGCACTTCCACCTGAAGGGCTACCTTGACTGTTCTTCCCTGAATTAGATTATTAGGACAGCTTTTTACCAGGACAGCTGGTGACAGGAACCTCTGTAGTGGAACGTAGTGCTGTGTGTCTAGGGGCTACTTCATAAATCTCTGGAGTCCACCACCTCCAAATTTTCTTGGAATGTGGTTTGCTAAATGGCTCTTGAATTAAATGCTTAGAAAGCCCACGTTGAAAGCTGTGCACAGCCCGACTGGGGATTGAACCCAAAAGCTGGGTATATGCCCTGACTGGGAATCGAACCAGCAACCTTTTGGTGCATGGGATGATGCTCAACCAACTGAGCCACGTGGGCCTGGCTAAGAGTGGTTTTTATAAATGTTAATTGAAGGTATGGAGGTAAAGATGTTCTTCCAGTGGGACTGTGGAGAAAAGATAGTGACTATTCATTTAACAAATATGTATTGAGAGCTTTCTATGTTGGGAATATGGCAATGAACAAAACAGACAAAAATCCATGAGCAAAGATTAACCTCTATAGAAAAGTAACTGTTAGAGGGGTGGACAGAATAATAGAGATAGGAGGAAAACCAGGTGAACCCAGTGTCCCTGTAAGCAAGAACTTCAGTAAGAGGAGCTTCGCAGTACCAAATTATAGAGGAATGTCAGATAAAAAGAAATGGACCCTGGGTTTAGCAACAAAGAGGTCATTATGTAACCTTGATAAGTACTTTGTAGTGAGAATAGAAAACCAAGTTTTGGTGGATAAGTGGAGTTAATGGGTGAAGTTAATGGGTGGTTAAGAATTGGAGGCATCAAGTGTAGACTTATAAAAAAATAAATAAATTGGCTGTTTAAGGAAAGATAGAGTATGGGACTAGAGGGTGGATAGGGTAAAGGGAACTTGCCTCATAAATGCAATAATAAGTTCAACATGTAGAATTTTAAAAACCTCAATGGGAAATCAATACTATAAATCAAGAAATAGCTGATAGAAATTTTGAAACAAAAATTAACAAATTCCTGCTCTCATAGAGCCTATATTCTGGTGAAAAGGAGCACATTAGAGGATGTTCCTATGTAACAGCAAAATAATTTTTTTTAAACTTTAAGTAGTGTCCAGGTCAATGTAGCTTAGTTGGTTGGGCTTCATCGTCCAGTACACTGAAAGGTTGCTGGTGCAATTCCTGGCAGGAGGCCTGCAGAAGCAGTCAGTCAATGTTATGTTCTCACATAGATGTTTCTCGCCCTCTCTCCCTCTCCTTTCCTCTCTCTCTAAAAGTTAATAAACTATTAAAACATTTTAAGTAGCATGTCAAAATGATCACATCACTAACTTTGATTTCTTTCGTTACTTAAATACCAGCCAGTACGGACGGGCTTGGTGATGTAGGAAATGAATGAATAGCTATTCCCAGTTTATATGAGTTCTTTTTAGTATGAATATTGGTATCACTGAGTTCATTAAAAGGTAAGAACTTTTAGACTCTGTTTTTTGTTTGTTGTTTTAACTCATTGGAATCTGTCATGAGATGTCCCCAAATTGGTGTGGACTCCTCTATATATAGAGCCACAGACCAGAGACAAGTCAAAGGCTTTTATATTTTTTACTAGAGGCCCGGTGCATGAAAATTCATGCACTGGAGGGGGGGGTCCCTCAGCCCGGCCTGCCCCGTCTCACAGTCCAGGAGCCCTCAGAGGTGGGAGGCGACCCAGCGATCAGGGGAAGGCAATACTCGCATCACACCTCTGCTGCTGCCACTGCTGGCAGCGCAAACCTTGGCTGGCCCTGGTTACCTCAGCCTCAGGCGGCCCTGGGCGGCTGGGTAGCTGCCATCTGAGGCTTGCCTGTGCCTCGGGCCGGCCCTGGGCGCCTGGGCAGCCAACATCTGAGGCTTGCCTGTGCCTCAGGCGTTGGCTGGGCAGCCGACATCCGAGGCTTGCCTGCGCCTCGGGCCGGCCCTGGGGGGCTAGGGGGCTGAGGGGACTGGGGGACTTCGGAGGCAGGCGTGCAGCCATGCCGCGCGCCTGTCGTCCCGTCGGGACTTAGGGGACTGGGCGCCACCATCTGTGACTGTGGGGTCCGCCATCTTTGAGGGCATGACAGTCAATTAGCATATTCCCTCCTTATTGGTTGTGGGCGCTGCCATCTTTGTGAGGGTGTGATAGTCAATTAGCATATTCGCTCTTTATTGGATAGGATTCCTCATCACTTACAAAATCCCAACAGTATCCAGATACTGTCTGCACAGCTTCCAGCCCTGTACTTGAACATAGGAATATTCAGTCATTGAAATGGTTATGAGTGTGCAATGACTAAGAAAAAACAATAGTGAGTACACGTCTGCAACTTTTTATTGTAATTCTTGAAGTCATGTTTTGACATTCAGAATTTTTCAGATTTTTGAGAAGAAATGTTAGTGCAGATTTTAGTGCAGATATGTTAAGTAATCACCCTTTTGGGATCCTGGCAGAGTCCTCCAATCAAGCACATTAATATTTCTGCAGCACATCAAATGAGAGTCTCATGAAGTCTAAAGTTGGTGCATGTCAAGAGTTGTTGCCAATTGTGTTTACAACAAGCTTAAAAAGAAAAATCTATTTTCAGATTTCAGAATTGCAAATAAGGGATGTCACCCTGTACCTGGTGACTTTTTCTGAAAGGGATAGGAGTATGTCATTTTTATTTTTCTGAAATTGGGAACTATGCTAAAATCAAATTGCATCACTTTCCTTTATGTGGTATATCATGGGTAGATTTTTCTCTAATATCTATCTATCTATCTATCTATCTATCTATCTATCTATCTATCTATCTATCTATCTATATAAAAGCCTAATATACAAATTGTGCTCTCGGGAGTTTGACCGGGAGACTGGGAGTTCAATCGCTCACTATGACGTGCACTGACCACCAGGGGGCGGCGTGGAACGAAGGAAGGCCCCTGCTGGCAGCCAGGGAAGGGAGGCCCCAGCTGGCTAGGGACCCTATCCGTGCACAAATGTCGTTCACTGGGCCTCTAGTGTACATATATTTAAAAAATAGCAAGAAAAAAAATAGAATGGTTTTCTTAAACAAAGGGGTTTTCTTTCAGTACCTATAGGGACAGGCCCTAGCAATCTTGTCATTAATGCTTAAGAACTG
The DNA here is from genome assembly GCF_027574615.1 of Eptesicus fuscus. Classification (NCBI taxonomy): domain Eukaryota; kingdom Metazoa; phylum Chordata; class Mammalia; order Chiroptera; family Vespertilionidae; genus Eptesicus; species Eptesicus fuscus. Next base: position 55,016,962 of record NC_072483.1, on the reverse strand, counting down.
TGGCCAATCTGCTGCTACTGTCTGTTCCTTTAAGAGGAAAATCACTGTTTGGAAGGGGCAGGTGCTTGGATCCTATTTGAGGATTTTCCCCATCCTCTCCCCCCAATTATATTTTTTTGCATTTAGAACAAATTTAAACTATGTTTTATTTTGAATATTGATATTACCATTCTTCCCACTGGACAACTATGATTTATGGATTTACTTATTTTTATTTTTTTAACTGTTAAAATGTCTGAAATTTGTCCAGTCTGCTGTTACTGTGTAGAATGCAGAAGAGCAAACTAAAGGGAATCCACTCCCCTTTTAACAATTCCCTTATGAGTCCTCTAACCTGGGTTGAGGACTCATAGGGATGATGGTAGAAATGTTGTTCTGAAATAATAGAGAAAACAGTGCATTTTGGCCATTGGTTGAATATTTTTGCATTTTCTGAATTTTTGAGTTAATTGTAGAATTTATAGTTTCTTAATTTTCACTTAAAGTCCTTACAAATGTTATTAAATATTTTGCTTTCTGATGTAAAATTGTCATAATTTTTAAACTTCGTCTCCTTATAAAATCTCCTCCTCGCTAAGGAAAGCAGGTGTGATTTTGCTGAGTTGCTTACTTGTGACAAGGAGAGAAAAATTTAATAATTCATCATAAAATCCTCATAGTAGTGCTAAAAAGAGCAGTGAGAGCTATAAACTCTGGATAAATTGCTCTCGTTGCAAGAATTTCCAATTAGACCAAGTATCAAGCATGTACATGTTGAACTCTTAAGAATTTCCCTAGAGGGAAATTTATATAAATCTGGATGGTGATAGTACTTTCAACATTTTGTTGTTGTTAGAACTGCAGTACCAGTCTACCTTACAATATTTTCAATTTCATACTTACATTGTGGGACATGGTATACTTGATTGCCAGAATTTTATTTGGTGGTGATGATTGAAAGGTAGAAAGAGGAAATGACACTGATCAGAAAGAAAACTAATTAAATTTAAATAAATAAGGTAAATTTGAAATAAAATATGTAGAAAGTTGCTTTTTTATTTTATTTTTTATGTGTTGGTAGGTTGAGAAGAAAGACCAGGTTTAAGATCCAAGAGGAATATCAAAGGAAAATGCTAAATTTTGCACAATAGTTATGTGCTTTAGATTGAAATTATATTTTATATGTTGATAAGTTTATAAAGTATCTTATGTATTTTGCACTTACTAAGATTGATACCATGCTAACCATTGAATTAGAAACTTTCCTTGGTTTAGTGATTGTGTACATCCCCATCTGTATTAATTGGTAGCAGCTCTATGTCACTTTATAGTGTCAAGGTTATTGGTGTACATGGTCTAATGAAAAGAATACTTAATTGCCTGTCCTCAGTCTAGGTTTTTACTTATGGTCCACCACTAATTATTATAGCTTAGGGCATTAAATGTTTACTTATGTTTTAAGTTTATGATTTAAGTTTATGTAGATATGTCTCCTTCAAATCATATCATAACTTATCTGACTTTCATCTTATCTTTAAAAAGAAGAAACTGTACTAAATAATATGTAACTTTTTTTGCATTAAAATTAATATTTTTCCTAGTTGTATTCAGTTTTTTTGGTACTGAGAACAGTTCTTTCTCTAGATTCTTTACCTTAAAATTTTTTTCTATTTCATATTGTTTTTGTAATTCTGTGCTATGCACCATACTATAAATCATTTAAATATGCAATTCTCATAAACTCTAAATCACTTATATATGTAACTCCAGTAAAATACTTGGAAATGTAACTATCAATTTAGCATTTTTTCAAAAATTCCTAAAATGTATTTAACAGATGAATAGTGAAATTTAATTCTAGCTTTTCATGTTGATGACTAGGTTTATTCTGAACAAATACTTAATTCTCATAAGTGCATATATCTGAAGCCCTTTGCCTTTGAGACTTGATTATGCTAGCCATTATTATAGCACCTTATATTTTCATGCAGAGTATTTTTATCTCTGACTGATCATTATTACAAGAACATTGGATATTTTATAATTGTTTCCTCTGTTCACTTGTTTTTTTGTGTGTGTGTGTTTTTTATAATGTCACAATACTGTTTTATGATGTAGATATGTCTCCTTCATTAAGAACAAGTGGAATAAAGTTATCTGACATTAGTTTTTAAATTAACTTTTTTCTTCTCAGTCATAAGAATAAAATACCTTATTGCACTTAATATACCCTGTTTGTTATTTGCTCTCTTGTTTAGAATCTTTGCTAATAATATGTGTTCTTTATACATTATTATGTGGAGCTATTTAAGGATTTTTTTATTATTGGTTATATCTATACCTACTGACTACGAAAAATAAGTTGGTCAAAGTTAACAAAGCTTTCTTTGGTATATTTTATAGGTGATCCTTGCAGACAGAAAAAGTAAACTGTCAGAGAATTCATACCATTTGGTACTTGTTATTTGGACCAGCTTAAGGAGTCTGATTGATAGGATCAACTGGCAACAGAAAATGAAAAGTAGTGTGGCACAGATAAAAGTAAGTGCTTGAAACTTGTAATAAAAAAACCCAAAAAACATGTCGTCAATTACGTACCCTTTAAACAAAAATGCATGTATATAATTCAGACAGTAAAGTGATATCGTGCATACATCTAACACAATTTTAAATGTATATACTTGGTCAGGTGGGAGTAATAGTGTTCAAAAGGACAGTTGAGAGAACATACAGGGTGTGTATGCATGAATCAAGAAAGTGCATGTCAGTGGGCACATGAAAATAAAATAACAGGGCAGGAAATTCTTAATGCACATGAAATGAACTGTGATGCCCAAATGGTCGTAGTTCCTGCATATCTGTCTACAAGTGAGCCTTTTGTTGCATAGTTCATTATATATGTGAGCTCTGTATCCTGTGCTGTCCTGTAGACATGATTCATTCAGCAAATATTCACTGGATTCTTACTGTGTCTCAGTGACTGTTCTAAGGACTTTGGGTAAAAGGGTGAACAAAACAAATCCTTGCTCTCATGGAGTTTGCATTTTAGTGGGAAGAGACCAAATAAATCAAAAACATAAGTAAATTACATGGTCTGTTAGAGTGTTAAGTGCTCATCTGTGCTATGAAGAAAAGAAATAGGGCGGTGGTTCTCAACCTTTCTAATGCCGCGACCCTTTAATACAGTCCCTCATGTTGTGGTGACCCCCAACCATAAAATTATTTTCGTTGCTACCTCATAACTGTAATTTTGCTACTGTTATGAATCGTACTGTAAATATCTGTGTTTTCCGATGGTCTGAGGCAACCCTGCTAGCGGTTCTCCACAGGTTGAGAACCGCTGCTGTAGAGCCTGTGGGGGGCATGCAGGAGGCAGCCAGTCAATGATTCTCCCTCATGATTGATGTTTCTATCTCCCTCTCCCTTCCTCTCTGAAATCAATGAAAATATATTTTTAAAAAGAAAACAGATTCTCTGATGCGGATGGACTTAGTGGGAGAGCAAATTATTCCACTTCCTTTTCTTTTCAACTGCAGGGATCTACTAGCAGGCATATCACTTCCTGGGTCTCAGAGTATTAAAGGGGAAGGTGTATTTTTATTTGATTATAAATCTAGCCTCTTCTCCCTTCCTCTCCTCCATGAGCTCTTTACCCATAAACTTTCTTTAAAAAGAACCAGTAGAATGTGACCTTCTTAACAGCAGGCATTGGGTATAAGCCCTGGTATGTGGTAAGTGCTTAATAAACTGAGTTGGTAGACTTTTAGACTGAGTTAGACTCTGCTGCCATCATCTCTAAATTCTGTCAACGGTGAGAAGGACATTCTCCAGCCTCCCTGCTAGGTAGACATCCAGCCTGTGCTTACATGTCTCCTTTGGCAGGAGGCTCATCTCCAAAGCTTGCCTCACCTGTTAGTAGATACCTTTGTAGATTGTTCTGAAATGTGCCTCTTTGGAACTTGTACTCTTTGGTCCAAAGGCAATTAAACATTTGTGGACCAGGTAAGTGGCAGATTGTGTTAGGAGCTGGGGACATAAGGAAAAAGACCTCATATGGAACTGACCCTTGACTGACCATGTTAGATTAGAGCACTCAGGTTTAGACTGATATCTTTTCTACAGAGGGAGAAGTGTCTAGTCTCTCAGAATCTTCTTCCTGCTCCTCTTAGACTATGCTTCTCCACCCTTTTCTCTTGTGTTACTGATGGGTCCTCTGTGATATCCCCTGAGCCATGTTTTGGACCCTCCGAGTCAGTTCTCAGTTTAGTCTGCTTCCCTCTCTCTATCCTGCAAGCCACACGCAGGTCCACTAGCTGAGTTGGGGCCAATCTTGCCTCAGGGGAAGCTCAGATCTTCCCTTGATGTTCTGAGCTCATCTGTTAGGCTCTAGAGGCTTGAGCTGAGGATCTTTTATTTTTTAAAAATATATTTATTATTTTTTATTATTATTATTTTTTATTGATTGATTTTTTACAGAGAGAAAAGGTGAGGGATAGAGAGTTAGAAACATCGATGGGAGAGAAACATCCATCAGCTGCCTCCTGCACACCTCCCACTGGGGATGTGCCCGCCAGCAAGGTACATGCCCTTGACTGGAATCGAACCCGGGACCTTTCAGTACGCAGGCTGACGCTCTGTCCACTGAACCAAACCAGTTAGGGCGAGCTGAGGATTTTTTGTTTTCCCATTGAGCTTTACTGTAGCTTCCTTAGCTAGCCAGAAGCAAGCTCCCTACCTCCAGCCCTTCTTGTCCCTTGCTCTTGACTTGCTCCCTGAGCCTAATGAATACCCAGAGCTTTGGACTCGGGCTCCCTGCTTCACTCACCTCCTTGTACTGCTCTCTCTACATTGTTAGAGACTACAAGTGGCTGCGTGGTGTACCATATTTGTTTTACTAAATGAACAGAGAAGTTTTAAATCCCGAGTAGAATAAAGGAATCGAGAAAAAAGCAAGCGAGTGCAAAGGGTTAAAGGTAATTTGGCAATATGTTATTTTCAACTATTGCTCTGACTTATAATCTAAACTCTATGATAAAGAAAATTGGGAAATTCTGGTTATTATTATTTGGATCTTACCCAAAATGATTTTTCAAATAGTGAAATCCTTTTCACCTACTACAGCCTAGTTCAGGTCCCCCTTACTCACTGTCATCCCTCAGTACTCTGTACCGTGGTGGTTGTGCCCTACTCAAGATCTCCTGTTAGCACTTACTATGTGTGCCAGTCAACCATTAACGTGATCATATTTACGAAATCCTGATTCACGACTTCAATATTTTTGGTTTCTCCCTCTTTCTCACAACAGATGTTACGGAGATGTGTTAAAAATCATTAGCACAGAATTGAGGCCATCTCCCTAATGTAATCAAAATAATTACAGTGCCTTGTAAAGGAAAAAAGTAAACTTTGCAGTTTTAGTGTCTCTTTCTCCTCTTTTTATCCTCCCTCCTCCTCCTCCTCCTCCTCCTCCTTCTCCTCCTCCTCTCTCTCTCTCTCTCAGGAACATATAATCTGATATGTTTAATTGTGGAAGTCTTTATAACCATCTCTCTCCTACAAGATCATAAATTCCTTGAGGGGTTTTCTTTCGTATTCTCCAGAGTATCTACGCAGGAAGGCCTATGTCATATAATAAATATCAGTAAATACTATGTTTGATGTTACCATGACTTGAATGAGTCTTGTGTTCCATATTTGGCTTAAGGTCTTTGATGTCAGGTTTTCAAACCTACACACACACACACACACACACACACACACACACACACACACACACACGAGGCCCAATGAACGAAAATTCATGCAAGAGTAGGCCTTCTTTCCCCCGGCTGCTGGCACCGGCTTCCCTCCAGCATCTGGGACCCGGGCTGCTTCCTTCCGGCTGCCCACAGGCACCCGGGACCCAGGCTGGCTTCCCTCGGGCCGCCCACAGACACCCAGGACTCGGCTGGCTTCCCTCAGGCCCCAGCTTCATCAGGAAGGACATCCGAATGATGTCTGGAAGGACGTCTGGTCTAATTAGCATATTACCCTTTTATTACAGATGTTGAACATTTCTACTTCATTGTGTTGCTAAGTGAAATAATTTAAAAACTTTCTTATATGCATTAGAAACAGGGTTTTAAGATAGTTGCACTGAGTATAAAATAACAGCCTAACTATGGCTACTGTAAATTACAGATTTGATCACATGTTTACTTACATAGATTAATCTGGTTTAAATGCTTCCTTCAATAGTTAATGAGACTGGCAATTTACTTGTGATAATGTTAGACTCCAACTTCTGTTAATTAGATAATCATAAAATAGGAAGTTTGAGCACTTGTTTACACTTCTATGCAGTAATTTTCTATTTTTATATATATCTTTTCCCATTAAGAAGGCAAGCAGGTAAGTATGCAGAGCAAGTTACATTATTTGATTTACTTTTCTTAGATTTTTAGATTAAGATACTTTAAAAACATACTGTTTTTCTTTTCTTATAGTTAGGTTAATTAAAATTAGTTCTTTTTAAAAACCTTATCAATATGGATGTTGATCAATGGTATAAAAATGTACCTATTTATAGAGATAAATATCTTGGCTTCTTAAACATATTTGGATTTTTAAATTAGTATATATGTTCTCAAACTGTCATGGTTCATATCTCTGTCACGTGACATGTCTCTTCAATCTCATCTTTATTAAAATTTTTGTATGCCTGTTATTTTTCAAAGGATTTGACACATGAGCTATATCTTCAAATCCTTATAGCCTAATGTAGTGCCATACATATCAGACACTCAAATAATGTTTGCTGAAAACACAAATGAATGAATTTTGTAAATATACTAGAGTTTGTTTCTTCTAGCCATTTATTTTATCTAGATTCATTAACCTGGACTAAAGTTGTGATTATAAGCCAAAGGAAATAAGAAGGTCAGTGCAATAGTAAGTGTTGGGCATAACCACAAAAGTGAGCTCTTGCTAGAAAACCTCTTGCCCTTAGTCATGTTTTTCACCAAAAGAAAGCTTTGATCTTATTTTCCATCAGGAGAAGCTTTTATAAAAATGGTATCCTATATATTTATAACTTATATATAGGAATAAAATATCAACAAGGTGGCATGTGAGAAATATTTTCATCTATCTTGAATTTTTTGGTTTAAAGGGTATTTGCTCCATAGTGAAAACAGATTTTTAAAAAATATTTTGAAGTAATTTCTAAAGCATTTCCAATTTTCTGAGATATGTATTTCATTGGCTATGTGTTAACATAATTTTTTAACTGCTTCCTCCCTTCTTTTTTTCTTTTTGAAAGCATTCTTCAGGTCATGACAGAAGGGAAAACAACAGTTCATATCAGAGGACCTTCTCTCCAGAAGACAGGTGAACAGTTTTATGTGTTCTGAATTCAATTTAAATGTTTTATAAGTTTAAGAAATTACTTAACTCTGAGTTTCCTAATTTTAGAGTGGACAACTTCTTTTTTATGGTTTTATAAGGATTATTGAGTGGACTTGAGGACTAATCATTCTTGAGTGACCTAGGTCTTTCTAGTAAATAAATCTAGATTTTAAGTAATTTTTTAGGTAAGAGGGAATAACTTTACTATCTCCAGTACTAAGTAGAATGAGTAGATATAGACTAAGCAAAAGAAGTCATTTGCAGGATAAGTGTTTTTCATGCTAACTATATACGATATCCAGATACATATCTAGCTAAGGACAGTGGGAATCAGGATGACAAGTTTGGTTGAGGGAATTCCAGCAGTTATTTTGTTGTGCACAACAAAGCTTTTATAATCAAGACTGAATGAATGGCTGTCAAAAAATGAGCTGTCTGTTAAAAACATTTTGATAAGACATTTTTTAGTCATAGAGTTGCTTTAAATTACCAATGTACGGCTTTCCTAAGTATAACATAGCTGTTTTCAACTTTGGTTTTTTTATTTTCTGTGTTAGATATGCAGAACAAGAAAGATCCCCCCGGGATAGAGATTACTTTGAGTACAGCAGGTCAGACAATGAGCGTTCAAGAAGAGGACGTTCTTATGATGGCAGCATGGAGTCGCGGTTAGTATTGGAAATTTTAACTATAGAAAGAGTGTATTTGTTTAACTTTCCTTTATTCTTTATAATAAAAACAATAATAGCATTAAATGGATGATCTTCTAATAAGGACTTCAGGTGAATTAGTTCTATTGCAGTAAGTGTATGATGATAGATGCTGTTATGTCTGTTTATAGACCAAGAAACGGGCTTAGAGAAGTTAAATCATTTGTGTGTGTTCTAGAAGCGTGTTCTTAGAGAAGTTAAATCATTTGTGTGCATTCTAGAAATCTGTCTGACTCTAGAGCCGAAGCTCTTATTCATTATACTGTGCTGCAAGAGGAGTTGGCTCATGTGTTTTGAGATTCTTGACTGAGTGAAAGGAAGTTGTTTATATTATATGACTTAAAGTGATTTAAATTTACTTTCTTGCATAATGGCAAATGAACATTGAAAATGAAGTTACCAATCTGTGGTTTTAATCTAAATAAAAGTTATTATTCTTAGTCTTGGAGAACTTGACTACCCATTTTATTAGTCATCTAGTTTCAACAACTTGTCTACCATGTTTTATTGTTCACTAAGTTCTTATTGTTTTTGATATCTCTGTCATTATCTAACCCATGACTACCAAAACTGTATCCCTACTAGAATTTTGATCAAAACTGCAATTTGGTGCTTAAATGCATTATTTGATATCTGCAGCCCACATTTCCTTTTCACTTTTCTTACTTTCTAATATATACATGTATGTGTGTGTGTGTGTGTGTGTGTGTGTATACAGTCTTCATATGTCAGATTAAATGAACCTCCGCAAGCCAATCCCATCTGCTGTCACCTTAATGACACCTTAATAAGAACAACTACTGCGGGGGCCTGAATGCGGCGGGGGCCAGACATGGCGGGGATCTCCCTTTTCCACGTCCTGCAGAAAGGGAGATGAACGAACAGGTTCTAAATGGAGGCGGCCAGGGATTGAGAAAATAATAGAAATAAAGAAAACAAGACACAGAAATAGATTCATGAAGCTGGGAGCCTGGGTGGATCTTTCTGTGCCTGGCTGAGGCCACAGAACCGATCCAGACTGCAAAGCTGAGGCTTTATTTATAATCAGGGACAAACAAGGCAATTGACAATGTTCTTGTAAGTTTCACTTGTTTTGGCAGCACTTGCTGCCCCTCCCACAGCCCACTAGCTACCCAGGAAAGATCTAGGGATCAGCTACAGGATCAAGCTTAATTATGCTTAGAGGACTGTGCCCTTCCAAGCTTGGGACTTGTTTGTGACTTTGCCAGCCGGTCAGTCCGAGGCTTAACCCTATAGCCGCTTCCTACAACTACTATCATCATATTTAGTGTGCTAGGCATTTTGAATACTTTCTCAAATACAAGCTAGATACTGTTTTTCACAATTTAGTAAAGAGGACTGTTTTGAAGTGATTGAGTAATTTACCTGAAGTGGCAGTTACCTGTCTGCTAGATGATGAAACTGGGATTTGAATTCAATTCTCACTCTAAAGCCCATGAATTTTCCATCATCCCTGACTGTATTACTTCACTGTAATTCTGTGTTTGGTCCATTTTATGTACAAAAAGTCTCATTTGACCCACACAGTCACACTGAAGTATTAATGGAGAATATGGTTAATAGTCCAAAAGCATTTGAAGAGGAATATTTCTATCTAGATTCAAAGAAGATTGTGTTGCTCGTGCACTCTAAAGGAACCAGCACTATAATTGTAAGGACACGATTTTATCAGCCAGCTAGTAGTTTTAGTTGGTGGTTCTCAGAAGAATCATAATCATTGCTGTTAACTACTCTCTTAGAACATGTTACATTCATAACAAGAAGCAACTCAATTGCAAATCAGAGCCTAGATTTCAGAGCACCTGGCTTTGTGACTAATTGGGGTTTCTAACTTTAGTTTCAAAACTGACTGCTTTTCTCTATCTCTAGGTTGTATGACTGTATATTAAGACAGTAATCTCATATGCCCTCTAGATTTAGGTAAAATCTATTCAACGGTTTCCTGGTAGTGCAACCCTTGCTTTCATATAAGATAATATAAAACAGTTTTCATTTACTGTATTCATATAACTCATGGTTGCACAAAGTGTGAGTAGAATGACCTGAGTTTCCAAGGCAGTATCTGTATATGTAAAAAACAGATAAGTGGATAAGCTCTTCTCTGGGAAAAGATAGCAAAAATCAAGGATTTACCCTTTCCTGTTATTCTTGATAGTTTCAGAGATCAATATTCTAATTATTTTAAAAGTGTTAGCTTAAGAAAGGATACTCACCTGCATTAATAGGAAGAGTAATTGTGGCTACAAAATGGTTGATTTTCTTTAAAAATTGTCTCAAACAGAAACTTCTGATATTCTGAAGTTTTTAATAAAAATACCAGTTGTATCAAGAAACAATTTCAAATATTACATTTTTATGATAGTCTTACTCCTAAATTGTCATTATTGATGATAAACTTTGGTTTCTCCTTTCTATAGTTTATATCATGTGTATCACAAGCCAATTTGTCTTCTTAAAACACTCTTTTTATGTCACTATCCCACTCTGAAACTATTGATGATTCCTCCAGTATAAAAAATTTAAAGTGTATTGCTTGTCTTTGAAAATTTCAGCCTGACTTGAACGCATACTTCCAACTACTGTTATATATGATTCTTTATTGTTTCCTGACTGTTCTTTTCATTCTGGCCTGAACACCCTTGCTCACTTTTCCAGTAGTTATTCTGTCTTCTACTACTTGTAGAAATCTATTCACCCTTCCCTCTCCCCTCGCCCTCTTGCCCTCAGTATAAATTCTGTCAAGCCTTGATGACATAATTTAAATTACATTTTCTTGTGAAGTACTTTCTCACCATTCCAAACCACTTTTCCTTCTCTGAACTTATGGGGCCCACTTATAGTCTTACTCATTTGATATGCAGAAATACATTTAAGATTGTATTTTATATTGTCTTTTCTCCATTTTCAAAAATGTAATGTTACAGAAGTAGGGACCGAGATAAACGCAGAGAAAGAGAAAGAGAAAGAGATGTGGATCGGAAAAGGTACCGGAAATCTTCATCTCCTGGGAGAAGAAGCCCAGAACCATCGGTAACCCAAAGTTCCTCTGCTCAGGATGAGCCTACTGCGAAGAAGAAGAAAGATGAGCTGGATCCTCTTCTTACTCGTACTGGTGGAGCATATATTCCTCCTGCGAAGCTCAGGATGATGCAAGAACAGATCACAGATAAAAACAGGCATGTTCATATCACTAAGTATACAAGGCAATGTTATTTTCATTGAAAAACAAAAATCAACTATGGCCTAATTAACCTTGGCTGTTGAGAATTTACATTAGTCCACAATGATAGAGCCCTCAAATTAGACTTCTTTCCTTCTTCACTCTATAACCTTCATTGGAACTCTGCATACTATTTGCCCTGCCCTGACACATTAGCTCAGCACTTTTTTATTTCTTTGCATGTATGAATTTTAAAATTTAAGGAAATAACACTTAGCTATTTTAGATTATTTCTTTCATAGTTGCATGCTTACCTATTAGTAGTGTCTCTTTTTCCTGGATAATCAAGAGTATTCATATTTTTTACCTAAAATGAATCTTCAGTTTTACCATACCAGGAGTTGGCATACTTTTTCTGGTAAAGGTCAAATAGTAAATATTTAAGGCTTTGTCTGTTATTCTATCTTTGTTGCAGCTACTTGACTCTTGGGAATACAGCCATAAATAATATGTAAACAAATGAGTAGCTTTGTTCCAATAAAGCTTTATTTACACAAATAGGCAGTGGGCCACATTTGGCTCATGGGTGTAATTTGCCAACCCCAGTACTAATCCATGGAACTAAGTTTACAATTTTCTATTCCCTCCTTTTCTCAGACCATAACATCTTGGATTATAATGTTTTGCTACACTAAGGCAGACATTCAAAATTTATATATGACTATTCACACTCAAAATACCTTTCCTTCCCTTTTCAAAACAATTGGGATGTTGAGGAGCTATATAGGAAAGTGTAGTTAACTTTTCTCTAATGGGATGGGATAACATCTAGGAAAAGTATGGTGCAAGATTGAAATGCCCACTCAGTTGCTAGGTAGTTAGTAAAAAGATTGGGCTAGAAGAAGGCTATACTTTAAGAAAAACAGATTCTAGATTTGTCGAGAAAGAGTGTTCCTACATCTTTTGTGGGTATTTTAATGGCAACTTGAAAGTTCTTGTTAACCTTGTATAAATGAAATCTAAATGTGTTTCAAAAATGAGCTTGAAGTAGAAATGTCATTTGTGTAAGTGTAAAGACTTGAGATAAATTAAAATTGAAAAAGTTATGTGCTAGAAAGGGACATTAGATGACATTAAATTTAAAACTGGTAAGTACGTTTCTCTTCATATGTCATGTCCCAACACTTGGTAGTGACGCTTGGAGTGTTATGCTGAGGAGGGATTTGGAGATGGCCTCTGTGGTTCGTGGGAGCTTCATGATCACGTAGGCATTTAGCTCTTGTAGAGGCAGTAGTGGCAGCATTAATGAGAAGTGTTTACTGTCCCCAGTCCAGCCCAAAGCAATCCTAATGGTAAAACACCAGAAACATTGTTAATCCAAGTCTTTCTTATGAATAAAGTGGGTAGTCAGCAGTATATGAAATTTTAAGTAATTCCTAGAACATAATTTTATATATACATTGAGTGGCCAGATTATTATGATCTCTGAACGCATAATAATCTGGCCACTCAGTATATATGTGTGTGTGTGTGTGTGTATATATATGTACATACATGTATATGTATATGTATATGTATATATATATACATGTATATGTATATGTATATATATATTTATATTAGAGGCCTGGTGCATGAATTCATGCATGGATGGGATCTGGCCAGCCTGACCAGGGGGAGGGGACATGGGTGGTTGGCTGGCCTGCCTGCTGGTCGAACTCCTGGTCAAGGGAACAATTTGCATATTAGCCTTTTATTATATAGGATATACACTGAGTGGCCAGATTATTATGCATTCAGAGATCATAATAATCTGGCCATTCAGTGTATATTTGAAGTCTGTTCAGAGGCTGTAAAGGGGACAAAGAAATTTAAGTCTCTAAAAGAAATCTGTAGTCTTTGCTTTTAGTAAGTACTTAATCAGGTGAATTGTAGGCTTCCTAATTAAGAAGTATAATTTTACTTGATACAATCTTTTGATCAAAGTTTAATAGAAGTGATTATTTATCAGTAATATTTTATTGGTCAAGTTGGTTATTAAGCCATAGATTTATTTCTTTAGAGATAGTAGCATACCAAAAGGTTGGGGTTGAGGAACAGTGAGAGTGCAGGCACTAAAGGTTAGTACATGATCTATAGCAAATTTAGGAACAATAATAAAATTAACTAAAATTCAGTCTGCTTTGTATCCTCAGTGTTTGCTGAGGACAGTATCAGTAATAAAATACTCTCCCCGCCCTTCCTTAATAACTATAATAATCTGTAATAATAAAAGCACAATATGCTAATTAGACCGGACGTCCTTCCAGATGAAGCTGGGGCTGCGAGGGAAGCCCAGGTCCGGGTGCCAGAGGGAAGCCGGTGCCAACAGCCAGGGGAATGAAGGCCTACTCTTGCACGAATTTCGTGCATTGGTCCTCTAGTCACTCCAGAATAGGGAATCTTAATCTACACACCTTCAAGAGATCCATGAATAGAATTCAGGCAATTCATGAACATAAATGGGGGGAAATACATCTTTATTTTTACTAATTTCTAACTAAAATTTATCATATTTTCCTATGGGAATGTAGGCAACAGACCATAGTATTAATAGACTATTTGTTGCAAATATCCCATAATAATTCTTTATGGCCATGGTATTTGGAAATTAAAGAAGTTATTAGGCCTACTACCAGTTCTTATTATTTAATGTGTTAAGAAGCACAGAGAGTACTATATCAAACTTTTGTTCTTTTCATGTTTTTTTTAAATATATTTTATTGATATTTTTACAGAAAGGAAGGGAAGGGGATAGAGAGTTAGAAACATCGATGAGAAACATCGATCATCTGCCTCCTGCTCATCCCCTGCTGGGGATGTGCCCGCAACCATGGTACATGCCCTTGACTGGAATCAAACCTGGGACCCTTCAGTCCGCAGGCCGACACTCTATCCACTGAGCCAAAGCAGTCAGGGCTCTTTTCATGTTTTAAAAACTGTATTTCAGATTGCTATCCTTTATAATCCTATACATTTGTAAATATTATCCCAAGAAGTCTATCAGCTTCCTCAAAAATTTATATGTAAGAAAAAAAATTAAAACTGCATCTGAAATGACATTCCACAAAGAAATAATTATAAAAACCATAGAATCTTAAAGCTTTAAAAGATTTTAGACAGTATCACGTTCAACCAAAGAAACTTTTAAGGCTAAAAAATTTACCTACGATTTTAGTTAAAAAAGAGTATAGCTATCTGGCATTCAGCTGTTATAGCTGTGGGATTATTTCATGAATGTAGAGATGTTCTTTAAAATATTTATAACAGTCTTTCAGCCCACGATTTCATATGACTTTACTTTTTCCTATAATTATTTATTTACTAGAGGCCTGGTTCACGGAATTGTGCACTGGTGGGGGGCGTGGCCTGCAGGGATTGGCCAGCTGTAGGAGTGCCACTCAGTCGAGTGGCTGTGGACCTGCACTCTGAGCTGCTGTTCCCGCTGCGGGAGCAGCCACTCATCCCGGTCAGCCAAGTGGCGCTCCCACTGTGGTAGCGCACTGACCACCAGGGGGCAGCTCCTGCATTGAGTGTCTGCCCCCTGGTGGTCAGTGCACATTATAGCGACTGGTTGACTGGTCATTCTGGTCATTCCACTGTTAGGTCGCTGGGGTTTTATTATATAGGATAGTTTAAAACAATTTTGTTTTCTCATGCTTTTACTAGATGGAACATAATAAAACTTTCCTTTTTATGGTTTATATGTGGGTATTTCAGATTATCATTTAAAATAAATAATAGCTTTCATCTAAGAAATATTTAAAGACAAGTTTGAATAAAGTGTTATAATGTAAAATAAGCATGTATTGAATCTGACTAATGAATTAAATGTTGTAAATTGCAATATACATGGACTCAAGAACAAGATTATCCTTATGTGTCCTTAATAACCGTATGTTATTAAAGGGAAGCAGTATATGTACATAAAAATTAAATAGCTTAGGATATAATCTTTGTTTATTTAGTAATATTTTACTGCATTTGGGGTCATTTTATGAAAATAATGTTAAAAATAAAGGCACTAAGTATTTTTTTATGTTCAAATAACCTCTTGTTATTGTGATTGTGCTGGAGTTTTAATCTTTATTAAAATCTATTCTTTTTAGCTTAGCATACCAGAGGATGAGCTGGGAAGCCCTAAAGAAGTCAATTAATGGTCTTATCAACAAAGTCAACATTTCTAACATAGGTATTATTATTCAAGAACTCCTTCAAGAAAACATAGTTAGAGGGAGGTAAGCATCTATTTGTAGTATTTCATAGTGGTTTTTCAAAGGAACATAACCTACATGAACCATAATCGATTTATTATGCTACCTTATTTCAAAGGTAATTGAGAATATTTAAAATGCAGTTTTGTAAAATTGTAACTATTAATAAATAACCTGTACTTAACAATTAGAGATTGTATGAAGTTTTTGCTTTTAAGAAGCTTTGATGTGACATAATGGTTTTTGCCGACATTTATGTACTGAATACTTCTAATAACTTAAACTCATGAAGAATAGTGAATATCTTCAAACCAGTTTAATTTCTAATGAAAGCAAAGTGAGAATGTGAAAGAAGTGAGGAAGATCAGTAATAAATTTTAGAAAAGCAGAAGAGAATGACAGCATTTTCTGTGCGGTTTTAAGTAGTGGGTGATGTTGAAAAGGGTCAGGAAACAGATATCCTATATTCATTCTATTTATTATTTAAATCTGAAGTCTATTTTCACATGACCCTGATTCCTTTCCAAACAACATTGGGGATATAAACTAAGGTGTAGCATGTTCTGAGGATAAAGAAAGGTGACCTAAGTAGCCACTGTTCTCAGAAGTAGGTAGTGCTCTTTCATTTTCTGAGAACTTACGTTGCATGCTTAAGATCTTACCATTTATTAGCCGAGTTCTCTTCTCATTTTCTACTCTAATGATTTAATTGTCATACCTTAACCTGATAACTATTAAGACAATGTTTTCCTGCCTTTTGGCAGTCTAATAATTGTCATTATATTGCTAAAAATAACTATTCAGCCCACTTTGCATCTTTCTCCTTGTCAAATGCATATAGAAACATGCTTATTTTAAAAATGAGTTAACGTAGACCCTTTTATATTTCTGTAATTGTTTTAGCATTATTCTTGCATTACTTCCACATCTTCATTTTTAATTTACTGAAAATAGGCTTAATGATGGGAAATACCCAAATTTGTCTTTAATCACATAATTTTATATAACATAATGGTCAAGTAGTGGAAATCTTATTTTGTTTAAGTTTAGTACTTTTGAAGCAGGTCCTTTTTTCTTACACTATTTTGCAAATGTTTAATTACTTCTAAGAAGTTTAAAAAAACTCAAATTTATAATTAGATATAACAAACAGAAATTGGAAAAGAGGAATTATATTTTGAGAGAAAATTTTTTGATGAAAAAATTATAGTAAAATCTGTTTTATGAAAGCACAAAGTTTATTTTCTCAAAAGCAGTTTTTGTTAGAAAGACAAACTTTTCTCCTAGATAAAGTGATACGAATTTAATCCTGATTTAGCATTTGTGATTATTTACAGAGGAGTAATATTACTGGATTTCAAATGAGTTTTTTATTCTTGTAATCAAATTGGTGATTATTGTTGATGCTTTTTTTTTTTTTTAAACAGAGGCCTGCTGTCCAGATCGGTTTTGCAAGCACAGAGTGCTTCTCCAATCTTCACCCATGTTTATGCAGCATTAGTGGCTATTATTAACTCAAAATTTCCACAAATCGGAGAATTAATCCTCAAGAGGTTAATTCTTAATTTTCGGAAAGGCTATCGAAGAAATGATAAGGTATATATGATGGGCTTGTAAGTAGACTGCCACATACGGACAGATTAATAAATCAGTATCAACAATAGTGAGCAATGTTGATTTCTATATAGGAATTCTTTTTTAAAACTGCATATTTCATGAGAACTTTTTTTAGTTCTATTAAATATCTCTGGCTACTAATGATGAGCCACAGAAATTTTAACTATTTTGCCAGAAATGGCACTCTTTCACATCTATTAGTTCTTATCCTTTAACTTTGATATAAAAATTATCCTGTGTATTACATATTTTAAAGAGTGTGTAAGCTGTAGATTCTATAGATAAATGATAATTGGTTTTAGTTTATAGATTAACTTCTTCTCTACCTTCACTTTGCAGCAACTTTGTCTGACTGCTTCAAAATTTGTGGCACATCTTATTAACCAAAATGTGGTAAGTAATTATCTTTAAAACTTGGTACCTTTTAGTGACATTAGACCACACAGACTTGATGCACTTCAATAACATATCTCTGTTTTCGTTTTAATTTTATAGTCTTTGGAAAAGTATCTTGGATAATATTTTAATGTTAAAACTATAATAAATGCCTTTAATATTATTTAATATAAAGAATAACTAGACATTGTTTTATCAAATTGATCTCTTAATTTTGTTCATGGTCAGTCACTTAACTACAAGTCAGTTTTTCAGATAAAGTAATTGGATTTGTTTTTATAAAGCAATAAAGTTGGTATCTCCTCCACTCTTTTCCCCTGGGTGTGGTGTTCATGAGAATCTGATAATAAAAATTCCTGATCCCTGCAACTAGTATATATAGTATATATAATCATATATTTATAGAATCAGTTTATAAAATACTAGATGCCCGGTGCATGAATTCGTGCACTGGTGGTGTCCCTCCGGGTGGCCTGCAGAGACCGGGCCCCAGCTCGTGTCCCCAGCCCTGCAGCCCCACCTGGCATCCCGCCTTGGCCTGGTGCCGCCCCCTCACCTGCTCCACCATCTGGCCTGCGGGACGATCTATTGGGGCCGAGCCCGCCCCCCTCCCCCCCCACCTGTCGCTGTCTGCGGGGCGATCAGGCCCCTGCTTGCACCGCCTTTGGCCTGGTACCACCTGCTTGCCTGCTCCACCATTCTGCCACAGTCCCGTTCTCATCAGGGCCCATTGGGGCCGGCAAGCACCTCCACTGCCGCCCGCTGCCAGTGCCGCATCGTCTACGCCTGCCATGTTTTGCGCTGCCCCCTGGTCAGCACATGTCATAGCAAGCAGTCGAACTCCTGGTCTTTCAGTCAAACTCCTGGTCAAACGACCCTCATAGGGGACAATTTGCATAATAGGCTTTTATTATATAGGATAGTAGATTAAGTAATTTTAAATACAAATAATGTTATCTATTCAGTTTTGTGTTTATTTTGTATTCAATCACTATTTGAGAGTTTTGATTCTGTTTCAACTTGAAGGAGATAGTAAAATTGTTCTGGTTCACATTCAAAGATTTTTTTCAATATGTATTATGTTTAATAATATCTATAAGAACAATTTTAAAATCACACTTTTATCTTATTTCTGTTACATAAATATTATTTTAATTCCTATGTGAAATTCTTGTGTGTTTACTCTTCAAAACCTTTTAGATTGTAATCTAATTAGCTATATTATAACAATAATAACATGCTGTTTAAGATTATAAAAACTTCACATGTCTATGTCAGCACAGCTGTATGTTTCAGTTTTATAATGTATATCTTACTTTATATTAGAGATACTTTGGCATTGTCAAAAACAGTTAAAATGATAAATATTTTAGTTCTTCCCAACTGTGGTACAGGGTGATATTTTCTTGTAATTTATAAGACTGTTTGCCCCTTCCCAAAAAAATTAGTATGTATTTTTTATCTTGTGCTCAATGCAAAAAAAAAAATAATGTCTTGAGTTGAAATTTAGACTTCCCTCCCCATCTTAAATAAGTATCTGACTTCAGAAAGGCTTATGTATAGTGTTTTTGAACATTTCTAGTTGATTTTCACAGCAAAGCTTCCCAATAGAATTTTATTTCTACTCTACCTGTCATTGTTTATAAGTGTTAATTTTTTAATATGGCCAGTGTAAGTAGTTTGATTTAGTTTAAAAAATAAAGGATATATTTAAAACTATAATTTCATACCAGAAACTAAGATATTTTCTGGTAAAATAATTATGTATGTAATTTAAGAATTATTTTCTGTCTAATAGTTGCTGATAAAATGAATTGGACAATGGATATAAATATTTGTGGTTATAGAGAATCACTATTCTTAATATAGTGACTATGAAAATATCTCAGGTTAAAGGTTTATAACTTATATTTTGAGGTTAATTATTGTATTTCCTGTAGATAATATATATTGTATTTTTATATATAATGTATAAGAATATTTCTCCTGGAGATAAGTTAAATAGTTTTATTCAGTGCAATACACTAGGATTTTTGTAATAATCATTTGGGAATTCTTAACAGATGCATAATGAAAGCAAAAGAATAATTGTATTTCATATATGCAGTATTTTTATATACATTATAAAACTTTGCTAATCATATATACAATATTACCACTGCAAAAAACAGATTTAGTAACTTTTAAAATTACTGTCAATACTAGGCTTATATATGTAAAAGCATTTTCTCTATTCCATATGTCTTTATTCTATTTAAGGCACATGAAGTTTTATGCTTAGAGATGCTCACTTTGCTCCTGGAAAGACCAACAGATGATAGTGTTGAAGTAGCTATTGGTTTTCTCAAGGAATGTGGCCTCAAATTAACACAGGTGTCACCAAGAGGAATCAATGGTAGTGTATATCCTTGTTTTGATATCGAGCTTTTGTTTGAGTATTATAATATTTATTGCTCATTTTATTGTCTTTTCTTTCTGCTTAACCTTAGCTATATTTGAACGCCTTCGAAACATTCTCCATGAATCTGAAATTGATAAAAGAGTGCAGTATATGATTGAAGTGATGTTTGCTGTAAGGAAAGATGGGTTCAAGGACCACCCTGTTATTCTAGAAGGACTTGACTTAGTGGAAGAAGATGATCAGTTCACCCATATGCTTCCTCTGGAAGATGACTATAATCCAGAAGATGTTCTTAGTAAGTCAGGGGGTGATGGTTGGGAAGTGGGACACCAACAAATGTAAGCACAGGAAATAAAAACTTACTTAAACTTTTAATTTATTTTTTTAAGATGTTTTCAAGATGGATCCTAATTTTATGGAGAATGAAGAGAAGTACAAAGCTATTAAGAAGGGTACGTAGAATGTTATTAAATGATTTTATTTTGGATAAGTTGAAGCAGTTTTTGCAGTTATATAATACTGATAGAAAGATATATATAGATCACTGACCGCACCTAATTAAATCTCTACTTTTATTGAAGCCATATTCTTCATTGTTTTTGTATGCAATTATTTTTCTGTTTAATGCTTGTCCAATGTACTATTTCATTCTAAATTATTTACATAATTTTTTCTCTCACCCTGTATTTCAATTGTGTGACTCTTTAAGTTTTATCCCTCTTAAGAATATTCATGTATTACTAGTACACTTTATTTGACTTCACTACCACCTAAGAATTACTACTTTAAATGACATGCAATTTATTATTCAATTAAGTGCTATATTTTATTATTTCTTGAAAGCAGGTTGATAGCCTTCTGATAACATCAATCACAGTGCTAAATATCAGTGCTTAATAAATAGATAATTATTATTTGTACACCATTAACATATTGTAAGCATATACTTTGGATAGAATTTGGTTTGTATTTTGTCTGCCATTACTAGCTAAGTGACCTGGAAGATGTTACTTATTTGATGAAAGAGTAAATGTTCCCTGTTTGTGTGAAGATAAATACAGTGCTTTGTATTGTCACAGAACTAGTATTTAGACAATAATACTATTTTGTTTCACATTTCTATTCATTTATTTCCTAATGCTAATACTCAGGGCTACTTATGTAATTATGTTTATATCATTATTATATTACACACTTAAATATTATAATTACATGATAACTTTATAGATTTATTTTCCTGAATTGTGATTTTACCTGAAAAGTATTCACTGCTCTGAAAGCACCTAGGAGGAGAACTATAGGTTGTGAGCCATTCTTTGAAGTAAAAATGAAAAAAGCTGATTCATCTTAAAGCTCAAATGATTGCATAAGTGCTTTTCCTTGAGATAACCATCATCTTACATCTGTCTTTAACAGCAGTCCTGTATTTGAACTTCATGTTTTGTTACTCAGATTATTATAAAGACCTACCAAGGGCTGAAATTTAATAAAATCGATAATATTCTACTTCTTCGTCAGGGACATTGTTAAGAGAAACGGGCTTTCCCCCACTACAAGAGTGTGGCAACAGCAAAGAACACCACTGCTCGTGCAGTTGGATGCTTTGATTTGTGCTCAGGTTGCAGCAGTTTTAACCCCTGTTGCTTTGGGCCATCATTGCAGATGTCAGCACAGTGAAAGGCGGATGATGTCTTAGTAATTTTATGAAAATAGTTTTAACCTCACAGACCACCTGACAGTTGTCAGTGATTCCCCACCCCTATCCTGCACCCCCCACCCCCAAGACTTACAGACTATACTTAGAAACCACTGCTTTATCCAGTTAATGAAATCTAATTGCCATTGCCTAAGTGCTTTCAGTAAGTAGATTCTAAAGTGAACAGATGAGAAGAGGATGATGTAAACGACTAGACAATTCATTTGACCTTCATTCTTTCATAAAATATCCTTCTAGAGCTGGCATAAAAAAATGGTCACAGCAGGAAGTGGGCACAGCTTTAGTAATTAGCACCTTAGAGTGACTCAGGTGTACTTGTGTTTTAGGTCTTGCAGCATTTGGGAAAACAGCAGGAGTGCCTGTCTTCCTTCTATTGAATACTAAATAGTTTCCTCTTTTAAAAGTCTGTCTAAAACCATATTATATAATAATAAACTATACACTTCAGTTTATTTCTGACATTTGTTAGAAATATTCTTGAGGATATTTGTTCATTGGCTAAGGTCTGAAAGACAAGTCTCCCTGCTTATAAAATGATTTATTCCTGATAGCATGACATTCTCTACTAACATTCAATATTATATGTGGCTCCTGAGTTATATATACTGCTTAGTAAATAGAAAGATATTAAAAGTTTCCTAAAAATGAATTGGCCCCAAAACATTTTATTAAAAATTCTCTGATCATAATAGAAATGAAGAAAATGAAATGTTGGCCAGGTTTGTAAAATCTTTTACCAGACTAATAGAGCACACACCTGATTGAACAAAATATAATTTTAGTTTTTGTTACTTGTTTTATATAGTCTCTTGTTTACATCACTTTTCACCCAGTTCTGAGTGTGAGTTGTATTTTAAGAGGTGATAACCCAATGAAGTGCTCATCTTACCAGTTTTCCTAAAGGCTTTTTAAACTTTGGCTTTTGTTTTATATATAGAAAGTCTTTGGATTGAGTGTTATGTTCTATTTAATAGGTATACATTTTAATAAAAATCTCATTGGTGTTTATTTAAAATGAATGCTAAATTAACCAATGGTTTCTTCTCTCTCCTTTTTTTGTCTTTCATAAAAGATTCTTAGTTTAAATTCTTGTTTTCTATATCAAGGATTAGCTTTTTGTAATAGACTGTCTTCTTTCTGATGATGAACTAGGAATATTTTGACTCCAGTATGCTCTTGCTCTTTTGGAAACTTTAATCTGCTTTTTCTTTTTCATCCCCCCTTGTTTCATGGTCACTTTCTGTCTGTCAGAAGAATGACACATGGCTCTTTCTAGTCAAATTAGTTATAATGTTCTCTGACCACCAGGCAATAACAGGAGGCCTCTGTGATTATCTGTATTGGTTGATAAACTGTCACACCATTACAGATTTCTGAGAATTATCTTTGAAGAATGAACTGCATGGGTATCACTTCCTTGTTAATATTTTCCTAAATTTACTTTGGTCTTTTAGAAATTCTTGATGAAGGAGATAGTGACTCAAACACAGATCAAGATGCTGGAAGTAGTGAAGAGGAGGAGGAAGAAGAGGAGGAAGAGGGAGAAGAAGACGAAGAAGGTAAAAGTATAGCTTACTTAAATGGTACTGTAAAATACTCTGAAGTTGAATTAATTCTAATGTAATTCTCTGAAACAGTGGTTCCCAGTGTGTTTGAGTTGGGAGGGTCTTGTTACTGGCATCTACTGGGTAAAGGCTAAGAATGCTGTTAAACATCCTACAAGTCACAAACTGCCCCTCTTTCAACAAAGTATTACCCAGCTCAAAATGTCAGTATTGCCAAGGGTAAAAAAACTTACTCTACAAGTACTAAACAAGGAAATTCATTTTTAACATCAGCTTAATTTTAATTTGACATTTTCTGTCTTTGATTATAAACTATGAATAAGGTACATTCAGGTTGAGTGCATATGATTTATGTAACCCTAGCATTAATATGACAGATGAGAATGACTCCATATTTGCTGTTCATTTTGACAAAATAAAGTTGGGAGGCCAAAATCTACATTTTTACAAAAATAGGCATGTTATTCTTCCTCTTCAGCTTTGATTACATTATATTTCACAGAAAAATTAGCTCACTACTTTGGTTGAGTCTCAGTTAAAACTTCAGAACATGCCTACACTGGTCATTATTTACTTGTATTACATATTTGAAAATGGTAAAAGTATCTCTTTCCCTTTTAAGGCATAACATATTTCAGTTCTGTCTTAAAGTGTAACTGTTTTTTTATAAAAATAAGTTTAATTTTGTTCTATTGTCTTCTTTGTTTAAAACATCTTGCTATCCATGTACTATATTTTACTTCAAAATTTCTGTGTTTTAGGTTAAAACTAGAGGCCCGGTGCATGAAAGTCATGCACTTGGGGGGTGGAGGGAGACGGTCCCTCAGCCTGGCCTGCACCCTCTCACAGTCCATGAACCCTCAGGGGATGTCCTACTAAGCCGTCAGTCGGACATCCTTAGTGCTGCCCTGGAGGCGGAAGAGGCTCCCACCACTGCTGCTGTGCTCGCCAGCCTTGAGCCCAGGTTCTGGCTGAGCAGCGCTCCCCCTGTGGGAGTGCATTGACCACTAGGGGGCAGCTCCTGCCTTGAGTGTCTGCCCCCTGGTGGTCAGTGTGTGTCATAGTGACTGGTCATTACTCCATTTGGTCGATTTACATATTAGTCTTTTATTCTCTTAAATTGTACTTCTACCCATAAGTTATAATTCTTCCAAATTATGAAGACTTTTTAGAGCTCTAGAAATATTTTACTAAGCAATATTATAGGTGCAACCTTTTATAGTGTCTAAATGAGCAAGTGACACAGAAACAAAAGTAGCTTTTCTGGCTTGGTTCTGAACTTTGAGCTAACAAAACTTACTAAAGTATTTTAAGATATGATAATAGACTTGAAATAGTTACTTTGAATTCTACAAATACTAATTTATACTGTAGAAAAAATATTGTTATTATTAAACTCATAGATTCTAAATGTATTTAGAAAGTTATTATACAGAAATACATTTTCAGTTCTTCACATTTATTTGCATATTTGCATAATTTTCTTGTTTCTTTCAGGACAAAAGGTGACTATTCATGACAAAACAGAAATTAATCTAGTCTCATTTCGTCGTACAATTTATCTTGCTATTCAGTCAAGGTAAGATAACTGTACCTCAGTTGATTCTTATTTTTGATAGCAAATGAACAAGGAGATGGGATTTTTAGAAACTGATGACAGAAAACTTGATACTATGTTAGTGATTCTCAAACTCTATCCCAAGCCCAAATTAATAGGTCCATACTCTTGGTTCTTTGCTTCAAAAGCAAATTATCTTTATTTATTTGGAAGATCTAACTGTGTTACAGAATTAAATGGGTTTTTATTTGTTTGTTTTAGTTATGTCATTTCCTTTTTTTAAAATATATTTTTATTGATTTCAGAAAGGAAGGGAGAAGGGGTGAGATAGAAACATCAATGATGAGAGAGAATAACTGATTGGCTGCCTCCTGCACACCCCACACTGGGGATCAAGCCTGAAATGCAGGCATGTGCCCCCACTAGAATTGAACCGTGACATCCTGGTTCATAGGTCGATGCCCAATCACTTAGCCACACCAGCCAGGCTAGTTATGTTGTTTCTTATAGTTTGATATCACTAATAAAAACCTGAAAACAGCTATATATTATAGAACTAGCACAGTATTAATTGTGTAGTGGAAATTTAATATTTTATATTTTTCTGTTTGTTTTCTAATTCCGGTTCTAAGGAGAGAAGCACTGTTATGTTAACTCTTGGACACTGGTTTTGTTGTGCACATAGAAATGTATAGAAATAGGAATTAGGTTTAGGAAGGTTTTTAGGACCCTTTGGATCAGTGTTAAGTAAGAATTACTATGTCATGAAAACAAAACCTATTCCCTTTGAAGGCTGTGAGTTTAGTTTTGAAGAAAAGTAAATGAAAATGTAAAATGTTTAGTACATCTGTTGTTTTGTTTGTGCATCAATCTATTGATTTAGTGGGCAGTGTTTACATTTTACTCTGGAGGAGGAATTTTTTCTCTATTTTGCTTTGTTACTAGGTTGTGTATATTTCCATTTAGTATGATGTAATAGCAATAATGATTCATAAGTAGGAGTCATCTTGTTTTTATTCTGTCTGAAAACTTTTTGGCTTAGATTCATCTTCTAAAAAGAAAAGTTAAATAGCAAACATTGGTTAGAAAGTTTTTCGTTTATCCTTACCTATTGCTTTGCCTTTTGCATGAAAGGAAAAAAAAACACTATTAAATATTTTTTTCATTCGGAATTAAAGTGGAAGGTGAGAATTTTTGTTATAGATAACTGTTTTAGGAGTTTGACCTTTTATTTGTATATACTTTTTTAGAAAATCAACAGTAGTAAGTTATAAACAACAGATTTATTGTTTTAATATTGCTGTTAACATTAACTTTGAAGAGTTACAGTGGAGCTCTCTGAAAGGTTATTTAAAAGCAACTTTTTTTAAGTTGACCTAACATTAATAATCTCTGAATCACAGAAAAGACTTAAAATCTAAGGCTTTAAGACACAGTGACAGCCACTATAGTGTAGTGATATCAATCACAGTATCTACTGCCTTATGTGTTGGTGTTTGTTAAGAGTTCTCAGCCTCTAAATGCCTAGTCACAATAATTTATATATGACAAAGGTTAGTATACTTAAAAGCTCATACAGATTTTAGGAAACACAAAGACTGATAGAAAGGTATTTAAAGGATATGGTTGGAAAATTCATTTAATGGATTGTAAAACATAAAAAATATTAGTCATAAGACATATCACCAATAAGTGATGTTGTCGCTCATTAAAACAACTGAAGTGATTTATTTCATTAAAGCAACAGTACTCAGTACTAATGATGATTTTAGTGAGAAATATATATATACATATACATATACGTATACATATACATACATATATACATACATACACACACACACACATTATTAGTGGGAATTTATATTTAAATTCTTTATGGGAACCCTTTCAGTAACATGAATCAAGGTCTTAGTGTCCATTCCATTTGTCCCTTCTTTTTCATTATTATATTTCCTCAAGGCATGCATATTGATAGAAAATTATATACAGAATTGTTCAGTGCAAAAAAAAAAAAAAAGACAATCTTATTATTCGACACAAATAATCAAAATGTCCAGTTCATGCCACCATTGAACATTCGGCTACCCCTGGCCGGGTTGCTCAGTTGGTTGGAGTGTTGTCTCATGCACCAAAAAGTTACGGGTTCAATTCCCTATCCGGGCACATACCTAGGTTGTGGGTTCAATCCCTGGCCAGGGCACATATGAATTGATGTTTCTCTCTCACATCAATGTTTCTCTCCTTCTCTCACTCAAATCGATAAACATTCTCAGGTGAGGATAAAAAAAGAAAAGAAAATTAGGCTAATGGAGCATTGTTATTGATATGGGCAAGTGGTCTGATATAATAGGTGAGGGGAAAATTATAGAATATCTTTACTGGATAAATAGGTAGGCATATTTTAGAAATAATATATTAGAAAAGATGTCACATCTTTGTAAATACTTTTTAGTATTTCTGTTATTAAAGTTTGTCAACTGTACTTTAATATTTTAACCTTAATGCTAAATGTTGTTTAATATTATCTGTTATAAAAGTTCTTTCCTGATAAATAAATTTTCCTAAAGTAAATTATTTTCACTTTAGTTTTCTTAAAAAATTCTATTACGTTGTGTCATCTTGGTTTATTATCCTACTAGAGGCCCAGTGCACGAAATTCGTGCCCTCAGGGGGGGGTCCCTCAGGCCAGCCTGCACCCTCTCGCAATCCGGGAGGAGCCTTTGGGCTTAAGCTGTCAGGCAGACATCCTTAGCGCTGCCGCGGAGGCAGGAGAAGCTCTCACCACCACCGCTGCGCTTGCCAGCCACGAACCCAGCTTCTGGCTGAGCGGTGCTCCCACTGTGGGAGCGCACTGACCACCAGGGAGCAGCTTCTGCGTTGAGTGTCTGCCCCATGGTGGTCAGTGCTTGTCATAGCGAGCAGTGGTTCTGCCATTGGGTCAATTTTCATATTTAGCCTTTTATTATATAGGATTGTACTTATTAAACACTATAAGTAACAGAAGCTGAGAAATACAGATACCACTGTTATCAAAAGAATTAGGGTTTGAAAATTCTACCAAAAGTCCAAATATATTAACATTAGCTCTGTATCAAGTTCACATTGAGTTTGATAGTTCTCTTAAGTGAAACATATGGATGTAGAAGCCCTGGGTTTGGGTATGAATCAAGATAACTTGTAAAAATGGTGATTAAGCAGTAGATGTCATGCTGGGCTTCTGGAGCATCTTCTACCATTTCCTGACTTGGATTAGAGAGAAGTGGAAATAATTTAGTAGTGTAATAAAAATTTAAGTCTACTTTCCTTTGTCTATGGATTTCCTATTCAGGACATTTTATATAAATGGAATCATACTATATGTGGTCCTTTGTGTTTGACCTTTCTCACTTAGCATAATTTAAGATTTATCCATATTGTAGTATGTTATCAGTACTGCCTTGGTAGAGTTAAGAGCTATATCTTTTTTATATGTACAATATAATATGAAATTATAATAAAAAGTATTAAAGACAATTATTAAGGTAAGATTCTTCTATATGTAAGAGTACTACGATTTAACTATGCTGCAAGTTTTTAACCTGACTGTTGTGAGCATTTTATCTCTGCAGTTTAGATTTTGAAGAATGTGCTCACAAATTGCTGAAAATGGAGTTTCCTGAAAGCCAAACAGTAAGTTAATTTTTTTTCTATTAGGAAATATATTGCTTATAAAAATGTTTAGTACAATTAATAGGTTTCATGAATTGAAATTATAACTTAGTATTAAATCTTTATTATTTAAATTTAGATTTTTCTCAAATTTACAGTAAATCAAAATGTAAAATAACTCAAAAAATTTAAAATAACTCAAAACTTAGGAGTCCTGGTGTGTTTCATATATGCTACTCCTAGTGAATTAAATTGGTTGCGTGAATACGATGTGGGAAAAGGAGGAGGTCTCTGAATAACTACACTTTATGTAAATTTCTGAGTGGTTTCCTGTAAATCAAAATGTGGCTTAAATTCAATAGGAAGTTTGTTCTTTAATAAATTACCTGGTCTATCTGCTTTATGTACTAAAACATTATTTTCATATAGAAATTATAAAGATCATCATACATGTTACTTTATTTAATTATAGAGAATCTTACCAGTTTTTTCATTCATTCAACAAAGTGTATTCAGTATATACTATATGTCAGGCACTCTGCAAAGTGTTAGGAATTTAAGATCTATAAAGTACATATTAGACCCCCTTTAGCCCATAGGACTTATATAGTCTTATAACTGAGCATACCTCACTGTTCAAAGTATCATAGAACTCTAATGCTAAGGATAATAAAGACTGGACTAAATAAATTATCTTGGCTACTTTTTTCTAATTGAGCTTTTGTATATGTTACTCCCAGTTCGTCTAGACTTTATTTATACACTGAGTGGCCAGATTATTATGATCTCTGAACGCATAATAATCTGGCCACTCAGTGTAAATAAATAAATATATATGAGGCCCAGTGCATGAATTCGTGCATGGGTGGGGTCTGGCCAGCCTGGCCAGGGGTAGGGGACATGGGTGGTTGGCTGGCCGGCCTGCTGGTTGAACTCCTGGTCTAGGGGACAATTTGCATATTAGCCTTTTATTATACAGGATATATACTGAGTGGCCAGATTATTATGCGTTCAGAGATCATAATAATCTGGCCACTCAAGTGTATATTTATTGTTGATAGTATTATAGATGGATTCTTGGAACCTGAACCAAGGCTTTGTGGTTTTGTTTTTCACACCTTGCTTTACATGTGCTAGACCCAGCACATATGCTGGAGTCTAACAGACTGTTTGGTTTCTAGTTCTTTAAAAAGATCTTGATTATCTGAGCTAAGTTACCATTAGCTGTAAGTCCTTTGTCTTAAGGCTTTTTTTTTTTTTTTCAGTCTTGCCAAAGCAAGGCCTCCAAAAATTAGCTTGCCTCCCCCCAAAAAATGGGAGAGAGTATGTCTTAATAAGGCTTTAAATATGATCTGTGACAGGAATTGGCAGACTGTGGCCTAGGCCCGTGGTCAGCAAACTGTGGCTCACAAGCCACATGCGGCTCTTGGGTCCTTTGAGTGTGGCTCTTCCACAAAATACCACGGCCTGAGTGAGTCTATTTTGAAGAAGTGGCGTTAGAAGAAGTTTAAGATTAAAAAATTCGGCTCTCAAAAGAAATTTCAATCATTGTACTGTTGATATTTGGCTCTGTTGACTAACGAATTTGCCAACCACGGCCTAGGCCATTGCCCATTTTTATAAAGTTTTATTGGAATACAGCCATATTCTTTGGTTGTGTATGGCTTCTTTTGCCCTTATAACAGTAGAACTGACTAGTTACAATAGAGACCAACTGAATGGCCTCAAAAACCTAAATATTTACTATCTGCCTTTTACAGAAAAATTTTACTAACCTTTGTTCTAAAATATAGATTTATTCTTGAAATGACATAATATGGAATTTTGAGACTAAATTATTCTTTTCAAATTAAAAATATTATTTTTTCCTTTTAAAGTTTGTTTATTAACCTTTTGCACTCGGATGTCGAGTGTGACAGTTATTGAATGTATCAATAATTTGAAATATAAAAAAATCCAAATAAGTTTTATGAAAAGAAACTCCAGTTTTTTATTCTACTGCCGTGCTTTGTAAAATCTGGGGTATTTAAAAAATTAAATCCTGAGTAGAATAAAGGAATCGAGAAAAAAGCAAGTGAGTGCAAAGGGTTAATCCTATATAATAAAAGGCTAATATGCAAGTTGTCCCTTCGGGAGTTTGACCGACTGGGAGTTCTATCACTCGCTAAGCAGTGCGCTGACCACCAGGGGGCTGTGTGGAACAAAGAAAGGCCCTGATTGGCCCTAATTACCGGCCAGGCCTAGGGACCCTACCAGTGCCAAATTTCGTGCACCGGGCCTCTAGTATCCTACCTAATAATAGAGTAATATGCAAATTGACCGTACCTTCGCTACACCCACCAGCCACGCCCACCAGGAAACCGTCGCAAGGACACTGGGGTGCGGCCGAGCTTTCCCAGCCTTGGGCACCAGCGGGGAGCCTGCACGGATCGCAGGCAACCACTGGGGGTCGGCTCCTGCAATCCGTAGCAGGGATGCTGGGTGCGGCCGAGCCCAAGGCCGCCACCCGGGGCCAAGCCCTGACCCTGAAAGAAGGCAGAAGGTGGTGGCCACAGCTAAGGCCTGGGTCCCCGGTGCCAGCAGAAAACTGGTGCAGACAGCCAGGTGAATGAAGGTCTATTGCACGAATCTTCGTGCAAACGGGCTGCTAGTATATTAATAATAGTGTACCTATTCATACTCTAGGTTCACTTGATTGTTGTCATTGGAAGGAAATAAATTTGTGAATTAACCTTTAAAATTATACTTGAAACTGAAATTACTGTATGATCTTGTCACATTATTTGAGGATATAATTAAGTCATTATAAATGTTATTAATATTAATCCTGAGGATAATATTAGGACTAACCACAACATATTTTGATAACATTTGGATGAATGTCTTAGTGCATCTATTTTTAGGCACTCAAAGACTCTCCTAAAACTGCTATAATATTTAATTAAAATGTTAAAATATTTAATTATTATAAGCCACAGGGAATAACTCTTGTAATTGCATTTAGCCTAGGGGAGAAAGTAATTTGTTTTATAACTAGTGCTGGCTTTATTAGCAATGCTATCAGCATATTACCATATTACAGTGTTTACAACCCGATTAACTCTTGTTATTGTAAAATACAATGTTGGTAGAAAAGCTGAAAATGCCTTTTAATATATAAAATTAACATACTAAGGCAGAAGTCAGAAAAACATCTTTCAGTTTTTAGTACTATTATAAATTTTGACAAAGTACATCTTTTCAAAACTTATACATTTATAAAAATTTAATTGAGGTAACTTGTGACTAATCTTTTAAAAAATAATAATCTGGCAGTATAAAGATATCTAAAATACCCTGTATTGTGAAGTGAGGCCTTTGAATAGCTTATTTTATTTATAGATTATCAACTTCTAGAACAGAGCTCTCCCAAAGAACTCTGTGCAGTGGTGAAAATATTCGTGTTCTCCTGTGTCCAGTGAGCAGCCGCTACTCACAAATGGCTTTTGAGAACTTTAAGTGTGGCTAGTGTGACCAAGGAACTAAAATGTTAACTTTATGTAAAATCAAATAATTTAAACTTCAATAGCTGCATGTGGCTGCAGGCTACCCTCCTGGACAGCACATTCTGTGCATTCTGTGCTTCTCCGGGGTCCCCTTCCTCTCCCTTGCACATAAACATATGTAGTAAGTACATATCGACCTAATTTTTAAAGTGTTTACAATATCTACTTAGGTTGCAGCTCATGCTATTGAATATGACAAAATGTCAAAATTGCTCATTGAAAATATAAAGATAAGTAAAAGTAAAAATGAACTGAAAAGGTTATACATTATATTTTATAAGCTTGCTTTCTGTTTATAGAAAGTAAATATATTGCAGTTACTGTGTTTGAAAAATATAATTTTAAACTTTCCAATGAGAAGTGTTTTGTAGAAAAAAATGAGTCAGTTCTATAGCAGTGGTCAGAAAATGAATTTATGCTTTTTTTTTTTATTTTGTCTCCATTGATTTGTCCATGTTGCCTGAGTGTCTTCATCTATAAAATTGCTATAATCAATACATATTTCATTAGGATTATTTCAGGAATTAATAAATAATATTAATTATAAATAATTTAGAATGATATTTCCTGATCCTGGATTTATTCTTGGATTTATTAGCTTAATAGAATTTTCACAGAGGAGTTTTTAAGGCATATAAATAGCTGATTGAACAATATATTATTCCAGCAGTTATGAAATGATTCCATCTATTTGTATAGATTAAGCTGTAGATCTATATGTATAACATTTATTTTGAGGCTAGAAAATTCAGCCATAGAGATCTTTTTAATTTGTTCTTTTAAATATATTTTTTTATCAACCAGTGTGTCATTTAAGTAAATATTGAAAGTTTTGCCTATTTAAGCTTCTATAAGGAAAGACTCATAATGTTCTACCTTTTCCATACTAAACTAAATATATTTCCTAATAATAGAATTTAAAACTTTGAAAGGTCTATAGCTTATTTGTTAGATGTATTAGTGAGATGTCATATATTGGTGACCTATATCTAAAAGAATTCTGTATGGAATCTTTTTAGAATACAGTTTATTCAATATTTTTTTGATATGTCTGTTTCATATACATACTAGGTTCTCTTAAAAAATATATTTTTTATTTCAGAGAGTAAGGGAGGAGAGGTAGAAACATCAATGATGAGAGAGAATCATTGATTGGCTGCCTCCTGCATGCCCCCCACTGGGGATTGAGCTCCCAACCTGGGCATGTGCCCTGCCTGGGAATCATACCGTGACCTTCTGGTTCATAGGTCAACACTCAACCACTGAGCCACGCCAGCAGGACACATACTAAGTTCTGTTAAAGTGATTCACACTTATATAAATTTAGAATTTTATAAGCAGTCTAATTAGCATGAATGATATATGGAAACTGTCTGCCAGAATGAAGGCTTTAAAAAAATTACTCTTAGCATAGATTAATTTTTTTTGTCTTAATCGCTAAAATTCACAAAGTCTTAGAATTTTGTGTTTTTAAAATCTTACTTAAAATTTAGCTGTCTCCAAAACCGGTTTGGCTCAGTGGATAGAGCGTCGGTCTGCGGACTGAAAGGTCCCAGGTTCGATTCCGGTCAAGGGCATGTACATTGGTTGCAGGCACATCCCCGGTGGGGGGTATGCAGGAGGCAGCTGGTCGATGTTTCTCTCTCATCGATGTTTCTAGCTCTCTATCTCCCTCCATTCCTCTCTGTAAAAAAATCAATAAAAATATATTTTAAAAAAAAAAATTTAGCTGTCTCTGTTATATTGATAAGTTATCATACAACATGAATTCATTGTGTTTTGAATCATTATTGTTATTTGTTTTCCAAATAGAAAGAACTCTGCAACATGATACTTGATTGCTGTGCTCAACAAAGAACATATGAGAAATTTTTTGGCTTATTAGCTGGGGTGAGTTCTAACTTTCTTTTTCTTATTGGAATTTAATGGAATCACTAAGGCTATTCTTAAGACAACAGTGTCTTAAGGGAAAGGAGAGTGGAGATAGGTGGAGGTGGGCAAAGGAGGGGAAAATGGAGAAGGAAAGAGACTTTGCTTAGTGCGATGAGCACATAGTGCACTGTGCGAATGATGATTTATTGAATTGTACACCTGAAACCTGTATGGTTTTATGATCCAGTGTCACCCCAATACATTTAATTAAAAAAAATATATTGTGAATTAAAGTGTCTGCTTTATGGTCAGATCTAATATAACATGTCTTTGCTGAAAGTAAATTGGTCTTCCCTTCTTTAGGTTTTTTACTCTCTGCATCCAGCCTCTCCCCTTTCATTTTTGTAATCCTTTACCATTGCATATCACTCTTCCTTTGAACTTTCGGAAATTCTACATGCTTTATAAAAATTTCCCAAAGAGGACAATTAAATGCTGTCTTTTCAAAGTCTGAAAGCAGCTTCTGAAGTCAGATGCATGTTTATAGGCAGAACAAATAGAACATGAGCTAAAATAATTTTTTAACCCAAACACTATCTACAGAGAAATATAGGTATTTGTATCATATACAAATGTATGTGTCTATGATTTGTATAATTTTGTATAATTTGTACAGTTATGCTGTGTATAATTTTGTATCATATAATTCCCAGATAGATAAGTATAATATATATTAACTTCTTGTTTGAGCATCTCATCATATAGCACAAAAAGATGTACAAAATATTTATTTTTGATTCAGTAAATTTAGAAGGATGTAATATGCTTATAATGGTATTGATTCTCAATTTTTTTAATTAATAGCGATTTTGCATGCTAAAAAAAGAGTACATGGAATCATTTGAAAGTATATTCAAAGAACAGTATGATACCATCCATCGCTTGGAAACAAACAAGTTGAGAAATGTTGCTAAGATGTTTGCTCATCTTCTATACACTGATTCACTTCCATGGAGTGTAAGTAGATGGGGCTCAGTGTTTTTACTTCCTTCATAATCTCCTGTTATTCTCAAATGTGTATTAAGTATAATATAGCCATACTTTTCCTATGTAGGAAATGTACTTTAAAATGAAATGTGTAGCAAACTTTTATTATAATTGCTATCTTTGAGATTATGTTCATATAACATGGAATCAAAAAGCTAAGTGCATAAATATATGAATGTAACCATTCTGGATGATATTAAAAGTTCAGGTATATCGGTGCTTTTTAATAGGGATAGCTGTATCTTCATGGAAATGATTATAGATTTTTATCTTTGTACACATACATGTGTACACACTGCTATTAATATGCACCCAGGTTTGGTAGTAATGCATTGCTGAGTTACTGCTTGTTTCCTGAGGGACATGAGAGAAATGTTTGTCCTAATAAGACATGTTCTTTTTAGCAGACAATGAATTTAGGTAAGCGTTAGGAAGGAGTTCTTATAATCATAGTTAGAACCAGGAAAGATGTCTTAATGAGACAATGTACACTTGATTACAATTTGAAATGCATCCATAAAGTTGGCATTTATTGTATAACTGCTGTTCATTCAGCCAGCAATAGAAAGAAATTGCATCCTGGAGGAAAGAAAGGAGAGGATCACATTATTGACTACCAGAATCTAATGGAAGAATGAAGCAATATCATTGAGCTTATAAACATTGGGTAGATTTTTGTAATATTTTAAATACTAAGTACATCTAGCTACATTAATAGGCATTTTGTAAGCTAACGTAGGAGCCAAATCGTAATTTTTTTTCCCCCTCTGAGAAAATGAAATTAAAATTTTACAATTGAAGCACCAGGGCTCCTAGAACACATAACTCAACAAACTAGAGGTTGCTTTTATTTTTGTTTGTTGTAAAACATCTCTACATGAGCTTCAGTTTTTAAGCCTCAGTCTTACTATTCAGGATAAGCTATCACTCTTCCTGCGTTTATCTTTGTCACATATTACATGTGCTGTACAAAACTATAGCCTAACACTCAATGGCATTTTGCCTCAAAACCTCATGTACACACATTTTGATGAGGCTTAGGAGCTAGTAATCTCTGCTGCACCATTATACACTCAAGACAATATATTCCTGCTGTAAAAAGCACAGACTCAAGAAAGAGAATGAACTCTATTTTTGTAGCTTTTTAACATTCTAAAAATTAGCACAGAGAAGTTGTCTTAATCTTTGCCAAGAAATCGTACATATCCCCACTAGAGAAGATAATTCAGAGATAATTCTGATTGAAGATGAGTCTAAATCCATCATTTTAAGAGAAATTTTGAGTATGAATATTGGTCACTTTGTCTTAATCTTTTGAACAAAATTAAATTCTTTTTCATTTAATTTTCAGGTTCTTGAATGTATAAAGCTGAGTGAAGAAACCACTACATCCTCCAGTAGGATTTTTGTTAAAATATTTTTCCAAGAACTGTGTGAATACATGGGTCTTCCTAAACTTAATGCAAGATTAAAGGATGAGTAAGTTTATCATTAAGCACTTTTTATTCTTACTGTCCTCCAGGGTTTTCCTTCACTTCAGTGACATGTCAACCCTGGGTTGGTAAAGCAAGAGTTATGTCCCTAGAACTTACTTCATTAGTTACCACTCTGAATCTCATGTTGTGTGGCCAAGGACAACATGCAGTTTTTAGGTCAACAGAGAAAACACAGAATTAATGCTGCTTTTAATTTAGTTAAAACCCAGAAAATTACTTTTGTACGCTCATTGGAGTTCTTTAGTGATGAGTATTTAGAGTTTTTACCCTAATTTTGAGCCTTAGAACGATAACTTTTTTATTATCATTAACAATTGTGAATATATACAGATGAATATGTAATGTATCATTACACTGCACTAGGGTCTGGTCCCAGGACCATTATGTAATCTCTATTCCAGCTTCATCTGCTGTTTGTTCAGGTTGCCCATTGCTGCTCACATTGGCTTCTCCATTCGCACTCCTGAAATCAGCCTTTCAGTTCTCTAGTGACTGCTTGCCAAGTCAAGTCGTCTTCCTCAGTCCTCATGTCCCTTCACTTCTCAGCCTCACTTACAGAGTTGACCACGTGCTTACTGTGGCTCCTCATTTTCTTCCCATTCTACCTTACTCCTCTCAGTCTCTCTTATCCTCAGCCTGCCTCTCCAGTGTACACCACAGGTCTGTCCTGGTTCTTCATGCTCTCTGTTATTCCATCCATTTTCTGGGCTTTGTATACTCATTTCTTGGTCCCTGCCTCCTTTCCGGCTCACCTAATGAAGCTCACTGCAGTGCGCTGTGCTCCAGCCACACCAGCATTACCCAGAGAGCAAAGCAGGTCTGGCTCATTCATGCCTCGTTACCTCCATTTCCAGAGCTGGGAATTCCTCTCTTTTTCTGTCGAGCAAACTCTCAATCATTCTTATTTATCACCTTTTTCTATGAAACAGTTTTTCCTGACCCTGTTGGTTAGTCATTCACTATGGTACTCAAAACCACATGTGCAAAACAACATTATATTGTTAATATTTTCTGTTTGTTCCCCTTCCTAGAAATAATAAGGATGTGTTATTAGTAAGTCATTGAGTAAACATGATTTCTCCCTTTTGTTTATACTTTTTCCCTTCTCTCAGTGCCTTGCACAGTTCTGTATAAGTATGTGTATGTATGTATGTATGTATGTGCATACACACACACACACACACACACACACACACACACACTAGAGGCCCGGTGCACCAAATTCGTGCACAGGGTGTGTATCCCTCAGCCCAGTCTGCACCCTCTCCAATCTGGGACCCCTCAAGGGATGTCCCGACTGCCCGTTTAGGCCCGACTGCAGGCTCCCTGCAGGCCTGGTCACCCCTAACTGCCCTCCCCTGAAGGCCTGGTCCCCCACAACTGCTCTCCCCTGCAGGCCTGGGTTTCCCCCCCCCCAACTGCCCCCTGCAGGCCTGGTCGCCTCCAACTTCCCTCCTCTGCCGGCCTGGTCACCCCTAACTGCCCTCCCCTGCAGGCTTGATTGCCCCCAACTGCCCTCCCTTGCAGGCCTGTTCCCTCCCAACTGCCCTCCCCTGCTGGCCTGATCGCCCACAACTGCCCTCCCCTGCTGGCATCTTGTGCGTTGGAGTGACGGTCTATTTGCATATTACTCCTTTATTAGATAGGATAGAGGCCTGGTGCACGGGTGGGCATCAGCTGGTTTGCCCTGAAGGGTGTCCTGGATGAGGGTGGGGGTTCCCTTGAGGTGTGGGGCGGCCTGGGCAAGGGGCCTATGGTGGTTTGCAAGCTGGCCACGCCTCCCGGCGACCCAAGCAGAGGCCTGGTATCTGGGATTTATTTATCTTCTATAATTGAAACTTTGTAGCCTTGAGCAGAGGCCTGGGCTGGCCAGGGTTTGAAGGAAGCTTGGCTTCCTCCATTGCCAGGGAAACCCAAGCCTCCTGCTCACTCCGTGGCCATAGCCATCTTGGTTGGGTTAATTTGCATACTCGCTCCTGATTGGCTGGTGTGCGTGGCTTGTGGGTGTAGCAGATGTACGGTCAATTTGCATGTTACTCTTTTATTAGATATATATATATGAGGAGAATTTTTTACTGTTCTGTATATACATTCACATATATACATGTACATATGAACATAGATATATGTTTGTATGTTATATATATCTACTCTGTGTGGATGTATATATGAAAAAGTTTTTTTAAACCTTTGTTGTATAATTATAGAAAATTAAGTTTAGTAAATTAATGAGTGGCCTTACTCATTTCATTAGATACCATGTAGCCTAACCTAATAAATTATATAAATCATTTACTTGGTTGTATTTTATTTACTAATTTAATACGTAGAAACTCTGAAAAGTGACTGTATGAGAATTTTTCTTTTAAGTAAAGAATTTTATCTTTCAGCAATCTGTTCTTTTTTTGTTCATTTTCTTTTCTTTTCTTTTTTAGAACCCTACAGCCATTCTTTGAAGGATTATTACCCCGAGATAATCCCAGAAACACTCGTTTTGCCATCAACTTTTTTACTTCTATAGGTCTTGGAGGTTTAACGTAAGGATTATTTTTAGAATTTTATTTTCAATTACAAAATTATCTCATAATTTCCTTCTAAGCAAAATCTAACATTATATTTTTAATTAGGGATGAATTGCGTGAGCATCTCAAAAATACACCAAAGGTCATTGTGGCACAGAAACCAGAAATTGAGCCAAATAATTCCTCCGCCTCCTCTTCCTCTTCCGCGTCCTCCTCGGCAGAGTCCGACTCCTCTGCTTCTGGTTCGGACAGCAGTGACAGCAGTTCAGAGTCTTCCAGTGAAGACAGCGATTCCTCATCCTCCAGCAGTCAGAGCTCTGCCTCAGGTATTGAAACTCATCATCCATCGTGCTCTTTTCTAACAAGTATATTGCTGGTGATGTTTACGATGAGAGAAGTAAATAATTTCATTTTATACTTATTTTAGAGTTCAGTTTTTTAAAAGCCACAATTAATATAAATGATCATCGACCATTGTTGCAGGCTATAGTAAATTTTAACATTTACAATGCTCAGATTACCTTTTGGAAGCCTTTTCATAGAAATGAAGGTATTTCATCGGTAAATATTTATTTGAATGGTGACTGAAATACCATTCATAATGTCTAATCTAGTTGACAGGAGCCTTCCTGATGTTTATGTTTCAATAAATTTTAATTTTTTTAATAGTGACACTTTATGGTAGTTATTGACTTTATCACACATTTAGTGCGTATCTCATAAGTGTACAGCTATATAAAGAGAATGTGCGTTTTTGGCTAGAATACCATAGAAATCATGTGCTCTTAGTGCATCTCAATGAGGGATTTATAATATTGGTGTATCTTTTGGTGACATTAACTTTGATGACTTGGTTAAGATGATATCTGCTGAATTTCTTTTCTGGAAAGATTTTTCTCTGTAAATTAGATTTTGCAGAGAGATAATTTGATGCTATGCAAATCTCTAACTTTCACTCTCCAGTTTTAGCATCCATCTTTGGATCTTGTCTGGAACACTTAATACTGTGGTGTTTGCCAAATGATGCTTTTTCTATTTGTCTCTTTTCTACATTTAGTAGTTGAGTTTCTTCTGTAAGAAAGAGTTGTTCCTTTCCCCCATTTACTTAATAATTTTACACTATATTTTATCACTGTGGACTCATGGATGTTTATTGTTTTCTGTGGGTTTAAGTCCAATACTTTATTTTATTTGCTGTTAAAATCATTTCAGCTTTGGCAATTAGAAGTTCCTTCAAGTTGATTCCTGTGTTCCTTGGACATACCCCTATCCCTTTTCTTAAGCACACTGCCTTCCTTTATTATAGCATCTCAAGTTCAAGATCTTTACCTCCTTTAAGCAGAGATTTTAAATTTATATCCAGCATTTCTAGATGTTCTTCAACTGGTCTACAGCCTTCTCCATTCTACTTGGAACTGGAAGTGCTATAGTAAAGGATTTTTTCAAATGTGCTGTTTTCTGAAAAGTTCTGTGTTGTTTTTGCAGGGTCAGCTCTGCTTTCTTCTCTAATAGTATTTTCATCTCTATTTCAGAGAGGGAGCACTTTTCCCTATAGCCTTAGAAGGTTGGAAGCTTGGTCTTTTTATTCTCATTTCCTGGCTTGTTACACTTCAAAGTATTTTACATATTACATGGCAGCCGGAATTGTGGGACTCTCGGTGTTTTATATTATTAGAGCAAAATTCCATTTGCTCACAGGAAGTTTTCTTGAATTGAAATATGCAAACATTGTTCATTTAACATTCACCTCTTTTAATTCTAAAGAATTTGTTATTTCATGATATCTGTTTTGAGAACAGATGATAACACAGCATGAATTTCTGCAATAAGGAAGCTTGCTGATTCAAAATTAATTTGCCTCATCATACAGTTTCAGTAGAGAGCTTCCAGTTTTATTAATAAAATATTAAATAGCATAAAAGCAATATGAACTGCCCCCAAATTGGAAAATTGTAAAGCAGACACCAAAGAGAGAAGAGATTGCACATTATTATATGGCACAGGTTTTAATGTCAACAAAGCAGTGAGAGCAGTGTCGAGTAGGGTCAGAGGGACATGATTTCGCACAGAGCCAGATGGTTTCTGCTTGGGTAGCTGCAGCTCAGCTGAGTTGTTTGATAGGCACCAGAGAAACAAATCCTTGGTGGCAAACCGACTAACTGTCAAGGGTCGGCATTTGGCCGAGGAAATACAGGTTGGTACAGAGATTTAGGTGGGGTAGGATGAGGGTAGGTGATCTCCTACCCTGTTTTCTTCTTTCTGTACACATATGAATGCAACAGAAATTTTGGTCATCTCAGCATCTTTGATTTATGTACCCAAACTAAGTAACACAGATAAAGCAGTTAAATTTGTTTTATAGCTTAAAATGGTAAGTTATTTTATTGTAATTATTTAACATTTATATTTGTGATTACATCAGTAATGTAAGTTGTTCAAGGCCTTTTTCGAAATCAAGCCATAGTGGCTCATATGAAGCCTGGGATGTATAGCTTACCCTGGCTCCTCCTACTGGTACAGCTGGTGTTTCTCTAATAGTACTGGAGAGCAAAACTTGTTTTTATAGGAAGAAGTTTTTATTTGAAATACATATGTTCATGATGTTAGACAAACCCAGTCATCCCTCTCCCTCTCACCTTTAGGAAGTGATGTTGCTGGTGTGTGTGATCATTAGTATTTTGATTATGTACCAGATCTGACATATTTTGTATCAATAATGCACATGGACTGGAATTTCTGTTTTTGAATAAAATTTTTAAGTGGAAATGTACTATTTTAGTTACTTCATAAAAGATTTTACAACATTTGCTGTCAAGTTCCTGTTCACTATTTTTGAGTCTAATGAAACAGTACTTTGGTAACTAATGCTGACATATTGTATATTCTCAGATATTTTGTGAAATGTTCTGTCATTAGGCTTTTCATTCAATAAATTTAGCTTTGCATCCAGTTTATCTGAATTAGTAAACCTACATTATATTAATGAATGTGATTGTTAAATCATGAAATTAAGATTAAAGTTAAAACTAACTATATTTCATTTTACATGTGCAGCTAAAGCTATAAGAAAGAAGGGACAAGGGAACACCAGAAGCAAAGAAGTAGATAAATTGATCAGGAAACAACAAATAAATGATAGGAAGCAAGAAGAAAGAAGATCAGAGCAAAGGCACCAAGAAACAAGGACTGAAAGAGAAAGGAGATCAGAAAAACTCAGAGATAAAAATTCAAGGGACCCAAATTGGAGAGATCCTATAACAAAATACACTTCAGACAGAGGTGTTCCTTCTGAACGAAATAGTTACAGTAGAGTCGTGAATGATAGAGACCAAGAAATGCATCTAGATTTGGAAAATGAGTATGGTGATCTGAAAAAGAGGAGAGGAGAGAGAAGAAATTCTTTTTCTGAAAATGAGCATAGATACCGAAATAAGGACAGTGAAAAATTTAGAAGAAAAGACAGATCAAAGTCAAGAGAAAAGAGTAGAAAACATTCAGACTCTAGAAGCGATGAAGATAGGTATCAGAATGGTGCTGAGAGGCGATGGGAAAAATCTAGCAGATACTCTGAACAATCCAGAGAATCAAAGAAAAATCAGGACCGGCGGAGAGAAAAGTCTCCAACAAAGCAAAAAAAGTAATTCTACAAAATTACAGAAACTGAACATGCCTTATATTCAGTTGAAACAAATTATTTTTTACATTGATTATCGAACTTTATAGAGAATTGTACAAAGTACTGGTTTGTATTGTACATTTTAAAAATGTTTTCATTTTAATATGGTTTATATAATTGATACATCTCAAGGCTCTCCACATAAAATTATTTGAAAAGTTTCACCAGAGAGGGATGTATTTCTGGCATATATTTTGTTAATAAAATGATTAAATACTTATTGAATCAGTGATTTTTTTCATTGACAGATTTTTTTCTGATAATATTTCCAGTTGTCATAGAACTGTTATAATTTTTACTGACCAAAATATATAAACCATTTCAGTTTAACATTTTTGCATTGTTAATGAGATGCTATGAATCTTCTTGAGGAGTCTCCTTTTTTTTATTAAATAGAGAACTTATTTCAAGTTTTATATTGTGTCTTGAACAAAAGAGGTATATATAATTTTTTTTGCACTAGTGTTTTGCTAAAGTTAGGTCTATATTGGTCTTTAGACAAATACATGGCTATATTATTTATAATTAGGACTTCTCGCATTGATAACAGCTCTTCTTTCTGGACTGCTAAATTAATGTTTACTTGAAATTCTTTGTGACTAGTGCTTTTTCTCAGCCTTGAAGTTATATCACTGTTGGTGAATTACGGTTTTTAATTTTTAATCTGCATTAATATATCATTGGAAAACAAAGTCATAAGAAATGTGAACAGCCTAATTGTGAAATAATTACAAGTTTTTATAAGAATTTTAAGTTTCCATCGTTATTCACCATTTATTATGTGACCATATTATTTATTACTTTTGAAATAAAATATTGCCTCTGAAATTTTAGATTCGTTGACAGACATTTAACCCTACTTACTAAGTAGATTACTTGTGATTGTTCCCTTTAAAAGTTTATAAAATCCATTTTAGCCCATGTCTGGGTTCAAAAATAGTGGGGCCACCATCTTAATGTTTGGCTTTCAGGCATACTCTGATACAAAATGTTTTCCATTTTTGTTGTTTAAAAGCTTGAGTATAAGGAAAAATAAAGTCCATGTAAATGAAGAAATATCCTCTCCTCCTCCAATCCTTTTGCCCCCCTATTCTACTTATTTGGATCTTTTTGCTCCTCACTGTTTTATTTACTTTTAACAAAAGTAGTTAACGAGACACCTAACTACCTTCAAGCAGAAGCATTTCAGTGTGACTCCAATCGGCACGGTGAGGGGAGGTAGGGTGCAGAACTGGACCATCTGCCTTCCTGCCGTGTTCCTGCAGCACTGAATACGATGTGTTCGTGTGCACGGCCTGCCAGTCAGGCAGAATTTCACCTGAATCCTTCTAATATGGAGACAACAAATATGTTGCCTATATTCCCAAGTTCTTACTTTTTAGGATTAGCATTTCTAAAAGATTAGCTGAGTTCTAGATAGTTTGCATACATTCCTCATCATTTTTCAGTTTCTGGGCTTCCTTGCCTTTAACGTTTCTCTGTCTACTACATCCCTAGCCACCTGCTCCCATGGTCCTCCCTTTTACGGTGACTTCACCGTCTGTACCACCTCTGAAATCTCTCCTGTAAGCGCCACATTCTTGACTTTAATACTTTGTGCCATTTTCATCTTGACTCAAGTATTTTTTTCCTAATTCACGACTGCCTCGCACTTTTATCCTTTCATGCATCAACATCTTTAGG
The DNA here is from genome assembly GCF_027574615.1 of Eptesicus fuscus. Classification (NCBI taxonomy): domain Eukaryota; kingdom Metazoa; phylum Chordata; class Mammalia; order Chiroptera; family Vespertilionidae; genus Eptesicus; species Eptesicus fuscus. Next base: position 54,972,707 of record NC_072483.1, on the reverse strand, counting down.
ACCCAGATGCTTCCCCACCCCCCTCACTTTTTTCAAGGTAGTCAGATACTCTGATCTTTCAAATTCTCTCATTCTGTTTATTCCACTGAATGTTTCTTCAGCCAAGTCAACTTTCACGCCAATGATGATATAGAAGATAGCCCAGGGTGACCTCTGGGAAACCTGTTTGCTTAACATACACATCTTAATAGACACACCTCCAAACCCTTCCTGAAACACTGCCAAGTGGTTTTCCTGGCTCTCCTTGTCCTGATCCTTGTGACCCCTCAGCCTTGGATATACGCTCTGCAACTTTTGTTTATCCCCACCCACCTGTTTCTTTTTAAATCTTAAACACCTTTGAATGCATTGCCTGTCTCCAGTCAGAACATACATTTCTTGAAGTTAGTCCTATCTGTGCATTTTATGTTTTCTGCAGATAAAGATAAGGACTAGTTTACCATACCACATGCCTTGTGGAGAGAGGAAACTCGAGTTGCCTTAGTTGTGCATAGGTACACAGAGTCGCACGGGTGTATGCGTGTGCATCCACTGCAGAAAAGCACAAGTCTTTGTGGCTGAAGTGGAGGGGCTTATTTTTAGAAAAAGGTTCATATAGACTCTTACTGTTAAATTTGGGATATTTTTGGCTGACTGCACATTTATGTATGGGTTATCTTACCTATCCCACTTGCTGGCTGTCGACTTTTGGGCAGGTCCTTTAATATGTAAAAGGGTATAACAGTAGTAACTTCCTCAAATAGTGAGTTGGTTGTGGCTTCCTTAGAACGGCCTGGAACTAAGTGCTCAGTGTGCTATTATTTTTTGTTACTGTTTTTATTGTTATTGTCATTGTCATTAAAGCAGATATAGTGCCAGTACATTAGGAATTGCAAGCTCAAATACCTAGAGGGGCCAGGTGAATAAAACAAATGAGACAAATCGAAGTGGGTAGTGAATGGGAGTATCTAAAGGCAGCAAGAGTTGCTCAGCTCTATCCGCTTGTGCCTATAGAAAAGAAAGCTGAAGGTTGATATATCTGCCTAGTTTTCAAGAGATTCATGTTGTAAATGGTAAGAATTCCTTCTTTTTGACAGCAGCGTAGTATTCCACTGTGTAGATATACCACAGTTTTTTAATCCACTCATCTGCTGATGGGCACTTAGGCTGTTTCCAAATCATAGCTATTGTAAATTGTGCTGCAGTGAACATAGGGGTGCATATGTTCTTTCTGATTGGTGTTTCTGATTTCTTGGGATATATTCCTAGGAATATATCTCAACCCGTCTCTTAATATTTGTTCTAGGAGCTGCCACTCTTTGAACTCTGCTATGTAGCAGTACCTAATTTTTGCAGCAACAAATGTTAGGTAAGGGATATCCTAATTTTACAGCCTGCACCCCGGTGTCGGCCCAGCTAACACGTGGCAAAGCCATGACTCCACTGGCCATATTATCCCAGTGACAGGTGAAAGCATGGTTTTCTTAATACTCCCCACACACATCCTGCTGTAGCCAGGCTGGTTACTCAAAGAAAAGACACTGCTCTTCCTCCTCTCTGGATTTCTGCCTCCTTCTTATCCTCTACATGAAAAATTCTTTTCTGGTTGCTTGTCCAAATCTTTACATGAAGAAGGGTGCTCTGATGGAGAACCCAGCAGTAGCTTTTCCTTCTAGAGCACTTGATGCCATTCCAGGCACATGTGGTGAAGGACTTGTTATTAGCACCTGTATATTATACAGTGAGCTCTTTTGTTTTCTATCTTACCCTCTATGTAGATGATACATTTATCAGGGGCAGGAGTTGTGTTTTAAATATTGCCTTTGCCTGCCCCTTGCTAGAGACCAGAGTTTCTTAATTTCAGCACTGCTGACATTTTGGGTCAGTCCATTCTTCATTGTGGGGGCTGTCACGGGCATTATAGAATGTTCAGCATTTGCTAGATGCCAGTGGCACCAATCTTCCAGTCGTGACTATCAAAAGTGGTCTCTGTCTATTGCCAAATATGCCCTCAGAGCAAATCTATTCCTATGTGACTACCACTGCCATGGACCTAGCACTTAGAAAACATCTTCAGTGGACCACAGCGATGGTGCTTGTTCTGTGAGCATCACTGTGTCCACTCATTTGGACTCCATTGTTTTCTTATATTGCCCTCTTGTATTTGTGAGGGCAAGATTTTGTTTTAAACAAAGAACCCATCATTTAATAGCGTGGTGGACAGTGATATTTCAATGCTTTTTGGCAAAATATCCTGATATCTAAGGGGATGACATTCTGATTGACATTTTAAGAGGTAGGTTTTCTTCAAATTGAAGCATGATTGGCCTATTAATATAATTGTCTCATGTAGGTTCTGATTCTCACTGTAGCTGTTTATTATAACTAACTCATTTTCAAAATGGAAAACAGCCAGCTGAGAGTATTGTATTATTTTTAATCCTATACTAGATAATTCAATTACTCAATATCCAAACACCTTACTTTTTGATCAAACACCAGGGACAGTCAAGTGGTTATTAAAGTGAATAAAGTAGCCATTTAATGAGTAATTTCATGTATTACATGACCTAAAAGATTGGGCAAATGGGATTGAATCTGCTGTGAGTTCACTTCCATCCTCGAACATGTGTGTCTGGTATGAATTAGGAGTCCTTAGGAGTCCCATGCTTTATACAGTGCCTTGTTTTGCTTAACCCAATATCTTCCCTTCCCTAGCATTACTGTTATGACTAATACACGTGAAGCCCTTGTGGGGGCTGTGCTGAACATTTGCTGTTTTTGTCTGAGGATTATTCCTTCTCTCTGAACCTGCCAACGAAAGTCCTTCCTGGCCTGGCCATACATAGTGCCTGATCGCCCTGGGCAAGGTAATGGGTTCCGGAGTGTGCATGTGACTTAATCTGGGCCACTCAGGGCTCTTCCTCAGTAGTTTCTCAGTCTAGAACACGGGACACAGGGCCATGTTGGAGGGCACACAGACCAAGAAGGGTGTTCACTGAAGCTGGAGCATGCACTGTGGAAAAAGCTCATCCGTAGAGAGGGTCAGTGCAGCCCAAAGGAAACAGCCCAGTTGGAGGAGAGTCCTAAAACTTTTGTTTGAGCTCCTCAATTGAATTTGCTGAAGCTAGACTTCTCAGTTTAGTGACACTGTTCTCCTTAAGCTTCTTGATTTGGATTCGCGGCACTTGGACAAAAAGCATCCATATTAATCCAGGGTAATTCCCATGGATGCACAGGTTGGAATCATGTGGGTGGTGAGGACACCTGTTCCCACCTTACTGTACTTTCGCTTACATACTTGTTCTTGCAGCCCTTTCTTTAGATGATAGATGGAAATGGCCTGTGAAAAACAATACAACAAAGGACTTTTGGTGGCTCTTAATTGTGGAAACATCTAAGTCAGTGATTTTAAATGAGGTTAATTTTATTCTAGTGATTTTAAATAAGGTTAATTTTAAGTGGGGTTAATTTTATTACTAATGCTCCATTTAAAAAATAACAGAGAATCTCAATTTCCCTAAAACACTCTCCTCAGAGCTTGAATTGTATTGCACAGATGCAGCAGTTCAGTTCACAAGCAAAAACTGGTTTCGTACTACCAGAGAAAAGGACTAAATGAAGCTATTTTGGGAGCAGTAATACCTTCTTAAAACCACGAAGATACTTGAGCACATTACCTTAACAACTAATGTATTCTCCTGATCATTTACAATATGAAATACTGAACAGTAAGAACACTGCGAACATTTTTAATCTTCTTACACAAAATAAATGTAGTCTGAAAATCCCATTATACACAAATACATGCAGAGACTCTTCCTTGAAATACAGAAAAAAAAAAAGTGAAATGTATATTGCCACAATTCCTTAAGTTTTGAGAACAGTTTTGCTCTTGTCCTGAATATGATTTTTGTCCATAAAAGGAGAAAATGAAACTCTTAGGGATAGTTATCCAAAGAGGGGAAATAGAGGAGGGAAATTGTGTTTGCGGTTAATGAGACATGGTGCACTGCTAGCCTGGGCTGGAGGCAAGTACTGGTAAAGTGATTGGAGACGTGGGAGGCACCAGAGAGAAGACAGTTACTGATGAGCCATTTCCTACTGTAGATACTTTTTGGAGGTCAGAAGTTCAATTTTACGTTCCGTTGTTTACATGCCTTTGTATATCCAGGTTCAAATCTAAAATCTCTTGTGGGTGCTCCATAAGCATTTGATGAATGAATGGGGAAACAGATCAGTGTATTGCTAGGCAGAATAGTTTGGAATACTTTGGGATTCTTCATGTTTTATGAAATTTTAAATGCAGGATCAACTACTATCAACCTAGTTGGAATCCTAATGTAAGTATTTTATGTTAGAGTAAGAGAAAGTAGAAGGTAAGTATGCATTAGCTTAAAACCTAGGCACCAAAATGAAGATAAAATCCTACCTAATAAAATGGTAATATGCAAATTGACCACACCTTCACCACGCCCACCAGCCAAAAGCCACACCCACCAGCCAATCAGGGCGAGTATGCAAATTACCCAACAAAGATGGCGGTTAATTTGCATACGCTGAGGGAGGGAGGAGTGAAGACTGAAGACAACTTAGAAGGAAGAGGGAGGAAAAGCGGAAAGCAAGGTGGCTGCCAGAGGGAAAGCCCGGGTGGGGTGGAGCGGGGCGGAGCGGGGTGGGCGGCAGCGGTGCTCAGGTGCAGGTGCGGCGGCAGCAGCAGCGCATGCGGCCGAAGCGGCCGCTTGCAGGGTTCTTCCTGCAAATGGGCTACTAGTATATTTAGAACTGTGTTAAAGGAAAAAATGCATAGAAGTGGTGGGAGTATAAATGGGTAAAATCTGTTTAGAAAATTGTTTGACCGTTGAATATCCATGTTCCCTGTGAGCCAGCAAGTCGACTCCTGGGTGCCCAACAGAAGAATGGAACTTCATGTTGAATAGGGGAGGGTGGGTAAAGGGTACAAACTTGCAGTTACAAGATGAATAAAGTCTGAAGATTTAATGTATAACATGGTGGCTATAGTTGATAACACTGTGTTATATAATCAAAATTTGCTAAGAGAAAAGAACATAAATGTTCTCTCAAAAAGAAAAGGGTAAATATGTGAGGTGATAGAAGTGTTTATTAACTTTTTGGGGGGATATCTTGTCACAATGTATACATACATATATTAGTACCTTTATCTTACAATTTTATTTGCCAATTATCCTATATAATAAAGGTGTAATATGCAAATGGTCATTACGCCATGAAGCGTAATGACTGACCACATAACGACCAGATCACGGATCAGCAGGAGGGTGGGGCAGCGAGCTACAAGCAGGTGGTGGAGAGCTACAGGAGGGGGCAGGACAGCAAGCTATGAAGGGGGGTTGGGGGGCAGGGGGCAGAGGGAGCTACAGGAGGGCGGGGCAGCGGGCAGAGAGCTACAGGAGGGCAGCAGCGAGCTACTGGCGAGCTACTGGTGCATGGATTTGTGCGCAGGGCTACTAGTACTCAATAAAGCTGGACAACAACAACAACAAAACACTACATGCTCAGTTCCTAGGTTCCTGAACAGTAAGAACACTCTGAACATTTTCAATCTTCTTCCTTCCCAAAAGAAATACATACAAATGTGCACCAAAAGACATGTATGAGTATTTTCAGAACAGCATTATTCTAATAGCCAAAAATTGGAAACAACCCAAATGTGCATCAATAGTAGAATGGACAAATAAATTTGTGTCTTGTCCATGCAATGAAATACTATACAGAAAATAAATTATAAAACCACAGCTATATTCAGCATCATTAATAAATCTAATGTGCATATGTTGAACAAAAGAAGTCAGACCCAAGGGAACACACACTATATGAGCCCAACTACATGAAGTAGGAAAACAGGCAAAACTAATGTAGTCAGAATAGTGGTTAAGATTGGGAAGGAGAAGGGGATGATGCTAGGAGAAGGGCTAAATGGAGTTACTGAAGTGCTGGTATAGTTCTATTTGCAGACATAGGTGCTAGATACACATGGTTCTTCATTTTGTGCTAATGTGTTGAATTGTAAGTCCTTAGGTCTGTACACTTTCTGTTCAATAGCAAAAACAAGTTAAAAGAAAAAAAAAGATACAAATATTTAAAATCTATAAAAAGTTGACCTTCTTTCCAACTCAAATACAGCTGTAATCATTGCCTCTTTACTATAAACAAAGATGCATGATGGAGGAGATAACATCATGGCCACAAATTTCTCTAATCTCTCCCTGCATGCCCCTTATCATTCAGAGGTATGCTCTATTACTCCACCATTAGGACCAAAAGAGAAACCCAACACTGAATCTGAGTTTTTATTTGAACACTAGTTAGAATTTCAGCCCTTTTACAATAGGAATATATTTTTACATCTCTGCGAGAGGTTTGAATCTGGGTATATATCACTTGCTTTGGTCAATGGATCATTAACAAACATGATGCACAGGGATGCTGGAATAGGTCTCGTTCATGGGGCTTGGCCTCTCCTGATGCTGAAAATCTTTCTTCCCCCAAGTGCATGGGCCCAGGCTAGCTTGCTGGTTAAGAGGCCAGGGCCATTCCCCTGGCCCACACAGAGCTGACTGCCACATGTAAGTGAGCCCCTACCCTCGGCCCATCAGCCTGCTAAGCACCAGACATGAGTGAGCCCTGGCCTGTCTGGCATAGGCCAGAAGAACTACCATGCCAACCCTCAGACTTTAAGAATTAATTAATGTTTTCTCTTTCAAGCCACTGGTTTTGGAGTAGTTTGCTATACAACAGAAGCTAATTGATATGCATAATGATCCCTGAACTTTTTTGCAAAGCAACATAACCCCATATACTATTACACAATTAATAAATGCTTTGAATTAGTGATGGAGATTTCTTCTTGTTCTTTTATCCTAAGTAGTCAGTTTTACAACATAAATCCCAATATTTCATTTCACACATGTTAAAATATTATAAATGTCTGTTGCCTTGTTTTATTAAGGCGTTTTGTTTTGTTTTACTATACCAACCTCTGAAAGCTCTTGGAATGACCTTCAAATATGTTAAGGTTTTCCCCACAAACTGTCTTCTATCTATTTAGAAAATAATAGTCAAAACTATTCTTCAGCACCTGCATCAACTTTTTATTTAAGGGAAATATTTTCTGTCAGAGCAATGTTGAACAAATTTACTATGGAGGGTTGTGATTATCCTTTCCTTTAATCCTTTAAAGAAAGACCTCTCCTTTTGGGGCATATCTCTTTTTTTGGGGGGGAGGGGAAGGGCATATCTTAAGAATATCTCTTGATCCCTAACAACCCTATGACTTCAAGTGAAACATAAAGAAGAAAGTCCAGGAAAAGTTGCATGCCTTTCTTGCAATGAAGTAAAACTGTCAATAATTTTTTTCCCCTCACTCAAATATATGTTTATTAATTTTTAGAGAGAGAGAGAGAGAGAGGAAGGAGGAGAGAGAGAGAAACATTGATCAGTTACCTCCTGTAGATGCCCCAACTGGAGATCAAACCTGAAACCCAAGGTATTTACCCTGACCAGGAATTGAATCCGTAACCTTATGGTGTATGAGATGAAGCTCCAACTAACTGAGCCTCCTGGCCAGGGCAGACTGTCAATAATTTTAATAACGTCCTTAACTTTAAAAAACTGGTGGCTTCTAATATGAGTTTTTAGGAGAATCCTACATAATCAATTAGATCTGTTGACTCTACCATTGTAGGTCATATTCCTATCTCTTGGTCCCTGTCCCTCTGAGGTGTATTATTGATCAGAGGTACAGGATTAGGGAGATTGGTGAATGTGACCTAAAGAAGAAAACCTACCCTGGTACATGCTCTACGGATGGAGGTTCAATAGCAACATTTATAAACAACTCTTATCAAGAGTTATTTCTCAGCCCTAGCCAGTTTGGCTCAGTGGATAGAGCGCTGGCTTGCAAACTGAAAGGTCCTGGGTTTGATTCCAGCCAAGGGCACATGCCCAGGTTGTGGGCTTGATTCCCAGTAGGGTGTGTTCAGGAGGCAGCCAATCAATGATTGTCATCATTGATGTTTCTATCTCTCCCTATCCCTCTCTGAAATCAATAAAAAACATATTAAAAAGTGTTATTTCTCAGAGAATGCTGTTATCTCTATTCTTGCTATTTCTATTGGTCCCAAGTACTTTAAACTTGAAAAGGATAAAGACAAGCTTAAGTAGTAGATATTTTGACATATTAACTGTTGTTGTTTTTCTCTTTCTCTCCCATCGCTTTCTATTACCCTTTTCTGTGTGTAAGTTGTTAGTCTGAATTGTCCTCAATGGGAGTTGCCCCAGTAGAAACAGAACACAGATACTTGGAAGAATATGTGATGAGAAGGAATTATCCCTCCCCTCTAAGATAAACACTCTCTGACTTTAAGGGAGAACAGAGAGCCCTGTATAAACTAGAAATGAGGTAAGGAATCCTGCACCTTGCTGCTCTTTCAGGTTTCCTGGGAAGGTGACAAGCCTGCAGGATGTTTTTATTTTTTATTATTATTTTTTATTATTTTTCCTTTATTGATTAAGGTATTACATATGTGTTCTTATTCCCCGCCCCAGTGCCCCCCCGACTCCCCCTACTCATGCCCTCATGCCCCTGGTGTCTGTGTCCATTGGTTAGGCTTATATGCATGCATACAAGTCTTTTGATTGATCTCTCCCCCTTACCCCAACCCTCCCCTACCTTCCCTCTGAGGTTTGACAGTCTGATCGATGCTTCTCTGTCTCTTGATCTGTCTTTGTTCATCAGCTTATGTTGTTCATTATATTCCACAAATGAGTGAGATCATGTGATATTTATCTTTCTCTGACTGGCTTATTTCACTTAGCATAATGCTCTCCAGTTCCATCCATGCTGTTGCAAATGGTAAGAATTCCTTCTTTTTTTTTTTTTTACCACAGCATAGTATTCCATTGTGTAGATGTACCACAGTTTTTTAATCCACCCATCTGCTGATGGGCACTTAGGCTGTTTCCAAATCTTAGCTATGGTGAATTGTGCTGCTATGAACATAGGGGTGCATATATCCTTTCTGATGGGTGTTTCTAGTTTCATAGAATATATTCCTAGAAGTGGGATTACTGGGTCAAATGGAAGTTCCATTTTTAATTTTTTGAGGAAACTCCATACTGTTCTCCACAGGGTTCCTTTTTTTCCCCGCATCCTCGCCAGCACTTGTCGTTTGTTGATTTGTTGATGATAGCCATTCTGACAGGTGTGAGATGGTACCGCATTGTTGTTTTGATTTGCATCTCTCAGATGATTAGTGACTTTGAGCATGTTTTCATATGTCTCTTGGCCTTCCTTCTGTCCTCTTTCTGTTTTTATTCCACCACTGCACTGGAGAGTATAGTAGAAATGTCCAAACAAGGAGCAGACAAAAGAATCTTAAGAAGCCATATACTAGTAAATTCTTCCAAGACTCAACTAGGAGACAAGTAACCAAAAGATTTTTCTGTGAATAGAACTGAAAACCTGTGGATTTGTGGTTTGGGGCCTCCCGAGAGAAAGAAAAAGGCACAGCGGCAGATACGGTGTGAAACCCACTAGGAGCTAGATGAAAACTCAGACGTTGCAGGATTTCCCAGCATAGAAGGGCAGTGATAACTGAAATGCTCCAAGATGCGCCCATGACAATCCAGAATGAGAAACTCACTCTAGGGGAGAAAATGAGGAGCAAGGAAACCATGACTTCACTAGATTCACCTCAAATGGACCGTGTTAACTTTTCTGCCACTAAACAGAATGATTTCCAAACAGAGAGTTGTTGGATGCAAATAGGATTAACATCTTTGGATCTAGAATAGAGAGGTTGTATACTAGTATATAACACAGTCAGATCATAACAAGCATTGTAAACTGTGCTGGGGGAGCCATTGAAGGGCTCCAAAGCTAGTTATCAGCTCTCTGCTTTAGGGATTACCCCCAGCAGTGTGCAGAGTGAATCGGAGAGCAATCAAGATGAGAGGAGGGAGCCCCTGTGACAGGGTTGGATGGTGGAGAGACATTGGCAGGACGAGGAGGATTCCCAATTGAGGGACTTGCTTAGGGTAATGTTCACTTACATTAGACATAATCTCTATGACAGTGCATGAAATGTCTATTATATTGAAAGTAACTTCATTAAGAAAAGATTGAAGACCCCTGAGATCAAAGCCAAGCTAATGTAATCAAAGTCCTCCCTGGAGACAGGAGAGTAGTAATGAACTTCTCTGAAGAATTTAATATAGTATAGGATTTTAGAGTCTTAGGTTACTTAAGTACTTATTCTAGCTCTTTTGTGTCCAGTTGGGATGTAGGACATAGAAAGTCACAAGAAAGCATCACATCTACCTTAACAACAATCTGGATAACTTGCAAATTCATAGTGGGTCCCCCCCCCCCCCCCCCCCCCGGCAGCTATGGGCACAGAAGAGAGTTGAGGATGCAAAGAAACCTAATGAATTACAATTCAAAAAGTAAGAGATCTACAGATGCTCTGTCCTTGGTAGGACAGCTGGAGGAGGGGGAAGCTGCCACCAAAGCAGTTAAGAAAATGGCTAAGCTTTTCGCACATTTTTTAAAGGCTGAGTAAAGGCCTGTGTAATGAATGATTCACAAACCCTAAGATCTCCATACACCATTTTCTCTCACCCATCAAATCTTTTCCACAAGCCTTCCCTGAGTCACTACTAGAAATACTGGGGAAAAGGCAGGAAAATGGAGAGATTTAACCCCAACCTTTAAAGGTTTTCCATATAGGTGTTTTGGTTACACAGGTGTATGCATTTATTAAATTTGATTGACCTTTACACTTAATATCTGTGTATTTCACTGTATATGATTATACCTAAATAAGTAAGACTGGAAACCAAAAGAATACTGATGATGATTTAGACCACTTAAAAATTGCAAGCTAAACTATACTTTTAAAATAGGAAACAGATTTCACACTTAAGCATATTACATGATAGCTTATTTTTTATATGTATTATAAAAACCGGAGCAACTTCCAATGAGATTTTTTTTTAATGTTATATCATTGTTTCGCTTAAATGATTTTGTGAACTATAATTCTATAGTAAGTCGAATACAGGACTTTAAATATGTATTTTGCTTTCCTCTTTAGGATATTATCATTTAATCATTCAACTAGTGATTAAATTATATTGAAGCCTAAGTAAATTCTCTAACAACCCACCAGTACCATTGCGTCTCTTACCATAAAGCCTTACTCTAACCCCCTCTTTCTATAAACATATTAAGGCAAACATTAAATCAATTTTATCTTTGCCACAGACTCTGTCGGAGACACATTTAAATCTCAGCAGTCTTATTATAATTTTACCAGTCCCAGGTGTCTAATTAATTTATCATTAAATATAATTAAGAAACAGAACTAAGTCAGTGTAAGAACCTGTATAAATTCCAAAGAGAAATTAAAAAGCTTCCTAAATAAATAAATAAAAAAATAAATAAAAAGCTTCCTTAATTCATTGGACATTTGATATGTTTTTACCCACCAGAGAGAAAACAGAACCCAGAGGAGCCGCTCCACGTTGGTATATGGCATTTAAAAAAATGTGTCCATCTATAATAATAGAAGCATAATATGCTAATTAGACCGGATGTCCTTCCAGGTGAAGCCAGGGCTGCGAGGGAAGCCCGGGTCCCACGTGCCAGAGGGAAGCTGGTGCCGGCAGCCAGAGGAAGGAAGGCCTACTCTTGCATGAATTTCATGCATCAGGCCTGTAATTTGTAAATAAAAGACAAGTTCCTAGATAATAGGATATCTGCATTTCCTATTTTATGCAAAGGTATTTATCATGTTGGAAAAACATATGCTTTTCTTTTTTAAGTGTATTTATCATTATATTTTTATTGAAAACTAGAGGCCCAGTGCACGAAATTCATGCACTCGGAGTAGGGGTCCCTCGGCCCAGCCTGCGCCCTCTCTCAGTCTGGGAGCCCTCAGGGGATGTCCAACTGTCATGGAGGCAGGAGAGGCTCCTGCCACTGCTGCTGCACTCACCAGCCGTGAGCCCGGCTTCTGGCTGAGCAGCGCTCCCCCTGTGAGAGCGCACTGACCACCAGGGGACAGCTCCTGTGTCAAGCGTCTGCACCCTGGTGGTCAGTGTGCATCATAGTGACCGGTTGTTTTGCCATTCAGTCTATTTGCATATTAGTCTTTTATTATATAGGATTTAATAGTTTCATATAAGAAATATTCGAAGTATCAGAAAAGTTGGAAAAGTAAAAATACTCAGTCTCATGACTCCAATGCAACTACATTTAACCCTGTGAAGCATTCCTTTCAAGCTACTAAAATGTTTTTTATCAAATATTGACAGCATAAAAAAGTATTTATAATCTACACTAATAAAAGAGTAAGATGCAAATTGACCATACCTTCGTGATGCACACCAGCCAATCAGGAGTGAATATGCAAATTAACCCAACAAAGATGGTGGGTTAATTTGCATATGCAGGCACCAAGCGGCTGGGGGCGGGGCAGGACACAGGCATTCTGCACCGCCCCAGTCACTCCAGGCCTTTGGGCGTGTGGGAAGGTGGAAAGGCGGCTCCGGGCCGGAGCGAACGCGGTGCTGGCAGCCAGGGGAAGGAAGGCCTATTCTTGCACAAATCTTCATGCATCGGACCTCTAGTATTTTTAAAAGCATACAGAACAACAATAAAAAGGAACACTTGTGTACCCATTGCCAAGCTTAATAGATGTTACCAGTATATTTAAAGCCTTCCATACCCACATAATCCAATTCTTCTCTCCATGAAATGATTTTGCAAACTATAATTTAGGTAACTAATATTTTCTAAATGTAATATTTATCATTTCCATGCTTTTATTTATGGAAATGATAAATATTAAATTTAGAACATTAGTTTACCACATATGCTCTCCTCCTAATAATTCTATCATCTCTCTTAACCTCTCTTACATATGCTATTTCTTTGATTCTTTTTGCAATATCCTGGATATTTTCTTTAGATATGCCTTCTGATTTTCCTAATTCTGTGTCTAATAATCTGTTTAACATATTCACTAAGTTTTTTATTTCCATTAATTAATTTCTTTTTCTAGAAGTTCCATTTGTTTCTTCAAATCTGTTTTCTCTTCTATTTTAATAGATTCTCATTCTGTTCTCATATTTACAATTTTCTCTTTAATTTTTGAAAATAGATTTAACTTGTTTTCTTTTTTGTGCCTAGCTTAAATATGTAAGGCTTTGGCAAGTCTGAGTTTGCTCTCTATTGTTTCTTACTGCCTTGTTTTCTTGTGTGTTATTTTCTTTTTTAAATGTGAGCTAATATTTTTTACTTGTGTTAATTTTTGAGGCTGAGTTATAAGTGTGTATATTACATCAGTCAGAAGCATGGGGATAGTATCAACTGGGACCACTTTTCAATTTTTTTAAAATATATTTTTATTGATTTCAGAGAGTAAGGGAGAGGGAGAGAGAGAGAGAGAGATAGAAACATCAATGATGAAAAGAGAATCATTGATTGGCATGCCTCCTGCATGCCCCCTACTGGGAATCAAGCCTGCAACCCAGGCATGTGCCCTTGATGGGAATCGAGCCTGGGACCTTTCAGTCTGCAGGCTGATGCTCTATCCACTGAGCCAAACCAGCTAGGGCGACCACTTTTCAATTTTGATTGGAAGTTTTATGGGCCATAGTGCTAGTATAAGTTTTAGGCCCTCAAACTTCCATGAGAGTAACCTTGTGGTTAAATTTTCAGGGATGATATTTTGCCATTCACACTTCATCCTATCATCAAGTTTGTTTCCTTGATGATTCCTTCTGTGGAATAAGCTTATTTCCACTTACCTCTTATTCTCAGCATCTTGGCTTTACGTGGCGCCTAAAATTAGACTCTCTAGCTTCTAGAGACCCTAATCTTTGTGTTTAGTAATATGTTGGTAAATGCTTAAGGACTGGCCCTCCAGAAAAAAGGAGTCCCTGAATTGCCAATTCCTGTGTTATAAATACTCACATGGCTGATTGCAAGCTACCAACACGATGCCATTGAACATGAGGTGGGAAGAGACATGTATAGCCAGCCCTGGGGCTGGCTGCAGGCAGCTCTATCACACACGGCTTACATGTCACGTGGCTGTGAAAACTGAGGATAATTTCACTAGGGTTTGGCATATCCCTCGAGTGAATGACAGTTGAATAACTAATTACCTCCTTGCATTTCCTCTTCAACTTTGTCTTAGGTTTATCTATATCTCTACCACCTTGCAATATGTTTTAAAAGGAGGGGTTTGATTTATTTGTTTCATTTTTATTTTGACCCAGAATTTGTTTTTAGCAAAAGGGCTGTTTAGTGTACCTTGTCAGCCTAATTGCCAAACATAAAAATTCTTCTCTTTGTTTCTTTCTTCATTTAAAAAAAATACAATGTATTGTTTTTATTTTGTAATTGTAAGGATGATACAGTTTAATGTTAGGAAACTTGAGAAATATACAAAGTACAAAGAAGAATATTAAAATAATTCATAAACTCATAACCCAGAGCTAAATACTGATAACATTTTGGTGCATATCTTTCCCATCTTTATATTATGTGTGTGCATGTGAATATCTGTGTGTTTTTATCTAGTTTCCATCATACCGTATCTCTCATTTTATAATCTGGCTTTTATTTCTTTATAATATTTAATGAATATTTTTATGTTATTAAATATTCCTCTACAACCCATTTTTATGGCTTCATGGTGTTCTCTTGCATGAGTGAACCATAATGCTGATCATTTGTATTATTTCTAAGTCTTCACCATTATAAGCAATGCTGAAATGAACTTAAAAGGTGTGCATCTGGCCAGTTCCTGGGGGCAATGAATTCTTTTCCCCATCCTGGATTTGAGGCAATCTTCCTCTATGGTGTTAGGCCATTTTTCTCTTTTCTTATTTCTGCTTTGCTCAGCTGTATCTCATTCTGCAGTAATTCAACTTTTGCCTGCTGTATCTCCAATTCTTCATGGTTAGTAATCCTTTCTACATCTATATTTTTGCTTTGTCAGCCAAACATATTAACCATTTAAGAAATGGTACCATGAAGGGATATATATATATGTGTGTGTGTGTGTGTGTGTGTGTGTGTGTGTATTTAGTACAGTTTTTTTTAAAAGACCAAAGGAAAAGTCTGCTGTCTTTTTTTCTAGTTCTGTGTTCTCCAAAATCAATTTTGCTCCTAGATATTGATGACTCTATTAATTATTGATGTAACCCCCTTATAACTATCAAACGTATTGCTTCCCATCAAATGGAGATATTGCCAGCCCGCGGTGTCCGTCTTTGGCAAAAGTGTAGGGAGACAGCAGAGCAGACACACTCAGGGAAGCCGGTGTTTGCAGCAGGAGTCATCAGCTTGTGAGGAATTACAGTGAAGGTCAGTCCTTTCTCACTGAACACTCTTCATCTCTCCGACTGCCTGTGACTTGTTGTGATTGAATATCTTCTTGGATGAATCATCTATCAGGAAAGGGCAAAGCAAGAGGAAGTGAAGGAATGGCTCCAGGTTGACCCCTAGGAATGAATAAAATATTTAAGAGAATACAAACTTGAAGTAGGAAAAGTCGGTGACGTTTCCCAAGAGATTTGTGGTTAAAAAAAAAGAGAGAGAGCACGTTCGAGACAGTAATTTTTAATAATTAAATAAGAATGGGCTGTGGAATGGCTCTTATAGTCAAGCTACTTCTCAGAAAGTCAAGTTGTAGAAATAAAAGTAACTACTTCTCTAATGGAAATGGTTGGCAATCTCATATGAAATCAGAGGCTATGTACATGTCAGGCTTTATTTCTAGAAGGATTACAGATAATACTTTTAGACTGAATTTAAGTTTCTCTCCCCCAGGTGAGTGAAATATCTAGGAAGACTCTCTCCTATCAACCTACTTCTCCCCTATTCCATAGTAAATATTAAATTATCCATCAGTCATATCCCCAATGTTCAGTCCCTTGTATTCAGATACATAGTATATAACAATGACATATATTTTCTATTTCATCAATTCTCGTTCAGCCTTTACCCAGATGCAAAACTAATTTTGTTAATATCACTTGCCCTAGCTAAGTTTTGTTGTAACAGTGCAGTAGATGATAAGAACATAGTTTTGTAGACAACTTGTATTTGAATCCTAGTCTGTCACTAGTATCTTTGTGACCTTAGTCAAATTGTTTAATATTTATTTCGTTTCTTTATTTGAAAATGGGTTCATGTGATGAAGCCTACTTCACAGGTTACTGCCAGGATTAAATGAGATAATATATGTAAAGTGCTTAGTACATTACTAGGATAAATGGGCTAACTACCTTATTAACCATAAACATCTATTTTAATAGTTACACTCAATTAAATTCATCTAGTATTTATTTAGTACTTATGTATGAAGCTAAGGTTTGGAAAACTAGAAGAGTATATGGCACATTTTTTTAAATGTATTTATTTTTAATAAAATTTATATATTTAAGGTATATAGCATACTGATTTGATAATTATATATGAACTAGAGGCCCGGTGCACGAAATTCGTGCACGGTGGGGGGTTGTCCCTCAGCCCAGCCTGTACCCTCTCCAATCTCGGACCCCTCAAAGGATGTCTGATCCTAGGGATCGGGCCTAAACGGGCAGTCAGACATCCCTCTCATAATCCAGGACTGCTGGCTCCCAAGTGCTTGCCTGCCTGCCTTCCTGATTGCCCCTAACTGCTTCTGCCTGCCAGCCTGATCACCCCCTAATCACTCCCATGCCAGCCTGTTTGCTCCCAACTTCCCTCCTCTGCTGGCCTGGTCACCCATAACTGCCCTCTCCTGCAGGGTTGATCACCTCCAACTGCCCTTCCTTGCAGGCCTGATCCCTCTCAACTGCCCTCCCTTGCAGGCCTGGTCCCTCTCAACTGCCCTCCCTTGCAGGCAGGGTGCCTCCCAACTGCCCTCTCCTGCTGGCCATCTTGTGGTGGCCATCTTGTGTCCACATGGGGGCAGGATCTTTGACCACATGGGGGCAGCTATATTGTGTGTTGCAGTGATGATCAATCTGCATAGTTCTCTTTTATTAGATAGGATAGAGGCCTGGTACAGGGGTGGGGGCCAGCTGGTTTGCCCTGAAGGGTGTCCCTGATCAAGGTGGGGTTCCCTTGGGGCATGGGGCGGCCTGAGCGAGGGGCCTGTGGTGGTTTGCAGGTGGGCCACGCCCCCTGGGACGCAAGTGGAGACCCTGGTATCTGGAATTTATTTTCCTTCTACAACTGAAACTTTGTAGCCTGGAGCAGAGCCAAACCTGGGGCTCCCTCTGAGGCCCGAATCCATTTGTGTTGGGGTTATAATTGAAACTTTGTTGCCTTAAGCGGGTGGGCCCGGCCAGGGTGTGCAGAAAGCTTTGCTTCCCCTGTTGCCAGCGGCAACCCTGGCCTGCTCTCTCATGCTCCATTCTGCCGCCATTTGTTTGAATTTGTTCACCTTCTATAATTGAAACTTTGTAGCTTGAGTGGAGGCTTAGGCCTGGCAAGGGCAGGCGGAAAGCTTGGCTTCCTCTGTTACCTAGGAAACCTTGCTCTCTGTGGCTGTAGCCATCTTGGTTTGGGTTAATTTGCATACTCGCTCTGATTGGATGGTGGGCGTGGCTTGTGGGCGTGGCTTCTGGGTGTGTCGGAGGTGTGGTCAATTTGCATATTTGTCTATTATTATATATGATATATATTATATATACATATAGTGAAATGATTACTACAATCAAGCTAATGAACGTATCTCCTCACATTGTTACCCTTACTTTTTTTTTGTAATGAGAACACCTAAAACCTACTCTTTTAACAAATTCCCATTATTTAATACAGTATTATTAACTGCAATCATCATACTGTACATTAGTTCTCCAGACTTATTCATCCTACATACCTGTAACTTTGTACCCTCTGACCAGTATCTCCCCAGGGGTCCCCCTCCTGGTCCCTGGTAACCATCATTCTACTCTCTGCTTCTATGTATTTGACTGTTTTAGGTTGTACATATTTGTGAGATTGTGCAATCTTTTTCTTTCTGTGTCTGGCTTATTTAACTTAGGCTAGTGTCTTCAAGATTCATTGCAAATGACAGGATCTCATTCTTTTTTGAGGCTGAATAATATTCTATCATATCTATCACAATTTCTTTATTCATTCATCGATGAACTTTTAGGCTGTTTCCATATTGTGATAATGAGAAATGATGCTGCAATGAACAGGGAGGTGCAGAGACCTCTTGGCCGTATTGATTTCATTTTCTTTAGGTATATCCAGAAGAAGGATTGCTGGATCATCTGGAAGTACTATTTTTAGTTGTTTGAGGAAACACCATACTGTTTCCTTAATAGCTGTATTCATTTGCATTCCCATCCACAGTGTATAGGGCTCTCTTTCTCTACATCCTCACGAAAAATTATCTCTTATGTTCTTTTGATATTACATATAAGCCTACCTTCATGAAGTTTACAGTGTAGTTGAAGAACAAATTTTATACATTTTAAACATGCACATAACAATATAAAGCAGTATATAATCAAAACATGGTACACATTAAAAATCTTTGATTTAGAAAACGGAGTGACATTTTATGGGCTGGAAAAGTGGGAAGGTCTTTCAAAGGAGACTTAACACTCATAATTATTCTCAGAATGCAGTAAGCAAGAGCTCAGGCTTTGGAGTCAAATAGTGATGATTTGAATTCTGACTCTGCCACCTCTACCTGTGTGATCTAGGACAGATTATTTAAATTCCTTATGCCTCAGTTCTCGAAATGAGACATGATTAGTGGAGTTCTTTTTTCCCCCCAAATCCTTATCTGAGGATATCTTTTCCATTAATTTTTAGAGACAGTTGAAGGGAGAGGCGGGGGAGAGAGAGAAACATCGATGTGAGAGAGACACATTGATTGGTTGCCTCCTGCATGTGCCCCAACTGGAGCCAAGGATTGAACCTGCAATCCAGGTACATGCCCTTGACTGGGAATCAAACATGTGACCCTTTGGTGCATGGGCCGGCACTGTAACCACTGAGCATACTGGCTAGGGCTGATTAGTGGAGTTCTTTACCATGGTGGGTAGCTACTTTATAAATGTGGTGGTGGCAGTAAGAAATGCTGTAAATGAATAGGGCTGAGAACGAACACAACGATCAATTTTTAATGCACCCCTATTTTGTTATTTATGTACTTGATATAATTTTAAAGGAAGCAGTCAGGAGTTTAATAAATACCCTTTGAAGATTGTGATGAGCATGCTTTATTTGCTATATTTTATTGAACTCTTTAATTATATACCAAAGATTTTTCAGGATAAATTATTAAATTTAAGTAAGTTTCAGAGCTAAAAGACATCATGAATCATAATTCTTTATAGGGTATACAAATTTTTCAAAACCTTCTGTACCATAATGTTAATTTTAAAATCAATTTATTTTCTAATGTTCTATTAATATTTTTTACTCTATTTCATTCCCTGTAGATATAATTCTACTTTATATAATTTTATTTCTTTCTTTTATAAAATTATATTTATTGTTCTCATGATAGGAAATACACAGTTGAATACAAAACACAAAAGCCATCAACAGTGAAGTTATTCATATACCTACAAGATACACATGATTACATCTCTGACAGAAAATCCAGAGGCAAATATGTTGAATAATAAAAACTGCTTTGGTGCTCTATTAAATTATTAAAAATCCACATGGTAAATGTGGATTTTTTAAGACTTGAATATTCATTATATTCCTTCCACTTTTGTATTTTCTCTCAGTTGACAAAAATATTACCATTTTCATAATCCTGGTTATACCAAATACCGTAAAGAACTATTTTGAAGAATCGCTTCATCATCGGATCTTGGGCTGCTTTCTTTAAAGAAATCAGTTGATTCCTCCCTTCAAAGTTTGGGTATTATCAGCATTTACTTCTCAGTGAATAAAACTCCTACTTTCGAAGCTGAGAAAGAATTAATTAGTCACAAGTTCCTAAGTGGCACTTGAGTAGATAAAAGGAAATTCATCCAGGAGGCATAAACCGAGGAGTCAAGGTTAAGGCACAGCATGGATCAGAGCAAATGAAGAGAAAAAAAAGAAAAGCCAGAAGCAGGGATGGAGCTAAGGGGTTGGCATCCTCCAGGGTGAAGGTGACTCCACAGTCAGTGTGCTGAGGGGAGGCATCTTGAGCAAGGGGTGAGCTTCTTGTGAGCCGACTGGCCGCCATCCTGACTCTAGTTAATTGGCCGCTGTAGGTGTTGCTTTGACAGGAATTCACAGTGGAGCTCCCCCCTTTCCCTGAGGCAGGTCAGGTATTTCTGAGGTCATCTCATCCCTAATACTGACTTTTAGGCTCTGACTGTTCCCTGACCTCCGATGGGATATTCACTCTCCTGGGAGGAAGTCTTTGATTTAGGGGTGGGTGTAAGGAGTCAGAGGGAATCCTTTATCTCTACAGTCTATGGACTGCCTGGAGGTGGATTTATTCATCTCTTTATCATCCTTTGGAATTATCTTTTCCTGAAGCAGGCCCTTTCTGGTGATGGTTGTGTCCTTAGTCTGGCACTGACAGTTGTTTCTAAAATCCTGGCTCTAAGGGACTCCTGGGTAATCCATTAGACACACAAGGAGAAACATTACTCTTGCAGGTCCCTGGGACTGTGTTTATCGAGTTTCTGCTTTAAGGTATTACATGCTTAGTCAACCTGAGCACGCATTGAGTATCTAGCACTGTATTAGATGCTGGAGGCAGGCGGAAAAGATGTACTAGATGATGTTCAAGCCCCAGTTTAATTTTGATATAGGAAAATTAAATGTAAACAACAAAAAAGCCCTTGGCATGAAACAAAAATGTGAAAATTAACATAGCACATTTTGTGTATGTACCAGTCTATCATTGATCACTTATTATTCACTTAACAAATATTTATTGCACATATCCGATGTGCTTTGATGTTGTAAACTTTCGACACAGCACAGCCTGCTCTTAGATTGCTCATTATCTAGAAATAGTTGTAACAAATAGACAAGTGGTTATAATATTTGCAATGTGCCAAGTAACTGGTACAGATCTCAGATTGGTATAACTAAGAGAAGCACTATTATGTGATGTTTGTGTTGTGCCTTAAAAGATGAGGAAGCTGTGGTGGGAGGACATATACAAATAGATCTCAGACAGATGAAAAACTCACACTAGAATACAAAGCATTGCCTTTCTGCGTTGGTTATTGAATGCTGCATAACAAGCTTTCTCCAAAATTACTTGCTCAAAACTATAATATCATTAGTTATCTTTCATGGAATCTATGGGAGAGGAATTTGGGATGGCTTGGCTGGCGGGTTCTAGCTTGAGATCGCTCCTGAGATTGTAGTCACATGCTGGCCAGAGCTGCACTAATCTGAAAATTAGATCAGGGCTGGATTATTTGCTTCCAATGTGGCCAACTCATGTGGCTGGTGAGTTGATTCTGGCTATGGCTGGGGTCTCGATTCCTTTTCAAATAATCGTTCTATGGGCCACTTTAGGGTCCTTATAGTATGTGGCTGGCTGGTGAGCAATCCGAGAGACCAAGGTTCTTCTGTATTCTTTTATTGGACACACAGAGTAGCACTGACTTAAAGTGGAAAGGGACCTTATAAAAGGTTAAAGATCAGAAGGTGAGGGAGTTGGGGGTCATTTTTGAGATTGGATACAACACCATCCGAAAAGAGAATGATTTAAAATAATAGTTGGTTTCAGAAACACTTGCAGACCACTCTCAGGGGTCTCTTTGTTTACTGTCCAGCTAGAATGAGAGTACCTTAAAAGTAAAAATGGTGTCTTTTTATCTCTGTTCAGGTCCTCGGTGCTAGAACATCACTAACTGAATATTAGACACTTCATACAGGTTTCTTGAAGAAGTGAATTAATAAATATATGAATGAATATGATCTGAGAGATAAATTAAAAAATATCAAAACCACAGGATAAGTCTTGATTCAGGAGAATGTGAGAAACTGCATAACTGGGCCATAGTCTGGATGTAATCTAGAAAAGAAGGTGAGGTTGATCATAAGAATTGTAGGTGGTACCCAGTATTAGCCAAGGCTTTACCCGGCAGACATGATTATTCCAGTCACTCAGGAGTCTCCTTAATGGTGTATGTGGGACAGTCATTGGATGAAACAGTTCTCAGAGCAACCAGAGACTTCAGATGATCAAGACAGACCTCTGAATCACATCTCTGAATTCGCCATCAAACAAGCCCCGCCTCTAAATGTTGTCACAGGGGTCATTGCACTGAGTCATTTACTGTGACAAACTGCTACTCTTCACCTTGGAATTTCTTTGGTAAACATAGCAAAGAATTTGCAGTCGATTATTTATTGTATTATTTGTTCCTCACAACCATAATAGGTTAGGCCCAGGCCACTTACTCAGAAGCCCAAGTAGACCCTAAGGTTCAATAAGAAGCAAAGGAGGCCGTAGGCAATAATGTAGCTGAACCATTAGGCCTGAGTAATGCAGGCTGCCCCACCCACCGCATCCCTCTTATAAAAGGATAAAAGGGCCCTAACCGGTTTGGCTCAGTGGATAGAGCGTCGGCCTACGGATTCAAGGGTCCCAGGTTCGATTCCGGCCAAGGGCATGTACCTTGGTTGCAGGCACATCCACAGTAGGGGGTGTGCAGGAGGCAGCTGATTGATGTTTCTAACTCTCTATCCCTCTCCCTTCCTCTCTGTAAAAAATCAATAATATATATATATATAATAATATATATATATATATTAAAAAGGATAAAAGGCAGCAAGCACATCTTCTGACCCAGTGAGTTCCTCCCTCTGCACCGCTGCCAGCCCTCCAAATTTTGGGAGAGCATCCTGAAGCACAAAGGAGCCGTGGGGGCCAAGCCCACTCACACTATGGGTACCCTTCATCTGGCACAGCCTCTTTGCTGGTTCCACACCCCAACAAGGAGAAAGCAGCCTTACAGGGGCCTGGGTCAGCATCCACATGTCCCTCAGACTTGGGAGGGGCCCTGTGGTTTGTCCTTGCTCCACCCCTGGCACAGGACTAACGAATCAAGTACCATTTATGTACACACAGAACGGTCAAGGTACCCAAAACACAGAAGTCTGTGTACCACCCCTTTCTTTTCTCTTACTTTATTTGAAGGAAATGTTACAGTTGGTCCTAACAGTTCCATTAAATAGGAGAATTGAAATACTTTTCCCTCTATTCATGACCTGCTGCAGGCGAGACCTTTCCCACTCACATGCCTCCCTCCTGAGCTGTGCTAAGGAGCTGCCCCCTCTCAGGAAAGCATCACAACTGGGCGGAGGCAGGCCCGAGAGAGCATGTATCTGTTAGGCCGGGGAGAGATGGGCTCAGGGGAGAATGAATACTACGGACAGCAGCGAAATCTAAAGCGCTGCATTTTCTTTTCTTGCCAACAGGATTGCCGACATCGTTTCAAATAAAAGGGCTGAAATTTGGTTTTGACACAATTGTTATCACTTTTGGAAAGAAGGGCATCCAAAAGCAGGGCTAGGAGTGTGCACTTTTCCTAGGGGAGTGCATGCCCAAACCTGGGACAAGGTCAGAAACAGTTCCTCCTGAACCTGAAATGAATAGAACCGGCAGCTATTCACATACGCCCTCGCCCCACACCCACGCACCCTCGCTCAACGTCTCCCTGCAGCCCACTCTGCGCTGGAAATAGATCAATAGATGCTCCGTCAGCCTTATGCAAGGCGCACAGGCTCTCCAGCTCTCTCAGACTGATGTTCAGAGTGGGAGTTCACCCAAGGGGTTAAGAGGTGACGTTTCCCAGGGTCTCTCTGTAGGTGAAGATAATCGATGGCGTTGAAATGTTAAGAAAACAAAACAGACTCTGGACTGTGACAGTCTTCGGGCTCTCCATGTCCTGAGTCACCTGTCAGGTGTGCTCTCCTACCCCATCCCCCCAAATTCAGCTCTGCCCCATAGTCGGGACCAGTTTTGTCCTATACGCAGTTTTGGAAAGAAACCCCATTTAACTAACTCTTGATTCAGGACCACGTCAGTGACGCTAGAGGCCCTTCTCTGACTTGGGCGGCTCAGCCTTGCAGTGAGCACATTCCTGCCACTGACTCTCAGCCTCCCAGCCTCGGGCGTGTGTCCCTGTCCTGGTTTGGAGTTTCCCATCTGGTCATTGACCTCCAGGAGGTCTCTTCCATGTCTTGCCGGACCTGCTTTAGCCTCTCGATTTTGGGCTGCTTATTCCTGTTTCTCAACTCTGTTGAATATCATTGTGTAGGAAGAGTTTGTGGGGTTGTGTGTTTTTTTTTGTTTTTTTTTTTGGGGGGGGGGGGATTGGTGGTATTTTTTCAAGTTTTATTAAGAAATAATTGACAAACATCACTGTATAAGTTTAAGGTATATAGCACGATGGTTTGCTTTATACTCAAAGTAAAATGGTTACCACAATAGGTGTAGTTAACATCCTTTTTTTATTATGGCAATATATATATAACATCAAATTTACCATTTTAAACACTTTCAAGTATGCAATTCAGTGGCATTAAATGCATTGTTGTGCAGCAGTCACCACCATCTATCTGCAGAATTTTTCATCTTCCAAACGGAAACTCTCTACCCTTTAACCCCTCCACCCTTCCTCTCCCAGCTCCTAGAAAGCACCTTACTTTCCGTCTCTCTGAAGTTGGCTATGGTGGGTACCTCACATAAGTGGAATTACCAGACATTTGTCCTTTTGTGTCTGGTGTTATTTCACTTAGCATAATGTCTGCAAGATTCATTCACATTGTAGCATTTGTCAGAATTTCCTTCCTGTTAAGGCTGAATAACATTCCATTCTACTTTGCCGATCCACTCAGCCACTGACGGACATTTGAGTTGTTTCCACCTTTAGGTTATTGCAGATAAACTTGCTGTGAACATGGACATACAGGTATGTGTTCGAGTTCCCGCTTTTGATTATTTTGGGTATACGTATACCTAGAAGTAGAATTGTGGATCATACGGTATTTCTATGTAGTTGTTTTAAGAAGAGCCATGCTATTTCATTCCCACCAACAACGCACAAGGGGTCCACTTTCTATACATCCTTGACAACAATTGTTATTTTCTGTTGTTGGTGGTTTTTTGTTTTTATTTGTTTTGATAACAGCTATGCCAGTGGGTATGAAGTGGTGCCCACAGCTTTTATAAAATGACCCGTGCTCATGGCTCAGTGCCAGAGACCATGACTTAATTGCTTGGAGGGGAGGCCTTGTCAACAATCTATTTTTTTAAAAAACTTCCCTAGATGATATTAATGTGCAACCAGGGTTGAAAACCTCAATATATTCTTGGCTTATGCTACCTGACTTCTGTCCCATGTTCATAGGCTGCCTTCCTGGTGTTAGACAAAGACACAAAGATCTAGAGAGACTGGCTAAGTACACACAGCAGTAACTGACAAGGTCTGCCTGACCCCAAGCCCTGTGATCTGTCCTCTGTACATGAATTGTGCCCTGAAGGGTGATGTTCACGGGGTTCCCAGTGCAGTCTACCAGTTCAGAATGCACTCACTCCTTGGGTCTGGTTTGTGGGGTGCATTAGTTTCCTGGTGCATTAGTTTGTGGGGTGCATTAGTTTCCTGGGGCATTAGTTTGTGGGGTGCATTAGTTTCCTGGTGCATTAGTTTGTGGGGTGCATTAGTTTCCTGGGGCATTAGTTTGTGGGGTGCATTAGTTTCCTGGTGCATTAGTTTGTGGGGTGCATTAGTTTCCTGGGGCATTAGTTTGTGGGGTGCATTAGTTTCCTGGGGCATTAGTTTGTGGGGTGCATTAGTTTCCTGGGGCATTAGTTTGTGGGGTGCATTAGTTTCCTGGGGCATTAGTTTG
This sequence comes from Eptesicus fuscus, assembly GCF_027574615.1. Lineage (NCBI taxonomy): Eukaryota > Metazoa > Chordata > Mammalia > Chiroptera > Vespertilionidae > Eptesicus > Eptesicus fuscus. The sequence goes on along the minus strand of NC_072483.1, from coordinate 54,946,828 downwards.
TGGGGTGCATTAGTTTCCTGGGGCATTAGTTTGTGGGGTGCATTAGTTTCCTGCTCTAACAAATTGCCGTAGACCGGATGGCTTAAGATAATAGACATTTAGTCTCTCACATTTCTAGAGACCAGAAGTCTGACGTAAGGCATTTGCAGGGTTGGCTCCTCTGGAGGCTCTGAGAATCCCTTCCAGGCCCCTCTCTAGCTCCTGGGGACAGCTGCTAACCCTCGGCATTGATTGGTTTGTAAATGCATCACTTCAATATCCACCTCCATCTTCACACAACTTTTTCCCCGTGTCTTAGTGTCTTCTCTCCTTTGTCTCTTATAAGAACACTGGTCGTTCAATTTACAGCCTGTCTGATTCCGGGGTGATCTCATCTGGAGATCCTTAACTTTACTAAGGATCTGCAAAGACCCCTTTTTAAAATAAGGTCACGTTCACAGGTACCCAGGGTTAAGATGGGACGTATTAGGGGTCAGATACAACTCACCCCAGGGAGTTTTTGTAGGTCTTTCAAATTCTAATCCGTTCCCATCGTGAGTCAAGAGTTCAATCTATATCCAAACCCAATCTGTTAGGATCAAGACTGGACCTGAACTTGCACTGGGATCAGAATACCAAAGTGGCCACATAAATCTTTGCCTCAGGCCAAAGAGGCTGCTTGACATTTTGTCCATCTGCATTGGGCTCTGGGGCAAAGTCTAGTCCCTGTAATAGTTTTGAGATTGTCTTGGAGTCAACAAGGTAGTAGTACCAGCACCTTGACTCAAGATGCCACAGAAATGTCCTGACCAGAGCATGTACCCTGCTTTTTCTGCCACTGTAAAAGGATCTGCTGCTGTACAGGGTGTTGCGGCTGCTCTAAGATGGGACAAGGCGTTCTAATCATGGGAAGAAACTCTGTTGACAGCATTTAAGACCTCCCTGATAGAGCTCCAAGTGGACCATGCTTGCATGGTGTTCCTTCTCCCTGTTTCCTTGCTCCAACTTACCCTATTTAGCCTTCATTGTCCCCACAATGGTGATTTCAAGGCTTTTGGGAAAGGGAAGAACAGCAGGGAAACAAAAAAGTAGACCTCCTCATGGAAAGAGCCAGGGCTGCCTGCCCTGTGGGAGATGGGAAGGCTCCTCACCAGGCTGTCTCGCTCTTCAGTTAATTTTACTGCCCTGCCCAACAAGAAGGGTCCGTCCCTAATGGTCAGTCTCCGGACCCTGTTTACCCTGTGAGCAGCTGAGGGTGAAGGCAATTGCACTTCATCTCACAAATACCTCCACTGTGTGCCAGAATCAGGGCAGCCCCACTTTCCCAAAATGCAGGCATCTGGGGTGTTGGGTGTCAAATCCTGAACGGAATTATTTTCAGTTCTGGAGCATTTTATAAGGTGTCTAAAGTGAGAGCATTTTGTTTCTCAGCTTTGCAGAGAATTGCACACATGGTTCTCACTCTCATTTTCTTTTAATATTTGGAATGATTTTATTGCAAACTATGACTCCTTTATGAGCGAATACACCAGAGAATCCAAACTCAGTCTCCCAGTGGACTCAGCCATTTGTAAAACTGGCAGGCAGAGAATCTACAGGCAGAGGTTTTAAGAAGTGATAGAGGCAATTCATCAACTCGTCATGCATATTCTCCCGACTGCCAAGGAAATTAAATTTGTTTTCACCTCCTGAAACTCTGGCACATTTTTATTATATAAATCTATTATGTGTTTAATGCTAACCTGCAATCAATTTGCCCATATGGTGAAGACCTAGTCCTACATTTTTTTCTTATTAGAAGTTTTGCCTTAGTATATTCATTGATGGTCTAAATTCTGGTTCTGTATCCTAATGTTATTATAAATTTATAATTTTTTAAATATGGAGTTGCCAAGCTGGTATTTTCATATTTTAATGTCTCCTGTTGAAGCTTAGTTAATTATCTTGGGAACCCAAGTTCAGGGGCAAGGTCATATATTAATCTTTTTCTCCAAGGGGTCAGAGGAGTGTCTGATTTATAGTAAGCATCCCATGACTGTTGATTGGAATGCACATATGTGAAGTAGGCTTGTGCCTTATATACAACACAGAAGCTTACACTCCCTACGTGTTTCATTTTATCCAGTTCAGTAGTTCTGTATGTGTTCCATTATGTCTCCTCAAATCTCAATCGAGTATTTTTGTTATAAATACACAAAACAACATGAATATAAAACTTACAGTGTTACAAGTGGTCACATAAATACGTTCTACCTCAATAATTAAATAAATACAAATGAAAAATGCAAGATAATTCTATCAGTATGGCACAAATGTAAAAGTATGATACCATTTTGAGTTGGTGAGAGTAATACCATACACTATTGGAGAAAATTGAAATAGGCACATGAATTCAGGAATGAAAATGTTTATTTTACTTGAGAGCCATCTCCATATTAGGAGTCTAGTTTACAAAAATAATTGCACAAGTCTGTAAACACACATACACAAAGGGCTTTTTAATAGCAAATTATTTGAAACAAGATCAGTGCCATCTGTAGAGGCATGAATAAAGAAACAGTGGCTCACCCTAGCTAGTTTGGCTCAGTGGAAAGAGCAGAGGCCCTTGGACTGAGGTTCCCAGGTTTGATTCAGGTCAAGGGCATGTACCTTAGTCGCAGGCTCCATCCCCAGCCCTGTGGGAGGCAACTAATTGATGTGTCTCTCTCCCATTGCCGCTTCTCTCTCTCTGTCTCTCCCCCTTCCTTCCATTCTTTCTAAAAATCGATGTAAAAATATCCTTGAGTGAGGATCAACAACAAAAAGAAACAGTGGTTCATACAATGGAATATAATACAAGCTATAAAAAGAACAAGGTAGCCCTGGCCAGTGTGGCTCAGTTGATTGGGGCATCATTCCATTCTCTGGAAGTTTGCAGGTTCGATTCTTGGTCAGGACACATACCTAGGTTGTGGGTTCAATACCCAGTTGGGACGCGTACAGGAAGCAACCAATGGATATATCTCTCTCACATTGAAGTTTCTCTCTCTCTCTCTCTCTTTCTCCCTCTCTAAATTAAAAGAAAAAAAAAAACACAAGGTAGTTAGATTTACTAACCCAGAAAGAATAGCCAGGGTATATTTCTATAGGAGAAAAGGAGTTATGACTAATAACTAATAAATATTCATATATGTGTGTGTGTGTGTGTGTGTGTGTGTGTGTGTGTGTGTGTAAGTATATAGGTATTAAGAAGAAAAGTACTGGAAGAAATCAAATAGTACAAATTCTTTTAATTTTTGTCTTGCTAGAAATACTGTATTTCAAACTTTTCAATCTCAGTGTTAGAGAAATAAAAATAATTCAGAGGGTTAAAAGATCATATATTTTCTTACCAGTATACTTTTAATGTAAGTTTCTAGTCACTTACTCCTTAAATCATCTTTAGAATCATTGAGAATATCTGAGAGTCTGGAGCTTATACATTCATTAAGAAAGGGAGGGAAAAGTGAAATTTTAGGGAGAACTGTACAGATCACAACATTGGAGGAAATTAAGGCAGAGATAGAGGAGTTAATAAGTTACAGTAAATGCAAAGATACACTCACTCATTCATTCATTTAGTATCTAGTACCCTTGGAACTGTTCTAGTTCTAAACAGATCAGGCAAGGCCCTGCTCTTGTGAAGCTGGTGGGAATATTTGGTGAACAAATAAATGTGTGACATTTTGGGTAATAATAAGAGTTAAGAAGAGCCCTAGCCAGTTTGGCTCAGTGGATAGAGAGTCGGCCTACAGACTGAAGGGTCCTGGGTTTGATTCTGGTCAAGGGCACATGTCCGAGTTGCTGGCTCGATCCCTAGTGTGGGGTGTGCAGGATACAGCCGATCAATGAGTCTCTCTCATCACTGATGTTTCTATCTCTATTTCCTCTCCCTTCCTCTGTGAAATCAATAAAAAATATTTAAAAAATGATTTGGATGAAAACATTTAATTCTAATTTTTTAGTAATCAATTTTAAAACTATCTTAGGACCAAATGTAATCATAAATTGCAAGTGTATACACGAGTTACTTATGCAAAGTTGAATTTTCAAAGTAAAAATCAGAATCTAATTACTCCGTTTGCAGAAGTATTCACACTAGGATTCCTTTAAAACAGGAACTTCTTTAGTGTTTGTTTCCAGACCATTAACTACTTGATAGAGGCTCTATGGGTGGGTTAAGCAATCTAATGTACAAAAGTTGGAAATTGTTAGACAAAAATGGATGGGAAATGAATGTTAAATAAATCATAGGGAGATAGGAAAATAGAATTGATTTATTAATCTATACGTCTTAGAAATAAATCTCTTTGTGAAAGTGAGATAGAGACTTAATTGCTGCTCACCAGGCACAGAATAATTTTGTTGTAGTTGTTACTGGGAGTAATCAAGTATATTCTTCTTATAACATGCAATGCCAGTATTTTCTTATTGCATTCTATATAGATTTATCTGCATACTATTTTACACACTTAATTAAAATGTTGATATATCAGCATGCTGCTAGTGAAAGTGCAGCAACACTGCCACATATATCTCAGAGAGTTATTACAATGTAATGAACGTCAATTAGTGATAAATCCTAGAGTGACAATGTAAGACAGGATGGTGAAGCAAGGCAATTATCTGAATAATTTGGGAAAATTCAGAGTTGTTTCACTTGAAAATTCTAGATATTTTAAAATGGTTCCTCTAGCCGAAACCGGTTTGGCTCAGTGGATAGAGCGTCAGCCTGCGGACTAAAGGGTCCCAGGTTCGATTCCGGTCAAGGGCATGTACCTTGGTTGCGGGCACATTCCCAGTAGGGGGTGTGCAAGAGGCAGCTGATCGATGTTTCTCTCTCATCGATGTTTCTAACTCTCTATCCCTCTCTTCCTCTCTGTAAAAAATCAATAAAATATATTTTTTTAAAAATGGTTCCTCTAGAATTTAATTAATATTTATACCACTGAGTGATTTGAATTGGGCAGGATTATAGCAGCCCTGTCCACAGAGAGCCTTTGTTTTAAGCTGGCAACTGAATCACATGTATTAAAGGAAACATCTAGAATTTTCCATGACTCTTTGGCTAAAGGTTGCAAGCTGATAAATACTTCATAATGTTTATTCAATTCAAGTCAACAATATTAAGCTCTTATAACTGTGCTAGATGTAGAGATTACTAGTCTCACGGGGTTTATGATTTAGTGAGGAACACTAAAGGAACACATTAGAATTTATATGACATGCTCTAAAAGCAATGTCTAAACAAGATTCCATAGGTATAAAGCAAATGGAGTCATTTGTTCTAACTGAGAACTCTTTGTGGAAAATATAACTTTTAAGGCTGACCTTAAGGGATGAGGACATTTTCATAGGCAAAGTTGATGGAGAATAATTTTCCTGAAGGAAGGGTATGGAGACAGGAAAACATAAGACATCTTTACAGACTGTGAAATGTCCCATGGGACTAAAACTTAGGCTATGGAAATTTGCTGTGGTATTTGGAAATAAGGTCCTAGACCAGAATTAAAGTTTGACAAACTAAGACAAAAAGACTAAACTTTTCTAATTGGCAGTAGGTACCTGGGGAAAGTTTTTGAGCATTGATTGTTCTGTTTAATGAAGATAACTAACTGTTATGCCAGTTGGTAAGACTGGAAGGGGCTGAATCTGGAGTGTTGAAGATCAAATAGAAGACTCTTGCATTTGACTAATGATGAGCGAATGAGGCTCTGTATTAGTGTAGGAGCAATGGGAATGGAAAGAGGGGGTGGTTTCTACAATTTACCAGGGTAGAATTATGATAACCTAGTGACAGAATGAGTCACATGGGATAGAGGTGATGCAGAAGCCTCCTACATTTGTGCAGAGGAAGGAAAAGTTAGAGAAAAATATTAAGGAGGAGCAAGTTTGGAGAAGAACTACACAAGATCTCAGAAACCAAATGAGGAGAGGATTTCAAGAAAGAGGGCAAATGAAATAAATGATTCAGAGAAACAGTGAAAGGCGTGCAAAGAGGAAATGTATAGATTTAACAGAGAGTTGCTGTTAGTTTTTAATAATGTGATGAGATCAGAAGCCAGATTGCAGTGGGTTGAGGAGTAAGTGAGACGTGTTACCTTGTTGGAAACAAAAGTAAAGATTTATTTTTGAGAAATAGTGATGAAGTGTAAATGAGAGACAGTTATAAGGCTTTGAGGAGAATAGGTTGGAAAGTTTTATTAGCATAAGGAAAGTTGATTTTAAGGAGACAATGAAGAGGCAAGGTGCTAGTCTGTTGCATTGGTGACCCCCAGTGAACTATATCTCCCACTATTCATATCCTTCTGTAATTCCCTCCCCTTGAATTTAAAATGACTCTGTGACCAATAGAATGTAATGTCCTTGGACAGACTTTCAAGCCAAGACACGAAGAAGACCTGGCTAGCTTCTGACTTTGACCTCTAGAGAAGCCAGCCACCAAACCATTCTGCTGCAGGGAAAACCGAAGCCATTTACTTGGAAATGTCACATGGAGAGAGAGAGAGAGAGAGAGAGAGAGAGAGAGAGAGAGAGAGAGAGAGAGAGAGAGATGGCCAGCTCTCAGCTGTTCTAGGTATTCTAGCTGAGACACCAGACAAGAGTGAAGCCATTTGGGTTTTCCAGCCCCAGAAGATTCTGCTTGGATCACCAAGGAGACCTCCTCTGCCCAACTTTCATCTTGTAAGCAAATATTGATTCTTGTTGTTTTAAGCCATTAATGTTTTTGAGTGCTTGTTATGTAGCAATAGGTGTCTGGAATGGGTGATTTAAAAAATAAATAAATGATGTTAGAGAGGTTTGATGGCTGGAATGAGGCCCCAAAGAAGATAAGGGGACCTAGGATCAAGTGGAAGGATGGGTCTTGGAAATGAGTAAGGACACTGTGTGTGTGTGTTTTTGAGGCAGGAATAAAATGAGGAAGGGATGAATAAAAATTAAAGTTAGATGTGGATGGGAAGAAAATTGGACCAATTCAGATCTGACAGTGAGGTACTTTGTTGAGAATGAAGGCTGCACAAAGGAACTGAGAGCTAAGAGGGGGAGAAAAAAATTTGATTGTGAATGAGATAGGGATTCATCCTGGGAGGAGTAAATAATTGGCAGAGCACCTGTAGGAGCCTGGGTGAGTGTGGTAGTCATGAACTTGTAATGAGGCCAACAGCTCTGTGATTTTTTTGCAGCCACCCTTACTAAGATTGGCTTCCTTCAGCAATCAAAACTTATTGTTTAGGTGGGTAAACAGTCATTCCTATTGAATTTAGGAGATTTGGACTCCAATTATATCAACAAGTGGAAAAAATGTCACCAACTGAAATTTTTGAGTGTTTCAGAGTCTTCAGAGACTCTTCCCATTTTTATAAAAACAATCCATGGACCTGCTGTTTGCCCATTTGCAATACTGGAAATAATTTTTGTTAGCAGTTGCTAAATCATATACCTGAGATTACAGACAATGCTATTTATACTAAAGAAATTGAGTTCACATCTATTTTAGCTTCCTGTCCTATTTTCATATTTCCATCCATTTGGGTTTCTGTCCCATATGTTGTCCTCAGCACTGTTTTAAACTGCTGTCTAGTTTACAGCTCAAAAAAGCTCTTGCTCCAAATACGACTTTATTTCAGTAGGAAGCTGTACTTTCAGTCTATTACTGTGAAGCTTAATTAGTAAATTTTTAAAAGCTCTCTGTGATGGAAACAAGAAAAAAGTTAGTTTTATACCCTTGAATAGAACAGAGTGACTCTTCCTTATAGCTTCTTATATAAAAGGTAAACTACTGGAGGGGTTTGGAATGTGACTAGCTGTGGAAAGCCAAAGCTTAACAACCCTATGACTTTGAGACACTAAAGGGAGTTTATTACATGCTCCTGTCACTACTGAATAAAGTCTGGTTGTTTCCATCTCGTTGCTTGCCTTGTCTGGAACTCCAGGGGCTTCCTGCTCCCTGACTTCTCATTTCTCTGAGCCTCAAATTTATGGTTGGCTTTGAACTTCTGATCCTCTTTGTTTTTATTCCAAGACCTAACTATGTTGTTTCTCTAAGTTCTGTCTGCTCTGTCTGACTCTGTGACACACTTCAATCAATAGGCCTAGAGTTGACATACTTTCTACCACCCAGGATGTGGTTCCACAATAAGGAAAGAACTAGTCAAGGTGCAGTATCCATGGACTGGTGCCATGCAATGCCTAGTGTTGTGGCTGAACAGAGAGGATGCCCACTGATAGGTAAATTTAGAAACGATTAATTAGGTTTGTTTACCAGAAATTCCAAAAGACCCTTTAAAAGGTGATAAGATAGTACAGGTTGTCATGTCAGGGATGATAAATCATGTCCCAGTTGCATTCAATGAGAAGATCTGAATTAGAATTCAGGCCCTGGCTGGGTGGTTCATTTGGTTGGAGTGTCATCTCATACACCAAAATGTTGCAGATTTGATCTTCAGTCAGGGATAGTATAAGAGGCAAGCAATCAATGTTTCTCTCTCCCATCGATGTTTCTCTGTCTCTTTCTTTCCCTTCCTCTCTCTCTAAAAACCAATAAAAAAGCATATCCTTGGTGAGGATTAAAAAAAAAAAAAAGAGCTTGGCCGGTGTGGCTAGGTGGCTGAGCATCGACCTATGAATTTGACCTATGAACCAGGAGGTCAGGGTTTGATTCCCGGTCAGGGTAGGGGGTATACAGGAGGCAGCCGATCAATAATTCTCATCATTGATGTTTTTATCTCTCTCTCTCCTTCCTCTCTGAAATCAATAAAAACAATTTTCATGAAAAATTAGAATTCATTACTGGTTCTTTTAATAATTAGCTGGGAATGATTTAGGACCACTTTATGTTTATATCTATGTGCTAGAAGTTAACACCCATTAGGATAGGCGTAGACTCACTACCAACTTAAATGTATATCAGGCTGAAGGAACTTAAGTTTATATATCATGATATGTACCATGGACAATAAACTAAGGGTTCCAAAAACACACTATTCCTATCCCAGTCAAACTACGTGTTAAATGGGTTTTGGGGAAAAATAGTATCAAACAAATCTATGGCTTGGAAACTAGATTGGCATCAATATAACTGGGGAAATTCAAGCCAAACTTGAGATGTGCTGAAAACCAAATTTCCTAAAGCCTGGGAGACTTTGGCATGTAGTATTGAGCAGTTAAATTCTAGAGCTATTTCATTTGTGCCAGCTACTTACCATCACTAACATCAAACTTGCACTGTAGTTTTACTACTGAAAGAGAACCTTTCTCGGCCTGAAAATGTGCAGAGGATAAATGGCAAGAAGAGATCCTAACTGCTGTGCAGAAAGCTAGAGAGAAACTTTCATAGGAGGATACTGAGCATAAGAAGCGCCTCACAGACATTTACACAACAATTTCCAGGTAAGGGATAGCTGTTGCCTGGTTTGAAACAAGAAACTAAGCAAACTCATATGAGGCCTTCCAAAACAATATTTAGGAAACAACATGTCCCCAAGATCATAAAGGGATGAGAAGAGGTACAGAGAAGCTGTGCAAATAATGAAATTATTTGGGATCGAAAGAGGTTCTTAAGAAATATCATTGAGCTCAACATGGCCCCTTCAAGCAAAGAACTTGAATTGTTGGGAAATTAATTTTTGTGACTTGACTGCCATTCTTTTCCCAGGTTGGATTACATGGCTCACAATTTTTAAGTTTTACATTTAAATATATGCAACCTCATCTTTTGGTGTCAATGATTACAGCAGCAAAACCACATATTTTAGGATTGTTTGGGGGACGGTGTACAGTTTTACTACAGTACAGTCCATATTCTTTAAAGCCTATGAATTTGAGTTAATAAAAATAGATTTATAGGGTCCAGTGCTTTAAGCAAAAGCACTTGTGATAATATAAAATGAATTAAACTATTGTTTCAGCCTTCATCATGAGAGACAGTTCAACAAATAACTATTAAAACTTTTTCCACAAACATTTACAAGTGTCAACCAAGCATATATGGGAATTAAGGCCAGCAGACTAATGGTATAATGGTCTGTGGAAATTTATGGGCAGGAAGGCCCAGACACTCCTGCAGTAAGCATTTTAGCTATTCTGTAATTACAGTTTTATTCTAATGCCCAATGGCAATGGCACATAGTACAATTGATGAGGAATCTGGCCAGGCCGAGTACATGCAAGAGCTTCTGCAGAGATGACAAGCAGAGGCCCTTCTCCTCTTAGACCATCTCAGCCCAGGAATACATCCTAATTAGACTCTCCGGAAATAGCTTGGGGTGATTGTGAACCATGGAAGTCTGAGTTACAGGATGATGGATCTTCTTTTTCTTTTTTTTTTCAGTTAAAAAGAATTGTCAGGAATTTTTCTCAAGGGTAAAAATTTCTTAAGAATAAGCCTTCAAAATATAAATAAGTATTTTTTAATGATAAACTTAGGACAAGTTTTCCAAATGTATTATTTCCACTGGGATACAGTTCAAAAAGCTTGTAGTGATCCTGAGCCGTTAGCAGTCTAGGAATAAGATGCAATTATGTTTTAAATCTACCAAGATGCCCCAATTTATCATCCTTAGACTTGCTGTTTCAAGGCTTCGCAGACAAACTTTTGTCTTGAGGATCCCTGTTTCCTGAGTTCACTTGCAAAGACTCCAAAACCAGAGATGCAGGGACAATTGGGGAAAATCAGGACAAGAAGATAAACCATTCTTCAGCGTAAAGGGTAGGGTATGGTGGGTACCAAAGCCCCTCCTATGTCCAATCCCACACAGAGATCTATTAGGCTGTTTCTGAACTGTGCCCATGCGCCCTGGACATTTTTTAAATTGATCTTCAGAAATCAGTATCTATTAGCTTTGATTTTTTAGTAATTTATTTTGTAATCTAAATTAAAAAATAATTCAGGAGCATTAACATATTTTATTTATCCATATTTTATTTACCAGAGGGTCTGCTTTTTAAAAATAATTGATTTTAGAGAGAGAGGAAGGGAGACATTGATGTAAGAGAGAATCCTCAATCAGTTGCCTCCTGTCTGCATCCCAACCGGGGATTGAACCCACAACCTGGGCACATGCCCTGACTGGTAATCGAACCCGCAACCACTTGGTGTATGGGAGGATGTTCCAACTGAGCCACATCAGCAGGGTGACATATATGTTTAATAATGAATGATATTTGGTATTGTTCCAAAACAGAAATATGTAGAAATTTATTACTTTTTAACTCTTACCTTTCTTTTAAAAAACTTAATATTGAAGAATAGGTCAATGAACTTTCCTAAAATAAAGAACATCCAGTTCAAGAAACAGAACATGACCAATAGCCGAGAGCTTCCCCTGTGCTCCCTTCCAGGCACTGCCTTCTACCAAGGGTAATTGCCATCTTGAGTTTTTATTCCTTTGGTTAGTTTTGCCTGTTTTTTCCTTTTGTATTGTATTGTATGTAATTGGGTGAATCAATTATGCACTTCATGTATCTGGCTTCTTTCAATCAATATTATGTTTGTAAGATTCATCCTTATTGTTCTATGTAGTTATATATTTTTATTGCATATCATTATTCCATTGTATGAATAGACCACTAGTTATTTATACCTTCTCCTATACTTACAACTTCTTCATCTAGAAACATGGCCCCTACAACCAGCTACAAAACTCTAACTTCCATGGCTTTGTCTGAATCACCAAGTTCAAATGATGTCCTCTGGAGAGAGAGAGACTAACCTTTCCCAAGCTTTTCATCTCTTCAGTATCAAAAATCCATCTGGTCCACTCTGGTAGCTCCTAGCTGCATGTGGCTGCTGAGCATTTGGAATGTGGCTAGTATAAACTGAGATAGGCTACATGAGTAAAAGACATGGCAGATTTCAAAGAATTGGCATGAAAAGTTATGTGAAATAATTTAATGATTTTTACATTGATTTTTTATTGAAATGATTATGATTTGGACTGAATAAAATATATTATTAGAATTGATTTCACCTGTTTGCTTTTTTTTCCAATTTAAAAATGTGGGCACAAGAAAATTTAAAATTGCATAGGTGGCTTTCATTATACTTTTATTGGTTAGTGCTGCTCTAGATCACTAGCTCAGTTATTCCGCTGAAAGTCAGGACATTGGACCAGGTAAACTCCCCAGTTATTTGTTCAAAAATTCTCTGAAGATCCAGGTGCCCATTGGAGCCAGTACATGGATGCTCAGTTCCTGGCAATTGCACAACTGCCCCTTCATCAACTTGAGATTGGTCCAAGTGAGAACCAACACATGCCTGTCTCAGTTCATGAGTGCTACATGTACAATATGCCTCGGGTAGCCAACAAGCTTGCGTGTTGCATTAAGCACTGACACTACTTAATTAAAAATGTGACGAGAGATGCTGATTATAAAAGTATACGAGGCTAAAAATGATGAGAGACTTCACATTCCAGCCTCCATAGGGATACTACTTTTCGCTTCAGTTAACACTGTTTATAGCTGCTATTGGTTTATATGGAAAATGTGGCAGCTAAAGTTCAAACGATTTATATTTGGCAATATAATTTGTATGGGTTCATTTTTGGAGGCCAGCTGAATAATAAAAGTGGCAATTAATTTTAAAGTTTTTGACCACAAGTTTAGGTTTTATCATCTACAGACCACATTCTAGATAAATTGCAAGCATTCAAATTAAGGTGGTCCCATGAGTCCCAGAGCCATAAAGAAATTAAGACAATACTTAAATGTAAGATTTTTTTTTAAATGGACATATTACTCCTAACAACTTTACTGAAGTCCCTAGTCTACTCATATGTAAAGTTTTATTCTGTTTATGGTTTTAACCTGGAAGGATTTCAGGACTGTTAAACATTTCATTAGGCAAATAGATTCTTAAATTTCCCAGCACATCTGACAGCTGAGTTTTCTTTTTTTTTTTACCCATGTTTTTCTGTTCTTCTTCTGTGTCATTATTACTCACTGTTGGCAAATATACTCACATACCTCTTATCTTTACAGTCATAAAAGTTTTAAATTATTAAAAACCTAGAGAAATATGTCTTCTGGATTGTGCATTATATTATGCTTCTAATACCCAATTGCCTAATCCCTTAATTAAAACTGTAGCAATTTAAGTCATTGCAATGATGTTTTAGTGATTCTATATTTTAATTGCATTTAAATGATGAATATTTGATGCTGTATGTTTGTCAGACAAATAGGAATAAGCACCCTAATTCCCCCAAAGACAGTTAACGATGATTGAAAGCTAGAAAGGCCTTGATTAAAAGAATTAGGAAATTAGACAAAACCTGTAAATGTGTCCAAGGGGCAAATTCAAGGACTTCATTCTAAGTACCTTTATGCAAAAAAGAAAAACCATGCTGATTTTAGAAAAGATTAAAAATTGAACAGGCCTAGAGTTTTCATCAGGAAATGATCTGGTTTTAGAATCTCCATTATTTTTTAAGCTACTTTGGGGACTGTTTTAGAAACAGCTCAGCTTCTGTGGAATGATCCTCTGAGTAAAGCACGGACTAGAATCTGTTTTTCTATCATCAGATCCTCACATAAAATCAGCCCATTAAAGTCCTCCCATCTTGAGGAGGAACAGAAAGAAAGCATTTGTTCAGAGCAAGAATGAGAGGTGAGGAATGGGTGTCTGGGTGCTTGTCACCCACAGAGCAGTGTGCGGTGCTTGTGAAGTCTGTGCAAGGCCACTGAAGACAGGAAGCAAAGGACACAGCCATTTGGCATTCTTCACAGGCACAAAATGATTGTCTACATTGAATCCAGAAATATCAGAGCTGAAAAGGGACCTTAGAGATCATTGAATTCCACTCCTCCTCTTCATGGGGAAGCTGAGGTCCAAAGGGGAGGGGGCATGATCATTACTGGCAGAGCATGTTCTGCTTAGAAAGTATATCAAGGCAAGGGCTGGAACATGTGAGTGCATTCTCTCTCTCTCTCTCTCTCTCTCTCTCTCTCTCTCTCTCTCTCTCTCTCACTGTGGCCTTCTGTCCTCAGTAAATTCTCCCAGAGGGCTCTTTTTGTATATTTTGTATATTTGAGGAGAGAGCTCTTTTTTAAAGTGATTATTGCAATCAAGTTAATAAACAAATGAATATATCCATTGCCTCATGTAGTTCCTTTGTGTGTATGTATGTGTGTGGTGAGAACATTTAAGAAGCACTCTCTTGGCAAATTTTAAGTATACAATACATATTATTAACTATAGCCACCATCCTATACAGTAGTCTCTAGAATTTACTTATAACTAAAAGTTTCTACCCTTTGACAAGATATATAATATTGTTGGCAAGCAGGTGGAGAAAAGGGAGCCCTTATACACTGTTGGTGGGAAAGTAAATTGGTACAGCCATATGGAAAACAGAATGGCAGTATGGAATTTCCTCAAAAAATTAAAATTAGAACTGTTAAAGACAAAACCACAGACTCCAAATGGCATCACTTGTGCTAAAGCCTGTGATACCAAACCTAGACTTAATACCTGACCTAATTGCAGTTTGACCTTCACCACAAATGTAATCTTAATCAACCAGTTGAATATACTGGCCACGCACCAGTAAGGTAATCAGTTACACCCCCCTCTCCATCCTCCAAAGGAAGAAGAGATCTTCTATGATAAAATCCTTGCCATTCCCTTCCCCTCCAAGAGATGTTCTGGCCTAAAAAGAATCCTTTCTTTTTCCACCCCCTAATAATGCCTTTGCCCCACCATCCTTCCCGTAAAAACCTTTCAATTTGTACAATTCCTCCAAAGGCTCTTCTAGTTGCTACATGGGATGCTGCCTGATTCATGAATCAAATGCATAATAAAGCCAATAGATACTTAGATGTACTCACTTGAATTTCGTTTTTTGACCGAACTATCATATGCTCCAGTGATCCTACTTCTGGGCACATATATCCAAAGGAAATAAAATCACTTGAAGAGATAGCTGCACTCCCATGCTCACTGCAGTCTTATTCAGAATAGCCCAGATAAGGAAACAACCGAGATGTCCCTGGACAGAGGAGGGAGCTCTTTTAGTGGACCTGGATCTCTCCTCTGGGAAATCCTTCGGAGGGAAATATTACAGGTCCGGTGCTGTAGTCTTCAGGGGCAGGAGGCAGCTCATTTATCTTAAGCCTACAGTTACCAATAACGTGATGTACACAAAGAAGGATGTATAACCATTTTTTTTTTTTTTTGGCAGCCTTATCTGTGGCACAAAGGACCCAGGTTTTATTCATTTACAGCTTATACACTGCCTCCTTCCAGTTGGGCTATTTGGAGTCCTTCCCAATACATATATATGTACCAACAGCAAATGGAAGACTCACCTAGAAGGCAAGATCATAACTTTAAGCAGCCATTGGAGAATACTACAATTTTTAGCAACAATTTGATACTGTTGTCTGATTCTGAAGTGAAATATTCAGTCAAAAATACCCCGCCTTGTTCGGAGGTCTCTAAACCTTTGAGGTTTGATGGAAAAGGCCAAATTTCAGCCTCCTCAGGGCTATCTGCTTCTTTCAGCTCCCACACATTCAGCTCCTCCCACCCCCCATATCTCAGGCCCTCATTCCCTCCAGCACAAGGTGTCTGTCTTACCTTGGCTCTATTGCCATGTTGGGCCAGATCAGTCTTTGTTGGGGAGGGAGATGGAGCTGTCCTATGCATTGTAAGGTATTTAGCAGGATTCCTGGCTTCTACCTCTCTCTCAGTCACAATAAAAGTCTCCAGACATTGCCCCACGTGAGAACCACTGCTCTCTCATGGCGATTCTGTAGGAAGGGGCTGCCTGTATAATCTGTAATGTCTGCCTACTTTTCCCCAGTCCCCAGGTGCAGTGCTTGCTACAGACCTTGCCGAGATGTGCAGCAACCCCAGGCCCTCTAGGAGGAACTTAAGAAGTTCCTTTCCTGGGCGTGGTGGCTACTCTGCTTTTCTGTAGCATGCTAAGAATTTCTCTGATGGAATATAAGAATCTCCATAGAGTTGGAGACCATGGAAGAAACCATAGCATTGGTGCCCTCCTCAGATGACCACCCCCACTTTGGCAGCTGACAGCATTTCTTAAGTAGACTGAGCCCTGGCTCCCAACGAGAGGAGTGGGAGACTTCTCTTTGCCTAAGAGCCTCATCCTTGATTCTCAGGGGGCTGCCCCAAGCCCCTGATGGTGAAATAGTCCCTTCCCAGAGAGCACTAGAGAGACATTTGTAACAAGATAGAATGAGTGTCCCCCACTCCCAATAGCATGAGTTGCAAATGTATCACCTACCAACAGGTAAGGGCTCTGGATCCTGCTTTGTAAAGGCCGTGTTGATTTCAATCATCCTAAATAAATTAGCTTTCTTCCTAACTCCTCTGGTGAGACTAAGTTCACACACCAACGTGACTAGAGAAGAGGGTATGTGGGAACAGGAAAGAGTGGGAGAAGCATTTTGCACTTTCAGCACCTGTTGTTTTTTTTATACAAAAATAAAAAGCAATTTTTATATGCATACTTAGACTCTTCCTGCTTCTGGACCCCTTTCCAGCAGTAAAACTATATCATTGTATAGGGTTTGTGGTGTTTTTTGTTGTTTTTACATCAGTGTTGATGCTCAGATTCATAGGGCAGTTGGTAGGTACACAGATGAAAAAAAATATCAGCAGGCAGAATCTTTTTCTTCTTCTCTCCTTAATTTCCTCCTTTACATGCAGGCCCAGAGCGCAGTGCTTACAACGAGATTCTGGAGGCCATTCCAGGTGAGTGCAGGGAATAAATGGTGTGACAGAGGAACCCCCACTGATACTAAGAGGGGAAAAAAAGCTTCTTTCCAAGACAGCTAAATCTGTTTGCATAACTCAGCACTTCTCCTGGGTCTAGGGCTCCCAGCAGGGTCGCAGAAATGCCGCTGAGGGGTCACAGAGCCTGTGCCCGAGAGGACATCCTGCAGCTGTTTGATGGTGGCATCTCCAAAGGCAGATGGTCTGAACTGGATGAACCCCCTCCCCCCTGACACAGAACTCCGGCACTAGCTCCTTCCCCTGGCTCCAGCCTTACGTCTGCTCTGCTGTCAGGAGAATGGTTAGATTCTGATTGCTGAATTGTATTTTTTAAAATTTATTGGGGTTACATTGGTTCACTAAATCATACAGACTTCAAGTGTATAACTCAAGCAAACCTCATCTGCACACTGCATCCTGCACCTATTGCCCCAAGCAAAGTCTCTTTCCATCCCCACACCCACCCTTCCCCCACCTCCAACTACCCCACCCACCTTTCCCTCTGGCTATCACCACACTGTTGTTTCTATGTGTTATATCTGTATGTTTTTTTTGGTTAATCACTTCACCTTCTTTCATCCAGTCCTGTTCCATGTATCCATCCCTCCCTTCTATTTTGTTTGTCAGTTTATTTGGTTCATTAGATTCCACATATAAGTGAGATCATATAGTATTTGTCTTTCACTGACTGGCTTATTTCACTTAGCATAATATTCTCTGGGTCCATCCATGCTGTTGCAAAAGGTAAGATTTCCTTTTTTTTTTTTTTTTTTTACTGAGTAGTGTTCCATTGTATAAATGAACTATAGCTGTTTTAGTGTTTGTAGTACATGGAGATAGTAGAGTTGTAATTCTAATGTTTTAGCAATGTTAATGAACCTAATTACGAACATTTTTTAGCTTTTTCAAAAAAGAAAGGAATTTTCCTTTCAAAGCAGATATTTTGAATCCCAGATCTACAGTCATCCACCAATGGACTTCATGGGGTCTATAAACCCCTTGAAATAAATTGAATGCACATGCATTTTGCTGAAATAGATTTCATATCTTTTATCAGTTTCTCCAAAGGGATTCATAATTGATGAAAGGTTAAGAACTACAGTCCCAGAGGCAGTCATAAAGGTACCTTTTCTTGTTTGTCTAGAATTTTGACGCGTGCGTGCGTGCATGTGTTTGATTTTGAGTTGTCCGAGACCAGATAGTTTCATTGGTGTTTTTCTATGAGATATTTTCCTAGATGGCGAACCAATTTGGGGTTGAAAATTCTCTGGAGATTCAATTCCTTACTGCAGTGGGGGTGACTTCATGTTGGTTTTGTGATAGCAACAGGTTTCCACAGTGGCTTCTACCTTTTATACATGGGTTTAGGATATTCTATCTTTCTCATTCATATAGTGGCCTTTCAACCCCAGTTAAAACTCCTGAGATAGAACATGGCTCAAACCAATGTATTCTGTGGCCTCAACCACCTTCTAACTCATCCATACTAATAGTCTTCAAAGTGGATTTTAGTTAACCAAAATTTCATGGTGATTTTCTTATAAAAGTACACTCACAATTAGCACATTTACTTCTGCTACACTCTTCAGCATTATTATTATTTCTTTGCAAATGCATTCCCTTTAGAACATATGAAACTGTCTGCCACTTTCCTTCTACAAAATTGTCACTTGTATATAAAAAACTAACACCTTTTACCCAGCTATCTTGATAAAGAAAATAGCACCCTACACAGAACACTTCTGATCAAGATTTAGAAATCAGAAGGTCAATATAGCAATCAAGAAGTTTCTGACTCAATATGGAAGCTTTTTTCCCCCCCTTCATAAGTCTTCTTCTGAGTTTTCTCTTTTTATTAAATCACAATGCCAGGCAAAGTCAGGGACATGCTGTGCCTGTCATTGTGGTTTATAGATCAATTGAAAGCTAGAATTAATCATCTGTCTTGATTTTGGAACCTATTAATTTTCCTAGAACAGTACCCCAATGACACAAGTCCTTCATTCTGTGATCTTATGCAGTGTCATCTGCCTTTCTTCCTCTTAGAATAAACCTTAGAAAATGTTAGTTACGTAAAAAAGCATTTTAAAGTAAATCTATATTTTTCACTGGCCAAGTAGATGAAAGTTCAGTTTAACAAAACAATGCTTTGCTTCTATTTTCCTCAGGAATCTTTAAATTATAGATGGTACTCCAGGTCTAGGTCCACTAACTAGAGATAAACTTGAGTCTCTTTTCTAATTATCATAAAGGATTTTATGAAGAATAGACTAAGCTCGATTCTCAGATCTGAGGTCCTCAATTATTTTGGTAATGAGAGTTTTTTTTTTTTTTATGTTCTCAAACGTCTTAAAATTATGGCAAGGCGTTTAGATAGCAAAGTTCTTATATGGAAATATGAGAAAGTCTGTATATGGTAAGCCCTCAATAAATATTGTTCAGTGAATCAGTGGAGTTGAGAAAGGAGGATGGTGAAGAGGCTGGGAAATGCTACTAGGTAAGGCCTCAGAATATCCTGACTGGAACCTTGTGTAGCTGGGTCAATCCTGGGTTCTTCTGGAAAAGCTTTATTTCTGGGTAGCATATTATGAATGTATTATCTTGTAATAGAATGTGCACCCTTTGACTTGATTCCAAGTGTCATTAAATTAAACATTGAATGGTGTGGCTTTAGAGAATATGAGTCAAATGTTTGTTCATTACAAGATTAATACAGTTCTTAGGTTATAAAGAGAATTTAGTCAGTACCAGACAGAAATATCATAGGCCTTCAACTAAGATTTTTAATTAAGGGGCAATTTTACGCATATTTAAAAACAATCTAGATATATATAAAAGCCTAATATGCAAAGTGTCCCCTCAGGAGTTCAACTTGGAGTTCGGTCACTTGCTATAATGTGCGCTGACCACTAGGGGGTGGTGTGGAACAAAGGGAGGCCCTGGCCAGCAGCCGGCAGCCACTAGGGACCTTACCCATGCATGAATTTCATGCACTGGGCCTCTAGTATGGATATACTTATGACAATATTAAAAATAGAACTACCACATGACCCAGCAAGCCTACTTTTAGGTATCCTATATAATAATAGACAAATATGCAAATTGACCGTACCTTCGCTATGCCCGCGATTGGCCAGGAGGCGCGGGGGGGGGGGTAGGACTCGGGGTGGGCGGGGTGGCCGATTGGGCCGGCAGGATGCTGAGCTCGTGTTGCCAGCGGCGGCTTGAGCTCAGCGTCTGCGCCAAGGCTGTGCTGCGGCACAGAAGGGGCCTCTGGGGCAGCGAGCTCACGTCCCACCGCGGACCATCAAAAGCGGGGGAGCTGGGTGCCTGTCCGCTCAGGCACCAGGCCTTTCAGAAGCCTTTGCCACGCCAGAGGCTTCTGAAAGGCCTGGTGCACCAGTGGACAGGCACCCAGCTCCCCCGCGATCGAAAGCAAAAACATGGGAGCTGGGTGCCTGTCCACTCAGGCAGCAGGCCTTTCAGAAGCCTCCGCCGTGCTGGAGGCTTCTGAAAGGCCTGGTGCACCAGTGATCAAAAGCAAAAGCGTGGGAGCTGGGTGCCTGTCCGCTCAGGCACCAGGCCTTTCAGAAGCCTCCGCCGCGCTGGAGGCTTCTGAAAGGCCTGGTGCACCAGTGATCAAAAGCAAAAGCGTGGGAGCTGGGTGCCTGTCCACTCAGGCACCAGGCCTTTCAGAAGCCTCCACCACGCCGGAGGCTTCTGAAAGGCCTGGTGCACCAGCGGACAGGCACCCAGCTCCCCCATGATCAAAAGCGAAAGCATGTAGGGGACCCTACACGTGCATGATTCAATCATGCACTGGGCCTCTAGTTTATTTAAATAAATAAATAACATTAATTTGAAAGATATATGCATCCCTATGTTCATTGCAGCACTATTTATAATAGCCAAGATATGGAAGCAACCTTGGTATCCATTAGTAGATGAATGGATAATGAAGATGTGATGCACACATACATAAAAAGAATGAAATTTTGCCATTTGTAATAACATAAATGGACATAGAGGGTATTATGCTGAATGAAATATGTCAGAAAAAGACAAATACCATATTACATCACTTATATATATGTAGAATCTAAAAAACAAAATAAATGAGCAAACAAACAAACAGAAACAGACACAGATACAGAGAACAAACTGATGGTTGCCAGTTTGGAGGGAAGTGAGAGGTGTGTGAACGGGTGAAAAAGGTGAAGAGAACTAAGAAATACAAACTGCCAGTTATAGTGTCACAGGGATATTATGCACAGCATAGGGAATACTGTCAACACTATCGTAATAACAAGTGGCACATGGTTCCTAGACTTGTGGTGACCACATTGTGAGGTATATAACTAATATCACATTGTATGTTAACTACAGTTAAAAAGTATATATAAAAAAATTCCAATTGATGGAAGGAAGAGTCCATTTCTCTTCCAGCTACCTATGCAAAAACAACAGTTTTGTCTAGACTATAAGTGTACTGTTTATTCAGGTGACCAACTAGGAGGAGAAATTAATTACATTATGCACCTGGGTTTCATTTCAGCTTTTCTCTGCCTCTTCATTTTCTGTTATGTTTAATGAATGCTAGGTTCCATTTTTAGCCTTGAGATCGGGGAGAAGTGTAGAAGATACTTATAACATCTGTAGTGATGGACAGAAGAATCTATAATAATAAAAACATAATATGCTAATTAAACCAGACATCCTTCCGGATATCCTTCCAGACCACCTTCCAGACAAAGCCGGGGCTACGAGAGCAGCCCGGGTCCTGGGTGCCTCTTCATTTTCTGTTATGTTTAATGAATGCTAGGTTCCATTTTTAGCCTTGAGATCGGGGAGAAGTGTAGAAGATACTTATAACATCTGTAGTGATGGACAGAAGAATCTATAATAATAAAAACATAATATGCTAATTAAACCAGACATCCTTCCGGATATCCTTCCAGACCACCTTCCAGACAAAGCCGGGGCTGCGAGGGCAGCCTGGGTCCTGGGTGCCAGAGGGAAGGTGGTGCCAGCAGCCGGGGTAAGGGAGGCCTACTCTTGCACGAATGTCGTGCATCGGGCCTCTAGTAACTAATAATAGGAAGTGTCTATATGCCATCTGGTATGAACACAGATGTGTGTCTTCTTTAAAAATAAAATTCCTGCACTCTGAAATGGGAAGATTTACAACACTCTACTAAAGTCAACACCCATTCTTGAGTGGCTCTTACTTAACAGGAAGCAGCCCTACCTGTTAGTCGTCAATTCATTTCTAGAACTCCATTGATAGGCATAACACGTTTCCCCTTCTGATTTTCAGTGTAGAGGTCATGGTGCTCTGCAGCATCAACGGACTAATTCTTTCATGTCTGGTATTACACATCTTACCTCATTAGGCACCTAATACAGTAAATCCAGAATTAGGATATTCTGTGTTTCCTCTAAAACCTCATCATGTAGTTTGAAAGTTAAAAAAAAAAAAAAGCCTATGGTAAAATCGCTGAGGGAGATTAGGCATATTTTATTAAGTTATATAATTTTAATTCTTAACTGCACAGTAATCTTCACATAATAAAAGAAGAAGACCATCTGCAAAACCAATAAGCCATTCATAGGGGAGATTCTTTTTTTAAGCGTTTCTACAGTTAGTACCAACAATGAATTTACCAAACCTACTTACTTTTGTGGAGAAGAATTGTGGTTTTTTATTAGGCAGCCCAAACTTCTCAAATTCGGAGCGGTCCATAGTGTATCTTCATAGGATAAAAGGCTCTGAGACTATGTCCTTTGGGAAATCACCAACAAGTTACATTTATTCCAGAAATAACAGTGTCGCTATAGTTGTAAATATTAGTATGTTGAGAGGATCCCAAGGGCAACCTGGAGAGTTTCCATGGGCCACTGTCTCTGAGAAGCACAGTATGAGGAAATGTCTGATGAGCATGGAAAACAATAAAAAAGAATTATGAAATGCCTTCAGTGATAAATGTTCATAAGTTTTACTCCCCAAAGGAAAGAACAAGACCACTCTTGTATGGGTAGAATGTATGCTTAGGAAGATGTCCCTGTTTGAACCTCAGAAATGTACCTTTTAGTGGATTGAATCCATTTGTCTCAGTCAAAAGAAATTTAATGTCATTTTTAAAGCCCCCTGATGGTCCATCTCTCTTTCTATGAAAAAATCAATGATAAAATTTAAAAGCACATTCTTGTTAATCAGCTTTATTAGCATTATTTAAAAGAAGTGATCCCTGCTCAGCTGGCATGGCTCAGTGGTTGAGCGTCGACCTATGAACCAGGAGGTCACGGTTTGATTCCTGGTCAGGGCATATGCCTGGCTTGTGGGCTTGATCCCCATTTTGGGGCATGGAGGAGGCAGCTGATCAATGATTCTCTCTCATCATTGATGTTTCTATCTTTTTCTCTCCCTCTCCCTTGCTCTCTGAAATCAATAAAAAATATATATATTTGAAAAAAAAGAGAAAGGATCCCTTGTACTACTTACCTCTGGCACTCTCCCCTGTAACAGATAATTGACATAATTGCAGCTTCATGTTCTGCTTGTCACCTACAGGTGCGGTTTCTCTGCTCTCATGAGAGCACATGAACTCCAGTGGCACAAAGAATTCTCACTGAAGTTAGGAGATACTTGAAAACAGTAAAAATTAGGCATTTAGTCTCTAACCTATTGGCCTAGTGCATTTTGTTGGCTCTGTGTTCTCTTTGATTCTTTTCTGGGTTATTCCTAATTTGGCAGACACCTGCTGACGATGTGCTCATTTGATGTATTCAGGTCTGATCTGAAAAACTGACCTTATCTTGGTTCTTGGATTGTCTTGTTTTGCTCTCACTAATATAAAGATACTAAAAAGATAAAACAAAACAAAAAGCTAATGCAACTGGTCTCCATAGATAGAATCCATTTACCCTGTTTCTTCACAGATGTATTTTTCATTGTTTCAAGAACTTTTGACAACTGAGCATTACAAGAAAAATGCTGACAATTTCAATTTTATTAGCTCAAATGTTATTTTCTCAATCTCAAAAATTTACAGAGCTTATCTAGAAAAGAATGATGCAAGGCAGTTGTTACAGAACAATTACCTAGCTCTACTTGTGGAGGATAGCATAATGGCCTATGCACTAACATTAAGTGAATATAAACTAATTCTACATAACATATAAATAAACCATACACTTTTAAATTAATTTAATTTTTTTTTTTGTTAATATTCACCCAAGGATATCTTTCCATTGATTTCTAGAGAGAGTGAATGTGATGGGGAGAGACACAGAAAGAGAAACATTGATGTGAGAGAGACACATAGATTGGCTACCTCCCACATGAGCCCCTACCAGGGCCTGGGATCAAAGTTTGCAACTGAGGTATGTGCCCATGACCAGGAATCAAACCCGGGACTCTTCAGTCTGTGGGCAAGGGCCTTATCCACTGAGCCAAACTGGCCAGGGCATTTAAAATTTTTTATTTATTTATTTTTTAATCATACGCTTTTTAGAGATTACAGTATGATATTCTCTCATGTCTACAGGCTCTTCCTGACATGGCTCTGCTAGCCTGGGAACAGGCAGGAGCAACAGGATCTACACTTCATTGCTGAAGAGGGATGTTCTAGGTTGAGTAAGCAGAATGAAGATTTGAAAGATGGTACAACAACTTCTAAACTGATGGCAGAGCTATAAATATCTGGAAGCTACCACCAGAATTCCCAGCCTAGCAAGTACTTATAAGAAATGGGGGGAGTTCTTTCAAGCAAAGATTGAAAGATTGCTGCCTGGCTGTAAATCTGAAAAGAGGCAACAAAGTCTGAGCCTATCAATGAGTGACTCGAACTTGGCCTTGAGAATTTATCACTGTGTTTCCAGAACAGAAAGGGTGGTTGTTCCTGCCTTTTCAGCTGGCTGCACAGATCCTTTTGTTGCTGAATTTAATGCGGTATAAGAGCAGTGGCTTTCAAGCATGTTGGATCTCTCTACAGGAAGAAATATAGTTTATATTAAGGCCCGACACTCAACTATACATATAAAATAAATGAAATTAAAAGTTTAACAAACGTATACTTATTTCCTATTTTTATTAATAGCATGCATGCATTCCATTTTTTTTACTTATGAACCATCCTCTTCTGCTTATATATAGATAAATACATCCATAACAAATCTATTTATAAATTACAGGTAAAACTGAAGCTATATATTACCAATAAGACATACGTTATAGAGAATATATATTTTTTCTATTTAAATAAGTGTTCATTATAACTTGCCAATGGTCCCTGAGCACAGAGCGAAAAACAATAAGAAGTCCCAGTGAATCCTTCTACAGTAGGAGGAAGCTCTGCTCCCACCTTCCAAAGGGGCATCTACTGCTTTGCCTGCATTCTCCTGACACCAGTGCACACAGTTTGCACACAGCTAATTTGCACTTATTATTCTAAGTGTCCTGACATTTTCTCTTAGGTTAATTTTGTATTCTCAGCTTGAATGAAAACTGGAACAACAGGGGCCATGGCTGCTTGACTCATGTATCTCCTTTCACAGCTCCTCCTGGTATCCAGCACAGTGTGTCTTTCCTCTGGATGGCTGATAATTGCTGCTGACTGTTAACACAATTGCATGGAAATGCAGAAGGAATGCAGTTTGGTTATTAGTTCAGGGTCAGAGTGTACACAGTGTATATCCTCAGGAAATGGCAGCTATAAGGCAGGTAGCAGCTTTTTATCTGCATTGTGGTTTATTCAAACTAATAGTTAAATTGTCTGATTTTGAGTTGGCTGTTACAAATACCTTGTTTATTATTTTCTTGCATTCACTATATAATCTAAAATATGACTTGAATTTTTAAAAAATACTTACAAAAATGCACTCAGGAGCATCCTCATTTACTTCCCATTCACAGCAAACTTTGGACCTTCTGTGCATAGAATTAGATTAATCATAATTCTGCATTCATGAAAATTATCATCCTTGGCCCATTTAAGATTCATTCCTCTATCTAACTACCTCCTGAGCTATCATATCCAAACTGGTCGATAGATTTACTATTTTACCAAATATGACAATATATTATAAAGTTATTGTACTTAGGGCAACATTTAAAATAATTGGTGGAACAGAACAGAGAACCTGAAACAGACATGTGCAACTTTTAGTATATGTAAAAGTTTATGGTAAGGGGAAAGGAAATGCAATTGAACCAATTGAGCTAGGAAAATATGTGGATCACTAACACTGACTACAGATGGTTTAAAACCCTAAATGTCAAAAGCTAAACTTGGAAGTGTTCAGAAGAAAATATAGACGAATATCTTTCTAACCTCAAAGGAGAGAAGGATTTCTTAAACAAGTACAGAAGTGCTAATCATAAGGAGAAGATTGATAAATTTGACTACTCTAAAATTAAGAACTTGTGCTCATCAAGAAATCTTTAAAAAGCAATAGAAGACTAGCTAGAAATGGGGGGTGGAGGGGTGGGACATATTTGCGAAACAAAACTAAGAAAGATCAGATTCAAAATTATGTGAAGAATTCCCACAAGTTAAAAATGGTCAACACCTCTCTTCTGTTCTTACCAACTTGCCCCTGCTCTTTCATTTTCCATTGACTCTGATCCCTTTATCCACCCAACAACAAATTAGACATTGAATGAGTTGTTCATTTCTACCTCTGTGCCATTTCCTCCAGCTGGAATACAGCCACCACCAGCTGGACCAATAACATCCTAAACACTTCCCTGAGCAAAGTCCATCACTAACAAGTACCTTCCTTGATGACTCATCTCATCATTGCGTATTTCCTCAATATTCATAGAGACTCACGTATAGTTGGTTCCTCTTATTACATATTTCTTTTTTGTATTCTGATTTTTTTAGATATCCTATCTACCCTATACCCAACCAACACTTTAATTTTCCCTGAATTTAGAACGTTAGTATTCCATTCTATTTTCATGGTCTTTCTTCTGCCTGGCTTTTCAATCCCATGACTTAGCACAGTGTTGTGCATGCAAGGGGTACCCAGCAAGTGACTGATCAATTGCAAACAAAGATTTTACTCAATTTAATCATAAGCCCTTCAACAAATAGGACAAAATGAAGGTTTTTATCCAAGGAAATAAAAAAGAAAGGAAAAGACAGCAGTTCACACAAATAAATGCCTAACAGTGATCTTAAGCCAGTTATAGAGACATATGGAAGAGATTTAAAAATATCTGTTTACGAAGAAATTGTGAAGGAGGAGGAAAACAATGTAAACAAGCCAAATTGAGGAAATATTACATATTGGAGTAGAGAAAAACAATAAGCAGCAAGTTTTATAAAAAATTTCAAATGGCAGTAAAATATTCCAATCAGATGGCAAAAAATAAAAGCAAATGGCTGGACTAATTAGAACTATAAGCAATACATTGTTTAGAAGATAAAAACCCAGATGTGTTTATATCTTTTACTTTGGAAAAAGCAGGTGGAGACTTACCTTTATCAGACAATAATTTTCCAGGGACAACAGATGCAGGCAATTAAGAACACACGTTATCTACAAACAAATTAGAGGAGGCAGCAATTTTAGATGGTGTTCATGATTTTTTTTTATAAGAAAGTAAGAAAGTGATAAAGCATTGATTTAGACATTTTTTTAGATGATACCAGGATGGTAAGAATTTCAGGATGATTAGAGTCTAGCAAAGTAGGAATTAATCTATTAATTAAAGGTTATATAGGTTGAGAATTTAGTTTGGGCAATTAAGATGCTCCAATTTCTTTGATTACTAAAAAGATACCTGAATAAATGTGATTATTTGCTAATTGTAAGGTCACTAAGACATTACTTTCTAGTAATGCAATCTGATAAAAGGAGAGTTCACCTGCTCTTCTCTCTGATTCTGATCATTACTCAGGCACCAAAAGATCCTAGTTTTCAAGCTGGTTCACATACAGGCATACCTCATTTTATTGCGCTTCACAGGCTTTGCGTTTTTTCACAACTTGAAGGCAAGACACTCCACTAGCAAAAAGATTACAACTCACTTTATTACCATACTCACTTTACGGTGGTCTGGAACCAAACCTGCAATATCTCCAAGGTATGCCTGCATAAACTACTTTTGTGACAGAAATCCTAAGGACAGCTTTTTGGTACAACTAGGTACCGTCTTCCCCATCCAGGTACTTATCGTAGGCATGCATTTTGTATTGAAACCTAGATAGCAACAATTATTGGGTACTAACTCTGTGCCTAGTGCTGCAAGAAGTGTTGTCAGAGTAGGTGAGAAAAAGAAAAATGTTTTCAAACAATTTTTAAAAATTTAAAACCTCATCTGAGTATATATTTCCATTGATCTTTAGAGAGAGAGGAAAGGATGGGGAGGAGGGAAGAGAGACAGACAGAGAGACTGAGAGAGAGAGAAACATCAAACATCAACTGGTTGCCTCCCGTATGTACTCCATCCAGGGGTCGATCCCGAAACCTAGGCATGTGCTCTGACTGGGAATTGAACCCAAAACCTTTTTAGTGTATATGACAAATGATCCAACCAACTGAGCCACCCAACCAGGGCAAACATTTTCAAGCATTTTGCATTCTGTATGTATGCAGTTGATTAATGTAGATACATCCATTCATTCATTTAGTCAGCAATGGAAGGCATACATATGAGATCAACTCCAGGCCATGGCATGTACTTGCTGGGTAACCTCAGGTAAATAACTTACTGTTTCTGAACCTGAGCTGATCCATGAGATTGGGCAGCTGGGGTTGTGGTGGTATATCTTCTTTACAGGTTTATTGTGAGAATTAACTTCACATGAAAATACTTTGGCAATTATAAACATCCTCTAAAATGAGAGAGGTCAAAAAAGAAGAGAACTGGATGAAAGAAGGTGAAGGGATTAGCCAAAGAATAAATATGCATGACCCATAGACACAGACAATGGTGTGGTGATGGACAGAGGGAAGGGGGGCAGGGACTGGGTGGAGATGGGCAAAGAGGAGGAGGAATGGAGACATCTGTAATAGTGTCAACTATAGAAATAAAGCGAGAGAGAGAGAGAGAACTGAGAAGCCTTGAGATCTAGGAATCAATAGATCATTGATTTTATTGGAAGTGGAAATTTGATTGAGGAGATGATGGATCTGATTCAGAAGAAGGTGAGAAAGTGCAAGCAGCAAGTGGAGTCAGTTTTTCCCCAAAAGTTTGTTGTGTCTTTGGTGCCCAAAATAGATATGCTTTTAAATCAGAGAATGTATCTCATTTATTTTATGCCTCTAGCTCTACTACAGAGCTACATGGGAGGGTTTCATGTTAAAATCTATAATAATAAAAGCATAATATGCTAATTATTCCGGACAGCTGAACAACCTTCCAGATGACCTTCCAGGTGAAGCTGGGACGTTGAGGGCCGAGCCCCTTGTACGAATTTCGTGCATGGGGCCTCTAGTAATTAGATAAATGTTGATGACAAAGGAGAGAATGAAAGAGGACAATAGCTTTAGGTGAAAGCAAAGTCAAGGGGTGTTTTGTTTTTTTCTTATTTTGAAAACAGGAGACTCCTGAGTATGTTAATTTTAAGAGGACAGATGGGTAAAAGAGGAGGCATTGAAGGTATTTCAGAGATGCAGTTATTATCTTGAATGATGGAGAGAGGCAAGAAGAAATGAGATCAAGAATATGGAGGAGGACCCTGGGCAGTGTGGCATAGTTAGTTGGACATTGTCCCCTACATCAAAAGATTGCCGGTTGATTCCAGGTGAGGGCACATGCTTGGATTGTGGACTAGATTCCCAGTAGGAGGTGTGCAGGAGGCAGCTGATGGATGTTGCACTCTCACATGGATGTTTCTCTCTCTCTCTCTCTCTCTCTCTCTCTCTCTCTCTCTCTCTTTCTCTCTCTTAAAATCAATAAATTATTCTTTTAAAAAAAGGGTATCAAGGAGGTCTATATTGAAAGCAACAAAGGAAATTAGCATCAAGTATACATGAAGGCAACCTCACCTTGGAGAGATAAAGTTAGAAAATTCTGAGGTGTTCCTTGTGGTGAGAATTTAAAAATATCTGTTTACGAAGAAATTGTGAAGGAGGAGGTGAGGAAGAAAGCTGATGATGCTCAAGGTTGAAGGTTCCTACCTTCTAGGAATGCAAGAGTTAAGCTTTTCCTGCTGGATAAGAGGGGTTGGGGGTTTTGAGATGGTAGAATGTTCCATGAGAAGTTAATATGAGATCAGAAATGGATAGCTGAAAAGGACCTGGTGTAGGGATATCAGGATATCAGGAGTGATGAAAAGGAAGACTGAGTGTGAATTACAGGTTAGGAAGAGTGGAGAGGGAGGGCTTAGTAGGTAAATCTTTAGTTGTTATTGTTGGAGCATGTGCAGGCCAAGAAAGGTATGCTGGTGCCTTGCCAAATTTTACCTCGGACATCCCAAACACATGTTTGTTTTCCCTTTCAGTGGAAGAGGATAAGCAGGGAGCCTGGTATGCAACTTAAAAACTGCTTCGAGGAAATAAGATTTTGAAATAGAAATGAGGAAAATAAAAATGTAATTTTGGAATTACTATAAAAAAGAAACATTTAATAATTGAACCAGTCTAGAGATGGCAGGGTTTTCTTGAGAAGGGTAAGTTCCCAGGAATAGGGAACTCAATATAGGACAGGAAATATAATGATTAGTTTGGATTAAAACAAATGAAATGTAATTTAATGAATCACAGGATAAGCTTGAGTAGAATCCTAATGCTAACCTAGATAGACTATGCCTCTTCATTCCTTATCTAAGTTGTACTTAATATTTATTACTTTTTCTTAAGCAAAATAAATACATAGATAAGTACAGCTGATCTTTAGGTTTTAAAAGCCCTGATAATTCAGCAGATTTTTAAACTAGCTTGAGTTTCCGCACACTGCTAAAACTGAGTTTATATTACTTCATTCTCTGTCAAATGCTTTTTTGAAAAGCATTTATTACTTTTATAACAAAAGTTAATATATGAATGCATTATGCTTATAAAATGTTTAGTTAACGTATAATAGCACAATTTATTTTACCATTCCTCTGTAGTTGGGCACTTAGTTGGCTTCCATGTTTTTCTTACTCAAAAAACATGTCATGAACATCTTTGTACATAATGCTTTGCTTAGATGTGTTAGTGTGTCTCTCGGATAATGTGGGATTGCTGTGTTGAAGGATATGCACACTAATAAGGTAACTTCCTGAGAGGTTATATCAATTTACAGTCCCATCAATAGTGCATGAGAGCATGCCGATTGTTTAATAGTCTCATATAACGTATAACTGCGTCCTTAGTGTGATGAAGAAAATGGAAAGCAAACTCTCTTCTCAGGCTTTAAAATCAAGAACACATAACATACACATGTGAAAGAAATATCAGATGGTGTATATCACAAAATACAATTAGGAAGATCTATCCAAGTATATGCTATGTGGCTCTTATAGTGTGTTTAAAATGTTGTGTCAATCAAAACTTTTGTAAATCAATTTATATGGATGGGTTTTTCATTTCCTTCAATCTTTCATGCATTGATTTATTTTGCTTAGTAGTGATCATGCTATATTATAGTTATTTTCTCCTTTCCTCTTTACATTGCAATCAATAATTTTCCATGTTACTATAAAGTCCTAACAAATATAATTAAAAATAGCTACATAATATTCTTTTAATGGGATGTATTTAACTATTCCCCTTAGATTGTCTTCAGTTTTTCTTATCATTAGTAAAGCTACAATAAACATCTTTGTGGCCCATTTTTCTCTACATTTAACACTATATTAATAAAATATAGACCCTAGATTGAAATGACTGAGTCAACAAGAATAATCATTTTAAGAGTTTGATAAATATGGCAAAATACTGTTTATAGAAAAAGTTGCACCAATGAGTAAGATATCCATTTCACCATATTAAATAAAGCCTCATTGCTTTATTTTTTATAACTTTTTAAAGTCCGCTAATTTAATGTTATGCTGTTTTAAATGTTTTTAATTTTCAGTGAGTATGAATATGACATATACCTGTCCTTTGTCCACACAAAATTGTCTTTCAAATTAATTTCTCAACCTTAGGTATTTTTGGATAGTTCTTAGTTGTGGGGAGATGTCCTGTGTATTGCAGTTTGTTTAGCAGCATCCCTGCCCTCTGTATACGAGATGCCTGCAACATCCCTGACATAACTACATAGTCCCCAGACATTGCTCATTATCCAATTAGGGACAAAAGCAGACTTTTTGAAGAATCCTGTTTTTAGCAAATAAATTTTCAACAATCTAGTAACCTACCTATGTAGTTGATCTGTTTTTGGAAGTTTAGATGTTTGTATCTAAAGTAAGAAATCTTCATTTATAAGTGTGGAGTAACTGAAAGCAAGGATGTGTTAAAAAGTGAAGAGCTAATAGAGGCTCATTGAGGCCAATCTGGAAAGTAACATGATAGTGCCAAAGCTGAACAGACAGCTTAGGGAATTTAATTCCATTGCCCAAGTTTGCTTTTCAAGTAGCTGGGACCAGAATTTAAGTCTTTGTCCCCCAGGCTCTAGGTCTTTTCATAATCCTACACTATATATAGCTCATGCCATCTCTGCTCTCCATTACAATTCAGCTGGGCCCATCTCCTTCATGGGACTTTTTCAGAAAACCCACCTGAGCTACAATGATGGCAACCTCTCCACTAGAATATGCCTTTATTTACTAACTAGAGGCCTGGTGCACGAATTTGTGCATGGGTAGGTTCCCTAGGCCTGGCCGGCAATCAGGGCTGTCTCCTCCAGTCCCAATCAGAGCCTGCTGGTTGCGGGGAGGGCCGCAGGGGGTTGGCCGGCCATGGGAGGTTGGCTGTGGGAGCGCACTGACCACCAGGGGGCAGCTCCTGAGTTGAGCATCTGCCCCTTGGTGGTCAGTGTGCATCATAGCGACTGGTCGACTGGTCATTCCGGTCATAATGGTCACTTAGGCTTATATATATAGATATAGATATAGATATAGATAGATAGATAGATAGATACATGGAGTGCTTTGGCTGTTTGATGTTCAAATGATTGTCACTTTTACCTTAGGCTTGATTCCAATTGCTTCAAAACTCTTGGGGGGCACTTGGGCTCTGGCCACGAAGGACACTCACAAAATATCACCAACTAGGACAGCTCGAAAGCATCTTGAATTATTTTGTTAGGAATATGATGGTCCTTTAAATTTGCCAAGTGGAACTGGCCCCTTATAAAAAGAAGGACATACATGAGCTTTGGCCAGTATAAGGAAAGTGAAAAACTGTAAGCAATAACTGTTTTCAAATGAGTAGATCATTAGTAAGTTATCTTTAATAAGAATGGGAGACAGGAAGAGGATTGATGGATTAGAAACAGAGGGAAAGCGTAAAAACCTGGGGGGCAAAGTAAAAATGTAAGGTACTAATATGAGAACAGAGGAAAGTGGTATTGAAGGAAAGGAAAAGCAGCAACCATTGTTTGGTTTATAGTAAAACCATTTCATTTCTATAGATTGTAGAATCCACATAGTTCTCCACTGTAACCCTGGTGCCTAATGCAGACTTGCGCATTAAACACACATTTACTGAAGAAATGATTGAATGACTGTCTGAATTGGCTTCTTGAAAATCACTTCATTTTCTGTAGCAGAGTCAGGTCCCGCTCTTTACATACGTGTGAATAAGAATGGGAAATCACCAGCTTCACTGACGCTTGCCTATGACTGGTCTGGTTCTGTCCTAGGCTCTGCAAGTGGGGGGTGAGCGCACACAAAATATAAGAAACAGCCTTTGGCTGTGACAGTCTGACAATCTTATTGGAAAGATAAGCTATGAAATAGAAATATGAACAAATATGAAATAGTTGTCCAAAATAGAAGGATATTGAGAGGTCAAAGGCTACAACATATTTGGAATTTGGCAAGAAATAGGGTTTTTCCTCCTCAGCCCTCTCAATGCCTTTCCTGAAACCCAGCCTTAAGGTGGCTAAGCTGAGGATGGCTTCAAAAGCAGTGGTGACAGTAGTTGCAGCAAGTGAACCAGAAAATGAGAAATCATCTACACTGCGAACCCATATTTGTAAGGTGCTCTATATTAGATATTGTAAGGAACTACAGAACGAGTATGATATGATTTCTACTCCCAGTGGAACTTACAGTCTAATCGATCCTCTTGATTAAGCTTAAAAAGCAGCATAAGAGGAGCTTAAGTTAGAATTTTAGCTCTGCCAATGTGTGACCCTGGGTATATCCCCATCTGTAAAATGGTATTAATATTTTCTCCCTCATGGATTCCTAACAATAAAATGAGACAAGGTGCCATGGAATTGGACATGCTTGAGTAGAGTATGTGGAACATAGTTTTCTTCAATGAGGGCTAAGTGTTGGCTATTCAGACACTGGAGGTTTTTGAAAGTCATTCCGCACACTAAGTTCAACATTAGTAATTTATCTAAAACTAGAGGCCCGGTGCACGAAATTCGTGCATGGTGGGGGTGTGTCCCTCAGCCCAGCCTGCACCCTCTCCAATATGGGACCCCTCGAGGGATGTCCCACTGCCCGTTTAGGCCCGATCCTACTTGGATCAGGCCTAAACGGGCAGTGGGACATCCCTCTCACAATCCAGGACTGCTGGCTCCCAACCGCTCGTCTGTCTGCCTTCCTGATTGCCCCTAACCACTTCTGCCTGCCAGCCTGATCACCCCCTAACCACTCCCCTGCCAGCCTGATTGCCCCTAACTGCCCTCCCCTGTAGGCCTGGTCCCCCCGCAACTGCCCTTCCCTGCAGGCCTGGTCACCCCCAACTTCCCTCTTCTGCTGGCCTGGTCCCTCCCAACTGCCCTCCCCTGCTGGCCTGATTGCCCACAACTGCCCTCCCTTGCAGACCTGGTCCCTCCCAACTGTCCTCCCCTGCTGGCCATCTTGTGTCCACATGGGGGCAACCATCTTTGACCACATGGGGGCAGCCATCTTGTGTGTTGGAATGATGGTCAATTTGCATATTACATTTTTATTAGGTAGGATAGAGGCCTGGTGCACAGGTGGGGGCTGGCTGGTTTGCCCTGAAGGGTGTCCCAGGTCAGGGTGGGGGTTCCCTTGGGGAGTGGGGCGGCCATGGTGAGGAGCCTGTGGTGGTTTGCAGGCCGGCCATGCCCCCCAGTGACCCAAGTGGAGGCCCTGGTATCTGAGATTTATTTATTTTCTATAATTGAAACTTTGTAGCCTTAAGCGGAGGCAAGCCTCCTGCTTGCTCTGTGGCCACAGCCATTTTTGTTGGGATTTATTTATCTTCTATAATTGAAACTTTTTAGCCTTGAGTGGAAGCCAGGGCCGGCCTGGGTGTGTGGGAAGTTTGGCTTCCTCCATTGCCAGGGAAACCCAAGCCTCCTGCTCGCTCTGTGGCCACAGCCATCTTTGTTGGGTTAATTTGCATACTTGCTCCTGATTGGCTGGTGGGCGTGGCTTGTGGGTATAGAGGAAGTACGGTTAATTTGCATATTACTCTTTTATTAGATAGGATGATGACATAGGTAAAAAATATAAAACTATTTTTCAAAATACAGCTTTAAATCAAAAGGTTTTAGTCATTCGAAGCTTTCCCAGTTACCAGGCAGTTGTGAGTTAAATGCAAATGGAAGGACCCTGTTTTCTAAAGGAGTGTTGCCACACCTTCAGATTTACAAAATGTGGGAGGAAATAAGAATGGCAAATGTAGTTCAAAGAAGATTAATTATTTTATATCTATCTCAGAGCAAAGCGCCTGACAGGAATATGTGCTAACCAGGGTAATCACCTTGCAATCTAATCAGAAAAGGATTTGGAGGTTTTGTGAAGTTGGTGCAACCCTCATCTTGGGGCCCAAGGCAGTGTTGAATTGAGTTTCAAAAAACAGATGCATAAGAAAAGAACACTGTTATTACTGCAAAGCCATAGTTAGGTTCTAGAAGGAATACTTTTACATTATTAATCACCTCTGGACACATAGAATATTATTGCCTTGGAAAGGGGGCACAATGTCGCTGCAAAGCACCCATTCCACTAGATCTCAAGAAAATAAAATTTTGAGGAAGGGTGAAAACAAACAGATCTTGGTCACACTTGGGAAAAATACCTAAATAATTAGTTTTAAAATGAAGAAATCATAATGTGCTCATTACAAAAAGGGAAGACACATATTAGTGAGCAAAGAATATACATACATGGCCCTTCTCTGCTAAGAGTATTCAAATTAGACAGGAAGATAAAAGGAAATTCAATCTCCAGTTAAAAAATAAGTGTAGGCCAAGAGGACAATTCTTTTTCACAGAACACTAGTGATTCACATAAAAAACAATCCCCTAAGACAGGGAGAAAAAAGATTAGCATAGCTCCTCAAGTAAGCCTGTGATTTAGCAATGTGCTTTGTTATCCCTTCTTCTTCCAAAGGCAAATACTCCAGTAAGATTTAAAAGATAACAGAGTTAGGTTTAAAAGTGAGACAGAGATAAAACACTAATTGATAACTCAGAAATAACCTTAAGATTTCCATTTAAAACTTCCTATACTTTTTCATATTGATTTTTTAGACATAAATGTCTGGGTCAAATTCTAGGTGAGATTTCTGCATAAAACCAACTCATTAGCCTTAAAGATCTATCTCATTATTTTCTCATCACACTTATGAGAAAATAATAATGAAAATTAACTGATCTGAAAAACCCCCTCAACATTGTGTTCCAATTCATTGCTACCCACTTCAGCAGGCAGACATCCTTATAATAATATCAGTGGTTTTGAACAAATATAAAAACTTTAGTTGAACCTAAGTTGGGGCTTTTAGGAACAAATATCACTAAAACACTTGATTCATTAATTCTCATAACATGTGAAAGTTAAAATAGATTTTCTGATATTTGTAATATTCATGCCCCCTTTTAAACAAATATAATTTAGTAGCCTATTGAAAAAAATCTTATGCTATCTTCCATCTGGTTCTAAGTTGCTGTGAAACGTCCATATATAAATATTTTTGTATTTCCAAGACACTTTAGACCTTATTGCTCAATATTGAGATAGACCTCCTATTTACTTCACAAGTGGTTGTTAAATTACTTGTCAGATCTTTCACTGTTTGCAAAATATTTTCCCCTTTGCTGTGGTCCTTATGTTAACCCTATTTATTTCCCATATTACAGATGAGGAAACTGAAGTTCAGAGGGAATGAAGAATATCATTCAGCAGCAAGTGAGCAAATGCTAAGTCAGAGCTCAAGTCCTGCTCATCTAACTAGAACTCACGCTTTCCCCATTACATGACGTTGGAGCCATCCGAAAGTAGTGATCAGGAAAGATTTGTAGTGGAAATTATTGGAGAACTGAAGATGAGCTATAAGACACTAAGGAAAAGTTTGCAAAATATCTCAAAAGCAATGAAAAAAAAGCCAAATATGAGCAGGACAATTATCAACCAATGGTACCGATATTCCTATATACCTGGTTTCCAAAATGTTTCATACGCCATAGGTCTTTTGACTATTACTGTAACGCATTGAGACAATGCTGATAGAATTAGTCCTGTCTTATAAATGAAATGAAAAAATTGAGGTCTCTAGGCTTAAAATTGACAGCTGAAATTGGAATTTGAGTCTTCTATTCCTAGTTCCTAGTTCTCTTCCATGTTAAGAGTGGTTTTCAAAACATAGCCTCCGGCCTCGCTACCCGAGTGTTGCTGATGTCCGCAGAGCAATCTAAAAGTCTGAATTGCCTTGTTCATAGCATCTTACCGTGTAAGCTCTTACCCATTTCTTATTGAGTAAAACTGACTTAGCAAGTCTTCAGATTTGTTGACGCTGTTCTTGTTATCACCAAGTTCTGTATCCACCGAAAATTGAATTTATGGACACAGTTAAAAGCAGTTTGTCTGTCGATGATAATCAATGTTTAGGAACCAATGCACCACACACCCCATAAACACAAACAGTAGGAAAAGGCTTAAATGAATCCCTGTCTGCTACGTTCCTCCTCCATGTTTCGGGGACCTCTGTGTTGGTAACCTGACAGCCCTCCCAAAGCTCCTCACTTAAGGCTAACCGTTCTCAAAGTTGGTTTACTCTGTGATTGCCAGGAATGAGCAATTACGGTTCTAGGGAAATGGTGGTGGGAGGGCTTGAGAATCCCCGACATTAGATAGCACTGGAAAGACACAGGCCATGCCAAGTTATCCAATAGACACACATTTGCAATCAGAAAACCTAAAGAGAAGCTGTTTTTTTCTATATATTTGAATCTTGTGGTTTTTCAGTTTAACGTTGAATCCATGTTGAAGTGCATTTAGAAGGGAGGCACCGAGACTGCTCCTGTGCTTGGGCTTCCAGAGGCCTTACTAGCAATCTGGCCTTGGCCGAGGACATGAGGCCCAGTTCTTAGTTACGGCACAGGGGGGAAATGTGGGAGGGGTCTGCATGTATTTAATGCTTCTTTCAGCTGTTGTTAGAAAAGCAGCCCTCAAATTATTCCCCACCCATAGGTGATTAAAAATAGACAGGGGGGAGAGAGGGATATAGTTGTACTTTGCAGGACATTAAAAAATGCACATGCTGCTAAATTGTGCAAGCCACAGGGAACACTTCTCACAGGTGCTCCACTCCGCCGAGGTTACTCATTTGCCTCCAAGTGCAATCCAAGGTGTTGGCTCGATGCTTTAAGGGCCCCTCTCAGGTACTCTGGACCTGGGGTGTCTGGAGATACCAAATACTTACCTGAGCCCAGCAGCAACCACCCTGTTCCCAACTCTGAAGTGCAGGGCGCTGGAAGCTGGGTGTTTTTTTTCTCATGGAAGGCTTTCGCTTTCTGGAATTTCCTGCCTGTCCTAGTCCGCCAGAACCCCACCTGACTGACCTTCAGGGACTCATGAAAGACTTCTTTTCAAAATAACCTTTCCTGATGGCAAGAGACCTTAAAGACCATAATTTTTATAAATGACAACTTAAGCAATCTATCACAGCTCGGGTTCTCCTGGGGGATGATTTAATTTTGGTGCTTGCTTCCTGCAGCAATTCCAAACAGGGTACAGTTTGAAGAATAAACATACCTGTGAGTGTCTGCCCTTCGTACTGAGTGAGAATGCCTACCTGGGTGTGCACATATTTAGAATTCTGAAAATATGAAAACGGCCAGATTACTGCTCCTTCTCACCTTGGAGCTCAGGTGTGCGGGTGCCTGCAACAGCCCTACATTCCAAGGCGAGTAAGGAAACTGCTCTTTCCTGAAAGCTCTAGGATGGTGTGCGTGTGTGTCTGTCAGATCTCAAGCCCACCCTGGAGAGCACACTGGCTCTGGCTGGACGCTAAGATATTTACTCTGGACGATCATGCCAAGACATTAACAGCTGCTGGATTAATTATTGATGGAGTTCGTGTCAATCATCTCAGAAGAAAACCAAAGAATAATATTTTAAAGTCATCTGGTCAAAAAAAAAATATAAAAATCTCTGCTAACACAGCTCTCTTGTCCTTTATTACTCTTGCACTTCTCCAGCCAAAGAAGTAATCTCAGAAAACCGCTCTTCTAAAATTATTTTTCCTTTCCCCTTAAATGTTTTCTTTCCAAGCGCTCTCCCTTTCAGAACTCAGCACCTGGCCATGTTTTGTACTGTTTTCAGAAGATGCCCTCCATCAGGGTAACCGATGACATGTTTTCGTTTTGAAAACTTAAATAAACACGGAAAAGAAATCCGGAGAGCTGGAGGCCCCCCCCCCCCCGCCCCCCGCCCCCCACGAGTCCTTCAGATCCTCAGCGAGGCTGCGATGCCTTCCGCGCCCTGGGCCTTCCTGGCTCCGCCAAAAACGCCCAGGCTGTTCCGTGTGATCCTCCAGCCCAGAGCCCGCTAAAGAGGAAAAACAAATAGTCGGTCTGAGGATCTCCAAGGAGAGAGTTTCACTCGGGCTTGCCTAATATTTGAAAGATCCGCCCCACCGCGCCGCCTGGCATCCGGGTTTGGAGACCTCTGCCTTTGCCAAGAATTTTATCAGAGACGGGAGTCCCGAGGCCGGAGCCCGCGTGGACCCCGGGTCGGGAAAAGCCTGGGCTCCCCGGGCGGTGCGCGCACGCCGGGAAAGGCGGGATTTAGAGGCGGCGATGCTGCGGGAGACTCTGCAGTGTCAACGAGCCCCCGAGCGGTCCCGCCTCATTCGCCATCGCGTGGGAGCCTCCCAAGTCCCGGTCTGATAAACCGTCGCCGGCTCCGGCGCGCGGGAGGGGCGCTGGCGTGTGTCACCCCGGGGTCCGCGGCCAGGCCAGCGGGCCGGGCGGAGCGCAACCCGCGCCGGGCGCGCCCCGCCGCTGCGGCTCACGCCCCTCACCTGGGCGAGGCCGGGCGCGCAGGCGCTCAGCGCGGGGGCCGCGGTTGGGCGCCTCTGCCCGGCGCCCGCAAGAGTTGGACTGTTCGGGACCGCGCGCGGGGCCGAGCTGTCGCCCCTGCTGTCGCCACCGCCGCCTCCGCCGCCGCCCCGGCTGCCGCAGATCGCGGGAAAGCGTCTGCGCGGAGCCCCGGAGCAGCCCCGGCGGGACCGCCGCAGCCGCCAGCGCGAGCAACAGCTCCCCGGCGGGGCACCCGCTGCCCCCGGCGCCAGCGGCCCGCGCTCCGAGGTAAGCTCCGGGCGCCCAGCCCAGCCCAGCCCGGCGCCTCGCGCCCCGGCGCCGCCTGCCCGCCCCGCGCCCGCCCGCCCGCTCTCTCGGGCTGAGCCCGCACCTGGGCGCCGCCCCAGGGAATGGCGCGCAGCCCCCCTCTCGCTGGAGTTCCCACTTCGTCCCGCGGTCCCACTTGTAGAGGAGGATGCCCAGCTGCCGCTAGCCAGGGCTGTGGGGTGTGAGGCTCCTGCGAGCCCCCGGAGTTAGGAGGAGGTCCTGGAAGCCAGAGGGGTGGAGGCATCCCCCGTGCGGGCTCCCGGGCTGTGATTCCTAAGGACGGAGGGGAGGTTGGAGAAGGGAAGAGGGCAAGGAGAGTGCCCCTCTGTGGTTAGCCGCAGTGCCTCCGCCGCCCGGGCTGGGAAGTTTGGGGCTGGCATCTCTCTCTTCATTCTAAGGATAAATGGGTATTGGGGGGAAGGACGTGTGGGAGGAAGGTAGCAGTCGAAGAAGCTTGGGGTCCCAAGAGAGCTCTGCAGCTGGTTGAAGGTGAAACGGGGGGGCTGAGAGGCAGAGAAAAAGGTCCCAAAGTTTGCGGCTTGCTGGGATCCCTGAGGGGGGTCTGGGCTACAGAGCGCCGGGTGAAGGTGTCCGCGCACAATGGGAGGACACTGTGGGGCTGCGGAAGGGACAAGGAGAAGGGG
The DNA here is from genome assembly GCF_027574615.1 of Eptesicus fuscus. Classification (NCBI taxonomy): domain Eukaryota; kingdom Metazoa; phylum Chordata; class Mammalia; order Chiroptera; family Vespertilionidae; genus Eptesicus; species Eptesicus fuscus. The sequence goes on along the minus strand of NC_072483.1, from coordinate 54,905,781 downwards.
AGGGGAGGACCATCTGTTTCGACACTGTTATTTGCGGGGGCCGGTGGGGAGAGCTGGCAGGGCCACGCTTTCCGGAATGCTTTCCGGGGCTCCGGAGGACAAACATTTTCTATGGTGAACCTGGATGGGGAGTGTTATGATTCTTCAAGGAAAATAAATCGCCAACCAAGCCCTCAGCCCCCATGGGTACAAAAGAAACACAGTTTTGGAATGCTCTCAAGTTCATGGCTTTCGCCAATGTCGTTTTCACGCAGAGGTGTGGTTTGCAGGTCTTTTTGGTTTTGCTTTGCTCAGGAGCACCACACCAGGATGAATGCAAACTTTGTTAAGATGTAGCAAAAGATGCTCAGAAAGAAGAAATAAAACATTTGCTTTATGGAGTCCAGTCTGAAGCTTGGAAACTGGCAGCTTCAGAACAATGCATGAAGCAGTAGGAAATGCACTTATCAAATTAAAAAGAAGGCTTTTCATAAAGTCAATAAGCTACATCTTAGATAAAGTTCAAGGTTTTGGCTTGAAAGAATTTCCTGGGCCTGGTTTCACTGCTTTTCACAGTCCTTTCATCTTATTTTGATGCCATATGTGCAGTGAGTATGCACCACCCCTTCCCTCTATTAGATAAATGCCCCAAGAATGAAACACTGCATTGCAAGTTCTGTTGTTGCTTGAGGGTTTTAAGGTGGAAAATGCTTATATGGTCAAAGTGTGGGTTGTAGTTCAGATTCTATATTCCCATAAATCAAGTATTTGTGGATTTATAATTTACGTCCCTCCTCATTTCCAAAAGTGATTGGAGGAAGCTCGGAATGAAAACCACAAATCAAAGAGCTATTCTTGTAGCTCTCCTTGACCTCTCTTGCATTTGTAGTAAAATTCTTTTGAGAAGGTGAATCCTCCTAACAAAGGAAAAATTACCTCTCTGGAATCATCCTAGTGATATAAATACTTTTCAGTATCATTCCTTATATAATTTGTTTGCATTCTATTATTTTACATTACCTAAGTAATAACCTTTTTACAGATTATTACCACTAAATAGCAGCTATAGGAGTAAAAATTTGAACTTTACCGCACTTGACCAATAAACAGATTCCCAGAGCAAAAATAGAACTGTGAATTTAATGTATCCTTTTTTAAAATTTTTCAATTATTTAATTTCTTTTTAAAAAATATTCAATCTCTTAAGCATCTTCCCCATCACATAATTAATTAATTTTTTTATTTTTTATTAAATGTATTGGGTGATATTATTTAATAGGATCACATAGGTTCTAAGTGTACATTTCTATGATACAAGATCTGTATATTGCACTGTGTGCGCCCCCCCTCCGCCCAATGTATCCTTGAACTGAGGTAGAAAGGAAACCAAGAGTGGTGTCTCCTCTACAGTCAAACCAGAGAAGGAACTGTCGTTAGTACTTGTCACCCAAATATAGCCAATTAGTAAGACCCGAGAGCAGTTGGAGGAAACCTATACGAAGTGTAACTATTATATGAGGATCTATCAAAGTATATCAAGTGTTCTCAGAATCTTTTTTCTTAGGCTAGTGACCTGGCTCAGACAGAAAATAAAAATCCTGCAGAACAAACGCAACTCTCAAAGGGGAGATGTCTCTATAGAACAATGCTGTGTGGAGCTTCTCTGATTAAACCCTTGAACTGCCCACCCCCCACCCTTTAGATTTTTTTCTGCCAGCTGAATTTGAAGATATTATCGCTTGGTTTTTAGCAACAATTAATATTAAAAATACAAGCAATTGTTTTGCTTCTCATAGGTGTGACTTATTTGCAAACACCTGTAACAGAAGTAAAGAGCAAAATTGATTGTCTCCTGTTTCTATACGATCCTATGTCTTCAAAGATTTAAAGAACAATGATCGTTTGTCCCACTTTCCCACTGCTTTTCATTTGCTTCCAGGACTTCATTGTGACAGCCCCCCTCCCCCAAACCCACCATTTGACAATGTCTATTTTGTCACCTCCCCTGCTCCTGTCTCTGTTCCCCATGTGTCTCAATATGGTCTTTTTAGCCTGCCTTTTCTCTTTCACTTTTCTTAGTACTGTATATTTCTCGTGGTCCCCTTTGTTTTATAGATGATCTCCTTTTTGCTTTTGGTTCTGTGGTGTCCTTTTATTAGTGCTAGATTGTTTTCCTATAAAGTAACCTCCTTATCTCTACTTTCCCTCCTAAATTTCATGTTGACATTTTGAACTACCTACGAGATGGCTTTTATATTACTCTCAGATGCTTCAAATCTAACAGATCTAAAGTCTAATCAACATCTTTCTCCTTCCATGGACAGGGGTGACTGTTAATTTCTGTATTTCTCCCTGTCACCCAGAGCCTTCTCAATATCTTTGCTTTCCACATACAATACACAGGTAAATGCCAGAGACTCCATTTCCATGATGCTTCATGATGTTCTCCCGTCTTTTTATTCCCTTGGTGATGACTTTGTTCAGACTCCTCTTATCTCTTTTTAGAGACTACCATGATGTCTTCCTGACTAGTTTCCCATCTCCAGCCTCTCTCATTTCCAGTCCATTTACACCATTTACACTTGGTTTGCAGAATAAGCTTCTTAAAGCAGAGCTAACTTCAGTCACCGTCTAATGAACTTTTCCCCAGTGCCCAACCAAACGCCATATACACATCTCCTCTGATGGTTAAGACCCTTTGCAGTCAGTCCAGACCCACAGTAGCTCCACATTTTTTACTTTGATCTCATAGATTCATTAACTCATTTGTTAATTTATTCAATGGATATCTGAGTGCCTGCTACAAGCCAGGCACAGCTATAGGTAATCATTTTAGAAGTACCTAGGTATTGGCACAGTGACATGTGTCAAATTTTATTTGTCAATGGTGGAATCCACTGTTAAAATATAATCTTATGTGCCCGGCCAGCATGGCTCAGTGGTTGAGCGTTGACCTGTGTACCAGGAGGTCACATGCCCAGGTTGTGGGCTCAATCCCCAGTGTGAGGGTGTGCAGGAGGCAGCCAGTCAATGATTCTCATCATTGATGTTTCTATCTCTCCTTCCCTCTCCCTTCCTTTCTGAAATCAATACAAATTAAAAAAAAAAAATCTTGTGTGGTTGAAATGGGGCCCCAGCAATCTCATCAGCCTCCCCTTCCTACCCTTATGGATGATTAGAGGAAACCTATTAGTAGTCTCTGAGGCATCATCACAGACTCCTGAGTCTGCTTGAAACAATTCAAAAAACACTGCTCTAGGCGGAAGGCAATGTTCCTTTAACACCCAGCAGGCCTGTGAGTTCTGCATCTTTGCTTATGCTGTTCCCTTGGCCTGAAACAGGGCCTCCCACTTTCCCATAACCATTTCTGCCTGTCAGAGAGTCAGTGCAATTGCTGTACACTTTCTGATCTCATTTGGAATTCAGTTTTTGCTCCTCCAAACCATTTTGCTTGACTTCCTCTTGGAGCACATCATGGTCTTCCTCATATATATATGTGCTTTCTGCATTCTCCCCTAAAGGGACCATGCCAACCACACCTGACCTCAAGCATCTATTACCGAAAATACCCAGCTCTGGGCCTGGCATATCGTGGGGGCACTAACAAATAATTTAATTAGATTGACTTCTACTTAGTTCTCTAGCTCCCATCTCTGCCTGTAATAGCTCTTTGTTTTTATTCCTCATTTTGGTTCATATAGTAGAGCCAGGGCTTCTTCAGATTGTTTATGCATCTTAATCATGAGGGGATCTTATTAAAATGCAGATCTTGGTTCAGAAGGTTAGGGATGAAGCACCCGGATACTTCATTTCTAACAAGTTTCTGGGTGATGTTGGCATAGCTGATCCAAGAACTCCACTTCGAGTGGCAATGGTAGTGGATGCTACTTCACAGGTTTGGGAGTTTCTGGCAGCCCCTACCTCTCTGTTTGGTGATTTTTCTCCAGTCAGTGTTTGCTTTGATATTACTTTCTATTTTGAAGGTACTTTAGGCTTCAGCATGCTTCCCAAGGCTGAATGGAAAGTGTGGCGATTCTCTTGTATTTTCCCCTTGCGTTGCTGATACAGCATTGCAATGGCCAGTTCTCTCTATTGTTCTCTGGCCAGTTTATTGCTTTATTATATATCCCTTCTCATTTACCTGTCAGTCAATTTCAGATTGTGGCTTTTCTCCTTTCTCATCCTGTTATGACCTTTTCTTTCTTTTGCTCTCTCTGGTTCTTGACATTCTCTTCAGATGCCTTGGCTGACTCCTTGCCCCAACTGTTTGCCTGCTGCTTCCAAAACTTTTCTGTGAAAGGAGCAGCGAAATTGGGCGCAGGAGACTGCAGCTCCCGTTCTGCCTTTACTGCTGCTGGGGGACACTGGGCAAAGATGCTACTTTCCTGGGCTCCTCACTTATGGCTACAGGGTGTGGATTGTAGTCTCCTGGGTCTTGTTCAGCACTAAGATGCCAGGTGTGATCTTCATGTGGGGCAGAAAGGGCAGACTGGGAAGGAAACAAGAATGGTCTGATGATGTAGGTGTGGATGGATGCCCCCATTTAGTGTTTCTGTTCTAGATAAACAATTGGAGCTTTTGTTGTTCTTCCACTACTTGGAGAAAGACTCATATTTAAAAAAAAAACAAACAAACAAACAAACAACAACAACAAAAAAAACCACCATCCTTGGCGTTGGCTAATCCAGTTGCTTTCAACCCTAGATTCACACTAAAATTCTCTCAGGAGCTTTAAAAAAAAATAGTGATATTCTTAGCTCATCTCGAGGGAATGATTTATCAGTATTTTTTAAATCTCCCCAAATGATTCTAATTTCCAGCCCGGGTGGAGAACTACAGCATCTGGTCTGTAAAGCGAGTGTGGACTGGTGGTTAGGAACATAGCATGTGTGGAGTCAAACCCTGGCTTTGCTCCTTACCAGCTTTGAGAGCTCAGGGAGGTTACTTAACTTCTTTGGGCCTCGATTTCTTGGTATGTGAAATGGGTTGACTTGGTTATGAGGAATTGGTAAGACCCAGCAGAGGGGTGCTGTGTACATCTGGTTGTTTAAGTGAGAGTAGTGGTTGTTTATCATGATAATCACACTATTACAATTTATATCCCTCAATCATGTAAGGGTCATCTTGTCTTAGTCCAGTTAACACTCTCATCACCCCCTGTTCACCTTTAACATATTCAGCATAGTATAATCAGTTTGAAAAGAAATTTATGAGCATATTTTTTGCACGTCCGTGAAAAAACACAGAAGGCGGATATATTAATAAAAAGCAATCACCCTTATAGTTTTGATCCATTTGGTGCCACATCAACTCTATGATCTCATAAGTAGCAGAGACGGATTAAAATACATATAAACTGATACAAAAAGATGACCAGGCTTTTATATCCACTTCATGAAAAATAACTAGCTCTTTAATAAAGACAGTTCTGTCACCAACAAATAGAAAGGCTTGAAATTCACAGGTCTAAGAGAGCATTTTATTTTGGAAATAAATATGCATGTGCTACACGTTTACATTTTTACTTTATAATGGGAGATGGATTTTTTTTTTTTAAAAAAAAGCACACACACAGATATTCTGTGCTATGCAGAATAAAACTAATCAACTTTTTCTTCTCTTTTTGGCTGAGATTCTGGAATAGCCATTATGCTACTATGGTATCCTTATATCAGCAAAGCAAAGATTGAATAAATGGACATAAGCAATATTAACTGAAGGCCCACATTCCTTTTTTATGTATGCATTGAAAATAAATAACAAGAGTGCTTATTAATTTCTCTAGGCCTGGCACGAATATCAGCAGTTGTTATGCTGATGTCCTTTACATGTGAAAGGACTGCAGATGGGTACAGTTCGCATCCTTTTCTCTTGGAATAAAATGTTTCATTTCATTTCTGCATTATTTACTCTTTTCAATTAAATCCTAACTAAAGTTTATTTTTCCATATTGTGATGTGTTCTTTTTAGCAACACAATTAAGAAGATGTTATGAACTTTTAAAAAGAACTTTTGAGTTACACTAAGAAGAGGCCCATTGTGAGAGTTAATTTGCCAATTCTTTTAAATCTTAGCTTTAATATACACATGTTAAAATTGTGTAAAATTCCACAGAGATCTGTGATATTTGATGTTTATTGGTTAGAGAGGTCAGTCTGATTGTTACTCTATTACATAAGGTTTTCGGAGTCTAGAGGCCTGGACTCTTGGTCAGTTCATCTCAGGCTTAATTGGTTGTTATTCCTCTGAAATACTACTTAGGGATATAGAAATGACTACTATGCAGTCAAATAAAATCATTGTCTTTAGTGTTAAAAGGGATCTTTATGCAAAATCCTTATTGATAAATTAGAAAAATAAGATTCAGAGATTTTATAATATTTAAATTTGAGCCTAGGCAGATTAAACATTACAAGTAAGGGGTAGAAAACTTCTACTGATATTAACACTAGAATTTAAAGTTCACATAGAAATTGGGTGGACTGGGTGATGTCCTTAGATTTGATACTTTTTTAAAATTGATTAGAGAGAGAGAGAGACATCAATTTGTTGTTTCATTTATTTATGCTTTCATTGGTTGATTCTTGTATATGCTCTGACTGTGGATTGAACCTGCAACCATGGTGTATCGGGATGATGCTCTAACCAGCTGAGATAGCTGGCCAGGATCTAGATTTGATACTTTAGATATGGAAAAACTTTTCCTTATAGAATTTGGGAGAGGTATTACCTATATGTTATGAAAAATATAATGCCGAGAATAAAAATACAAAGTATAAAATGTTATTGTTTATGTATAAATGTTACCAGTGACGTCAGCTCTCCGTTCTCGAGTTCAGCAAAGAAAGAATTCAGAGCTAAGAACTCTAGTGCAAGAGGAAGTTTATTTAGCATGCAAAGCAGAAGTACACTTAACCTTTTGCACTCGGATGTCGAGTGTGACGGTTATTGAATGTATCAATAATTTGAAATATAAAAAAATCCAAATAAATAAGTTTGTACGAAAAGAAACTCCAGTTTTTTTATTCTACTGCCGCGCTTTGTAAAATCTGGGGTATTTAAAAAATTAAATCCCAAGTAGAATAAAGGAATCGAGAAAAAAGCAAGCAAGTGCAAAGGGTTAAAGAGAAGATCCCAGTGGGCTGCTCAGAGAGCTGCTTCAGGCCTTTTAGAAAGAGTGTCACGAGGCAGAAGAAGTGAGCCAGCTGGGCTGCATGGACTCAGGAAACAACTTACAGAGGCAAAAGAAGGGCTCTTGGAGACAGGTTCAGGGAGTTAGCCCAGGACAAGCTGCCTCTCCCACTGCTACCCTGGTTGCAAGTCTCATGGGACTCTTAGAGCTTAGGAGAAAGAAAACAAAGATACATACCTGAAGAAAGAAAGTGTGGGCATGTTAGAGAGAGAGCCTGTACTGGGTCCTTGGTCTTTATATGTTCCCTAAAGGCAGAAATTTCAGAGGAGATCTCAGGGGAGGATAATTCATCAGCTTTCCAGGTGTGTCCTTTAATATGCCGATTCATCAGTGTTGTGGTCTCTACTGATTGGTTGACACTGGGGGGGTCATTGGTCATTGCATCTGATTCTGATGTCAGCCATGGCAGCGTCACTTTGTCTGGTTTTGTTGCTTTTCTGGACCTGGAGCTGAAACAACAGCTGAGGCCTAGGTGTTATCTCTAGTTTGACCAAAACTCTGTCTCTGTGGTCAACAGACTGAGGATTTGTTCTCAAGATTATTTGATGCTGATCAGAACCTCACTGTCCCAAGGGCTTAATGCTTAAGGGAGTGGTTGTGCAAGGGAGAAGAAGGCAGGTGAGTTAGGGTGCTGGATGAGGCCAGTTTAAATAAGCTGTCTGTCTCAATATCCCCATTCCACTTGCCAAGGAATTGTCCTAACTTCTTCATATCCTGCCACATAAATAAACTTACTTGTATATAAATCCAGGCATTTTGATTTTATATATATGAAATATTTTTAGTTAAATAAATTGGTCATTGCACATAGTCTTAAATAATATCTGGAAATGCTGATGATAAAACACATCTCATTCTCTGCATGAGTTGTATTAATGTAGGTGGAATTAGTGTAGCCTAATGGTTGAGCTCAGGCTCTGGAGTTGGACTTCATGGATGCAAATTCTACTTCTTCCACTTATTGCTGTGTGACTTCGATCAAGTTACTCAAACTCTCTGTGTCTTAGCTTCCCAATATGAGTGAATTTTTCATGGGATTATTGTCAAGTAACATGAGCTAATACACATAACACAATTAACCAAGTTCTTGGTACCTACAGTACTCATAAAATAGCCATTAATAGACGTTATGTAGTTTAATAATTAATATCTGTTACCTTCTAGGGACACTGATTTCTTTGCCAAGAGAACGTTTGCAACTCAGATTTTTTAGCCTTCAGTTTGAAACTTACTTTGTATTTTTTATTATGTTTTTCTCATCTACTTTTCCTTGTTTACTTTAGGAGAACAATGAAATGGAAGGGAGAATAGAGGTATGGAATTGTAAGCACTGCAAGGACTCTTGAAAATTTGTAACCATGTGAAACACTTGATAAATTTTTAATAACAAAACCAATAACCTGGGCTCTAGGATTTTTGGAAAGACCAAGTGGTCTTTAAAAGTACCTTAAAAATGTAGCTTCTGCATGAATGTGCTCTATGAACTTGGTAGGCATGTGTAAATCTAGAAGTTTGAAAATGACCCATATCAGAGAGTGACTCAGGTATAGGAGCCAGCTTATGTAACGATAGTGTGTGTAACCAGGGTGGGCTCATTCAAGGACAGTCTCTTCTTAGGCACCTGAATTGCAATAGAATAATTACTTGAATCCTCCTGGGTTCAAATAAATTATTTTAATACTTGAATTGGATTTTCTAAGTTAGAATTTAGACAAAAATAATTAGCAAGAAAAAAGCATAATTCGTGCAGAATCATCAAAGAGTTTAAGTCCATATATGCTATCTAATTGCTTCATGTATGGTTCTTAATCATCAATCCCACTTCCACAGGAATAAGGTTATCCCTACACAGAATGTGGAAGCTGAAGTATTAGTCTTGTTCCTTTAAAAATATATGTTTTTATTTATTTCATAGAGGAAGGGAGGGGGAAAGAGAGATAGAAACATCAATGATGAGAATCATTGACTGGCTGCCTCCTGCATGCCCCCTACTGGGGATTGAGCTCACAATCCAGGCATATGCCCTGACAGGGAATCAAACCCTGACCTCCTGGTTCATAGGTTGATGCTCAACCATTGAGCCATACTTATTGTATGGTTGGGCTTATTCCTTTTTTTGTATAGCCTTCTCCTTGTGTCTCATCCATGTAGTCACTAGGGTGGTCCTACAAATGTTTCTAGTAATGCTTGCACTTCCTAGATTATCTGGAGAGCTTACAAAAAGAAATGCAGTTTCCTGGAATTTACCCTTAAAATTTCTAACTAACCAGGTCAAAGTTAGGACCCAGGAATTTAAACATTTTATCTAAATACTTTATAATTATCTCAGTTGATTCACAGACCACACTTAGAAATGAGTGCTCATTCTCTAAATTAGCACTAGCTCTCAACTTGGGATACATATCAGAATTACTGTGGTTCGTCATAGAAGACCAGTAAAAGATCTCAGGCTCAGTTCTTCCATGTTGTAAAACCACAGGACATTCCTTCCTTTAGCTGCTCAGAGTCACCCTGTGGAGCCTGACCAGTGTGAATTCTAATTAACCAGACTGCTCTTTCACTGACTACCCCCTGGCCTTTGCCCACAGGATTTAGTCCACCATGGTTGTCCATGGCAATGTGGGCTACCTACCACCTTCCTCAGGATCCCTGTGACCTCAGATTCCAGGGCCCAAACCTAACCCTACAAAATCTAAAGGGAAGTGGTGGGAGGTAAGGTATTGGAGCCAGAATTCTTCCCTGGCTCCCCAGATGATGATGGTGTCTCAGTGACGTTCTCTAGCCAGTGCTGTATGGAGCATTGCCTTTGCCTACATGTCTCACAGCTTCAGACAACCCCAGTGGTTCTGGTAACCACATTGATGGCAGTGCCCATATGGGTGGTACAGAGACCACCATGGCTACTGAATGTCAGCAGTGTCTCTTCCCTCTCACATCTCCAGGCTTCTTCATTCTCTGCATCCTGAGAACAGCCATTTCTCCTGTCCTTGTGGTTTTATGGTGAGAAACACAGGCTCCTTTCTCTCTGGTCTCTTTCTGTTGTCCCTTTTCCACAGCTGCTAACTAGAGACTCAAAGGACCATGCCAAATGGACAGATGTGATGGCTCATATTCAAACTGCTGCTGTCCTGGCAGCGAGACCCCATTTAAGTCCTTTCAAATCCCTGAAGTATTTCTTGCCTCCCTGTGTATAGCTTACATAAGCAAGGTTTAAATTTGTCAAGAATTTCACAAGTTCCCAGATCTGTTGTCTTCCTCTTATACTGCATTGGAAAACGAACAGTACAATGTGCTCTTGGCTTTCATGGGAAAAAGGCAACCTGATCTTTGGAAATATTTGATTTCTTGAAATCGTGTTTCTGAATTATCAAGAATTGTAGCAAGAACAGTTGTTTACTGTGTATGTGTAACAGTTCTGAGTCTCCAGAGTATGTACTTCAATGGACCCATTTAAAAACACAAATTATGCAATGTTTCAGTGAAGCTACATAAAATAATGATAAATATGCCATTAAAAGTGATTAAGTATTATATTGTGAATACTCTATTGTGGTTAATTTTAAAATCCAGCAATAGCATTCTCTCTTGTTAAAGAACCTTTTGTTATTGAGAAAACCTCAGAAAGTGATTGAGGGTAAGGTGGCATAAAAGTTGACAGTTTAGTATCTCCTCATTGCAAGGTCATGTTATGACAGAATTCTACATTCAGCCTGACTCAGCCCTCCTCAATGTCAACTCCTTTTCTCAACTATAAGGAAAGCTCACTGGTAACTGAAGGGAGCAGGGGTGGGTGAAGATGGGTGATTGGCAAAAAGGTCTACCTACCTGCCCTGGCTGGTGTGGCTCAGTGGGTTGGACCATCGTCCTGTACACCAAAAGGTTACAGGTTCAATTCTCGGTCAGGGCACATACCTAGGTTCTGGGTTTGATTTCTAGTCAGGCCAGGTATAGGAGGCAACCAATTGATGTTTCTCTCCTATATGCATAATTCACTCTCACATTCTCTCTCCAATTCCCTCTTTTTAAAATCAATGGAAATATCCTCAGGTGAGGATTAAAAAAAAAAAAAAAGGGTATACCTATCTGAAAAGTCTTGTCACCAATCAAATTAAATGTGAGAGTGAATTATGCATATAGGAGATCTATAGGAGATAACAATGTCAGACCTTATGGATCTTCTCAAAACAAAATTACTGTCGATAAGACTGTCAAACCTCAGAGGGAAGGTAGGGGAGGGTGGGGGAAAGGAGGAGAGATCAACCAAAGGACTTGTATGCATGCATATAAGCCTAACCAGTGGTCACGGACAACAGGGGGGTGGGGGCATACGTGGGGAGGGGTTTGGGATGGGAATGGGGGGATGAGGACAAATATGTGATATCTTAATCAATAAAGAAATTAGAAAAAATAACAAAATTACCGGTCACATGGCAAGTTTTTAAAACATTAGGAAATAGTTTAAAAGCAGCATATGAACTATTAGCATCAGAGGGCTAGTAATGGTTCTTGAGAGGCCTTCCACAGGACAGATTTGCAATAGCCTCTGGGGCTGTGCTTAGTTGGGTAGGTTGTAGCACTTCAAAGTCCTCTCAGGCTAGCCCACTTCTTTGTTTCTGTTATTCTGACCATGAGAAAGTATGCACTAGGGGCATGATTTCAGCACTGGATGATGCCACTGTAAGCGGCTCCGAATGAAGAAAGACACAAGCTTCCGACCCCCATGCTGTCATTTCTTAACCACCTTTAGCAACAGGACAAGGCACGTGTCTCACCATCTGGTGCCAGATAAGATGGCTTTGAACAGACATTGCAGCTGCCTGCAAGGACGTGAAGGGATAACATGTGGACAAAGAAGTAGATTCACCTTTCTCAAGTTCCAACAGGCATGACCAGATTCAGTGGGTGGGACCTTAGGGAGGCAGATTTCAATTAGATATAAGAGAGAGCTTTCTAATAATTCAAAGCATCCAGTAATGGCCTTGAAGTTTCATGCTTGCTCCAAGTGCAAGTATGTGACATATGAGAGGATCAGCCACCAGAAACAAGACAGAAGGAATTCCAACATTGAGTAGAAGCTCAACTTGGCTGATCGCTACAATCTGTTCCCTTCTTGGCATTATTGATAAAATAATTTGAGGAGTGGCAGTAGGAAGTAGGACATAAGAAAACAGGTAATTTTCTCTTGAGAAGATCCATAAGGTCTGACATTGTTATCTCCTATATTATCTCCTGGGGAGGCATTCTGCTCCTACATGTACAATGGCCCAAAGGGCAAACCATTTCAGCGATTGGGAATATATTTATTTTAACACTAGAGGCCCGGAGCACGAAATTCGTGCACGGAGGGGTGGGGGTCCCTCAGCCATGCCTGCACCCTCTCACAATCTGGGACCCCTTGGGGGATGTCAAACTGCCGGTTTAGGCACGATTCTGGAATCGAGCCTAAACTGGCAGTTGGACATCCCTCTCGCAATCCGAGACTGCTGGCTCCTGCCTGCCTGCCTCATCGCCCCTAACCACTCACCTGCCTGCCTGATCACCCCTAACCACTCTGCCTGCCTCCTGATCTCCTCTAACTGCTCGCTTGCCTGCCTGCCTGATCACCCCTAACTGCCTTTGCCTCGGCCCCCACCACCATGGCTTAATCCAGAAGGACATCCGGAATGTCCAGTCTAATTAGCATATTATGCTTTTATTATTATAGATTTGCACAAAATGTTATGGAAGAGACACTAGAAGTAGGTGTGGGGTCACCTATCTTAATCCTATATAATAAAAGGCCAATATGCAAATTGTCCCCTCGGGAGTTCGACCGGGAGTTCAATCGCTCGCTATGAGGTGCTCTGATCATCAGAGGGCAGCACGGAACATGGCAGGTGACCAGCAATGGCGGCAGGGCACTGAGGGAGCCAGGGAAGGAGGAGGCAGGGAGGCGGGAAACCTGACCGGCCCTGATTGCTGGCCAGGCCTAGGGACCCCACCTGTGCACCAATTTTGTGCACCAGCCTCTAGTACTATATAATGTATCACACATAGATTAAGATTCCTTTGTTTGAAAAAGCTGTGACTGAGCAATGGTGACATAGCAGCTCCTGAGCCTGACAATAAACAAACACCTTATAAAAATTTATGAAGTTCAGGTTGTAAAGAACACACTGCACATACCAAGTGAGTACCATTTCTTATGAAAATAATTTTATCTGTAAGTCCGTTGTTTCCATATGGCCTATAACAGAAGCTCGTGCTATGGCTAGATGCCTCAACAGCCTGTGAACTTTTATATGGGCTTTCGAAAGGGGATGATAGTTTTATGAGATATGATTTTCTCATCTCACCAAATTAGATTATTTGAGATAGCGTCCCTGGATGTGAAATTTCCATCCTGAGTAGATCTGCACCTCTGAGACTCTGTGCAGCCTGCTAGCAGAGTGGAAATGGAGCATAATAAATCTGCCCCGAGCCCATTTCTCTCCACACAACTCCATAATTCATTCTTTGCTTGGTACCCATGACCACTTTTTTTTACAGCTAATCAGTCTGCATCCTGGCTGGCTCCCTTCATGTGCAATACCTCCTCCTTGGTCCAGATCTCGCCTCCTGGCACACTCTATTGCTTCCACGCTTCTTTCTAGAGCTGGATGCCATCAAGGACCCTGGATCCAAGCTGTTCCTAATCATATGGCCAGCAGTTATTCTACTTACAGGGTGGCTTATTTGTTGTCTTTACTTGAAAATATACGTTCTGTTTAAAATGGATGAAGACAGATAGCAGCATCTCTGGAGTACCTCTGTGACCCAATATTTCCGTTATTCTCTCCTGAATCTCCTCAGAGGGGTCAGAGGAGTGACCTGCTACTGAAGCCACATGGCTCTGTGTTCCAGTCCCTCCCATGAGGAATGCTTCTTCGTCGCTCCTGTGGCTTTTCTCCCTTTCCTCTGCTTCAACATTGCTCTGGTCCAATGGCACTGCCACCATCTGCTGACACCTAACCAAGCATGACTGCAGGTGACTTTTCAGGAGCGTGGGAATAAAGAAGAGTTTAGGGAAATATTCTCCAAGGTGGAGTAGAATCAATCATACTCAACTGCACTGGAAGTTAAATACGTTGTTTGCATGCCTATCTCCAAACTTAATTATTTTTATGATATTGGGGAAGAACTTATTTTTATTTAATTTATTTAAAAAAATATATTTTACTGATTTCAGAGAGGAAGGGAAAAGGAGAGAGAGATAGAAACATCAGTGATGAGAGAGAATCATTGACTGGCTGCTTCCTGCATGCTCCTTACTGGGGATCGAGCCCACAACCTGAGCATGTGCCCTTGACCGGAATTGAACTTGGACCCAGACCCTTCAGTCTATCTACTGAGCCACACTGGCTAGGGTGGGGAAGGAATTTATTTTTACTGGCTCTCACCTTCATCATGTGCAAAATAAGCATCAGTAGGTGAATTTTAAGAGAGAAAATTCTATAAATTATGAATTGTACAGGCATGGAAAATTGTCCTCTTATCTTTCCTACAATTAATTCAATAATTATTGTCTTAAGATTATGTCAATGGAACCTGGGTCTTTGGAAGAAGAGTTATCAAGAGGATTGTGCTACCCCACAGAGTGTAGACCAGGGGCCACTCAGAAATTACTTTGTGTAGAAGGCCAGCTGATCAGTGGCAGCTTGGCCAGAGGGCAGGCACCTAGAGCAGCAGTTTGATGGGGAATGTAAGACTAGCATGCTCAGTGTGACACAAAACTGGCAACAGAAGCAACAACATCTAGGTTGCTGGTTTCAGGGAAAGAGTTATCTTTATGTCCTTCAGTGATTTTAAAGACTCTTAACTGAGTAGCTCCTTTAATTTTTTTAAAATGCTTTCATCTGAATTTATTCATTCACATTATTTCCAACTCCCTGAATTTGGTAAGAGCCTCCATGCCTTACCTTGTTTTACAGAGGAAAATAAAGCACTGAGAAGTTACCTAATGAGCCCAGAGTGGCACAGCCCAGTAGTGGCAGAGCAGAACTGGGGTCTCCCCAAGGAGGGGGTTCCTAGCTCCCAAGGTCGGTGCATCCAAATGGCAGCATCAGCGTCACCTCAATGCTTGTTAGGAATGCAGAATCTTGGGCCTCGCCTCAGACCTGCTGAATCTGAATCTCCATTTTAAACCTCGACGTGTTGCATGTGCACATTGAAGTCTGAGGACAGTAATGAGGTGGAGCCATCACTCTCCACTAAAAGTTCCTCTCTGCTTTCGGCACATGGCCAGCCCTTCGGCTCACTGAGAGGCCGATCTGTAAAGGGAAACATGCCTGAGGTGACTCAGGACAGCTTCCTGGACTTTATAGGTGAAATAAAGCAGAGCGTTACTCCCCCTCTCCCAAATATTTTGAGAGGTTATTTAGAGCCACACATATAGATAAACAGGATAGGGAATGCTTATGTCAGTTAAAGTCTTTATAAGTTCATTTCTGGTTAAACAACCTTCTAATATAACCACCTATGTCATCCAAATCCCACTTGAACAGGACAAGGGAGCAACATACCTGATTAGACATCTGAGTGATTAGAACGATTTAAATTAAATCTTGTGCTTTTGTTTCTGAAATGACTTCAGGATGCTAAAGTTGTTGGGCACCCTAAGTTCCAAATTCTGAAAACAGTCATTCTAGATGTTTTAAAAGAATATGGCTTTAAAATGTAATTATAAAAGTAATGGAATAACACCAAGTATGGGATATAAATATGCTTTAATTACTAATCTGATAGTCATTAACTTCTCCAAGAAGGTGACTTTGCACAGTCAACTAAAAGTATGCATTCAGTCACTATCATATGCAAGTATGTCAGTGGAGAGAAGATTGTCTAAGAAGAGAATATTTGACATGTTCCCTTTTTCTCTCACCATCTTGCAAAAGAATCAGTTGGCTTTGAAGAAGTCCTGCCAGCCACACAACATGACAACTCTTGATAGTGCCAACATAACTGAATGGGACAGATGACAGTGATTTATTTTGTTCAGAGATTTTTAGGACCACCTAAACATACTCTGGATTCTAGGGCATCTGACATCAAGTTGTAAATGATAATGGATGACTTAGTCCTTACATTCCTTTGGAGTCCCTACGATCCCCCAAATAGGGAAACTCTTGCCAGTTTCCTGGTGTGACCATCTGAAAGGGTCATTTGTGCACATGTTGCTTTGCACATACGAGCTCAGAAAATGGAACAAGAGTGCCAATCTTTACGTGTGAAATATATGATGCATGTGATCCATACAGTTTTTTATATGAGAGGCAGATACAACATACCCTTTGTATGATGACTTTATCTTTGATTCCTGTCCCTGTTGATTTCTGTGGCACTTGCTTTCAGTTTTACAGGTGGAATGACATTTTTGTTCTGGCTGAAGTACCCTGGGTCAACTTCCTTCACCAACTGCAGCTCACCTACTGCTGAGATTTTCCATCTCTCCAGGCTGCCATTATGTTACACCACATTATGCAGCACTGGTTCTTTTAGTATCATTTTTTTCTCACTTAACTTGTCTTCTATTCTTTTACCTTTTTTCAATTCATTGCATTTGTACCCTGTCAGATCATGTGATTCACCAAAGACCTCAACTGGGATAAGGCTACATATATAAGTAAATCTGTGTCAATAAGTTGCTGCTGGAGTGTACCATTTATGTAGAGAAAAATATTCTCAATAGACAACCTAGTTTATTCTGAGAGTTTTAAAACATTATCACCTTTAGGGGTGTTAGGGTCATTTTTGGAGTGAGAAAATCAATTGGATCTGAGATAACCAATCTTATATGGTGTTGCAGTAGTGAGCATTATGCTTTTGACATAAGAAGGAAGGAATATCCCAGCTACATTGATATTGTATATGTCATCAAGACAGGTTTACAAAGAAAGACAATGGAAAAATAAATCTTCAGCATGGTTCTCCAAGTTGAGTAGCTTATAAACCTTATCATCCATTAGAGAGTTATGATTTTACCTAATGCTGTTTGTAATACCATTTGTTATTAAATTTTTATTTAAGTTCTGTGATAGAGCTGGAGACAAATAGTGTTAGCTTCTTTCCTCGGGTCATAATTAAATATCCTGTACATTTTCACATGTCTGGAGAGTAATACTGATTCTTTGTTCTTCTTCTCCCCACCTCTTTGCACTAACGTTGAGCCAAATGACTTGATCTTATTCAAAGTTCATTTGCCTGAACAATTATGGTGTTTTTCACATTGGTTGGTGTTTTTCCTTTTAAAAAATATAAATTATGTTTCATATAGAAATAGCAACAATAACAATAGTAACTAGAGGACATAGGCTGCTTTACTGTGTGGTTGTGTTTTAAACACTTAGCATGTATTATATCATTTAATAACAAGGTAGGTACTATTATCAACTCTGTTTTACAATGATGAAACTGATGCTTAAGAAGCTGAGCAACTTTTTTTGGTTATAAAACTAGTGACTGACACACCATGATTTTGAACCCAGGCCTTACTGACTCTATAACCCACCTTCATCATGAAAACCATAATATAAGAGCAAGAAGAAAATTTATACATCTTCAGTTCAACTGTTCTTTCTACATATGAAGAAATAGACCAAGCAAGGTTAAATGCCTTACCTTAGATTACAACTAGGAAATGGGAAAGGCAATTTCATTGGTTTCCATTTTCCAGGAGGCTATGCAGGCATATACCATTCTATCTAATTGGTTAGCTTGCATTAGGTATCTTCTTTGGACCAATCTGTCATCACAAGAAGTATGGGCACACTACACAGAATTGTTCAAAATGGATGCTACCTTGCTCCCCTTTGCTAGGGTTAAAGGAATCCTTGTAGCTGGGAAAACTACAAAAGCTGTTGACTGTATGGGGCTGTTATCTCCCAGGCTGGAAGCCCACTTCTAGCCAAACTCTTGCAAAGCCAGGAAGCATGTCCCTGCTAGAGACTTTTCCCTGTTATTAGCACTCCTTCTCCTTTCAAAGTCAGTCAAATCCAGGGTGAACCCAGTGTGCCTTCGTTGTCTTTGCTCAGTCCACTCTCCAGGCCCTGCTTCTGTGTTGAAGATAGATTGGGTTTGACAGATGGGAAACCAGCAGCAGTCCTGAGACTGGCTGCCAAACGGGACAGAGGAGGAGGTGATCTGATGGGTTGTGGCATTGAACTGCACGAATGAAGGCAGTGAATGGGGACCCTCCGAGGTAATAGTGGTATTTTTCATCACCAAGTGAACAGGTTGAAAGTTTGCAAAAGGGAGAAGGCAGCTACTGGGCAAGGCACTGCTTTGTGTCACCTACCTATGCTACAGTTTAACTTGCATGATGGTGCTGCAACATAGATGTGTGTACCAATTGGATTTTTCTTTTAATAGTATATTTTTTCTGACCAAAAAAAACTATTCTAAACTTATTTTAGAAAAGTATAAAGAGAGAAGTTGTGATGCACTGAGATGCACACACAGGTGGAGTGCTGAGTCACGGTGACACAGTGGTGTTTCACTCTAGATGTGCGTTTCCTTGCCCTTTGCATCAGGCAGCCAGGCCTCTGTGCTCCTTGTGCCTCAGGGGAGAGTTGCATTGTAGAGGTGAAAGCAGAAGTTGCCTATATATTAGAAATGAGGTTGGCTTTGGTGTTCTGAAGGCCCCTTGAGGGCACTATATTCCTGGGAGGGAAGAGTAGCAGGGACTTATGCGAAAGGGAAGCAGGGAAATATGAAAGAGCAGAAAAAGAGGTTAATTTTGTAAGGTTAGTTGATCCAATGGTCTGCTTCTTTGGAGTGCCCCAGTGCTGTGGCAGAACTTTGTGGGGGAATGTGATCATCTAGAGAAGCTATGCATTTTACACAGGGACCCCCAGCCTTGGTTAAGAGTCCTACAGCACATGAAGCAGCCCCTGCCCCCGACCCAGTACCAAAGTCTCAAAAGTCCTCCTGTCATGCCTTCCTTTCAAAAATGCAAATATGAGCATGTTTCACATCAAAAGATCCCCTCTGTAGGCTAGAGAAACATATTCCAAGCACATATACTGTGTACCAGTGACTGTCTCCAGCTGGATCGTGGGGTTGTGTTGATGAGCAGCTGGATGGATGGGGAAGGGCTATTCATGGGTGGCCTTGGCTGCCATCTGGTGGAATCTCCATCTAGTAGGCCAGTGAGTTTCAAACACATCTTAGGAGCACATAGAATTTTTATAAAAAATCTCCTACAGAAACCCGTTGGATCCTCATGCCATACTGTCCTCCACACAGCCTTGAATTATTGAAGCATCTCTGTGTGACCGTAACTATGGAAAATGGGAAACTCATTGTCTGATTAGATTGGAAGTTTAACATGATGACCAATGGTGGTATGAAGATACATTGAAGGGTGGAGACAGAGAATCTTAGACTGGATACAGAGAGACCAACTATGAATTTCAGTTTCTACTGTGAGCCTCATTGGATTTGATGGTAGAAATTTAGTTACAATCCAGGGTCACACTCTTCTCTGACTTGGATTTAATTCCAGGGCATGTTTATAAACATGGTAAGAAGCACCACTCATTCAAAACTTCATTGTAAAGAGCAGGAAGTTTACAAATTTTAACACATTTAATTACTATAGTAACCCTATGTGGTATATGCTCTTATCTTCATCTTGCAGACAAGGAAACTGAGTCTCAGAAAGTTGAGTGATTTGTCAAAGTCAAAAAGCTCCTAATGGTTAGAGCTGGGATTTGAACTTAGATAGCCTGCCTCCTAGTATGCTTTCGTATCTCTGGTCTTAACCAGCACAGCTATAATGTGGAGGCATCTGGGGGAGTGCACCATTTTGTCCTTGGGAATGATCAGTCCTCTCTAGCATCCATTGCCATTGCATTTATTTTTCTTTATTCATGTTCTAGGACATTGTCCATGCTCTGGATCCTCCAGAATGATTCATTTAGGTACTCACAACCTGTACTGCACCTGGTAGAAACTCTTTGAGACAGGACTCTATCTACCCAGACCAGTGGTTCTCAACTGGAATTTAACCCCGGGACATTTGGCAATGTCTACACACATTTTTGGTTGTCCCAACTGGGGGTGGCAATTACGTTACCGTCATCTAGTAGATAGAAGCCAGGGATGCTGATAAACAACCTACAACGCGCAGGGCAGTCTCTACAACAAAGAATTATTGGGACCAAAATGGTAATAGTACTGAGGTTGAAAAATCCCAACATAGATATGAAATTATATTTTAGCCATTTTATTTACAGTCTTGTTTTTTTCTCAGGGCTCCCATCTTCCCAGGAAGGCACGGATTCCCTTGGTTCTTAGCTCCACCAAATCTTCTGGAGTTTCTGTTACCTCTCCCTCCATCATGGCTCAGCACAGAGCTGGTGAATGGGCTGGGACCTGGGTCCCCTTTTCAGGTACCCACGTAAGTTGAAACTCTCTCACTTACCCTTTGACTATTTCCCTCTCCCTTCCTTTTATCTAGCCTGAATGTAGGAAGCTTTGCTCTTACTCATATTCTTCAAAGTCTGTTGCCCATGCGCTCCCTTAATGTTTGAAACTCAAACTGCAAGAATTGATTACCCTTTTCCTTGCTTTGCGCTATGTAATCTCTTTCCTGGGCACAATAAATACAAAAAAAGTCAGCCACCTAACTGAAGTTTTTTTTTTTTTTTTTGAAGTTTTACAGAAATGCCGGGACAACCATAGTTTGTCCATGCCAGCATTTTGCTATCTATATTTTGAGGTATACCGCTGTGTATGGCACCAGATTTTTTATGAAAGGAGGAACCCCTCTCTAGGAATTCACAAGCCATATATGCAAATGACTCAAATGTGTTTATCCCAGGACTTGCCCAAAATATTTGACCAGAAGTCTTGTATTTTTCATGGAATCCTCCAGAACAGTTTGCACATAATTTATGAAATGCTGGTCTGTGTTACACTAGTAAATGTGGCCTTTATCAAAGCACTGGCAGAAATGAGAGGAAAGGTAGAAGTTAGACTCACTAGGACTCAATGAATGATTGGTCCTGGGAGGTAGAGAAGCAAAAGGAATCAGTGAGAGAATATAGAAACTTCAAAACTGAAGGAACAAATTTCGTATTTGGCCTTATATATCACAAAATATTAGGCACCAGGGATTTTTAAAAGTATAAGCCACAGAATGACAATACTGAATTTATCTCTCTCCTGGATCGTTGTAATGGCTTTCTAAATGGTCTCCTAGATTTCATTCTTTTCCTCTTCTAATCTGAACACCCCAATGCCACCATAGAAATCTTTCTGAACAAAAATGTAATCATGGCATTGCTCTGATCAAAGAACTTCTGTGATTCAGTTTTGTGCATAGACAACCCAAACTCCTTTGCATAGTGTTCAGAGAACATTATGACGAAATCTTCCTGAATATGGATTTAACTTTGTGTCGCCAGAATGAGCAACTCTTACTCAATGAGATGTTGCCTTGCACTGCCAGTGCTTCTGTGCTTCTGTGCCTTTTAGGGACTCTGGGCAACAAGACAGGCTGCTCTAAGGAACATGCATCTATTCCTGCATTGTGTGAATGCCTTTATTCTCTAGGATTTATAAATATGTCTGTAATTTAATCTTAGAATGGGAGTGTGTGTGGTCTGTCTCTGCCCATATGGATATCTTTTGTCTGCCCCTCTAGATCCACTCTCACCCTTGTTCAATCAGTTCTCTGCTCTGGAAGGCTGACCTGCATGGACTGAATCTAAAGAATCCCTTGGCCTCTGCCTTGTAGTTGGTTTTGGTTAATGGAAAATGCTGACAGGAGATAGGACGAAGCAGGAGCGTGAGATCAGAGTATATGCCCCCCATCTCCCCTAGAAAGGCAGCTTAGACTAGCTGTGCCCCCTGCTGGTCACTGCTCCTCTCAAGGTGGCCTCCTCCATGGACTTGTCTCCTTTCCAGGTTCAGTAACTGCCCTCTCCTCTGCTCTAACCCCTGGTTCCTGAGTATCCTTGTGGCTCCTGTATACCCTGACTATATGCGTATAAATAGTCCTTTAAACATAAACCCTCTTCTAATATTCCCAATTTGAATGGTGTACTTCTTTCTCACTGGGACCCACACTGATATAAGTTAGCCCACTGAAACACTTGATTTTTGAATGTCTGTGAATGGTAAAGATTTACATGATAAAGAATTGAATTACACAGGGACATGTCACAAGTTGTCCATTTTTGTGTTTTACCTCACATCATTTCAAATGGTACCCTAAAATTGAATATTCAATTTAAAAGTAGTTGTGCATAAGGATATTTATTCACTGGTCAAGAAAGGCCATTTTATTTTGTGATCCATTGGCTGGAAATTTTTCCATTTCATTGACTAATGATTTTCCATGAAAATTAATGGGTGCGAGCTCTGAGTTGGTTTGGGTGATGGGAAGGACTTCATCTGCACACAGTTATCTCTGGTAAGGTCCATGGGGTTAGGTGTGTTGGGAGGTTAATGGGAGCAACAGACCCAGGAATTATGGGATGGTTCAGTGACTAGAGTGTTTGAAGCTGTTCTTTAATATGTCTCCAAAGAATTTTAAAGTATAAGTAAGAGGCCATTAGCTGACTACACAGCTCAGGAGTTGTCTTATAGATTCAGGCATGAATCTTCTTCAGGGGAAGAGTTATCTGAAAGAATCCAGGTAGGAATGACAAATCTTGATAGTTTTTCTCCTCTAGATACTTAAGGACTTCAGTGTTGACTTTTGAAAGGGACAGAAACGTGCCATTTTTTATTTTATTTTTTACAATAATAACTGATATTTAGCTCTTAGTCTATTTATTATTGGTTCATACTATTTTTAAGTGAAAAAATGTATTTTAAAGGTAGTTTTATATAACCTAATTTCATTTCTATGATTCCAGCATTCTAGCCATGTAAAATAAAATTACTGATTCTCTTTTAAGGCAGAGTGAAGAGTACTCAAATAGAGCAGACCAGAGATAGCGTGAAGTTTCCAGTGTTCTCATTTGTTATTTTTTGCTTGTAGATTTAGCCATATAGTTATTTATATATCTATCTGTATATAGCTTTATATCCCTATGCTCTCCTTTTCCTAAGGAATCTTCTTTTGGAAATGGCAATACAGTAAGCATTTTCTTTGGAGCTGCAGAGGGGATGATGTCCTATGTATTATAGTAGTGATATTAGGATGAAGCGTAGCAAACGAAATTAACCACACTTTCCATGTCATCACAAGTGAGGCACTCTGTGTGCATGAAGATTTTGGTATGAGGGATAAAAAGACAGATCTGTTGCACAGACAGGATTTCCTGTGTAGTTTTTCTGGTTTCACACATACGAAGTGTCATTGTTGTGATTAGAAGTTCATGTTCAAGACATAAGATTAGGAAAGAGTCAAGAAATCTTTTGAATGCTATATGTAGTGCTCAAGCTCTTTTTTGTTTGCTTGGTTGGTTGGGGTTTATTCTGTTTTGTTTTGTTGTTGTTTATTTTTGCACCTCCTATACTTGGACACAGAGAGAAATGTGTGTCATGTTGGAAAGACGCTTTAAAAACAGGCATAGCTTTGGAAACTTGATATGTATAACTCACTAATTCTCACCTTGTTCACCTCTGTATTCACAGAGAGAAACGTTCTTTTCTACCCTAGGACTTGAACAGGAAATATTGGAGATTTATATTTTTAAAGAATTAATACCTACCCTGTGGATGTATTTAACATTTGAAATTTCAGCTGTGATTCTGAAGTAGTATTAAAGTTGGTAAAATTCTAATCACAATGCAAAACCTCTGAAAATGCACCTTATTTTTTAAGTTATTAAATTACAGGAATGATAGAAAGTATCTTTCTTCTTTTTAAAAACTATAATCTAGGATTTATATCTGACTGTGCTACTTCATTGTGTTAGATCTCAAGCTTTCATTTATAACTATAAAGATCTTTAAAAGAAGGAAAATAAATAGTTTTGATATTTATTATAGTGTCTAAGTAAGATAGTCAGTTTTTTTTTTCCTAATGTGGAAGCTCCTTGTTTTCAGGAATGCAAATATAAAATACATAAACTTGAATACCCTCAAAATACCTTCTAAATGAAGCCGTGCATTTGGAAGAGGGAAAACCACGGTGAGTCAGCTGTCTCCAGGTTCTGCTCTCAGAACAGTTACTGACTTGTTTAGCGACCTTGGCCATCTTGGTCTAACTCCATTTTCGTTTTCCCTCCTGACGAGTGGAATTTCTTTCTACTAACCTGCTTTCCCTGGATGTACTTTGGAAGAAAGATGCTATCTAAATACCATTAAAAACAATAATATTTCCTATCTCAGGAGTGAACTTCAGTCTAGAATGTAACACAATCCACTGGTTTTTTTTTTTTTTTTTACTTTGTAATCCTTACCAAAGATAAAATAAAATAAAATCTGGGTATATTTTAATGGAGCACCCTCGTATAAATGGACTAAAATTTCATTACCATATAAGAATTATATTCTATGTAGATTCTTTTACGTGTGAAAACATGGCTTAGCAAGCTGGCAGCTTGAAAGTCCTTGCTTTATTAGTTAGCAAATGGTTCTGGGTTTTATCACAGTTATTGGCAATCTCAGTTTTTGGGTGCCTAGGAATTCAAAATGATATGCTCAGCTGACCCTTTAATTAGCTCTCATTCTGTCTGACATGATTTATAGCCTGGTGGCTCACGTGTAAAAAAGATATATGATTTAATGAAGTGGAAAGGCAGAATTGTTTCCCACCTCCGATTGTTTAATGCTTTCTTCCGCCTGGTGACTGGAGCTCTGGGGGCAAACAAAGCAGCAGTTATATCCCCTGGTACAAGGACAGGAAGGTCCAGTTTGCTATGATTTGTGATTGTTTGCAAAGATGCTTCTGTTTCATTAGGAAACAAAAGAATTGATTCCGGTATCTTGAAATAGTCTTTTAAAAGAAATATGAAAGGCTGTGGACTGAAATTCTCTTATTTTGCATTTTCATTTTATTGCTCTAAATGCAAATATTGTGGGGGAAGCAATACAGCATTTAATCTGCAGAGCTTTGCAGTGGTTTAGCACCATCGGTCCATTAGGTCCATAAGTGTTTATGGAGTACATTAGGTATTGATCGAGTCACTGGGTTACAGCAGTGACCAAGAGCGACAAGGCCCCCTCCGGGGAGGACAGATAAAACACCAATAAATAAATGCGTAAATATGATCATTTCTAACTTGTGCCATGGGGCGGGTGCCTGAAAAACAGTTTTTAACAGGGCTCTGAGAACGCATGCGGGGAATGGCGGGCTGCCGTAGAGCTGGTGTCAGGGAAGGACACCCAGATGGAGGGGACCCCTGGGCCAAGACCCACAAGATCTGAACGCTGCAGAAACGGGAGGGTCTGGAGGCTGAGCTTCCCGAGCAAAAGTCACAGAGAACACAAAGTCCAAGGAGGAAGGACCTTGATGGACATGAGAAATAGAGAAAGGAAAGTGGGGATGAGGCAATAATGTATAAGGCAGAGAGATAGGAATTGAGAGTGAGAGGGGCAGGTAGTGCAGGGCCCTGAAGGCCACAGTAAGGAAGGGACAGTGTTCCGTCAAGTGCCACATTCCAAAGACCTGTGCTGGGGTTCCACCAGCCTCCCCGAGGCACTGTGGTGCACCTGTTAATTTACATGTACCTCATTAGGTCCAGGCCCCACCTGAAGAATACGGAGTACAAAGTTATGGAGCCAACACACATATAAAAGTATCATATTACCTCAGGGTTTCCACCCTTCCCTAACATTTTTTTTTTTAATTCAAATACACAGACAAGTTATGAAACCATTCATGTAGAGTCACTGATTGATAATAATTTGTCAACTTTGTTTTATCTCTCTTCTTTATATATATATATACACTAGAGGCCCAGTGCACGAAATTCATATAAGCCAATTGTTCTGCAGAATTGAAGGTTTGGATTTGTCTTATGTTTCCTCTTGATTAGATTTGGGTCCCTCAGCCTGGCCTATGTCCTCTCACCCTCTTGCAGTCTGGGAGCCCTCGGGGGATGTCCGATGGGGAGCGGGCCTAAGCTGGCAGTCGGACATCCTTAGCACTGCCACAGAGGTGGGAGAGGCTCCTGCCAGTGCCACTGCGCTTGCCAGTCATAAGCCTGGCTTCTGGCTGAGTGGTGTTCCCCCTGTGGGAGCACATTGACCACAAGGGGGCAGCTCCTTCATTGAACATCTGCCCCCTGGTCAGTGCACGTCATAGTGACCAGTCATTCTGCCATTCAGTTGATTTGCATATTAGCATTTTATTATATAGAACTAGAGGCCCAGTGCACGAAATTCGTGCATGGGGGTCCCGCAGCCCAACCTGCACCCTCTACAATCCAGGAGCTCTCAGGGGATGTCCTACTGATGGCTTAGGCCCACTCCCCGTGGTTCTCTGCTCTCTGTGGGCCTGCAGCCATGGAGATGAAGCCCCCATGCCCTGCTCTCCACTTTCTGCCGGCCTCCCCATGCGCCATGCGAAGGAAGCCCCAATGCCCTGCAGTGTGCTCTGTCTGCCAGGCCTGGGGGCTTTGAGGACACCGACACACTAAGGAAGCCCCCATGCCCTGCTGTCCAGGCTCTGTTTGCAGGGCCTGGGGCTGCCCCGCTGCTGAGGAAGCCTCCATGCCTTGCTGTCCTGGCCCAGCTCTGTTTACAGGGCCTGGGGCTACCCTGCTGCCATGGAAGCCTCCATGCCCTGCTGTCCTGGCTCTGTTTGCAGGGCCTGGGGCTTCCCTGCTGCCAGGGAAGCCTCCATGCCCAGCTGTCCGGGCTCTGTTTGCAAGGCCTGGAGCTGCCCCACTGCTGTGGAAGCCTCCATGCCCTGCTGTCCTGGCCCAGCTCTGTTTTCAGGGCCTGGGGCTTCCCTGCTGCCATGGAAGCCACCATGCCCTGCTGTCTGGGCTCTGTTTGCAGGGCCTGGGGCTTCCCTGCTGCCACAGAAGCCTCCATGCCCTGCTGTCCAGGCTCTGACTGCCATGTCTGGGGGCGGATCAAAAACCCCAGTGGAGGTGGATCCAGCTTCGCTGCTCCTGCCAACAGGCTGGACACTCCAGCAGCGGAGCTGAGCGGACTGAGCGCCGCCATCTTGTGGCTATGGGGGCCGCCATTTTTGTTGTGGAGTGATGGTTAATTTGCATATTACTCTATTATTAGAGAGGAATAGAAGCCCGTTGCATGAAGATTCATGCAATAGACCTTCCTTCACCTGGCAGCCGGCACCAGTTTTCCGCCGGCACCAGTTTTCCTCTGGCACCTGGGACCCTGGCCTTGCCTCTGGCCACCCGCTGATCGGAGCACCTCCCGCCGGCCCGATCGGCCACCCCGAGTCCCACCGCCCGCGCCTCCCACCGGCCCCATTGGTCCTCCCTCAACGGCGGCCGATTGGTCCGGGGGGAGGAGCGGGGGGCGTCCCTGTCCCCCCGCTCCTCCTGCCAGCCTGATCGGCCACCCCAAGTTCCGCCCCCCACGCCTCCCGCCGGCCCAATCATGGGCGTAGCGGAGTGATGGTTAATTTGCATATTACCCTTTTATTAGGATACTTGGTTTTGTTCCGTTTTGCTAAAGCATTTCAGGTTAGTTGTAGACATCATGACATTTCACACACTTAGGAAATTTCTAATATAATACTCCCTATGTTGAAATTTCCAAAATTGTCCCAATCATGTCCTTTATAGATGATTTTTTTGATGGTCATATATCTTTTGTCTCCTCTAACTCAGAACAGTCCCTTAGCCTTCTCTGTTCTTTATGATATTGATATTTCCAAAGAGTATAAGCCAATTGTTCTGCAGAATTGAGGGTTTGGATTTGTCTGATGTTTCCTCTTGATTAGATTTGGGTTAAATATATTTGGCAAGAAGGCTCCATAGGTGATGCTGTGTCCTTCATAGTGCATGATATCAGGTGGCTCAGGATGTTATGATGATATTAAACTTGATCACTGGCAAAGGTGTATCTGCCAGATTTCCCCATTATAAAGGTATTTTTTTCCTTTTGCAATCAATAAATAATCTGTGGAGAGATACTTTGAGATTCTGTGAATATCTTGTTTCCTAGTAGCCTTTCACTTAATGATATTAGCATCCACAGATGCATCTTTCCAGAATCAGTTATTGCTATGATGGTTGTGAAAATGATGACTTTCTACTTCTCTGTTTTTTTTTCTATACTCATTAGCTGTCTTACTTTTGTAAATAAAATGTCTATTTTCTCTCCCCACTTAAAAAAAATCAGTGTGGACTCAAGGAACTTTAAAAAATTCATTATGTTATAATCTATTCCTCTCATTATACATTTTGATACAATAATTGTCCCAAATTTAATTAGTAAGAGCTCCCACATGCAGACCTTTCCAGTCAGATTTTGAGCACCTTTCTTCTTTTCACCACAACAAGAGGCTTCAGGCTTCCTTTGTACTTTCCCTTCTCCAAACAAGAAATCATCAATTCCCCCAAAAATGTCCTGGTTTCTTTTAGTGGGATGTTATTTAGAAACCAATATCTTGGAACTGGATGTGTTTATTGCTAACAGGGTATCATTGTTTTCAGTTGGTGGTATCATTGCTTTTAGAGCCATTCAGTGGACAGAGCTAGTAAATAAATACACATACAAATAGGTTCTTAAGGATGCCTCTAATTCTAATTCACGCCACAACATTCTTTTTCTCCTTCCCTCATCTGTATCTGTATTTTCCTTGTCCCACAAAGGAAAAACCCTGGGTCCCAACAACAATAATATGTTTATATTTACTCATTTGTAGCTACAATAATTCCTTTCCCAAATTTTATAATTGTTACATCAATGCCAACAACAAACAAATTAACTTCAAGATCTGTCTGCACTTTTTTTTAAATTTATCTTTATTTTGAGGGTATTACAGATGCCCCCCAATATCCCCCATTGCCCCCCTCCATCCAGTTCCTGCCCCACCCAGGCCTTCACCACACTATTGTCTGTGTCCATGGGTTATGCATATAAATTCTTTGGTTAATCTCTCACCCCCACCCTCCCCCCTTCCCTCTGGAATTTGTCAGTCTGTTCCATGCTTCTGAGTCTCTGGATCTATTTTGTTCCTCAGTTTATTTTGTTCATTTGATTCCACATATAAGTGAGATCATGTGATACTTGTCTTTCTCTAACTGGTTTATTTTGCTTAGCATTGTACTCTCCAGGTCCCTCTATGCTCTCTCAAAAGGTAAGAGATCCTTCTTTTTTCATAGCTGCATAGTATTCCATAGTGTAAATGTACCACAGCTTTTTTATCTACTCATCCCCACTGATGGACACTTGGGCTGTTTCCAGATCTTAGCTATGATGAATAGCGCTTAGTGTCTGTTTTTGTGTTTCTGATTTGGTAGGCTAAGGTGCGGTGAGTAAAAGGCAGGATGTCCTAGAATCATGTTCTTTCCTTTCCGAAAGACTAATCAAAAAATTTAAAAGCCCACAAAACTTCCTCTTACTTACCCAGATTCCACTTTTGAAAAGTGTATGTATATTAACATTTTGAAAATGCGAATACTGACCCTGGAAGGGTTAAGCTCCTTTCAGCCATTTATACTGTAGCCTGATTAATTTCAATCTGTTTGCTTTCTCTAAATCCTGGAGGAGCTGCAATGAGACTGCACTTTTCAAAGAGGTGAATATTTTGTAGCACAGAGGCAACCTCAAGGAACATCCTGGGATGCAAGCCCAGTGAAGGAGGGAAGTGAGGGAGCAGGCAGACTCCGTAGGAGGAGGGAGATTCCTTTGTAAACACAGCACTAGGCCAGATTTTTATTATTCTTCAGTTTTGCGTAGAGCCTTGGTTATCCAGATACCAAGATACCAACTGGAACTTATTTTCCTAACACTAACACAGTTTAATTAATTAACTGTTCAACAACTCAGAGACTTGTCTATTGCAAGAGGCTCTGCCTCAGAACTTCAAGCCCACGGCTGGTCATTACATCAAGGCAGTTTTGCCTAAATTGAAGCTCCACGCCCTATCATAATTTGTTAATGCCTTATGACTGAGTTGTTTTTCTCTGTCACAGAATTAATAATCTCCACGTTCCAAAATGCACGAATCCGAGAACTAGAAGGTCCTCAGAGATTTTATCTATCAATCTTTTAAAGTTAAGGTTCCAAGAGACAGGCATGCTTGGCACAGAAGTGGCAGAGCTTGAGCCACAACAGGGGTCTTGGGCCCTTGGCCCTTGTACTTATTACCTGCTACACCAAAACTCACCTCTCTTTTTTCTCTTGGAAAGAGCATTTGATCAAACTTGTAGGTCATAAAAGCATTGGTATCTGCTTGCAAGCATTTCTACTTCTGGAAAATTAGAGATTTTACTTTCATTTCATGCAAGGATAGCCAAGTAGTATATGGAGGTCACAGATATTTAAAAAAATAAAATAAAACATAATTTAGATGATAAGCCCTTTTTACCTATTTTTTTAAGTGATCTAATCTGATACATTTGGAATCCTCGGGAGATGTTCATGTAATTTTATTGAATCTCCACTTTGCAGTAAAATGCAGTGTAGCACTGGGTTAAAGATGCATAGTGGGGTCAGTCTGTCTGCTTACCAATTACTAGCTATGTGAGTTGGGAAAGTTCCTTTCTCCTTATTTGCAAAACAAGGATAACAATATCTACCTCCTGAGGTTATGTGTGGATTAACTTAGCTAATGCATACAAATCTGTAACAGAATGCCTGGCACTTTGTAAATGCACAGTAACTGATGCTGTCTGGAAAAGGAAGTCTGAATAGACTAGGCATATTTAGTTCAGGGTTTAAGTACAATTTCTCTTGTTTTCCATTTCATGAGTAGAATTGAATGTTTTCAGATATTTTATTTTATTTTATTTTTTTAATTTTATCTTATTGATTTTTTACAGAGAGGAAGAGAGAGGGATAGAGAGTTAGAAACATCGATGAGAGAGATACATCGATCAGCTGCCTCTTGCACACCCCCTACTGGGGATGTGCCCGCAACCAAGGTACATGCCCTTGACCGGAATCGAACCCGGGACCTTTGAGTCCGCAGGCCGACGCTCTATTCACTGAGCCAAACCGGTTTCGGCTGTTTTCAGATATTTTAACTGCCTGAAAATAAATATCATTTTATATAATTTTTAAATTAATATATTTTATTTTTTAGAGAAGTTTTAGGTTTACAGAAAAATTTGAGGAAAAAGTACAGAGTTCCCTATACTCCCTCTCCTCTACTCCTCAGTTTCCCCTATTGTTAACATCTTGCATTGGTGTGGTATGTTAATTACAGATGATGAACCAATATTGATACATTACTGTTAACAGAAGTCCATAGTTTACATTAGGGTTCATTCTGTGTGTTGTACTGTACTATGAGTTTTGCCAAATGAATATTGTTATCCACCATTACACAGTGTCATGCAACATAATTTCACTGTCCTAAAAATCCCCTATGCTGTGCCTATTTATTTCTCCCTTCCTTCCCCAACCACTGGGAATCAGTAATCTTCTTCAGAATGTCATATAGTTGGCATCATATAGTATACTAGAGGCCCATTGCAGGAAGATTCCTGCAAGAATAGGGCTTCTTGCGGCGGTCTCTGCTGCCCCACCTGCTTCCCTCCCATCTCTGCCACCCCGCCTGCTTCCCTTCCTTCTCCACTGCCCCGACTGCTTCTCTCCCTTCTCCGCCGCCCTGCTTGCTTGCTTCTCCACAGCTTCACTCCCTTCTGCAGTGCTTGGGTTCCTTCTACGCTGTCATCAGTCTTCGCTCTGTGTCTGGATATGCAAATTAACCACCATCTTGGTTGGGTTAATTTGCGTACTCGCTCCTGATTGGCTGGTGGGCATGGCTTGTGGGCATAGCAGAGGTACGGTCAATTTGCATGTTTCTCTTTTATTAGATAGGATGGCTTTGCAGATAGTCTTCTTTCACTTAGCAATGTGCATTTAAGGTTCCTCCATGGCCTTTTGTGGCTTGATTGCTTATTTCTTTTTATTGCTGAATAATATTCCATTATGTAACACCATTTCTTTATCCATTCACCTCTGGAAGGACTTCTTGGTTGCTTCCAAGTTTTGGCAGTTATGATTAAGCCACTATAATCATAAGTGTGTAGGTTTTTGTCTGGAAATAAGTTCTTAGCTTATTTGGGTAAATACCTGGGATAGTGATTGCTGGATCCTATGGTAACACTATGTTTAGTTTTCTAAAAATCTGCCTGTCTTCCAAAGCTGTGTACATTCCTACCAGCAGTGAATGAAGGTTGTTGTTCCACATTCTCACCAACATTTGGCATTGTCAGTGTTTTAGACATTCTCTTAGGTATATACTAATGTATCTTTGTTTTCTAATTTGCATGTCTTTAGTGACATATGGTATTAAGCATCTTTTCAGATGCTAATTTCACATCTGTAAATCTTTGGTGAGGTGTCTATCAGATCTTTTGCCCTTTTTTAATTCAGTTGTTTCTTTTCTTATTGTTGAGTTTGAGAGTTCATTGTATATTTTAGACACAAGTTCTCTTATCAGATATGTGTTTTGAAAATATTTTCTCCCAGTCTTACATTTTCATTCTCTTAAACATGTCTTCACAAAGCAGAATTTTTAAATTTCAATGAAGTTTCACTTATTAAAATTTTTTTTTATGGATTATACTTTTGGCATTGTATCTAAAAACTTATGGCCCAATCCAAGATCAATGAAATTTTTTTTTCTGTTATCTTCTAGAAGTTTTATAGTTTTGTGTTTTGCATTTATGTCCATGATCCATTTAGAGTTAACTTTTCTGAAAGGTGTAATCTTAGTGTCTAGATTATGTTGTGTTTTTTTTTTACATGAAGATGTCCAGTTGTTTGTTTATTTAATTTTTCTCTGATAAGTGAATTAACATTAAGTCATGTACTGCATAATGATGTTTCAGTTCATGATGGACCACATATACAACGGTGGCACCATCCTAATATATAAAAACCCTGGGTCTGTCATGACCAGAGGCTCGACCAACTGGAAGTCAGTCCTGCAGTCAGCACTGGGTTGCCGGGGCAACCCAGCACTGAGTGCTGTGGCTACAGGTGCAGTGACCCAGCACTGACTGCTGAGGGGTCTGTGAATCAGGCCCAGAGAGAGGCCTAAAGAGAGAAGCAGGGTCTGATCCGTAGCCTGTGTGGCAGCTATTGATCAGCACTTGCCTCTCTCTTTCTCTCCAGGCCAGGCCAGCAGCTGCGCCTCCATTTCTCTCCAGGCCTCCACCAGGGCTGCTGATCAGGCCCTGTCGATAGGCCCAGAGATGCTGACTGGCATAGAAACCAACCAATCAGAACCAAATCTGGGTGAAGTGTGAAGAGCCAATGGCTGCCTAGGAAGCGGAGCTTTTGATGCTGACTGGCATAGAAACTGACCAATCAGAACCAAATCTGGGTCAACTGTGAGGAGCCAATGGCTGCCTAGGAGGCGGACCTTTTGACACTGACTGGCTTAGAAACTGACCAGTCAGCACCAAATCTGGGTCAACTGTGAGGAGCCAATGGCTGCCGAGGAGGCGGACCTTTTGACACTGACTGGCATAGAAACTGACCAATCAGAACCAAATTTGGGTGAAGTGTGAGGAGCCAATGGCTTCCCAGGAGGCGGAGCTTTTGACGCTGACTGGCATAGAAACCGACCAATCAGAACCAGATTGGCCGGCAGAGGAGGGCAGTTGGGGACGAGATCAGGCCTGCAGGGGAGGGCAGTTGGGGGCAACCAGACCAGCAGGGGAGGGCAGTTGGGGGCGAGATTAGGTCAGCAGGGGAGGGCTGTTAGGGGTGAGATCAGGCTGGCAGGGGAGGGCCGTTGGGGGCGAGATCAGGCCTGCAGGGGAGGGCAGTTGGGGGCAAGATCAGGCTGGCAGGGGAGGGCAGTTGGGGGCAAGATCAGGCCTGCAGGGGAGGGCAGTTAGGGGCGAGATCAGGCTGGCAGGGAATGGCAGTTGGGGGCAAGATCAGGTCGGCAGGGGAGAGCAGTTGAGAGTGAGATCAGGCTGGCAGGGGAGGGCAGTTAGGGACGATCAGGTAGGCAGGCAGAGGCAGTTAGGGGTGATCAGGCAGGCAGGCAGAGAGGTTAGGGGCTGATGATCAGGCAGGCAGGTGAGCAGTTAGGAGCCAGTGGTTCCAGCTTGTGAGAGGGATGTCCGACTGCCAGTTTAGACCCGGTCCCTGTGGGTCTAAACTAGCAGTCGGACATCCCCCAAGGGGTCCCCGATTGGAGAGGGTGCAGGCTGGGTTGAGGGAACCCCCCGTCCATGCACGAATTTCGTGCACTGTGCCACTAGTAATACTATGTATAATGAAGCTGAAAACTTGCTATTGCTTAGTGACGTTGTAGCTGTAGTGATGTCGCCGTTATGACATTCTAGCACAACACATCACTCACATATTTGTGGTGATGCTGGTGTAAAGCAGCCTGCTATGCTGCCAGTAGTATAGCAATATAGCACATACAATTATGTGCACTACATAATACTTGAAGATGACAAATGATTATGTTACTGGTTTCTGTATTTACTATACTACACTTTTATAGTAATTTTGCAGTGTACTTTTTTCTATTCATTAAAAAAAAGTGCTGTAAAAAGTATTCTATGTTACGCTGGCAGCAACCTCATTCATCTCATGTTTATGGCATCTTTTGATTGCATCATTTCTCTTGTGCTTGATTTAATCTCTTGTTTTATAAATTAAGTGTAGCCTAAGTGCACAGATTTTATAAAGTCTACAGTAGCGCACAGTAACCTCTTAGCCTTCATATTTACTCACCACTCACTCGCCAACTCATCCACAGCAACTTCAAGTCTTGCAAACTCCATTCATGGTAAGTGCCCTGCACAGGTGTAGCATTTTTGATCTTTTATACCATACTTTCTGTGTTTTGATATGTTTATATAACCAAATACTTATCATTGGGTTAAAATTGCCTACAGTATTCAGTACAGTAACATCTGTATTGGTTTGTAGCCTGGAAGCAATAGGCTATTCCATATAGCAGAGGTGTGTAGCAGGCTATTCCATCTTAGTGCACTCTATGATGTTAACACAAGGACAAAATCACCTGACAACACATTTCTCAGAGCATTATCCCACCATTAAGTGATGCATGACTGTGTTCCTGAAGACATTTACAAGAAGATATTTTAACCACTGAAGACCTGAGAGAGTATTTAATGCCTTTTCAGTGAACAAAGTGTCT
The DNA here is from genome assembly GCF_027574615.1 of Eptesicus fuscus. Lineage (NCBI taxonomy): Eukaryota > Metazoa > Chordata > Mammalia > Chiroptera > Vespertilionidae > Eptesicus > Eptesicus fuscus. The sequence continues at coordinate 54,870,397 of NC_072483.1, read as the reverse complement.
TCAGCTATGTGGAGAAATATTATCAAATTTATGGAATTGTTTATCAGAAACATTTTCACATTTCATTTTTTATTATATTTTAGAATGACTTGGAAAGATATGGAATGGTGTGTATGCTTTAGAGCTGGTTGTATTTCTTAACTAAAACCTAGTCACTCAGTAAAATGTTCTGTGTAGTTATTGTTCAAACACTTCCACTCCTTTATAATTTATTTTTTATCTGTCCTATCCTTTGACTTACTGTTTGGGGATTTTTAAAATGCTTGAGTCTCTCTCTCCCTTCTTCCCTCCCTCCTTTGTTCTCTCTCTCCCTTCCTCCCTCCCTTCCTTCTCTGTCTCTCTTCCTCCCTTCTTCCCTCCCTCTTTCTTACCTCCATCCCTTTCTTTCTTTTTAAATCCCTGTACTTGGCTAACAAGCCTTCACATCTGCTGACACTATTGATCCTAGGAATAAAAACATGAGATGATCTCTGGGAAAATATCCAGGCACAGAGCCCAGGCAATCCATAAAGCCCATATATTTCAAATCATGCACGTCTCGTGAAATATTTTCAGAAATACAGTTGCCTGTGATTTGGTTTTGTAGGCCTGTTTAAAGGAAAGGTTATATAGTTTTTCTTGAAGTGATTTGTATTTTTCAAACTCTCAACCTTCATGAAAACCAAGAGTCATTTCTTCTCTAAATGTTTCCTTTTAGGTTCCCTTGGCACATCCTTTTTAGCAGTAATGTAGCCACTCACCAAATGATAGTTTAATGTTGAAGCAAATTATCTAAAAGATAAAATTGAGTAAAGGATTTATTTTTTTAAAAGTTTATTTAATCAAGCTACAAAACAGAAATGAGTTCATGTTATACTTAATTTTTAAAATAAATGTATTGGGGTGACATTGGTCAACATGAACATGTAGGTTTCAGGTGTGGGTTTCTATGTTTCAAGATCTGTATATTGCACTGTGTGCCCACCACCCAAAGTCAAATCTTCTCCTGTTACCATATATTTGGGCCTCCTTCTCCCATTACCCCTTGTCCTCTGGCAACCACCACACTGCTGTTTGTGTTCACGAGGAGTTTCAGTTATATATCATGTTATACTTTAAATAAAGAGTTTCCTCCCTAAATGATATGTGATAAGATGGGCTCATGGTGAAATAATTAATAAATAATAAGTAGCGTTTACATTTCGGTCCAGCTGTTCTTTGTATTTTTACCTCTTATATTCTTCTTTGGTTTCATACCTATCCCTATCTTATATTTACCCTGTGTTTCAAAGTATTAATGTTACAAACAAATGAACAATACTAAATAAGGCAGGCCCCTCAGTTCCACAAGTATGTATACCTATGTCCCCAAAATGCAAGATGTTCATAGCAGCATAGTTTTAAATAACCACAACTGGAAAATATTCAAATATCAATTTACAGTAAACTGGATAAATAAATTGTGATATAGTCATACAGTAGAATACTACAGAGAAATGAAAATGAATGATTTATAAGTGCACACAACATAGACAAAACTCACAAAAAATAAATACTGAACAATTCCACTTTTAGGAAGTTTAAAAACATTTTCTACCCTTGAGGCAGGAAATGATTATCAGGGACCTGGAGAGACTTCTGGGAGTTTGGGGAGATTCCATCTCTTGCTTTAATGCTGGTTACATATATTTTAACCTAATGACTTTTGCTTGTATGTATGTATGTATGTTATATTTTAATAACATCCTACAAGAAAGGCAATATATGCCTCCAACTCAGCCTCAATGAAGGCAGCATTTAATCAGTAGCAGTTAATAATCGGGGGGGGGGGGGGAAATGTGAGGCAATTCTGATTTTAACATATATGTTTAGTCTATTTTGAAAGAATATTTAATATTAACACTGTGAATTATTATCTTTTGCATATCAAAGTTACATATTTCAAACAAATCATCATTTATATTTACAGTATATAAATGCAAAGCACTAATTTCCCACTAAACCATCATTTCCTTAAAATGGTACATTTGATGTTATGAAATTAGCTATTAAATATTTGAAATAGTGGAAGAGAGGTCCTTTCTTCAGAGTCTTAAGTGACTTACCCTTGTGGACAGCATAGAGCTCTAATTTTAAGAGGAAGCATATAAGGACCACTCTGACCTAGACTCTCCCTGAATCTCTATTTACCCCTCTCTTCAGCCCCTCTTCTCATGCTTTCTCTCTCCAAAATACTCAACTGCTTGCAGTTCTAGTAACACTCTTTCCACACCTGCAAGTGTTTGCTCTTGCCGATCCTTGTGCCTTCCTTCTTCCTCGCACTCCCACCCTGTTTACTCATGTTGACTACAGCATCCCTAGTGCTTAACACAGTGTGTGGTGCATGGTGGGCTCTTAGTAAATTGAAGGCAGCTTGAAGAATTTATCAGCTTCTGATAATGCATTACATCATTATGTCCCCCAAAATAATTGTACGTCTGTTAGATTTTAACATCACTCCAGATAAGGCAAGTTTCCAATTTGTCTTCTGTCTACTGTAGCACTTAGAACATGGTAGGAACTTAATAAAGATTGAATGGATGAAGGAATTGAATGTTTTGAATTGATACACAAGCCAGAAGTCAGCTAAAGTTGTCTTGGGTGTATGCCTTATGAATTTTTAGTGTTGAATTTAGCTTTCTTGTTATGTTATTTATAGATGCAAGAGCAGTTATTTATTTTTAGTATGTATTTTGTGGGTAGGTGCTAGGCAGTGAGAGGAATCTAGGTAAGAATTTTATTGTGAATAATTTACAAAACAGATTTTAAAAACATACATTCATTATAGATATAGATCAATTGTGTGTACTGTGGGGAAATAGTTTGCTACTGACCCCCTGCTTTAAGAGAGGGTGTTAAATACTCTAAAGGCACCTCTCAGGAATATTTTTGCTTTTCAGCAAAGCTATCAATAGCTCTTTGCTTTATAGAGATGGATGGGGCTGGGGAAAGTCGGGTCTGAGTGTTGTTTTTTTTTAACAGGAATGAAATCAATCACCAAGTTAGAGTTGAAATGTCATCTTTTTCTTCTTCTTAACAAACCTGCCTTCCACATCTATCCCTGAAGAAAACCCATGAGTGCTTCGAAACCCTTGCCTGTTTTGCTGTTGTTTTATTTGTAGCTTTATAGAGTTGTTTTAAGAAATAGTGCACAATCGGTCTTTGTGGAAATACTCTTTTCCTTCCTAATGCCTTTAGAAAAATTTCTCCCTTATTCCTTTAAACATTGAATTCCATTTCTGTTTGTCAGTTCCAAACCCCAGACGCTGTCGTGTGGAGGGTGGTAGCTACATTTTGGATAATTTTTTTTCTTTTTCTTCAATAACGTTTTTTTGTCTACCCATTCTTTTCTAGTATTAGACTCTCATTTCCATGTCATGTGGCTGACAGAGACCATGTAACATTTAAAAAGGAGGGTCCCCAAAATTGTCTCACTGAAGCCTGCAGAGCTGAGGGAGAAGATGTCATCAGGGCTAACAGTGATCTAGGGTCCTTAGAGGAAGGGGATGGCAGTAAAGGAGATGAAAGTCGGGGCTGCCAGATGGTGAAAGCCATGAGCTAAGGAGTATTTTCTCCACCTGTACGTCACCCCCTCATGTCGTTGAAAAAGGCACTTAATCTCAAAGGTTCAGGGTGAAGCAGGACTTGACAACAGTTTTTTGACATGGCAAAAGGCAAAAAGGCTCATGTTAGAATGGTTTGGTGAGTCATCTTGTGGAGTCTTCTGCTTTAAAAGATTTAACTGATAAAATTAAAGGTTTAACTGATAAAGTATAAGGGAAGCTAACTGCATAATCTGAGCTTCAAGATAAACTTTCAAGTAATTTAGAAAACAGGAAATGAGATGTTTTTTCAGCTTGACTTCATTCTTCTACAATAGTGGGCATAGTTTATTTTGTTAATCTGTATTCTTTAGAAGGAAAAACATTGTGTTTTGTAATAACATAATTTAGGCTATCAAAATGTGCTTTAATCACAGCTCAAAACCTCCAAATACTTATTTTTACATTAAATTTAGACTGAGTGAATTTAGAATTCATTTTAATTTTTGTCACTTTTAAATTTTTTTTTTTTTAAGGAAACGAATAGTAGCCATCAGAAACTGGACTGGCTTTGCTGTTGTAAACTGGGGATTAGGATTTGTCTGTCCTATAAAGGGCACACTGCATTTGGGTTAGACATAATCTGATTGTATTACAATACAAAGGCCATTCAAGTCAGCTTGGTGTGCAGGGTCTATAAACACCATTCAACCCCTGATTGGTCCAGGGAAGAGTATTAACAGAAGGATAATGATGAGTTTTAATCCACATCCCTAAAGCACAACAGCTGTGGTTTCAAATGAGTTTTCTCTCAGACATTAGAAGTGAGACTATATTTCTTACAGCATGATAAAATGAACATTTTTTTTACCCACATGAAGAGTATGCCTGTTTAATTTTATTTGATAAGATAGTTTTCTTATCTCACATTTCTTTCAGAATGTAATATAAATGTTTGACATTTATTTAAAATTGGAATGAACAATAATTTATTGCCCAAAGCAGGACTTTCCTGAGAGTGAAAGTGAGTATTATTGACAGTTACTTAGGGACAAAAGGCCACCCTATGTAAAAATCATATTTTTATCTTCCAATAAAGTTATAAAATCACAATGAAAATATTAGAAAAACAAGTGTCCTTTCCAAGTGTGATTCTAAATGTATGGTGCTTTGGAAGTGAGAAAACAATAATAAGAAAAGCAAAACATGGGCCTGTGGTCACCAAGACTTTTTTAAATGATAGGTTTCTTTAAACATGATTCATAAATTTTATTTTCTTCTCATTTTGTCATCTAGCAAGCATCTATTCAGCATTTATTCTCTGTATGTTTGTGTGTTACTAATACCACCATTCATATTGTACCTGTGATTTAGAGAATGTTACTCTATTCCGTGTGGGATATTATAAGGAATAGAAGGTGCAGAAGAATCACAGCCTGATATGCGTTCAGGATTTACTTTTGCAGTCAGTGGTTGTTGGTTGACTCCAGAGCATCCTTTCTCTCTTTCGAATGCTGTGTCTCAGATTTCCCACCTGTGAAGTTTGGTTGACAAACATCATTTCCAAAAGGTCCCTGATGAGTGTAAGCAGTCGTTGTTTCCCATCCCCTTAGCCACAGCCATTCATTTGAGTGGTGGTCACGTGGTCCTGATGTGTACCACTAGACTAGGGATAGGGAACCTTTTTTCTGCTAAGGACCGTTTGGATATTTATAACATCATTCACTTAATATAATTCACTTAACATAAATTTGTATTGCTATGAAAAAAGCTCATAAACGTATTGAATTTCGAGTCCTGTCTGTGGTTGTCTTGGCAGGGCCTTATATGGCCCGTGGGCTGGACGTTCCCCATCCCTGCTAGACAATACTGGCATTTTAATTGAGCTACTAGGGAAACAGACCATGACTTTCCTACTGAAAGCAATTGGAGCTGTAGCCTTAGGAGGTACTGCAGATCATCTGAGATCAAAACAACCCTGAAGGTGAATATAATACCTAAAGTCAGAGGGTGGGCATAAAGATAGTCTTGGTGACATTGTTCAGCTACTGGATCAAGCCAAATTCTGTCACTGGTGTTTTTAGTTATATGAACAAATAACCCTACATGTCTTTTTCTAAAAAAAAAAAATAACTTTTATTGCAATAAGTTGTTTTAATAACTTTTAGTGCTCAAGCCTTTGAGTTGGAGTTTCAGTTACTTGCAACCAAAGATTTCTGAGCCTAATACAAGATTTAAAAATAATTGCAAACCATTTGATTTGCAAATAGTTGAGAATCATTATGTGAGAGGATAAATGATGTGCTATTTCTGTGACTGATATAGGAAGGTCTTTGAGCCTGGGTGTTGGATTAGGGAGGTGGAGACAGGATGAGCCATAAAAATGCAAGAAAAACTATCCAAGTCAGGATGCTCTTGGACAAAGAGAACAATGGAAACAAAGAGAAAGGAGGGTTAAGGAAAATGTTACAGACACACTTGCTAGTGAAACAAACTTTGACATAAAGTTAAGAAGTAGTTAAAAATGCACTCAGCTTTGTGTTCTTGGTTGGCCTGGAAGAGCTAGCCAAATGTAAAAGCAAATGTGTCTAGTCATAGCAAGCATCTTCATCTTTTTATTTATAATGAAAATTCACTTTTTTTTTTTTTTTTGTGAGGCGCTTGCACTACACCTGTGTAATAGAGCATAGCAACTCCAGCCAATATTTGATTATAACTGAACAAGTTGATGTGTGGGGACAAGATCCAGGCAGAAGAGTGGATCTCTCTCTCTCCTTACCTCAACTACTTTATCTCACTTATGTAATCAAGGTTAGTAAATTGGAATATTTCTTTGGCTAAGCTTATATGACCAGTGCAAAGTTATCTTTTAACTCATGATGAATTTTTGAGCTCTCGAGTATTAGATATTTGAATTGCTATTTTTTTTAACTTCTCAAATGGAGAGACCATCTGTAGGAGAGAATTTCCATACATGTGATGAAATCTTTTTTCTCCCCTCATAACCTCCAAGCTTATATATTTATAAGCAGAACTTTAATATCTTCATATCCCCTTTTTCAAAAAAATTTTACACGATCCAAGACCTTAAATGAAATTGATGGCTTACTGCCATAAACCTAGAATTCCTGTTTTGGTATGTTCATTTTTGTGTGCAAGAGAGTAATCTTTTAGAATGGAAAAGGTATTCCAATGACTTAATTTTTTAAGGCTTACTGGTCTGGGATCTTTGGCTTTCACTCTCAGGGGAGATATCTAGGTTGACTCTGTCCTTTCTTTATAGCCAAATGGTATTCACATGCAGCCTTACTTACATATTGAAGTTCAAAAGTCTAGGGGAGTTAGGTTCAGTATGTGGAGATGGCATTGAGAACACAAATGTCCTTCATGGCTTAGAAATGGCACCCTCCATGAGTGCAGGACTCTGCTAAACACTCTTGACACCAAGGTCCATGCTGCTGCTGCTGCCGATGATGATGATGATGAGGAGGATGACAATTAGTATTCTACTGAGTCAGACAGAGTATACAATTTTCATCATTATTACCTCATGTTATTCTTGAACTTTAAAGTACGTTACCAGAAGAAATTGGTTTTACATGTTAGTCTGTTTGCCTTTAGTTAAAAGCTAGTTGAGAGTAAAGGGATGTACAAAGGCCCATTAATTTAATAACTGTAAACTGTGGAATGGCCTCCCACTTGGGCAGTGTGTAGTCAATGGGAGTGACAGTCAATCCTCCTTGAAGAGAAGGCCCGAGGAGCCTGGAGAAGAAGGACAACACCTATTTATCCACCCTTTCCCATGGTCTTTTGTAAATCACTGTGCTCAGTAGACTTTTATTTAGCTCATTACCTCAGTGTAATATACACTGAGTGGCCAGATTATTATGATCTCTGAACGCATAATAATCTGGCCACTCAGTGTGTGTGTGTGTGTGTGTGTGTGTGTGTGTGTGTGTGCGCGCGCATATATATATATATATATATATATATATATATATATATATATACACTAGTGGCCCAGTGCATGAAATTCATGCACGGGTGTGTGTGTGTCCCTCAGCCCGGCCTGCACCCTCTCCAATCTGGGGCCTGTCAAAGGATGTCCTACCGCTGGTTTACAGGAATTGGGCCTAAACCAGCAGTCGGACATCCCTCATGCAATCCGGGACTGCTGGCTCCTAACTTCTCACCTGCCTGCCTGCCTGATTGCCCCTAACCACTCTGCCTTCTGGCCTGCTCATCCCCAACTGCCCCCCGCCACCGGCCTGTTCGCCCCCAAATGCTCTCCCCCGCCAGCCTGATCACCCCCAACTGCCCCCTGTGCCAGTGTGCTCGCCTCCAACTGCCCCCCCCCTGCCAGCCTGCTTGCCCCCAACTGCCCCCCCTGCTGGCCTGCTCATCCCACCTTTCCTCCCCACTGGCCTGCTTACCCCCAACTGCCCCCCTGCTGGCCTGATCACCCAAACTGACCCCCACTGACAGCCTGCTCACCCCCAACTGGCCCCCCTGCTGCTCACAAATTCCTGCTCACCCCCAACTGCCCCCCTGCTGGCCTGATCACCCAAACTGACCCCCACTGACAGCCTGCTCACCCCCAACTGGCCCCCCTGCTGCTCACAAATTCCTGCTCACCCCCAACTGGCCCCCCTCAACTGCCCCCCTTCCCACCAGCCTGATCACCTCCAATGCCCCCCCCCCCACCAGCCTGATTATCCACAACTGCTGTCCCATCCTGGCCTGATCACCCACAACTGCTCTCCCCTCTTGGCCTCTACCCACCTCTACCTCTGCCCCACCACCATGGCTTTGTCCAGAAGAACATTTGGAAGGTCTCCTGGAAGGTCTCCCAGTCTAATCAGCATATTACCCTTTTATTAGTATAGATAGAGGCCTGGTGCATGGGTGGGCACCTGCTGGTTTGCTCTGAAGGGTGTCACAGATCAGGGTGGGGGTTCCCTTGGGATGTGGGGTGGCCTGGGCGAGGGGCCTGTGGTGGTTTGCAGGCTGGCCATGCCCCCATGGGGTGAGGGTCCCTGCTGAGGGGGTGTGGCCAGCCTGGGTGAGGGGCTGAGGGCCATTTGCAGGCTGGCTACACCCCCTTCAGGGTGGGGGTCCCCACTGGGGTGCCTGGCCACCCTGGGTGAGAGGTTGATGGCTGTTTGCAGACTGGCCAAGCCCCCCAGCTGGGACCCTCACCCCCTGGGGGTGTGGTCAGCCTGGGTAAGGGGCTAAGGGCCATTTTCAGGCTGGCCATGCCCCCAAGCGACCCAGGCCCCCAGCCGCTCCTCCCTGGCAGAGGCCAGGGCTGACTGGAAGCTTGGCTTCCTCCGTCACCGGGGGCAACCCAAGTCTCCTGTTCGCTACAGCTCCATGGCCGCTGACATCTTTGTCAGGTTAATTTGCATACCTGCTCCTGATTGGCTGGTGGGCGTAGCAGAGGGATGGTCAATTTGCATGTTTCTCTTTTATTAGTGTAGATCTTAGAGGCCCAGTGCATGAATTCGTGCATGAGTGGGGTCCGGCCAGCCTGGCCAGGGGGAGGGGACATGGGCGGTTGGCCGGTCTGCCTGCTGGTTGAGGGGACAATTTGCATATTAACCTTTTATTATATAGGATATACACTGAGTGGCCAGATTATTATGTGTTCAGAGATCATAATAATCTGGCCACTCAGTGTATATTGTAGAAATTTATTGTGTATAAAATTTTCTCTCATGGAAAACCAAAAATTTTAATCACTTAAAAAGAATTCTTTATGCTTCTTTGGAGGTGAGTAGTTTCCTCAAAAGGAGGAACATAATGTGTGTGTTGCTGTTACTTTTTTCTTTTTTACAGGAAACTTTGTATTTTTTAGCAGGACATGGTGAATTTTAAGCACATGTTATCACTAATGAGCCATCTCAACTTTGTCTCTTTGGACATGATAGAGGCACTCTTCTTGTAGCCTATTTTGTCACTCCAGTCAGATTAATGAATTATGAACTATACCATTTCATTAGGTTAATAAGAATTAAGATAAGATGCTTTCTTGGGACTTCTGCTTGGAATATATCATTAGTCATATCTGTGAGGACTATAGTCAAGGCTGAACTGTGAGCTCTGGTTAATCTGACACATATCAAGGGGCAAACAGGTAATCATTTATGCCATCTTGGGTGAAGTACATCTTAGTAAAATGGCTAGATGAGGAATGGCTTCTTAAAACTGCCTCTCTTGTTGATCTTTGCCAGAGGCCCAAAGGATCACATGTGAAACTAAAGTCTTCTCATGAGAAGTAGAAGTCATTTAACAAGAGTATTGTATTTAGTTTCATGTGTGGTTTCTGACCAAGGGATATAAAATGTAAAAATAACCAAACTCTGAGTTAGAGGCTTTCCGTATTTGCTCAGCAGTCCCTACCCTGTTCCCAAACTCCTGAACTCCCCATTCTTCCTTTGTTGGAAGAAACCCAAATGTCTAACAGATTATTTAAAGTAATTAACATGAGCATTTCTGATAATAAATGGCTTTAAAGACTTTTAGTCACAAGGACCTTAATTGACCTCCAGTGGCTGAGTTTGTGATTACTACTTTAAAAGTGGTGTAGCTTGGCGGAAAGAGAGGGACAGAGTGCCAAAGGGAGGAAGGATGAAGGGTGCTCTGACAGCCGGAGTTTGTGTCCACTCACCAGTTGCAGCACCCTGCAAGGACTTCCTGTAAAGTCTAACAGTCTTTCCTTCAATAAGTGCTTTGAGTAGAAAAAGGAAAAACTGTTCTGTAGAAAAATTTTCTAATAGTTCCATTTGATATTTTCTATTAGTTTTGATAGGTTGGACTGAAATGCACAACTAGGAAAATTTGCAGTTGTTTCTGGGCTAGCCATATGTAAAAGAGACATGCAGTAATACATTGAGACTTATCAATAGCTAATAATATCACTAGGGTTTCAATGTCTTAGATAGAGACCCTATTCATAAAACTCATTTCCAAACTTAGAATATTCAGGGGAAAAAAGCAAACATTCTCCCCCCGTCCAGGTCAAAAAGGGAATAAAAAAATATAACTACAGGCTTTTAAGAAAATAAAGAAGAAAATTTCATATCAAAGTTATGCTTTGCAGCCAAAATGTATTTATAAATAAATTCATAACAATAAGAGGATTTATTGTTAAAAATAAAATTTGAAAGTAAATTAGTGAAATATTCAACTCTAGATATTTAGAAGGAATAAAATCTTGAAACAGAATAACAGCAATAAATTGAACTAAAGCAGTAATAATAAAATAATAATAAAGGTTAAACAGAATTTAATGTTGGTGAAAAACAATAGAATTGGTGATTCTAAGACTGGTTTAAAATCAAATAAACTTTTGGTAAATGGAATAATAAAAAGAGAGAAAAACAAATAAATGCATTTAAGAAAAAGTAAAGGACTATGGCCACAGCCAGAAAAGATTAGGAGTTATGCCAATACCCTGTGAAACTTTATGTAGATATACTGGAAAATCTTGATGACATCTTCTGCATGTTAATTCTCATTAATAAAACCAAAGCCACATAGTTAACTGGAAATGAGATTTTTAAGTAACTTTTATAGAAAAGCATCAAATTTTTATTAAAAAGCTCTTACAGATCAGGAAAATATATCAGTAGAAAATTTTAAGTTATATATAAATATATCTACATTTACATATATATACATATACATATATATGCACTCCCAAGGCATTTGAAAAGTCTGGAAACATATACTAAACTTATTTTTAACAGTATGCTAGTTACATTTTCAAAAATATTCACAGTACATTTTTCTTTGACTTGTAGACACCATTTTGGGAGAAATACCCAAAGTACTATGTCTAATTCTTATATGTCTAATTCTGGAAATTGTACAATTCACATATCACAGAGTGTCCAGAAAGAATTTGAAATTTTATAGAATCTCAGCAATCTCAGCTGTTGTTGACTAACATGTACCAAGAAGAAGAGGCCAAGATTTGTTTTAGGAGTCTGAGCATCTCACATTTTACTCCCCTCTCCAAGGAGAAAACTGAGCAACTTTGGGTTTTATTTTCTGAGGGAGCATTAAATTGGGTTGCCCAAGAGAGAATGAGATTTCAAGACTTGAAAGAAGTGGAAGGACTCATGAGTTGTAAAGTAGAGAGGAGAGTGGCAGGGGCCCACCCTCACTCCCATGGAGGATGCATGGGTAATGTGGCAGAGGGGAGGAGTTGTCAGGGTAGGTGGTGTCATGAGGGAGACCATTCTATTCTGGGCACTTAAAGACTCCAGGGTCTGCCACAGGCATGGAGAGAGTGGATCCAACTACTTTTGACCTGTCCTTGGGATTTAGGCACTAGTATCTTGGTGGTGACCACAAATACTGAGGCCATAGCTCATCCTAAAGTTTGCTGTATTTCTTGGTGCTCTTGTAAGACCATGGCAGGAAGGGGTGTGAACTAACAAATATTGTCTATTGGCAAAAGGATATTCAAAGCTATACTTTATTTGATTTAGGATACTCAGAGCTAGACTTTATTTCATTAAGAAAAATTAAACAAGGTGATATTAGATTGTGGAGCAAATTTGTGTTTGTATTGTGTATTCATAAATGCATATATTTATGCGCACATACCTATGAGATGCTGACATAAAACACACCAAGGTATTAGTGAGTGCTAAAAAGAAAGCCCACCTTTGTTACCTTTCATCTGATGAAGAGGCTTTGGAAGTGTAACTGTGGGGAAGAGTCGCGCCCCTGGATGAGTTTGATGTTCCTCCAGATTTGTCTTGGGGTTGATGAAATCTGATGAGAATTAGGGCTAGCACTGAGTATGAGAACATTTGTATCCTTTCCATTGATTTTTGCGTGGTACACCTTCTTCCAGTCGGCTCTGGAGAGCAGGGCAGAGTGAACTGACCTGAAGTGTCCATATACTGTGTCAGTTCTTTATGGTAGTTAGTTGGAAAAGTTGGAACATTCTGTCAAGGGTGTATTTCCTGTTTATGTATGGCACTAACACACTAGCAAGGGATTTAACTGTGACATTCAGAAATTATTTGTCTGTTAAACTCTACATTAAAATTAGGTGATGTTTAATCAAGAGACATTAATCAATTGTAGTACTGATTTAAAGAGCCATTTAGTGGAGGAAAAAAATAATTCTTTATATCAGATTATTTTAAACTGAAAGAAAAATAGCATTCTGCTAACTAATAAAGTGGAATGCTAAACTGACTGAATCTCCATGTCCTGCTGCTAAATCATCATAGGCTATTTTTTACACTTAATTTGTATGTGTTTAATTAAGACATTTGGAGGTACCTGCCTCTTACGTAGGAAAGGAAAATTTTAATAAAACTGTCTGTATTTTCATAATTTTTTTACAAAACATTCCCATTATGCAGTATGCAGGGACATGAAAAGGTACTCTATTTCTTCCTATCTGTTATATACTCCTTTCTCTCTCTTTATACACACACACACACACACACACACACACACACACACACACACACACACAGAATAATGCCTGCCCATTCATAGTTAAACTATTTCTCTTTTTTTCTCTCCACTGTTTTGTAACCTACTTCTGACTTTTTCTTTATCTTTATATTGAGATTATTACAGATGTCTCTCTTCCCCCCCCCATTCTCCCCTTCTACCCAGTTCCTGCCCTGCCCCAAGCCTTCACCACTCTATTGTCTGTGTCCATAAGTAATGCATATCTATATCCTATCTAATAAAAGAGTAATATGCAAACTGACCATCACTCCGACACACAAGATGGCTGCCCCATGTGGTCAAAGATGGCTGCCCCCATGTGAACACAAGATGGCCACCACAAGATGGTGGGGAGGGCAGTTGAGGGTGACCAGGCCAGCAGGGGAGGGCAGTTAGGGTCAATTGGGCCCTCAGGGGAGGGCAGTTAGGGGTGGCCAGGCTGGCAGGGGTGGGCAGTTAGGGGTGACCAGGCTGGCAAGGGAGGGGAGTTAAGGGTGACCAGGCCTGTAGGGGAGGGCAGTTAGAGGGGACCAGGCCTGCAGGGGAGGGCAGTTAGAGGCAACCAGGCCAGCAGGGGAGGGCAATTAGGGGTGACTGGGCCTGAAGTGAAGGGCAGTTGGGGGTGACCAGGCCTGCAGGGGAGGGCAGTTGGGGGTGGCCTGCAGGGGAGGGCAGTTGGGGGGACCAGGCCTGCAGGGGAGGGCAGTTGAGGGCGACCAGGCCTGCCAGGGAGGGCAGTTAGGGGTGACCGGGCCTGAAAGGGAGGGCAGTTGTGGGGGGAGCAGGCATGCAGGGGAGGGCAGTTAGGGGTGACCAGGCCAGCAGGGGAGGGCAGGTAGGGACGATCGGGCTGTCAGGGGAGGGCATTCGGGCCGGCAGGCAGGCGAGTGGTTGGGAGTCAAAAGTCCTGGATTGTGAGAGGGATATCCGACTGCCCGATTGTGAGTCGGACATCCTTCAAGGGGTCTCAGATTGGAGAGGGTGCAGGCTGGGCTGAGGGACACCCGCCCACTCTGTGCACGAATTTCGTTCACCGGACCTCTAATTTCATATAATACTGGTTTGGTGGTGATGAACTCCTTTAGCTTTTTGTTGTCTGTGAAGCTCTTTATCTGACCTTTAATTGTAAATTATAGCTTTGCTGGGTAGAGTAATCTTGGTTGTAGGTCCTTGCTGTTCATCAGTGAATATTTCTTGACACTCCCTTCTGGCCTGCATAGTTTCTGTTGAGAAATCAGCTGATAGTCATATGGGCATTCTCTTGTAGGTAACTAACTGCTTTTCTCTTGCTGCTTTTAAGATTCTCTCTTTGTCTTTAGTCCTTGGCATTTTAATTATGATGTGTCTTGTTGTGGTCCTCTTTGGGTTCCTCTTGTATGGGACTCTCTGTACTTCCTGGACCTGTAAGTCTATATCTTTCACCGGGTAGGGGAAGTTTTCTGTTATTATTTCTTCAAATAGGTTTTCAGTATCTTGCTCTCTCTCTTCTTCTGGCATCCCCATAATGATAATGTTGCAACACTTGAAGTTGTCCCAGAGGTTCCTTACACTATCTTCATATTTTTGGATTCTTATTTCTTTTTGCTCTTCTGGTTGGGTGTTTTTTGCTTCCTCATATTTCAAATCATTGATTTGATTCCCAGAATCCTCTACTCTACTGTTGAATCCCTGTATATTATTCTTTATTTCAGTCAGTGTATGCTTAATTTCTGACTGGCCTTTTGCAGTTTTTTGGAGGTTTCTAGAAGACTCTTGAGTAACCTTATAACCGTGGTTTTGAATTCTATATCCAGTAATTTGCTTTCTTCCATTTCTTTCATTTGTGACATGTTTGTTTGTCTCTGCATTTTGGCTGCTTCCCTGTGTTTGTTTCTATGTATTGGGTAGAACTGCTATGTCTCCTTGAGTTGGTAGAGTGGTCTTGTGTAGTAGGTGTCCTATAGGGCCCAGTGGCTTGGCTCCACAGTCACCTGAGCTGGGCACTCTAGGTCTGCCCCTTTGTGGGCTGTGAGCAGTCTTGTTGTAGTTGAGACTTGATTGCTGTTGGTGTCACTGGGAGGAATTGACCTCCAGGCCAATTGGCTGTGAGGACCAGCTGCAACTACAGTGGGAGAGCTGCTATGCAGGAGACACCCCTATGGAGCAGGACTTGCTTAAGTGGGGCTTTGGTGCTCATTGAGTCTTCCCCTAGACTGTGTCACTTATGGGTGTGTAGAGTTGTAATCTGGTATCGTCTGACACTGACCACTGGGTACACTGACTCTAGGGACTCCAGGGAGGTGTAAAGTCAGCTACTGCCTGGGGCCACCCAGCAGAAGCTACAGAGAGATCTGCAGATTCCTCCTCTTTGTATTGGGTTTGGAAGTGCCCATATGAAGCCCAGCTCTGAAACAAGGCAGGCTGTTGATGGTGCTAGGTCTTGGGCCTTTTATTGATAGGTTTGGGGCTTCCTGACCCAGCTGCAGCTTGTTTGAGATTTTAATCTAAGCAAGGACAGACCATTCATATGCAAAAGCTTCTGCACACACCTTGGGTGGGGTTGTAAATTAGAGGAGGCATGGTCTTAGGGAATCACCTAGGCCAGTGGTCAGCAAATTGCGGCTCGCAAGCCACATGCGGCTCGGGAGCCTTGGTTTGCCACTCTGTTGACTAATGAGTTTGCCAACCACTGCCTTAGGGAAAAACACTTAAAAAACATTTTAATAATGTACTAATGTCTTTAACCTGAAGTCAAAACTTCTGGGTAAGGGTAATGCCTTACGCAGTGGTCAGCAAACTCATTAGTCAACAGAGTGGCAAACCGTGGCTCGCGAGCCACTTGTGGCTCGCAAGCTGCAGTTTGCCGACCACTGACGGAGCAAAACAGAAATGCCTGCCAGTCAGCCCTGTGACCTGGGAGGTCCCAGCATAGGAACAATGATCCCTGAAAGCACCTTCATCTGGGAGAAAGCTGCCCCCGGGTGCCTGCCCGGATAACAGACAATCCAGTTCCTCCTCATGTGTGTCTGTGTCCCCCAAAGCCTCGCCCTGGTGCTGGAGCTTAGAGGAGGCAGGACCTTGTAAGTTCAATTTATGGTGCTGGCCTTTTAAGAGAAACAACAGCTGGGTCTCCAGCAGCCTTTGTGTCACTGAGCCCCAGTCTGCACTGGTTTTTACAGCCCATTGTTATGGGGACTTCTCTTCCCAGCTCTGGGCTGGGGGCCTGGTGTGGGGCTGGAACTCCTTGCTCCTCTGGGTAGCCTCTGCAGAGACTATCTCCCTCCTTATTAAAAAAGCAGCACACGTGGATGCAGGACCAGCCTGTTCTGTGACTATGCACCTTCTACCAGTCTCAGTGTGCTTTCTTCTTTACTTTTTCATTCAACCAGCTTTCCAGCGGTTCTGGATGATGGTTCTGTATTTTAGTTGTAATTTTGATGTGGTTGTGGGAGGCGGCGAGTACTGGAGTTTACCTATGCCACCATCTTGGTTCCCTTCTGGCTTTTTCTTTCTTTGATTTACATTGTCTTGATCTTTGACATACAGGTGAGTGACCCAGACCAATTATTTCATGTGATTACATTGCAAGTGAGATTGATGATTTTGATACTGGCTCACTTTTATTATTTACATGTAGTTTAAGAGAACTTATTCTGCTTTCATATACAAAAGTGAGTGTTGAGGAGATTATATAAGTAGATGAGAAAATTGCCTTTCAGGCATATTTGTTGAGTCAACAGGGTCAGATGAGAAATTGGCAAAGAATGCATCATGAAATTCAAGAAACAACTATTTTGCCATATTGCAGTGTTCTTTCTGCCTGTCACATTGTGCTACTTTTTATTACTTGCTTTCATTGATTATATTGAATAATTAAGAAAGAATGTGCAACAGAAGAGTAATAAAAGTTAGTATATCAATAGAAGACTAAATAAAGGTGAGCAGTTTATTTGCCTGTTTGAAATTGAGCACTTTCTGCTTATGAATGTGTAAGGACAGATATATGTCATTCTTCTGTTTTTGACAGAGTTGGGAATGACCACTGTGTTTCTTCACAGTGAAAGCTTTATTTTGTGTGTAAAAAATTGGAGAGCACCATCTGGGACCCATCATATGTTCATGTTTCTTCAAGTGAATCTGGAAATCATACTTTTGGGATTTTGTTGCTAATGAAGAAGAGAAAGGGAAAAAACTTCCATAAATTATACCTGGGCCATTGGTACCTTTCTTGAAAAAAACAAAAAGAAGAAGAAGAAAGAAAGAAATGAAAGGAGAATGGCAATTAAAATATACTATATCCTATCTAGAGGGGGTACCATTAATATTTCTGAAATTTCATATTTAAAATTTGTGAGCTTTTATTTAAATATTTTGCTTGGTCACTTTTTGTTCTTGCTAGTGGATAAGAAACTTTTGGGAAAACACATCTAGGAAAAACATTGGACTTCTATTTGGGAGAGCCCCTACTTGGTGTGTGTTTAGAAAAATTGTCACCTATATGGAAACCTAAACAGAAGGCAGATCCCATTGCTGCCTCTCTCCTTCCCCAATAAGACCAGGAGACCCCTATTGACCAAGCCAGTAACTCACTTTAAAAAAAGATAGTCCAGATTGGTTTCTATTGTTTATAATTAAAAACCCCGAGCCGCACAGAAATGTTCAGAGCAGAGTACTAAACTTCATTTTTTCAGCACCCAGTACAGTAGTAGCCTGCTACCTAGGTAGTACTGAAAAATATTTTATTCACTCCTTCATTCAACAGATATTTATGAGCATCTACTATATACTAGGCAGATGCCCAGGTCCTAGGACTATAAAGAAAAGAAAACAGAAAAGTATCTGGTTCTGAGGCCCATATTTTGAGTGGGAAAGTATAACATATAAGGTGGGGTATGGGCTATGAAAAAATATATTAGAATATATAAAGCAGGATAAGGGAATGGGTTGCCAATTTTATATACAGGGATATCATGAAAGACTTCTCTGAGAAAGCTTTTCTTCTCACAGCCTGAGTAGAAGGACTCCTGAATAAATCTGTGGAAAAAGTGCTCCAAATAAAAGGAAGAGCAAGTGAGTGCAAATGCCCTGAAGCTGGGAAGCAGAACGATGCCTGGCTTGTTGAGTTAAGGGGAGAAGCATGGAAGACTCAAGGTCAGACATGGCAGGGGCCAGATCATTTGGGCTTAAGGACTTTAGCTTTTACTCTGAGCAAAATGGGGAGTTAGTAGAAAGTTATTTGCAGAGGAGTAATATGATCGGACTTACGTTTTTTTAAAGAATCCCTCTGGTTTCTGTGGGAGAACAGACTGGAGGGGGTAGATAAGAGATGAGGGAGAAGGCTCCTTTGGGGATCAAGACATTCTAGGTGAGAGATGTTTGAGGCTTGAGCTGGAATGAAAGTGGTGAGAAGCGGAGATCCTGGTGTGTCCTGAAAATTTGTGTTGAGTAGACAGTTCTCTATGAGTTTGAAGTTCAGGTGAAAGAGTGAGATGCTAGTGTATATAAGCAAATTGAGGTGTCAATCAAAAGAACTTTAAGTCTAGTTGGGGGAAACCCAGTACAGAAACTGATGATTTCAGTATAGTTCAGTCAAAAAGAGATTTCACATGTGAGCGATACAATACATAGGCAAGTTATCAGTATACAAAAGGTGTTTAAAGCCAAGAGCCTGGATGAGATTACCTTGTGAATGAATGAATGTAGAGAAGAGGTACAGTGTCTGAGTCTTGGAATACTTTAGCATTTATAATCAGACAGAAGAAGGAGCACCAGCTAAAGAGCCTGTGAAAGGTTAGCCAGTGTAATAGTATCAAGAGAGAGCGGTGGCCTAGAAGCAAATGGATTTTAATTTTCCAGATTGAAGGATTCCTAAATGTGTTATAGGAACAAATATAAAACAACATGAGGACTGTTAATTGAATGCTGGTTAGGGGCTGGAGTGGTGTTAAATTAATAAAAAAAATCTGAATTATTTAATAAAGATACAGCATAGATATGTTCATAAAGTTGTTCTCTGATTGACAAGATAGTAACTGCATTTGGTTCCCACAGCTAAATAATATCATGATCTTAATATATAGCTATTTCGGTATTTACAGAAATACTGGACACTATTTTTTCACTATTTTTAAGTTGCTCCCTCTCCCATCCCCCTTTTATAATCCTTATATTTGTCTTCTCAAATTCTCTAACTACCCTCTGCCCATTTCAATCTTGGCTTATGAGCTTGCCTCATTCTGGATTTAGGTAGTAAAGGTGAACATTGTGAGCTCCATGAATTTCCTGTCCTCATTCCCTGCTAATAAATCTGTTTACCCCTATCTGGTACTTCCTCCTCACAAGTATCAAAGGAATGATGTTCCTCCTAGGCAAGTCTCTCCACCTGATCTCTTAAAAAAATTTTTTTTAAATTACAGTCAACATTCAGTATTGTATTAGCTTCAGATGCACTTCATAGTGGTTAGGCATTTATATAACTAAATACGGTGATCCCTTCCATAAGTCTAGTACTCCCCTGACACCATACATAGTTATTAGAGTGCTATGAACTGTATTTTCTATGCTGTACTTTACATCCCCGCGAATATTTTGTAACTGCCAACTTGTATCTTTTTAATCCCTTTACCTTTTTCATCCAGCCTCCCAAATTCCCTTCTACCTGGAAACCATCAGTTTGTTCTCTGTTTCTGCTTTCTTTGTTTCTTTTGTTTATTAGAATCCACATATAAGTGAAATCAATATGGTATTTGTCTTCATCTGTATGACTTATTTCACCTGGTCTCTTGTTGCTCCTTTACCTTAGTATCTTCATAGCATCTATTCCCTTCTGTAACACCTTTATTCTCTCCCTCTCTCTATTGCTTCTTATAGCAACTAAATATTTGTTTATAGTTTACCCATCTTAAAAACATAGGCCATTCTCAAATTTATATTCCTATCTAGCTAGATAATAGAGACATGTTGTATTTGAACTAAGGAAATGAAGAAAATAATAATCACCCATAATTCCACTAATTTCAGAGATGATCATTATGTGACTTTACATTCCCCCCCTTCATGTATTTTTACTCATTAGGATCCAATTAAATAAAGGACTTTTTATAAGTTCCTTTTTATTTGCCTAATTGATATCTTAAGACTTTACACGTCATTAAGCAGTTTTGAAATAACTGTTTTAAATAGCTAGCATATTTAATACTCTAGTTATGCTATGATTTATATATTCATTATTTTATTGGATATTTACCTAGTTTCTATTTTTTGTATAAATAAAACTAGGGTGACCATATTTGTACATAAATCTTTTACTAAATTTCAGATTATTTTCTAGGCTAGGATCTAAAGAAAACTGCTGAATCAAAGAATAAACACTGTTTTATGACTCTTGTTAGATATTCCTAATTGTTTTAAAAAATGATTCTGTTCATTTATATACCTCCCGGGGTGTGTAAGAGTGCCTCTCTCCTCTGGTTATTTTAAACTTTGAGGACTTAAAAACCTGTTTTATGAAACAAGTTTTTTCTAATTGGGCAGTTTAGTGAGCATTATTTCTTAAACTTATGTTTATTTGCTTAATAGAGATGTGAAAATCACTTTTCAATGTTTATATTAGTGATTTATTTTTCTTCTTTTTATGACTTTCCTCATGTCCTTTGCTCATTTTCCATGCCCTCCATTGGAGTTCAGAAGTTGTTTTTGTTGGCTTGATGATTTATCATATTAATGTTATCAACCATTGGTCTGTCATATTTGCTGCCATAATTTTTTATTTGTTGTCTTTTACTTTTATACTGTTGTTGATTTAAAAGTTCTAGTTAGTCAAATGACTAATTTATAAATAAATAAATTAAATAAATAGCAGAATGGCATAGGGAAGAGACCCAAGTAGATAGAAGAATGTAGCAATGTTTAAATTCATTGGGGACAAATGTCCAAATTTGGGGGGCAAATATTGTTAGAATTATTTTTCATTCCTCATACCAAAAATAAATTTCAAGTAGACTAAGAATACATATAGTAACAGAACAGAATAAAGTAAAACATAAGAGTATGTGAAAGTGCTTAAATGGACAATTATGTTATACTTCTTGATCTGTTCTTTCCTATACCTGCATCTCACATTTATAACAAGATCGCTGTTTATTCTGGAATTTAGATGGTGGAATAGGAATGCTCAGAGTAATGTGCCAGTGAATTAACACATAGTTGCACACAAAGTGGCTTTTTTTTTTCTCCCTGAACCTTTACCTTTGATATTCCAGAGACATTAATCATAGTTCTATAGCATCTCTCTGCAGAAGACAGCCAGCACTCTATAAAAATGGTAAAACATATTTTATTTTCATATTTCACCTGGTGTTATCTGTCTTATGGCATATTTTTCTGGGTGAAGACCAACATGTTGCTGATATTATCATAAACATTTTGTCACTAATTATATTTTCCTGTTAATTATAATGTGTTTTGCAATTCCTCTTACTTGGTTATTTTATGCAAAACTGTAATGTCATTGCTGTAATATAAAACTTATTTTGTTAAATATCTAAATGGGAGGCATCAAAGTTAAAGACTTGGAACAGCAGATGCTCCTATGGAGCAATGTGTTCTCAAAAAAGAACTTTGATGAAATATATGTCAATTGCTTTTTTTTTTTGTCACTAATTTGTGGAATGTTCTCTGTTATGCCACATTTCATTTGTTTTTATATTTTTATTGTGAGTCACTTTAAATGTAGATATAAATATATAAACTAGATTACCACCATGCACCTGCCACCCAGTTTTATTAAATCTAGACATACTTGCCATAGTTAAGTTGTTGTTTTAAACCAACACTGTATTACAGATACAGTTGAAGCTCTTGTGTGCCCTGCCTCATCCCTTTCCAAAAGTAACCATGCCTTAGAGTTGTGTTTATCATCTCTATTCATGATTGTGTACTTTACTGTACACACATGTATCATTGAAGAATACATGTGATATTTCTTCATTGTGTTTAACTTCATATAAATGGTAGCCAACTGTATCATCCTTCAACTTTTTAATTTGAGACTCTGTTTTAGGATTCATCTATTATAAAGTTCCTCATATCATATAGTTCCCATTTATTCATATCAACTGCTGAATAGTATTCCATTTTATGATTATACAAATTTACATAATTTTTCACTTGGATATTTATATAATTAATATATATTTTTACTATTATTATGGTTGAAAGGTACTTTCTCTACTTATTTTCTTGGTAGATATTTTTTCTACCACATATATCTAGAAGTGAACCTGTGACAGCATGGAGAATACACATATTCCATTCTCATAAATACTAGCCAATGCACCTGACAGTGTTTGCACAGTTATAGGCCCTCTAGAAGATCACAGATCGCCATGGCTCCCCATCCCCATAGCGCTCATTGTTGTTAGGCTTTTAAATGTTTGCCATTCTGCACATATTGTGAAATGGTGTGCTGCAAAATTGCATTTCCCTGGTCATTAGTGAGATTGAGCGTCTTTTCATATGTCATATGTTCATAGGCAATAATAACATATAATGAAGAGCTGATGTTGGAACCGGGTAACTTGGGTTTGAATCCTGACTCTTCTGGATGATCTTGGGCCTGTCATTTTGTGGCACATTAGGAAAACTGGAATAATAATCATAGCTTTGAAGTTGTTCTGAGTTACTATGTGAGAATCTCATACAACTGTGTCCAGTCTTTACTAAGATGTTGTTGTTGTTATAAAACATCACCAAGACATGGTGAGATTCAAAAAAAGTCAATTATGTGAAATGTCAGGTTACATTATTAAAGGTTAATGGCTCTAGTCTTCCTGACCTGGAAAGATTGGGATGGAAAAATTCTGGAGATGTTGATCATCTTGCCCATTGGGTTGTTTGCTATTTATTATTGAATAGCAGGAGTTCTTTGGACACTAATCCTGACAAATTTCTTTTTCCCAATTTCTGGCTTGTTTTTAACCTTGTGGTATTTAAAAAAACATTTTAACATTTAGTGTGATCAAATTTAATCATTTCCTTAGTGGTTTATCCTTTTAATATATGGTATAAAGTTTCTGTCCCCCAATCCCCAACCAAGTTAATAATGACATTCTCCTACATTTAAAAAAAAAGTTATGACATTTCTGTTTTATAAGGAAAATTCTCTTTGGAGTTTATTTTTGTGTCGAGCATAAATTAGAGAGCTAATTGTACATGCATTATTTACTGTCCAGTGGCCCTTATGGCTGTCCATTATCTAAAATTACACTATCTTCATTAGTATATATTTTTAATTGTAGTAGTAGTAGTAGTAGTAGTAGTAGTAGTAGTAGTAGTAGAAGGAAGAGGAGGAGGAGGATGAGGAGGAACAGGAGGAATAGTGGCATCAGCTAACCAGTCTTTAAATATATTGACTTATTTAATCCTAATAGGGCCCTATGCACTAGGTACTCTTATTATCTTCATTTTAACATTAAGGAAACAGAGGCACCAACAGATTAAGTGACTAGCCCCACAAATATGTCAGTGGGTATCAAACTCAGACTATGAAACTGAGATTAAAACCCAAGCTGCCTGGCTACAGAGTCCACATCTATAACCACTCTATTACCTGGCCTCCAAGGAATTGTATTGTGTAATAAACACAAGTTCCCACCCTGCCAGTATGGCTCAGTATGGCTCAGTGGTTGAGCATCAACCTATGGACCAGGAGGTCACGGTTTGGTTTCTGGTCAGAAGACATGCCTGGGTTGCAGGCTCGATCCCAAGTGTGGGGTGTGCAGGAGGCAACCAATCAGTGATTCTCTCTCATCATTAATGTTTCTATTTCTCTCTCCTTCTCCCTTCCTCTCTGAAATCAGTAGAAAGATATTAAAAAAAATAAGTTCCCTCTCCTTGTTCTTAAAAAAAATAAAAATAAACAGGCAAAACAATATCAGCTAACTTTGGCCACATTCTCTGTTTCACTTGTTTTCATTATCTCTCTCACTTATCAGGAGACAGTGGTATACAGACAAGGTTCTAGATAGAAATTATAACATTAAATCATCTGGTAATCATTTTGAGATAATAAATATTCCCTTCTTATAATTTACTTCAGATCTACAATGAGTCAATGATTTCCTTAATGATAGGCTGGGGTTGACTTCTGAATTTTTCTAGTTTGTCTCACTTTTGTTCTAGATATTGTAAATTCTGCTACTTTTCTATTTGATGACAGAGAGAATTAAAGATGGCAATAAGCAGTGTAAGAATAAGCAGACGCATGTGTGTAACCTAGTTGTTTGTATTTCTTTGAATCCCAAATGACTTTCTACTCTTGAACTCATTTCTGTCTATCTAAGCCTGAGCTGAATGGTTCTTGGATTTCTGTGCATTTTGATTATATGACGGAAACACCTATCTTCTCTATTTCTAAGCACCAGCTTATTGTCAACCCCTATGAAGTGGCATAACCTGAGAGAACTTCTATTCTTATAATTAAATGAGCCCAACTCACATGGATATTTAGTTCTTATCAGATGCTTTGTTACTGGTAATATTTTTGAAAATAGAGACTGACATATTTTCCATCTAGCCCAGGGCGTTGCACTCAGTAAATGCTAAAAAGTTTACATTTGTTGATCAATTTTTATATCCACTGGTATTTTAAATATGTATATTGGTCATGGCACAATGATGATAATGTGCAAAATATCACATACAGTTTATAAATCTAATTTTATAAAATGTATGCTTCTACTTCTGAACTGTTCCATTCATTAGAGCAAAGCATTTGTCTAAAAATTAGTTTAGCATTAAAATAATTTCATATAAACAGCTAATGTTTATAGTAAGATTTTTGTTTACGTAGATTTAGAGAAGTCTTAGTTCAAGTATCAGGCATACACATTCATGTGCTAGTAAAAATGTTCTAGCAGTAGTTTATCATTCGCCATGGATGGGAAGAACAGCCACCTTGAAACCACATTGATTACTTTTTCTATTTTTTGGTTTTGTTTAAGTAAGATAAAATATTATTTTAGAAATGTTTACATTTACTAAAGGACACATATTTACTTAGGACACATATTTCCTATGTCACAAAGATGAATCTTCTGAATAATTTACCATATAAGTTTTGGATTAATGACACAAACTTTGGGGCCTGATGCCCTGGGATTAAGTCCCAGTCAAATCATGCATGACTTTGGGCTCTCTGGGCCTCAGTTTCTTTGTCTGTAACATGAGGATGATTTAAAAAATGTCTCCATTAGAATGTAAATTGGTTCAGCCACTATGAAAAACACTGTAGAGCTTCCTCAAATAATTAAGATTAGAGCTTCTATATGATCTAGCAATTCCTCTTCTGGGTATCCCTCCCTCCCACCCCCCAAAAATTGAAAATATTTATTCATAAAAATATATGTACTCCTATGTTCATTCCAGCATTATGCATAACAGCCAAGACATGGAAACAACCTAAGCATCCTTCAGTGGGTGATTGGATAAAGCAGATGTGGTACATGTATACAATGGAATACTACTCAGCCGTAAGAAAAGAGGAAATACTGCCATTTGAGGCAAAATAGATGGATCTTGAAAAAATATGCTAAGAAAAATAAGACAGAAAAAAAAAGAATCACATGATTTCACTCATATGTGGGATATAAAAACAGAAAAAAAGCAACAAACAAAATAAACAAAAACACTAATAGATGCAGACAACAGTATGGAGGTTACCAGAGAAAGAGGGTGCGGGAAAGTAGAAGAATATAAAGAAAGTCAAATATATGGTGATGAAAGAAGACTTGACTTTTGGTGGTGAACACACAATGCAATATACTGAAGATATACTATAGAATTGTACATTTGAAACTTATTAATCAATGCCACCCTGATAAATTTAATAAATTAAAAAAAATTCTGAGCTCTTAACCTCCGATCCTGAAGCTCTACAATAAATAAAATTTATGACATGGCAAAAACATGTTTATATTACAAGAGTTTTCTGAAATTGAATGAGTTAATACAAGTAAAGTATTTATAAGAGTACTAGCACATAGTGCTATAGAAGGGTTAGCTATTATATTGTTACTAGAGGCCCGGTGCATGAAAATTCGTGCACTCTGGGGGGTCCCTTAGCCCAGCCTGTGCCCTCTTGCAGTCTGGGACCCCTTGGGGGTTGTCCTACTGATGGCTTAGGCCTGCTCCCCAGGGGGATTGGGCCTAAGTTGGCAGTCAGACATCCCTCTGGCAGCCCAGGAGCCCTCAGAGAGCAGGGAGTGGGGAGTGGGCCTAAGCCGTTAGTTGGACATCCTTAGCACTGTACTGGCCAGCCATGAGCCAGCTTCTGGCTAAGCAGCGCTCCCCCTGTGGAAGAGCACTGACTACCAGGGGGCAGCTCCTGTGTTGAGTGTCTGCCCCCTGGTGGTCAGTGTGCATCATAGTGACCGGTAGTTCCTGATCGTTCTGCCATTAGGGTCAATTTGCCTATTACCTTTTTATTATATGGATTATTTACTGTTATTTTCAAAGCTTAAAAAAGGCATTTTTGTTTTAGCTCTATTTCACTAGCAGTTTTATCTGTCACCATGTCTCTGTAGCAGTGTAGTACCATGGAGAACACTCTTGCTGTCCGCTTTCTCTGGGACCTCTCACTTTACCTACCAGACACAGTTTTCAGATTTGTAAATTGTGAGCAGGTTGTTTGAACCGATATTATTCAGCTTCAAACAGGCTCAACCATTCTAAAGTATCAGAGGGTGACATGATGGCAGAACGTGCTACGGAACACTTGCAGAAATACTCAAGGAATGATTTTGTGAGGTTTAATTTATGCTAAACATTCACCAACCTATCTCCTGGAAGGCACATCTTCCCAAGACATATGCAGACTGTTTTAAGGTTGGTTTCCTGATTCTTACTGAGACAGTTTTAATTTTATCATTGGACATTTCAAAACAAAGAATGAAATATAAGTTAAATTATTATCTAAAATAAGCCCTTCTGTTAAGATGTCGAAAGTAGAGTGCCAATTTGAGAGGGAGGAGGATTTAATGTAGTCAGTTGAACTAGATACATTAACAGAAGGAGCCTGCGGAGAGGTGAAGTTATGATACCCAGAAGAGGTTAAGGAATGTAGCAAAAAATGGATGATTTAAAATGATGAATTACAGAAAGGAACATTCCCAACAGGATGCACAAGGGAAGGGTGTGAAGAGAACTGCATATTTTAAGGATTGGAATAAGCAGTGCATATTTGGAGGGTCTCAGAGTACATAAAGAGATCTGCTTAGCATGGCAGCCAGCTGCTCACCTCTCATGATGGAAAAGAAGAAATGTGCTTAAGCTGAAGTGTAAGGGATTTGGTTCCCCTTTCTAAATAATGAAGATTGTTAAACATTGATTTGATTTGTGTTACCTCAACCCTGGTAATACTGAAAAATGGCTTAATTGTTAATCAGCCAGAGATGTTCCTGTGCAAAAACAAAGGGACAGATCCATGACCTCTTACTATCTGCAATTTGGTTTGCTTTATGTTTTCGTATTTTAGAGAAATTTCTTACTTGAAAGTATGACATTTTCCCTTGGATTCTTTTCCCCTGCTACCTTTACCCTTCAGTTTCTTCATGTGTTTTATTACTTTGTGTATCACCATTTTCCATGCTTCAGTTCCTCTCTAGTGCTGTGATTTTGTTGTGGAGGCATTAGAGGGGTTCCTCTCAGATAGATGATATAACTGCCTCTTAAACATATTTTAAAAAGTGGGATATGTAATTGATTTATTTCATTTTTTTTGTCCACAACTTGTTAAATACTAGGCAGTGTGCTATTATCCCTGGAGATTCAAAGTTGAATAAGGCATAATTTCTATCCTGCTGGTATTTACCACGTAGTGGATTGAAGACAGATATGATACAACTAAAATGGAAGAAGTGATATCATAGAAATGTGACCCATTGTCTTAGCAGAGAGAAGGGAGTTAAGAACATTGTTTTGGGAGAATGTATTTATCAATCACATTTCTAGTATAGATCCTGAGGGAGAAGATAACTATTCAGCTCTAATATATCTATACTAGAGGCCCAGTGCACAAATTCATGCATGGGTGGGGTCTGGCAGGCCTGGCCCCAATCAGGGCAGATCAGGGCTGGGCCTGTCAGGAGGAGGAGATGGCAGGAGGTTGGCCATCCAGCCCGCCCCCATCGGGGCAATCAGAGCCAGGCTGGCTGGGGGAAGGGGCTGCAGGCAATTGGCCGGTGGGCCCTGCCCCCGATTGGAGTTGGGGGGCTTATTGGGGGCCAGCGGCCTGGGGGAGGGGCCATAGTTGAAGGGGGCCAATCTGGGGTGGGTCCAGGTGGGGGGAGGGGCTGCAGGTGGTTGGCCAGCCAGCCCCTTCCCCTATTGGGATGAGGGATGCGATTAGGGGTGGGGTGAGCAGGGGGAGGGGCTGCGGGCCTATCGTGGTGGGGTGGGCTGATCCGGGGCAGGGGGAAGGGAGGGGGCGCTCTAGATTGGGGTGGGAGAGTCTGATCAGGGGCAGGCCAGCAGGGGGGAGGGGCTGAGAGGTTGGCTGGCCGGTCCCACCCCCGATCAGGCTGGTTCGCTGGCCACAGTGGGCATCATAGCAACCAGTCGTTACTGTCGTTATGGCCCTTATGGTCGCTGGCTTTTTATATACTATATATAGATAGATACTTGAACTTTTAGTGAGTATGTGCTGTCAGACCAGAATTCAGTGAGAATAATATATACATTTAAAAAGACTAAAAATAAACAACAAAATGTGGTTAACATTGATGGTAGGAACATAGAGAATTTCCCCCTAATTCTTTTCTGCTTTTTGTATTTTCCAAAATCTCTAGAATGATATAAATTACTTTTACAATGAGTAAAAAACAAATCAATCAATGTAAAAACGTGCCTAGATGGTATATAGAGTATGATTAGAAATTAGACTTTGTAACATGGTCTCTTCAGCTTAACTACACTTTCCCACATAGCCAAAGTCAGAAAACATCATTCTTGTTTGTAAACTTGTTAAGATGACCTGAGGTTTCAACGAACTGAGAACATTACTTGCTTGATGGATGGGTCCGATCTGTGTGGAGCAATCTATGGAATTACTCAAGTTCCCTTCTATGCCAGAGGCAGGTACCCCAGGGAGCCAGGAGAACTTGTTCTTGCTTCACAGGAAGACCTGCTGGAGTGGCTCCAGGGCCTGCCTGCTCAGGAAGGTGTTTAAGGTTGCTGTGGGAGGAACACAGCTGCAGAGCCTACCCTTGCCCAGGTTTCCATGCTCGGTTATGATTTCAGGTTCTCCCTCCTGTGTTCTGCTGTCTCATGCTGCACTGTGGTGCCAGGGAGAGCAGAGGGTGAGTGAATCCAGCCTTCCCAGTGACTTACCACAGAGAAGGGAGTTACGAACGTTATCTTGGGAGGATGTGTTTATGAACATACATTCCCACAAATCTTGCAGGGAGCACATTCCTAGTATATACTTAGAGGAAGAAGATAACTACTAAGAAAGACTCCTAGTGTTTAACTGGTCTAAAATTTAAAAAAAAAAAAAAAAAAAGGAAGGGAGGGAGGGAGGGAAGGAAGGAAAGGAAGGAAGGAAGGAAGGAAGGAAGGAAGGAAGGAAGGAAGGAAGGAGAGAAAGAGAAAGAAAGAAGAAAAGGAGAGAGAGGGGGAGAGAGAGAGAGAGAGAGAGAGAGAGAGAGAGAGAGAGAGAGAGAGAGAGAGAGAGAGAGAAAGAAAGAAAGAAAAAGAGAAAGAAAAAAGGAAGGAAGGAAAAATAAAGGAAGAGAGAAAGAAAGAAAGAAAGAAAGAAAGAAAGAAAGAAAGAAAGAAAGAAAGAAAGAGAGAAAGAAAGAAAAGAAAGAAAAGAAAGAAAGAAAAGAAAGAAAGAAAGAAAGAAAGAAAGAAAGAAAGAAAGAAAGAAAATGGAAAGAAGGAAAAGAAAGAGAGAAAGAAGAGAAAGGACCGACCTAGCAGTCATTTCTGCACAGGGTCTCTCATACAAATTGCACTTCAGGGAGAAGCCTTTACTGAACTACCCACCTACCTCTGCACTGAGCTGTGTTGCTGCTACCTGAGCCAGTCCTTATAAAGGAGTTTCTGGAATCCTATTTCAACTAATAAGACTGAGGCTTTCCTCATCCAATTGGTGCTACACAGCTATATTCCCAAAACATCTTCACTGACTAGAGTGTCTCTATTTTGACCAATCAGGATAGTGCCTTTTGGACCAATCACAGTGAGGAGGATTTGGAGTCCTCATTTGCATGAAGATGGACCAATCAGGGATCAGGGGAGGGGAATTCTATCTGTGTAGGTCAGCTCTCATCTGGCACTAGAGCACATTTTCTCTTCCAACAAATACTGCATTTCCCTGGCTAACCTGAAACATTGAAGATCTCTTGCTGAAGCAGAGTGGAGCAGACCAGTGTGCAGGGGAAAGCAGGTCAGCACAGAGCAGAGGAGAACAGGGAGGAGCAGAGCAGAGCTGAATAACCTGGCTTAGGGCCACCTCACAGCCATGATGTATCACAGCTGAACTGTTTTGCACTGAAAAAAGTTACCTTCTTGGCTGCATCCTAAATTGGGGTTCCTGTTTACCAACCATCGGTTGACACTAGGTAAGGGGAAGAGACTGGGGGCATTTGTCACCCAGAAGTGCTTTATACCAGCCTTAGTCCACTGGCTCCAATGATCACTCCTTAGTACAGCCTCTGTGAGCAGCTGCTTCCCAGAAACAACTTCAGATCCTGGGGAAGAAAGCCCAAATTTTGGTAGACAAGTAGCTGTGGCTGCCACATTACCCCCTCGGGATATTTTGAAATAAAATTGGGTGCTAAATGCAATAGCACCTAGCAAGAAATAGGTACTTAAGAAATGTATATTTGAAAGAAAGGGAGGGTTTCTCCAAGAAGAGAAAACACATGTCAGTGGACGGGGAAAGTTGGAGGAGGCGTGTTTCTGGATTAAAACAGGCTTTGGAGAAGTGACAACCAAATGCAATGTGTAGACTTCATTTTGGTCCTAATTTGAACATATCATCTCTGAGATGACTATTTCGAAGGAACTGGCAAATTTTGATTATGAACTGGATAACAAATGAATCGAGGGCCCATTGGCAGTTTTGTTATGGTGGACGTAACATTGTAGTTATGTAAAGAAAGTGCCCATCCTTTTTAGAGATATATCCTGAAATATGCTTGAAGTTTGAGATTTGTTTGAAAGGCTCCCACAAAGCAACAAAAGGAAGATGCTTGTAGATGTGGCAGTTCTTTTTTTTTTTTTTTTTTTTTTTTTTTTTTTTTTTTTTTTTTTTTTTTTTTAAATTTTTTTATATTTTATTAATTTTTTACAGAGAGGAAGGGAGAGGGATAGAGAGTTAGAAACATCGATGAGAGAGAAACATCGATCAGCTGCCTCCTGCACACCCCCTACTGGGGATGTGCCCGCAACCAAGGTACATGCCCTTGACCGGAATCGAACCCGGGACCCTTCAGTCCGCAGGCCGACGCTCTATCCACTGAGCCAAACCAGCCAGGGCGATGTGGCAGTTCTTGATATTGTTAAATACTAGATGATGGCTATGTGGAGGCTCATTAACCTATTCTTTCCGTTTTACCATGTGTTTGACAAATTTAATAACTAAATTCCTTTACCCTCTCTCCCCCTCCCCCAGTGAGCTGTGCATGACTAGACCGGTGGCTTAGACATATAGCTGTTGGCAGGATTTAAATGGAAAGAGGAAAATAACATGTAACTGAAGTTTAGCGTTAAAAATTGTATGTACAGTATTCTTTATTTTTACATGTGAACTTAGGTATAACTCTTCAGTGTGCACCCCCAAAGCAGATTTCTGTTTAAAAACAGAGAGGTAGATTTCTTCAGCTTCAATAATAAACAGAAACTATGCTTGGAGTTCATTAGCAAGGATGAATAATTTCAGTGGGTATGATTTGTAACAGCCAAAGAAGGCCACTATGAATATAGCTGCTTTTTTAATGTAGTGTCGTAACTCTCTTATTTATTCCTGTTGTTTTATCATTTGCTGAATCACATTCAAAGGTCTTATACTATAATATTCTTTATTTAATGACATTAATGTCTGTTTAAAAGTTTTAAGAGGAAATGTGATTAATTTTAGTGTATTATTTTCCCTTAACATAAAATATAGATCCATTTCTTCTCCAACTTAGATTATGTAAAAGCTTTGGATATGCATTTTCAAAAATGAATTTCTATCTGAACATGGGTTTTCTATATTGAATAATCAGAGTTGAAATTAAAAGTCACTTGAGATTAACAGGTTGCCTTTTTTTCTTCTTCAAAATGTTTTATCTGCTTTCAGAGTTTTAGCTCTTGGATGTCAGATTAAAATTCTGAAGAATGTTCGATTCATCTCAGAATTGAATGTCAAATCCAAAGACAGATATTTATAACTGAGTTCCGTTCAGGCAAAAGTCAGTTTCCAGACTGCAGCTTAGATGATTATAAAACTCTCATTCACAGTCAGATGTTGTCATCATTTTAAACAAATTAAAGCTTTAAGATAGGATCTTAAACCAGCCATTTAATTCCCTGTTTATTATTCTTTACATTTGCAGAGTGTTTTGGGGTTTGTTGCATCCAAATAATTATTTCTTTCTCACAACAACACTCTGGCATTGGTAACATTATCTCCACTTGACTGATGAGAAGACTAAAGTTTCTTAGAGGTGAGGTGACTTACCTAAAGTCATCCAACTAGTGAGCAGCTAGCTAAAATTTTTATTCAGTTCTTCGGACACCGAATTTTCCCATTATCAAATTTCTACAAACAAGAAACTGGTAAAAATGAAAATAAATGACATGCATTCTAGAGCTCTTTGCAAGATTTAAATTAATGGGATATTTGTTCTTACAAATGCTTAAATGGGATAAGAGAATTCATATACAATTTTTTGGTAGATTTTCATGTAAAGGAATACATCACTGGCTCTAACAGAAACAGTTAATTTTTAAGAGAAATAGCTTTATGAGTTTTCCTTTTTACACTGACTGGCACCTTAAATGAGGGTGGAGCAGACCAGTGTGCAGGGCAAAGCAGGGTGTAAGATATGCTGGTTTATTGAGGTACTAGAGGCCCAGTGCACACAATTCGTGCATGGGTAGGGTCCCTAGGCCTGGCCGGCAATCAGGGCCCATCTGTGGGGCAACCAGCGGAGTGATTGGGGCCCCCCGTTCGCACCTGCTTTGGCCTGGTGCTGCCTGCTCACTTGCTTTACCATCCCGCCGTGGTCCCACTCTTGTTGGGGCCCATTGGGGCCAGCAGTGCCTCCACTGCTGCCTGCTGTCAGCGCCGCACTGCGGACGCCTGCCATGTTCCTCGCCACCCCCGGTGGTCAGCGCATGTCTAACCCTGGTCTGTTGAACTCCTGCCTGTGGGGACAATTTGCATATTAGCCTTTTATTATATAGGATAATTGACATATAACATTATAATAGTTTCATGTGTATACCATAATGATTCAATATTTGTATAAATTGCCCTTAAACAACATGGTTTGAACTTCATGGGTCCAGTTTTACGTGAATTTTTTAAAATAAATAGAGTCAACCTTCCATATGCCCAGGTTTCACATCCATGAATTCAACCAGCTATGGAATGAAAATCAGTATTTTTGATCTCTGGTTGGAATCTGCAGATATGGAGGACCAATTCTATGTATATTCCAAAGGCAATTCCTGTGCCCTTTGGACATTTTATATAAGGGACGTGAGTGCCTGAAGATTTTCGTATCCGAGAGGGGGGTCCTAGAACCAATCCCTTGCATGATACAAAGAGATGACTAGTTAAGTTTTGGAGGAGTCAAAAGTTATACCCAGATTTTCTACTGTGCAGGGGTTATTACCCTTAACATCCATGTTGTTCAAGGGTCAACTGGATTGCAAAATGATCACTACAATAAGTCTGGTTAACATTTATCTCTACACATAGTAACAATTTTTTTTTCTTGTGATGAGAACTTTCAATATCTGTTCTCTTAGCAACTTTTAAATATGTAATATAATATTATTAATTACTAGTGACCCGGTGCATGAAATTTGTGCACATTAAAAGGGAATTAATTAGAGGAAATATTTTAATATTGCTATTTGCCCTTTCTCTATAATAGTGTCAGAGATAAAAGAAAATTAGTAAAATGTATATGAAAATCTTCCTCCTGTCAGAGTCTGGGGCATACCACAGGAACCAGAGTCAAGTCCCCACCCATCCACGTATGCCTCGAAATCACACAATACGCAGACCTGGCTGGCCCCACCCACATTAGGCTAGATCCATACCTGGCCGGCCCCACCCCTGTCAGGGTCGAGGCCTCCAGTCCCCCGGCCCAGTGCCGGGGCGGGGGGCATGGCCTGAGGACCCCTACCCGGGCCAAGGCAGGGGGGGCTCCTTGAGGTCTCCCGTCAAGCCCCGCAGGCAGGGGACACGGCCTGAGGTCCCCCAGCCTGGCACTGGGGCAGGGGCACTGGAGGCCTCGTCCCCCTGCCAAGCGCCAGGGCGTAGGGTGCAGCCTCAGGTCTCCTGGCCCAGTGCTGGGGCGAGGGTTATGGCCTGAGGTCCCCTGTCAAGCTCCGCCAGATGGGGGGTGCAGCCTGAGGTCCCCCAGCCTGGCACTGGGGCAGGAGCACAGCCTGAGGGCCCCTGTCAAGCCCCACCAGGTGGGGGGCACAGCCTCAGGTCCCTGCTGATTGCTCGTTATGGCTTGTTACAGGAACTTGGCCTCTGCTGTGGGCACAGCCATCTTGTGTTACAGGATCCCCACCTCTGCTGTGGGTGCAGCCATTTTGTTATGGTGTGATGGTCAATTTGCATATTCCCTCTTTATTAGATAGGATTATTGCCATGCTTTATATTACATCCCAAAGACTTATTTTATGACTGGAAGTTTGTACCTTTTAACCTCCAAAAGTGAGTAAAAATAGGTGAAGGAGGTAAAAAAGTATGCTTTTTAAACTGATCATTACTGGGTCATTAGACATTGAAACAGGAGGCCTTTTTTAAAAATTTAGACTACATTGCTGAATCTCACACACATGACAGTAATATCTGATGATCATCACATTATCTTAACTAGCATAAGCAGTTTAAGTATAATAATTAATGAAAGTGATAAGATGCACGAACTATTTATTGAAATAAAGAAGCTGAATAAATGTATGCATAGTATACTACCACTATCATTCTTATAAGAAGGAGGTGTATTTATATAAAAAGTTGAATGGATGAACTATTAAATAAAATTTTTATAGTGGAAGGTGGAACAAGTAGTAGATAGAATTTTTTGACTATACCTTTTTTTGTAGATATGATTTGGAGCAATGTAAATATTTTAAATAATTATTTAAAAAGTAAATGTAGCCTCTGGCTGGTTATTCAGTGGTTAGAACTTTGGCCCTCAGACCAAAGGGTCATGGTTTGATTCCCAGTCAAGGGCACATACCTCAGTTGCAAGTTCAATCCCTGGCCCAGGTCGGGGTGGGTGCAGGAGGCAAACAATTGATGTGTCTCTCTCACATCAATGTTTCTCTCTCTCTTTCTGTCTCTCTCTCTCTCTCTCTCCCTCTCTTTCTCTTTCTCTCCCTCCACCCCTCTCTGTCCTCTCTTTCACTCTCTCTAAAAATCAGTTGAAAAAATATTCTGAGGTGAGGATTTAAAAAAATTAAATGTAAAAAGCAATCCCTAAAAGTAAAAAACAATGTGAAACCAATAACCTACTTAACAAATTTGTAGCATAACCACACAGAAAAGAACTTCTGAAAACTTTAAATCATGGTAATTTGACTATAACTAGTGGTATGTATCCTAAGAACAAAAGGAATGCAAACAGAATAGAAGAAGTCATATTGTAATCCTGAGACTAGTATTGTGAGATAAAATAGATGAGTAATTATGTTGGTGCCCTTGAAAATGGGAATTTGAGACATTGGAGTAGGAAGATAAAAAGATGAAGATCACTGAAGATGAACAGGGTTAACAGAAATCTTCTAGTCCTGAATTTGAATTACAACATCAGTATGATCCTGTGATACAGTTTTTAAATGTATTTTCTAGTTCTGTCACTGAAAAGGCTTAGAAACTAATTGCATAACAATGAGCAGCCCTCACGTATCTAAATGCCATTTCCACCTAAGAGGAAGTAGGGTCCTTAGAGAAATGGTTGATCAGGAAATAAAAGATGAGGTGGAAAGTAAGAAAAATGTAGACTACTAGGCTTGTGTCAAAAGGACTCACTAAGCAAAGGTAACACTTTGATCATCAGTACAGTAATCTCTGTAATGGATTGAAACACATCAGATATGTTAAAACACACAAGTTTCTAATGATACTTAAAGAAAAAAAAAACTAGACTCCTCAAGGGCCACCTGTTCAGAATGCTAGCAAAGGAACTCAGTATTTTGAAAAAAATAAAGGGAAGAAATGAAGCAATTTTTCTACATTTTCAGGAGATCAAAAGTTGATAATCAGGAATTGATGAGAGGATTTTCTTTTTGTAGGACTATACTAGCCAATAAAATGGAGAATGAGCCTAGCTGGTTTGGCTCAGTGGATAGAGCATTGGCCCTCAGATTGAAGGATCCTGGGCTTCATTTTGGTCATGTATTTCACTTGGTTGCAGGTTCCCCAGCCTGGTCCGGGTGCATGCAGGAGGCAACCAATCGATGTGTCTCTCACATCAATGTTTCTCTCTTTCATTTCCTCTCCCTTCCACTCTCTCTAAAAATCAATGGAAAAATATCCTCAGGTGAGGATTAACAACAACAACAACAACAAAATGGAGAATGAATGATATAACTAGAATATTTTCATTTTGTAATAATGGATTCAAGTAATGCCCACGAAGTAGCTGCTAACATCACAAAAAGAGACCAGAAGGCATCATGTGCTATCTGATGGAACGCCACAATATCATCCCTGACCTACTTATGAAAAAGATTAGACCTCAGTTTTATCAGGCCTTTACATTGTTATTGTAATTAGCTAGTTGCTAATATTAATAATAGAAAGAGAGCAAAGGGGAGGCCAGACATCATAAGCATGCAACATCACACTCCTCAGGGAACCATGGGTTCATTACCTGCAAATCACTGAGAGCAGGGATCCAACAAAGGGGGTGATGGACACATGTGCGTTAAGTTGGGGCAATGTAGGGAAGGAGTTCACCGGTTAGTCTGACCTGAGAAAAAGATAATTTACTAGGGAGGTGAAGCCACCGAAAGCACTTGGAATCTTGAAGGGTTAATTGGTTAAGCTCCTGGTTATAATCCGGAAGAGTTCCTCTCTTCTGTCTTGCTTTGTTCTTGCCTGCTTGCTTATTCTTGTCGGCTTGTTTCTTGATTGGATCTGTGACCAGCACTCACCCACGCACCTCCATAGTCATGTGGCCTTAAGCAGCTTCATAGCCATGGCCATTCAGACCCCACACACAGTGGACTGCAGCTGGGAACACAAGCTAACCTAGCTAGATGCTGGATTGTACTGTGCTTTAATATGGAGTGGAGACTCTGGGCATTGTCCTTAAACCTAGCCCCACTGAAGACAAGATTGTACTTTTTCCATGGTGGGACAGAGGGAGTTGGGAGGTTGGAAGGGAACCCCCTTAATTTTACATCATCAGAGTTTTACACGATAACACATCCTCCCAGGGGGGCCTCAGGAAATTCATTTCCCCATGGCCCTCTAAGAACTCCACTTTCAGGGATCACAGGTGGGGATGCAGAGGACACTCCATTGATAACAACATCTCATTACCAGTTTACAGAAAGAAAAGAAAACCAGAAATATGCATTAAAAGACCCCATCGAGATGCAATCAGAAAAGTTTAGCTTGTGGAGAGTGCTAACATACTAACAACCTGGTTTATGAAACAAATAAATTGCATGATAAAAAAGACATGACAAGAAATTACAGAGTATAATAATCTTAAAAGATATATCAACCAATTGCAGTGTATGGGCCTTATTCAGATCCTGATTCAACAAAATGTTAAATTTAAAAAATAAAAATGCCTGGCTGGTATGATTCAGTGATTGAGCATTGACCGGAGAACCAGGAGGTCACAGTTCGAATCCTGGTCAGGGCACATGCCTGGGTTGTGGATTCAGTCTCGGATAGGGGGCTTGCAGGAAGCAGCCCATCGATGATTTTCTCTCATCATTGATGTTTCTAACTCTCTCTCCCTCTCCTTTCCTCTCTCTGAAATAAATAAAAACATATTTAAACAAACGAACAAACAACTCCCCCACAAAAACATGCATATGGCAGTTGGGGAAATTTGAATGCTGAATGGATTTTTAATGATAATAAGGAATTTATTTAACGATATTGATGGGTATTTAATAGTATTGTATTTCTTTGAATGAACATCTTTAAGAGATATACTGAAATACTTTGGATGACATATTACTTATGGGATTTGCTTTAAAATAATCTATGGGGGAGGAGAAATGGTAAGTGAAACACATGGTAATTATTAAAACTGAGGATGATATCAAAAGTATTCTCTTTATTCTGCTTTAAAATTTTTATAACAAAATGGAAAAAAGGAGTGTCACTTAAGATCAGAGATCATGTTGTAGAGATAAATAGTTATTTATGTGAAATAATTAGTTATTATAAGAAGGGTTTCATGTTAGGGATATCTTTACCCCATTCTCAAAGATACACTGATAATAAGATGTAGTTAACATTTATTAAGCATTGTGTACCAGACAGTTGTTCTAGTCATTTTACATATGATATTGTGCTTTGACTTTACTTGAGTCCTCTGAAGAAATCCTACTGTCTTCACTTTTCAGATGCTTTGAGGTTAAATATCTTAAGTCAAGACACAGTGAGCAGAGGATGAGGCAGACTTGCAATGCAGGCCTTTGGCTTTTAATGCTGGTGTGCTCCCCCCACTCTGTTCAGCCTGAATAGGGTGGAGATTTTGAGTGACAATGTAGTCTTATAGCTAAATGACATAGGTATATTTCCTGTACATATATGAAAATGGAATTATTTCCATTTTCTTGATCATCATTCTTTGTCCAAATTCAAGTCTTTTGAGGGAGATTGTAATTTGCATGTTGACTAAATAAGAAACTCCAAAACTAGTTAGGCTGCTCCAAGGCAATACTCCTGAATTTTTAATGAGGCAAGCTGTTCCCCTTCCCCACAAGATGGGGGAGACATGTACAATTTTATTTTAATATTTTTCTTAATGAATCATTTCAAGGCTGCTTCCCTGGTGTAGTGCATTTGCATGGCATAGCATGCTGCTGGAAGGAAAGGAAGGATGGTAGGTACATCATTGGGTGAGACCTTCCTTCCCCTTATCATGCATGTGCACAGAGAAGGGGAAACCCACAGCCAATAAGAAATGCCATTTTCAGTACTAAGTAATGAAGACAACCCCAGTGTTCCCCAAGTGGGATAGCTCCCTCATCTAGGACCCAAAGGAGCTAATATAATATTTTTAAAAGTGAATATTCCAGTCCATATGTCAGGACTTTTGCATAAAGTAATCTTCAGACAAGTAAATTAAAAACTTCAAGTCAGTAAACTCTTTTGTAAAGTGACCCTCTCCATTAATGGGAGCAACTATAATTTATGATGACTGAAGCTTTATTGGTAAAATAGCAGCCCAGGAGGATGGCTAAAATAAATTTTTGTGCTTCAAGCAGTTCCATGACTGACTCCAATCACACAAAACTGAAGAGATTTAGGACGACTTGAGAGATGAAAGCCAGGCATCTATCTCTCACTTCATTGAGATACCAGTAGAAGCAACTTTGGACACTGTTCCTGAAATTATAATGCACATAAAACATAATGAAGCAATCCTTTAAAGAAGGTAAAAGAAATACTAGGAAGTTTGATTTCTAGTCAGCTGATGATTATTTAGAAATTGCCTACAAATTTCCCCAAGATTATACATGTCCTTCAAGCTTAATATTAGTTGTTTTTCACCCTTTTATGTGGGTGGGTTTTCCAATACCCCCAGTAGGGATAACTAAGTTATATCCTTCATAGCTTCTGTCTCATGGAGGAAAGATGGAAATAAATTAGCACGGTGTGTAGCAGTCTGTTCTTTGGTTTAAATCTAAAAGTGATTATGCTCAGAGATGCTTCATACTTACTTTGCAGTTTTTGAACAGCTTCCTGATATATGGAAGGTCATAGAGACTTGCAATTAAAGTAGGGCTTGCTCCATACTTTAAAACATGGTTACTTTTGTCAAGAAGTTAATGTTATCTCTCTGATATTACTTGTAAAATTGTATGTTACTTATAAAGCTCTGCCAACCCAAGTGCCTAACACCACTGCTTTTTTATTTCTTAGCATTGTGTAATAACCTCAATTACTAATTTTTTTTATAAGTTGGTTGACTCACAATTTTTTAAAAATTGTAAAAAAGTGAAAACTGGGATTTCCTTCCAGATCTTTAAATGTATCTAGTCTTTATATTGTTTATACTTTGTAATCTTAAGGGAGAAGGTATAGCTATCTCTTTACATACAATTTATAAATTTTATGTAAAATTTAAAATCTTGCTATATAAGAGTAACGTACATATATAAGATTTAACACACACAGCACAGCAGAGTGCAATCATTGATAAGTAAGATAGCACTGACACCCTGTAAAACTCACTACCACTGTTACCTGGGACATTCTCATCTACCTCCACTTCTTCTTTGCCTTCCAGAGCTGATCTCACCTACCACATAATGAAAAGGATGGAAACCAGATGGGCTGAGCTCCCTCCTAGGCCTCCAACTTTCCCCAGCAGTTCTCTACATCCATAGCTCCCCTCTAAGGCTTCCTCTTCCTCTAAAACAGTGGTTCTCAACCTTTCTAATGCTGCAACCCTTTAATACAGTTCCTCATTTGTGGTGACCCCCAACCATAAAATTTTTTTCGTTGCTATTTCATAACTGTCATTTTGCTACTGTTAATGAATCGTAATGTAAATACCTGTGTTTTCCGATGGTCTTAGGCGACCCACATGTTGAGAACCACTAGCAGGGTCACCTAAGACCATCGGAAAACACAGATATTTACATTACGATTCATAACAGTAGCAAAATTACAGTTATGAAGTAGCAACGAAAATAATTTTATGGTTGGGCGTCACCACAACATGAGGAACTGTATTAAAGGGTCGCGGCATTAGAAAGGTTGAGAACCACTGCTCTAAAACTTCCTTGTCCACTCTATTCTACATCCCATCCCTGTCTCCTTCTTCTGGAAACTCACTGTCATAGTTACCCTTCTTCTCCTTAATTGCAGACTCTTTGTATTCTGTCTTCAAAGTCCTTTAAATCTTTCTTTCTAGAAAACAATTTTAGTTGCTCCCTACAGCCTCTTCCTTTCTTAGTCAGCATCCTTTGATCTGAGATTTTAAACTATTCTCTCTTTATTTTTCTCTCATTCATTTTCTTTTTAAACTCCCTCTGCTCAGTCTCCTTGTTACAAAATTTCATGACATCAGGTTTTGTTTAGGCTGATGACACCCCTGACTGTATCTTCAGTCATCATTTCTCTCTGTATTTTAGGCCCAATTTATTCTCCTTTACATACAATCTGATCCTGCCCAACAGTGTTCTCATCTCATCCAAGACAACTCTTGAGGTCATATTGATCCCTCTTGCCTCTATTCTAACTGAAGATTTAATGCAACTTGGCCTAAAATTATATGAGCATTGGTTTTTATTTTCTCAATAAGATTTTAATTTTCTCAAGACTATAGCATGTACTTCTCTCCTCTACCCCTCCTCCCAACCAGATCTAGAAAATAGCAAGAGTCTAATGGTTATTAAATATCCAACCAAAGGACTTGTATGCATGCATATGAGCATAACCAATGGACACAGAGAGTGGGGGTTGGGGGGCGGCCAGGGAGAGGTCAATGGGGGGAAAAAGGTGACTTATGTAATACTTTAAACAATAAAGAATTTAAAATAAAAAATATTAGAAGTGTATAAATATATTCTTTTGGGGAGAAAAACTAATTTAAGTGACGGGTGAGTGATGGCATTATAGAGCTATTAGAGGCCCGGTGCACGAAATTCGTGCACTGGGGGGTTGTCCCTCAGCCCAACCTGCACCCTCTCCAATCTGGGACCCCTTGGGGGATGTCTCAACCAGCAGTCTGACATCCCTCTCACAATCCGGGACTGCTGGCTGCCAACCACTCACCTGCCTGCCTGCCTGATTGCCCCTAACCACTTCTGCCTGCCAGCCTGATCGCCGCCTAACCACTCTCCTGCCGGCCTGGTCATCCCTAACTGCCCTCCCCTGCAGGCCTGGTCGTCCCCAACTGCCCTCCCTTGCCGGCCCAGTCACCCCCAACTTCCTTCCCCTGCAGGCCTGGTCACCCCCAACTGCCCTCCCCTGCAGGCCCGGTTGCCCCTAACCTGCCCTTCCCTGCTGGCCTGTTCACCCCCAACTGCCCTCCCTTGCCGGCCATCTTGTGGTGGCTATCTTGTGACATGAGGACAGCCATCTTGTGATGACATGGGGGTGGCCATCTTGTGACCACATGGGGGCGACCATCTTGTGATCACATGGAGGCAGCCATCTTGTGACCACATTGGGGCGGCCATTTTGTGACCACATGGGGATGGCCATCTTGTGCGAGGGCATGATGGTCAATTTGCATGTTACCTCTTTATTATATAGGATTGCCCTACAAAATCGTAGCTTTTTATTATCATTCTCTTTACTAAGTGTTCATTGTTTCATATATATAGCATTTTATTAGGTGACAGAGTTTCTGTAATTAAGTTTTAGAATATTTAAACACCTCTAGAAACTGAAAATCTGTTTACAAATCTAGCCATGATCTAGGTACATTCTTAGGCCAAACAACACAGGCATGGGTACATAAATAATAAGTGTGTAAACACAAGTGAAGGCTGGATGGGCATAATGGTAAGGTGTCAAGTTTGGGATGATATTGAGTTAACCAAAGTGATTTCCCTGGAGAAGGATTTCAAATAGTCTGACTTAAGAGTATGAAAACAGAAGACTGGCCCAGTAGGAACAGCTTGAGTTCAGGATCAGAGACAGAGGCACCGAAAGGCAGGGTGGGGGATAAATCCAGGGATGTAGGCTTATCATAGAAAACAGGCAAATGTAGGCTCAAACTAGAAAACAAGATACTGTTCTTCCCTCACCAAAGTAAATTATTGTCACATCTATCAGTATATCATTCCCTCATATAATTGGAAGCATAGACGTAATGGTTACACTTCTCATTTTGAATTTTAAACTGCAAAGTAAAACAGTTGCGTGTGCACATTACTTTCTACCTCCTGAATTGCACTGCCTTGCCCCCACTCCATCATTTGTTACCCTTCTTTCACCTGTGCACACCTCTGACACCTGTCCCAGCTGCCTGCCACTGCAGGTTGACCACCAGCACTCTGGCTGATTTGGATTCCTTGATCCAACCTGGTGCCCCTGGCATGTGGTAGCACTCACTGAACAGATATATCCCTTTTCTTTCTCATGAAAGGCATAGAGTTCAGTGGAAAGAGCCTGAAGTTTGAAGTTAGATAGATCTGGGTTGAATTCTGATTTCTCCACTCATTCAACATTTGAGTTTGCAATTGTCTTATCATCTTGGACTTTTTCTCCTCATATGTAAGAAAGGAGCATTAATTTTGACCTTTAAGCTTATTCAGGGATTATGAGAAAATGTGTTCCAAATACATAGCCCAGTTTCTGCCAGGTCGGGTGCTTCTCATCAACATTTTTCAGTATGTGGTCCCTAGAACTCCTGCATTAGAATCACTTAAATTGCAGATTCTGGGAGCTTCATTAATTCAAATCTATAAGGATCACCATAAGACTCTACATTTTAAACAGGTTTGCCAGGTGAGCCTTAGGCACTCCGAGTTTAAAATCCCTGGGCTATGTATTCATTCTCCTCTCTTATTTTCTATCTTTCTCTCTCCTTTTTTTCTCTTCCTCTCCCCTCCCCCTCTCTTTTATTAATAGAATGTGCATGGGGCATGTCTCTTGTCAGGTTATTTTCACTTTTTAAGGTTTCATATTTCTCATGTAAAAAGAAAATTTCCTACCTCTTTAGACACTGCTTAGAATAAATCATTGAAATGCTTTCAA
Source organism: Eptesicus fuscus (assembly GCF_027574615.1). Taxonomy (NCBI): domain Eukaryota; kingdom Metazoa; phylum Chordata; class Mammalia; order Chiroptera; family Vespertilionidae; genus Eptesicus; species Eptesicus fuscus. Next base: position 54,826,219 of record NC_072483.1, on the reverse strand, counting down.
TTACTTAGAAAAGGCACACACACAAATCATAACTTTAATATAAATAATTAGAGTTGTTATAGGGTCCTTCCTTATTAAGAACAAGATGCAGTAACATTCATGTGTGGCTTAAAGCAGAAGGTAAATTATTCAATAGCTAGACCTAAGGTAAAATGAAGAAGGCAAACTTTAAGACTTTAAGGGGATGCCCCAAAATTGTAATCAATATAAATACTGTTTTTAATCTATGTTTCAAAAAAATCAAAAGTAATTCAGAAAATTTACTAGGAACAAAAATCAATATTTTGCATAAAGAGAAGATCAGTATTGAAAAAGTGTTTCCTTTTTGTCAGGTTCCAGTATGGCTTGCCACACATGGTTACTAATCTAAACTATTGCATTAACATATCGTTTATCTTGATTGTTATTTTCTTTATTAATGAGGCAAGTGTCTTACTTGCCTCATTGTAGTCCTGGCCCTGGCTTATCTCCATTGCTAAATCATTTTAGTGTTAATTAGCTAAAACAGAACTGTCCATTTCTACCCACATTTCACCAGAATCTCCACTTAATATTCTAAGTGACAGTTGTACAAATACTCTATTTTTGCTGTAGGTATTGGGAAATAGTCACATTTTGAGAATGTCAGTATGGATGTTAGGGATTCAGATATGTCTCAGAAAGAAACATCATTTTGCAAATGACACTGTCATCTAGAGATTTTATTGGGTACAAGAAGAAGTAGCAAGACTATAAATCTAGTGTTTGAGGCTCATTTTCGATTGTTCTCATTAAGGGCTGGAAAACTGGGAGTCAACAAAAAGGAAAAACATACAAGTAGATCAGAATCAGCCTGGCAAGAGAAGAGATCGCGGAAGGAAATTTCTGTATAATTAAATGTCAGTTTGCATTTTGAAATATTGCCTGCTGCCTCCCACTCAATCACCAAGTGAGATGAGAGGGAATATTCTCTATGCAAACCCAGAACTGACAGCAGTACTTGGTTTCTCCGAGAAGGGTGACTTGTATGTAGATCAGAAGGATCAGAGCAGATCATTTTTCCAAGACATCAAATATCACCAACAAATTAAGGTAAACATTATGATTTTCTCCTATAAGAAAAGCAAATAAACAATAGCCCGGCCAGCGTGGCTCAGTGGTTGAGTGTCAACCTATGAACTAGGAGGTCACGGTTTGATTCCTGGTCAAGGGCTCATGCCCGGGTTGTGGGCTCGATCCCCAGTGTGGGCATGCAGGAGGCATCCGATCAATGATTCTCTCTCATCATTGATGTTTCTATTTCTCTCTCTCCCTCCCTCTCCATTCCTCTCTGAAATCAATAAAAATATATTTACAAAACAACAACAACAACAAAAAGATAAACATGAAGCTGTATAAACTTTTGGAATTTTAGAACACAGAGAAATTTTAGTTTCTCGAATTCATTCTCCACCCTTTACAGAATAGAAATTTGATGCCCATTCAGATGCATGGTTTCTCAAGGTAACTCAACTATCAAGTGACTGACAGAGCTGTCACGTTCTTCCACATGATGCTGGGAGCATTTGCTAGGTTGAGAAGGGTAACTGGTACAATATGAAGTGGTACTGGTCTCCTGTTCAAATGGCTTAGACATTTTTAGATCTGGTGTTGTGGGACTGAGAAGTGGAAATACAAACTTGGATAAGTGCTCAAGACCAGCTGAACACCTACGTTTCTTAGTTTTCCAATAAATACTTTACTTTTTTCTTCCTCATTCTAACCAATTACACAAATTCCAAATTTACAGCATCAGTGTCTACAGAGGTAAAGCTTGGATATTATGGATTTTGGTAAAAGCTCCCTGGATATTTTTTAATATGTTTGTGTGTTGTTGTTTTTTATTGATTTTTAGAGAGAGAGGAAGGGAGAGGGAGATAGAGAAACATCCATGTGAGAAAGAAACATTGACTGGCTGGCTCCAGCATGCCCCCTACTGGGATTGAGCCTGCAACCTGGGCCTGTAACCCCACCGGAAATAGAACCGGTGACCTTTGGGTGCATGGGACAGATGTTCAACCAACTAAGCCACACTGGCCAGGCCCCCTGGGTATTTTTGATGTGCACTGCTTCATTAGAGCTTTCTTTCTTTCTGACAAAGAGGTCTTTATCAGTCAATAACAACTTAATATGAGTTAACTCAAGGGTAGGCTTGAGAGTATAAGAAAAGCAATCAATAATAACACCAAAGTAGGAAATTCTTCAAAAGCAAATATTGTCTCTTTTCAAGTTTGTCCAGTCCCTGACAAACTTGGGAGGAGCAACATAACCAGACTAAGCACTTGAATGCCCCTCTTAGAGCTACTTGAGAATCTTACTTATATGAACCTGTTGTCATGGAACATAACACTACATTATTCATTGTCACGTTGTGGTTTCAAAACAAAAAGATATTTCCTAACCTCAGGAGTAGAGAATTGAATTAATCACTCTCCTCAAGTCAGAGCATGCTTTCACTCATCATTTGTTGGAGAGAGGCTCCTTTTTTTGTATTAATTTATTTCCTTTTATTCCCATATGCCTTCTTCCCCTCCCCCAAGAGGCAAACACTCTTATGTATTTGGCATGAGTTCTTTTAAAATTATTCCAACAGATATGAATGTGTTTACTGTTTTGATATATTTTACATTCCTCATCTGGGTCATTGAGGTGAGAGGAGAGGGAAAGAAGAGTTTGATAGATGCTTTAATGCATCTTTCAACAGACAGACATTTGTGGAAATTATGAGGGATGCTCCTTTTAAAAAAGCTTAAGATTCTTCCTTAATTTTTCTTGGTGACATAGCACCACATGAATTTTACTTGTTGATGTAAACACAATAGTGTTTCAAGTATTCAAACTGGTAAATCCAGGTAGTAGCCTCATGCATTGCCCCATCTTGCCTGTCATTTTCTCCACAATCTTAGGCAGGTAGGATGGTTGATTGCCAGCTACCTATAAATCAAAAATACCTGTACACAATCCTGTATTTGAAAACATGAAATTAGTTTACAACCTGTTGTAGTCACCAGTAGATAAAGACTTATTTGACTGGCTGAACAAATTATACACGAGCTGTCCTTTTCCGAATTCTTTTCTGAATGTAAATCTGTGATTTTTAACAACTTTGCAATTAAGACTCTATCCAAAAATAGTTCGGGGACTATCCTTCATGAACATTTTATAGAGTAAATTTAGCCGTTACTCTTAGGGTCAACAAATAAATTTGGCCTTCCCTATTTTTGCAGTTATTTTCTATAATAGAATTAAGTCAAAATCAGTCATTTCTTTCAGAAGGAAAGTGAGAACACAAAGACTTTAAATGTCATCAAATGGAACATCACAAGCAGTGGATATATTTGGCAAAGAAACATTTTTAAAGATCAATTTTAAAAGGGCAAAAGACCATTTAAAAGAAAATCAATATGGAAAGAACAGGTAGTCAGAAGTGACAATAAATTAAAAGTTAAAGAAAAAAAAAGTTCAAGCAAAGTCAACTTTCTTGTCATCAGACTCTTATTCTGCACAGTCCTTTTCTAGGTCATCTTCCTAGCCCTTCTCTATTTCACATCAATTCCAACTAGCAGTGGGGTGATGACATAATGAACCTGGAGGTTCCTCTTTCATTTGAAACCTGGAGGCTTGGTCTTGCCCCCAGAACATTAGGACACTGATTTTCAACAAGGCATTTTCTCCTGTTCTCTTCTGAGCAGTTTCTGATTTTGATTCTTACAATCAAAACCTGACAATCTCAATTGCTCTAATTTTTGAGTCTTTGTGATCTGTTCTTATCATCTTTTATGTACCTGACCTTCTTCTCAGTAATTGAGTCATTTTCTGCCTGTAGTACCTTTGGGATTAATTTCTCCAACTGGGCTTGTGGGTTCATTTCCAGGAAACCGTATTGCACCCACAGAAGCTGTCAGCTTTGAATCAAGACCTGGTGTTCTAAATTCTTAAAAGAGGCTTGGGAATTGCTCTTTTGTTCTCATGTTACTCTTAAGTACATTACACATGCTGTGTGCTTTGACCCGATAGAACACAATCCTTTGTCTAAATCTACCTTAGTTCCTTATTAGTGGCAGTAGCTTGTAATATGGTAGCTACGAGGGGAAGATAAGAACCGGCCAAGGACCAGATAAAATTACTCACGGAAGGTACTGGCTTTGAACTCACTGATGTCTTCAGATTAACTATTACCTGTGTGTATGTGTGTGTGTTTGTGTATATGTGTGTGTATGTGTGTGTGTGTGTGTGTGTGTATATATACACACACACACACACATACACACACACACACAGCATTGCATTTTCAATTATTCCAGAACAAGTGTTCAACCCTTACAAGAGAAGAAGTTAATGAAAATTATATTATTGTTAGCAGTGACGCTTTCACATATGAAAAAGTAATAATCAGGACTGGAATCCTTGTAGGAAAACTTATATTCTATTTTTGAATCCCCACAGATGTTAAAACTTTGCATCTGCTGCACATTTGTCATGGGAATTTCTTTGACTTTTGAAAGAACAAATGACAAAATGATACCTAAGCTTTGTTCCACAAACCTCTAGTGTCCAACTTTTGTGGGTGAAATAAAGAGTGACAGTGACCGGAGAAGCTGGGTGTGGGTTATCTACTGGCCGTGAGTTCTGCTCCGCTTGTTTCGAGTCAGAGCACAAGAAGGGAAGCCCTCTCCTCCTGCCTTTGATCAGATTCCCTGGAAAGGTCTCCCAGATACATCCCAGTCCCTTTAACAAGCTGAAGAGGAGTACGGCGCATCACTGCAGTCTTTAGGAAGGATTTTCTGCGAGTGTCTAACAGGAACCTTTTCTGCTTTATCTGACTCCTGATCCTTGCCTTTCAATGCAGCCACGCAATAGAGGCCACGGCCTTTTACACATTGTCTCACTGCCCTTAACTCCATTAACATAGATCATATTGGTTTTTAGGCTGCTTCTTGTTAATCAATGTATTATTCTTAAAACTGTAATGGCAATTGCGAAATTATGGTAGTCCTTTATTCGTGGCTTTGCCTTCCGCAGTCTCAGTTGCTCATGAAAATATTAAATGGAAAATTTAATAAACAATTAACTAAACAGTGCACACGTTTTAAATTGTGAGCCGATCTGAACAGTGAATCGCAAACCAGCCTGCTCTGTCCTGCCCAGAAAATGAATCATCCTTTTGTCCAGTGTATCTATGCTTCATATGCTACCTACCCTTCAGTCACTTAGTAGCCTTCAGTGACCAGATCCACTGACTTAGTATTGCAGTGCTTGTGTTCAAGTAACCATTACTTTACTTAATAATATTGGCCCCAAAGCCATTCCCATAACTTCTATGATAGTATGTTATAATTGTTCTGTTTTATAATTATTTATTATTAATCTCTTACTGTGCCTACTTTATAAAATAAAATTTATTGTAAGTGTGTATGGATAGGAAAAATCATAGCACATATAGGGTTCAGTACTATCTGTGGTTTCAGGCATCCACTAGAGAGTCTAGACTGTATCTCCTATGGATAAGGGGGAACTACTTCATATAAAAATTAAGAATTTCTATAACATGGCAGGGAAGGATTTTTCTAAGCTAAAGGTAGTGGTCATAAATGAAAACATGGATAGATTTGATGGCATTAAAAATAAGAAGTTAAGTAAATCTGAAAATCTTCATGAACAAAATGAAAGGTAAATGGAAAAATATCTGCAATATATGAGAGACAGAGTTAATGTGTTTAATAGACAAAAAAGCAAACAAACAAACAAAACAAAACCTCTTAAACTCAATAAGAAAGACAAGCTCCAATTGAAAAACAAAACAAAACAGAGACCATGAATAGGAAATTCACAAATAAAGGCTATAATACATAGTCAATGTGCATATGAAACACTGCCCAATTATGTAAATAATCACATAAGTGCATTAGAAAACACGCTGTGCTTGTCAGATTGACTAGGAGTTCTCTCAGCGGCTCTCTCAGTGTTGTTGAGGGTGCAGGAAATAAATATTCTCTCATGCTGCTGACAGGAGTGTAAATTGGTATGGTTTATCTAGAAGTCAAATTGTCAATATGTATTAACAGTGGACCTAGGAATTCTACTTTTCAGAATTTATCCTAAGGCAATAATCATGGATATGCATAAACACACAGATACAAAAAAAAAAATCTTTTCCAGAAATATTTAAAATAGTCAGAAAGTGGGAAAAAGACCATCTTACTACCTCCCTAAGTTCTAAGGGACATGAAATGGTTTCAGGTGGTCCTTCATTCTCTCTAATCTGAAGGTGTTTGGGAGAAACAGCTACCCTCTTACAAGCTACTGCCACTTAGGGGTTACCTAAGACTCCCTGGTCCTCCTCAGGTCCTCATAGGAATGAGACTCCAATGTGGCTAAATTATCTCTGTAGTGTAAATATTTTTCTGTCATTAGGACTGATATTAAAGACAAGTATTTAATGAGTGAAAGATGTTTATGATATGTAAACTGAAAAAGCAATATACATAATTATATGTATAGTAATCAGATTTTTATAAATATATAGTCATTTTTTTAAAATCTAGAAAAAATACTCTAAATTAAAATGTGTATCTCTGTTAGTGGGTTTGAGGGGGCATTATTTTTATTTTTTAATGATATTTCTCAAATTTTCTATGTTGAACACATTAGTTTTTTAATATGTATTGAAGTATAATATACATATAGAAAAGTATACCTCTTATAAATGTACAGCACAATGAATTTCTGCAAACTGACCACACCTGTGTAACTGGTACCCAGCTCAAGACACAATACACAATTTTGTGCTTACCATATTTTCCGGCGTGTAAGACGACTTTTTAACCCAGGAAAATCTTCTATATGCCCAGTCGTCTTATACACCGGAAAGTACGGTAATTTATGTCATTGACCACCCCTCACCAGTACCACCACCTCTAAGGTGATGACTTCTAATGGCATACATTGATTTTACATGGTTTTGTACTTCATAAAAGTAGATAAAATCATATAATTCATAATCTTTTGGTCTGGCTTCTTCTCTTTAATATTACTGAGATTCATCCATGTTGTTGCTTGTAGTTGTAAATCATTCCTTCTTACAGCTCTATGTTATTCTCTTGTGGGAATTAATACTGAATGTTACAATGTATTTACCCATTTTACTGTTGAGGGATATTTGGATATGTTTCAGTTTGGCCCTATTGTGACTAGTGCTTCTATGAACATTCTAGTGAATACTGTACGTTTGGTGAACATAACTACCTATTCCTGTTTGATATATGGGAGTAGAATTGCTGGGTCATAGAATATGCATATGCCCAGCTTTAGTACATATTGCCAGTTTTACGCAGTAGCTATACCAATTTGTACTTCACCAGCCATATTTGACTTTTTTTGCTCCATATCCACATCAAGTACTTTGTATTTTCTGTCATTTCATTTCAACTATTTTAGTGGGTATAGTGGTATTACATGGTGTTTTTAATTTGCATTCCTCTAATGACTGATGAGGTTGAGTGTCTTTCTATAAGTTTATTAGTCATTTGGTTATTGTTTTCTTGTGAATTCAAGGCTTTTGCTCATTTTCAATTGGTTATCTGATTGCTTTGCAAGAGTTTTCCTATATATTTTGGATGCAAGGCATTTATTGGATAAGTATATTGGGAATATATTTTCCTGCCTCTGTGAGTTGCTTTTTAAATATCTCAGTGATGTAATTTGATGAAGAAACATTTATTTTTTATCTTTTCCTTTAAAGACTTTACTATTTTTTGAAACATTTAGATTTGCAATCCTTCTAGAATTGTTATATAGTGTGAAGTGTAGGAATCAAGATACTTCTTTCCCATTATGCATATCCAGTCAACCCATTCCATTTAGTATCTTTTCACTGCTACATTATCATCTTTATTATAAATTAGGTGACAGTATATATATATATATATATATATATATATATACATGTATATATATATATATATACTGTGTGTGTGGGTGAGAGTGTGTGTGTGTGTGTGTGGTATGTCTAGACTATCCCATTGTTTTTTTGTGTGTGTTTGTTTTTTTCTTAAAATGAGACTGTTTTAATTGCTATAGACTCATAATAGGCTGTAGTATCTGGTAGGTAAGCCCTCCAGCTCTATTGTTCTTCAGAACTGCCTGGCCTATTCTTGGCTCATTGAACTCCCATATATATTTTGGAATCATGCTGTCAGTTTCATAACATAATCTTTTTGGTATTTTGGTTAAAATTGAATTGAATCTAAAGATTAATTGGTGAGAATGAATCATTAGTTTGTAATGAGAAAATGCTAAAGTAATTTAAAAAAATACTAAAACACTATTAGGTTAAGATTTTTGTGTGTGTCAGTTTTGTTTTCCAAAAAGAAGACATATCTTTTAAATTTTCAATTATAGATATATTCAAGACATACATATTTTAGGTATATTCTAGAAGATATAAAAGTAACAATGAAATCTAGTTATTAGTCCTTTAGGGAAAACATAAGATTTCAAGGTTTGTTCCTTATGTAAAGAGTATGGAGAAAGTATATTTGAACAGCCTAGACTGAATTATTGCTTTCTTGGGTTTGGCTCATCATTAAAGGCCTCATGTCATAAAGCAATATGTTGTAAGCATAGGATGACCATATGCTGAGACAGTTCTAGTTTGTATTTTACATCTATTGAGTGGGCATCCTGTCCACCTGTCTTCCATTTTTCATGGGCAAAAGTTCCCTGACTTGGCTAATTAATCACATAGTTAATTTATATAAGTTTGGTTTTTTTTTACTACAAATTCCATGCCCATACATTTCCTAAGAAAACAGCTTTCTTTGGGAATAGGTTATTCTGAATTAAAATGTCTAAAATATTTCTAAATAGTATTATCAACAAAGTTCCCAGAAAGGGTTAGAGAGACTACCCTACTTAGAATAAAAAGCTTTCTTAACTGGAGTAAAAGGGAATTAGTAGAGAAGTTGCCTACAGTCAAAGATGAGGTCTAAAGGAGGGCATGGCACATTCAATTCATTTTTAGGTAGGTTTTGGGAATTAAGTGAAAACTGCTCCAAGAAGGTAGGATGGAGGTGTGTTAGCCAAAGAGGAATTCTACATATTAGAAAATGAGAGTTAGGCTAGCATCTGAGAATTGACTATAGAGCGGTAGCTTCCTGAATGTGATGTGGTTCAGAAAGCTCCATCCTTCTAGTCCTCTGAGACACCTGTCTTGAAGATGAGAGAGAATCATTCATGACCTGCAGAGAAGGTTCTGGGGAGGCTATCTGTATTCTGGGGATTGCTATGTAGTATTCTGGGGATTGCAGTCTAATGGGGCCAATAAGTGCTGGTGCTTCTCTCTGGAATGGAGGAATCAAATGCCCTTTCCACACCTAGCTGTTGTCAGGGTAAAATTGATTGACAGTTGCGCAGCAGGCCCCCAGACTAGGGCAGAGATTACTTTCAAATAGCTGTGATCTTTAGAGCAGTGGTTCCCAAACCTGGCTGCCCATTAGGAACACCTGGGGAGGTTTCCATTGATTGAAGTTTTACTCATTATAAAAGTAATTTATATCACTCTAGAGATTTTGGAAAATACAAAGAGCAGAAAATAACTAGGGGAAATTTTTCTATGTTCCTACCATCAAAGTTAACCATATTAGGCTGTGGTTCAATCCCAGACCAGTTACATCAGAATCTCTTAAGAATGGGGCCCTGACACCAGTCTTTTAAAAACCTGTCGCAGGTCATTCTAATATATGATCAGGGTTTAGAATCATGGAATCATCTTTGACACCAATATCTCCTTCTGCCCCCCTCCCCCAATCCCATTTAATCCATCACCAAGTGCTGTTGATTTTTCTTCTCAGGTTTATTGAACCTCTTCACTTTTTCCTTCTGCTATCACCATCATCTCCAGGCCCATCCACATTTTCTCTTCCTTGGAATTTGTCTATATTCACATGGAAACTTCTCTACTGTACACCACATGTTTTATCTACTCTCAAGTCCAAGTGTTTTTTTCACAAATCAAACCTGTTCCTGTCAGTCCTCCGGTGTAAAAACACTTCTGCCCCTTCTCTAGGCTGACACTCCAGCTTGGCCTCTACTTAGTGCCTCCGCTGTGTTACACATCTCATTCCTCTTTCTCTGCTCTGGAGGGACGGGGCTTCTGGACCTTTGCACATTTCATCTTCTTTGTCTGGAACGTTCTCTTCTTTACTCCTATTCATTCTTTAGCTCTTAGTTCAAACATGACCTCTCAGACTGCCTTGTCCAGGGCAGTCCCTATTGAAGGCATTCATAGCACTGTTTCTCTTCTGCAGAACACTTGGTACAAGTGCCTTTGATCCTCATCAGAAAGATAAAATGTTGACTTCTTGTTAATCTAATTGTAGGTAATATAATCAATTGAAAAGTTTGGCTCTAACATATTTATATATTTGAACTTTTAGCAAGTGTGTGTTGTTGAACCAGAATTATGTGAAAACAATACATGCATTTAAAAAGACTAGAAATAAATAACAAAATATGGTTAACTTTGATGGTAGGAACATAGAAAAATTTCCCCTAATTATTTTCTGCTCTTTGTATTTTCCAAAATCTCTAGAGTGATATAAATTACTTTTATAATGAGTAAAAATTAAATCAATGCAAAAATGTGTCTAGATGATATCTAGAGAGAGTATGACTGGAGATTAGACTTTGTGACATGGTCTCTTCAGTTTAACTACACTTTCCCACATAGAAAAAGCCAGAAAACACTATTCTTGTTTGTAAATTTGTTAAGATGACCTGGGATTTCAATGAACTGAGAACATTACTTGCTTGATGGATGGGTCCGATCTGTGTGGAGCAATCTATGGAATTACTCAAGTTCCCTTCCATGCCAAAGAAGGTGTAATGGCAGGTACCCAGGGAGCCAGGAGAGCTTGTTCTTGCTTCACAGGAAGACCTGCTGGAGTGGCTCCAGGGCCTGTCTGCTCATAAAGGTGTTTAAGGTTGCTGTGGGAGGAACCAGGCTGCAGCGTCTGCCCTTGCCCAGGTCTCCATGCTTGGTTATGATTTCAGGTTCTCTCTCCTGTGTTCTGCTGTCTCATGCCATTCTCGGGTGCCAGGTAGAGCAGTGGGTGAGTGGAATTGGCTTTCCTCATTATGAAGAAGTCTACATAGCTCAGTCAATAAGCATTGTTCTTTCTTATAGCTACAGGCACACCTTTTTGTGTTAAAATCAGTATTTGCCCAAGGCCAAAGCCTAAAACATCATTAAAAATAAATTTTAAGGTATGGAAATAGAAATTGTATTATATTATTAGTTTAAAAATTATTTAATTATCTCTTTGAGGTAATAATTTTGAGGTAGCAAAGCTGACCTTTTACTGTTGTGTGTGTGTGTGTGTGTGTGTGTGTGTGTGTGCGCGCGCGCGCGCGCGCGCACGCGCACACACCTGTGTATGCTGTTTTATTCGTTTGCTCTGCTGGGTTATGGGATTTTTTTTCTTTCTTTTTAATTGACATACACCACTATATAAGTTTAAGGCATATAGCATGATCATTTGAATTACATATGTCATGAAATAATAGTTGTAATAGGTTCAGCTAACATTTATCTCATATAGATACAACATAAAGAAGCTGAATTAATTATAACCATATTTTTATTTTGCCAAAGGTTCATGGAACACCTTTTAAGTGCTGGGCATCTGATTGGCTTAGGATCTACAATAATGAAAGAGAATAAAATAACCTTGTTTGATTTACAGTTGGGTAACTCGAATGCCTCGGGCTATTTACCTATTATATTACCTAATTCAAAATAGTTCAAACCTTTTCCCTACTTAATGCAAGACTTTCAATATGTTATCAGCTTGCCCTCTTGCCCACTTTTTTGAACACCTGAGATACACCAACAAGTCAGTTGTTATTCAACATCTCAACCAGCTGCCTGGTCTGGACCACGGCATCATTCTTTTGTCAGTAACATCTGCAGCCTCCCGCTGCTGCTGTCCCATGCAGGGCTGTAACCCTGGGTGCCTTTCCAGACTCTCACAATTTCCTGCACTATCAGAAAGAGCAGCTGTGATGTTTGCATGACTTCACTCATGGCTTTAGGATTTCAAAAGAATAAAGGAAAGAAAATATAAGAAAAACAAGCCTCCATTCTTGTTACTAGATAGGGAGATTCTCTGAGTTCACAGTAAAAGCCCTCCCTGCCCCCTCATAGGCATCTCTGTTATGCAATCTTCTCTGCTCAGGCTCAGGCCCATCTCCATGGTTCAGGGATCCATTAACTTTCCCACAAAGGGAATGTTAGGACAAGTCTCTAATATCTGGATCACAGTCACCTGTCTCCCAAGGCCCAGCGACAGTCAGCTACAGGCTCATCCCTCTACCGGTCTATTTCCTGCTCCTGTGAATCATTTTAGACCAGTGGTTCTTAACCTTTCTAATGCCGCAACCCTTTAACCTTTTGTACTCAACAAGGTTAGCATTAGAATAAAGGAATTGAGAAAAAAGCAAGCGAGTGCAAAGGGTTAATACAGTTCCTCATGTTGTGGTGACCCCCAACCATAAAATTATTTTTGTTGCTACTTCATAACTGTCATTTTGCTACTGTTATGAATCGTAATGTAAATATCTGTGTTTTCCGATGGTCTTAGGCGACCCTGCTAGCGGTTCTCAACCTGTGGGTCGCCTAAGACCATCGGAAAACACAGATATTTACATTACGATTCATAACAGTAGCAAAATGACAGTTATGAAGTAGCAACAAAAATAATTTTTTTGGTTGGGGGTCACCACAACATGAGGAACTGTATTAAAGGGTCGCGGAATTAGAAAGGTGGAGAACCACTGTTTTAGACGGACACTGGAAAGATCTCTTCCTTTGTGGCAATCCTGCACCCATCCACAGAGGTATGGTCTTTTCCTTTTAGGTCATGAGATAATTCAGAACATCCGTACTTTTCCCAAAGTTGAGTTGATTAATTTGAAATAATCACAAATATGGGGCTTAAAAGGTGTAGTCCAATTTGAGCATCAGCAATCTTAGGTTATTCTTCTTTCTAAGGTAAGAGGCATTCATGTGCTTACTGGATTCCATTCCCCACCCATCTCTTCTAGTGAAGTGCTTGAATAAGAAAACACATCTCCCAGTATCTAACAAAAACTTTTAGGGACAATAACATTTAAATTGACTTACAGAGGGAAAAAATGTGTGAAAGAAAATATAATTTGCAGAGATGATACTGTGCTGCAGTGAAAACAACTTTTTATATAATTATGTAAAGCAGATTAAGCTCCTCGGACCACATTATCTCCAGAATCTATGGTTTACTTTCACATCTCCACTTAACTGGATGATCCTTTAAGAGGTTTTCCCCAAAACAAAAGAGCAGTGTTCCCTCAAAGCTGAATTTAAATCTTTTCCTCAAGGGAAACAAACTGCTAGAAACATTAAAATGTCAGTTTCTCTTATTCAGCAATTAGTGTCAAAATCTCTTGGGATTCACTTTAGGCCAGAGCACCCCATTAAGATCTATTTTACTAGATATAATTCAATAAGGTGTCAGTAGGCTATCAGAAAAACATCTCAGATAGATGAACTGCCTACTGAAATCAAGCACTAAGCAATAATTTCAGCCCAATACAATGAAGTTAAAATGCTGCAGAAGTGTGCTCAGAGTACCTCGGGGGCTGGTAAGCAAAGAATTCTCCGGAGTCACTCTCCTGAGCAAGAAGTATCAATGCTGCTTCCTCTGGTTTATTTTACGCTCTTTATTTTTTAAGATTCTTTATTTTATTCATTTTTTTTTTTTAGCCACCGTAGTTCCCATATATGAATTCTATTATAACATAAATACTGAAACATACCAAAAAATGAACATACTCTACTGACCTCTTAATTTTCCCAAAAAATTGAATTTGAGGAAAGGTGGTTGTTTTTAGCCTGATACCCAAGAAGTCAACTTTTTACCTTCGTTCTCTGTGTGCTTTTATCTTACCCAGCTAGGATTAATAAATTGGGGCTTGGCAGACAGAACACACATTCCCCATCACCCAGGCAGGACTTCTTTCCTACAGTGCCTCATTTCATTTTAAAGCTTTCTTTCTAACTACTTAAAATAAATATATATTTAAATAAATCTAAAGCATGATTCATTTCTAGGACAAATAGCAATCAGAAAAGCACAGGTAACCCAACAGGTTTTATCTTTTTATAAGATAATACAAAGAAATCTTTTTTTTTTTTTAGATTTCAAATTTAAAAGTCATGAAGTATGTCATGTTCTTGTGAACTACAGTGTGTTAATTAGCACTGGGCAAGGCCAGCCATGTCCAAAATGTTAAATATTAAGACCAAAGTGTCATTAGTCCTCAGCTGAGTCAAGGATCTTGGTTGCTTGAGCTGAAATGTAACACTCAGACTTCAGTGATTCAATGACAGTGTGTCTGACCTGGCCTTGCCAGGTTAAAAGTTATTTGTTTTCTTTGTTTTACAATGGATTGGTTTTTCTAGACAGGGAATGATATATTAATGATGAACTCTTTTAAAAAATTATCTCTTTTTTTTCCATTGGTGCATTTTGTTTAATTTAATAAATCTTTATTGTTCAGATTATTACAGTTGTTCCTCTTTTTTGCCCCATAGCTTCCCTCCACTCTTACCCCCCCACACACTGTCCTCATCCATAGGTGTATGATTTTTGTCCAGTCTCTTCCCGCACCCCCCACACCTCTTTCCCCCTGAGAATTGTCGGTCCACTCCCTTTCTATGCCCCTGATTCTATTATATTCACCAGTTTATTCTGTTCATCAGATTTTTTTATTCACTTGATTTTTAGATTCACTTGTTGATAGATATGTATTTATTGTTCATAATTTTTATCTTTACCTTTTTCTTCTTCCTCTTCTTAAAGAATACCTTTCAGCATTTCATATAATACTGGTTTGGTGATGATGAACTCCTTTAGCTTTTTCTTATCTGTGAATCTCTTTATCTGCCCTTCAATTCTGAATGAAAGCTTTGCTGGGTAGAGTAATCTTGGTTGTAGGTTCTTGTTATTCATCACTTTGAATATTTCTTGCCACTCCCATCTGGCCTGCATAGTTTCTGTTGAGAAATCAGCTGACAATCGTATGGGTGCTCCCTGTAGGTAACTAACTGTTTTTCTCTTGTTGCTTTTAATATTCTCTCTTTGTCTTTTGTTCTTGGCATTTTAATTATGATGTGTCTTGGTGTGGTCCTCTTTGGATTTCTCTTGGTTGGGGTTCTGTGAGTTTCCTGGACTTGTAAGTCTATTTTTTTCACCAGGTGGGGGAAGTTTTCTGTCATTATTTCTTCAAATAGGTTTTCAGTATCTTGCTCTCTCTCTTCTTCTGGCACCCCCATAATTCTGATGTTGGTATGCTTGAGGTTGTCCCAGAGGCTCCTTACACTATCTTCATATTTTTGGATTCTTTTTTCTTTTCTGGTTGAGTGTTTTTTGCTTCTTTGTATTTCAAATCTTTGACTTGATTCTTGCGATCCTCTAATCTAGTGTTAGATCTTTGTATAATATTTTTTATTTCAGTCAGTGTATGCTTAATTTCTAGTTGGTCCTTTTTCATATCCTCAAGGGTCTCACTAAATTTATCAGCCTTTTATAGAAAATTCTTGCAAAACCTTATAACCGTGGTTTTGAACTCTATATCCAGTCATTTGCTTTCCTCCATTTCTTTCATTTGTGATCTGTTTGTTTGTCTCCACATTTTGACTGCTTCCCTGAGTTGGTAGGGTAGCTTTGTGTGCTAGGTGTCCTATAGGGTCCAGTGGCTCAGCCTCCCCAGTTACCTAAGGTGGACACTCTTGGTGCACCCCTTTGTGGGCTGTATGCACAGTCTTGTTGTAGTTAAGCCTTGATTGTTGTTGGTATCACTGGTAGTAATTGACCTCCAGGCCAATTGGCTGTGAGGATCAGCTGTGTCTGTGCTGGGAGAACTTCTGTGCTGGAGACACCCTTATGAGACTAGACTTGCAAAAGCCTCTGTGCTCAGCTTGCATGGGGCGGAGTCTCAGGGTGGAGCAGACCGCATTGGTTTCCTGTCAGCCCTGCCCTAATAGGCCTCTGTGTCTCAGTGTCCCGTGGTAATCACCTCTGAGAGAAAGCCGCCCTTGAGTTCCGCCTGCTGCCAGACAGTCCAGTTTCTCCCCGAATGAGTCTGGGTCCCCAGAGTCTCGCCCAGAACTGGAGTTCAGTGCAGTTGGGAGCTTTTGTCTCCCACTCGCTTGAGAAAGCCAGCCGCACACTCAGTTGCCAGCCCTCTCCACGCGCACACCTCCATACCTCTGCCTTCCGCAGCTCCTGTGTGTCTCAGTGTGCTTTTCTCTTTCCTTCTAGTTGTAGAATTTCCACTCAGTCAGCCTTCCTGTGGTTCTGGATGATGTCCATTTTGTCTTTTAGTTGTAGTTTTGAAATTGTTGTGTGAGGCAGTAGTTTAGGTGTTTACCTATGTTGCCATCTTGGTTTCTCCCCCAAAATTATCTCTTTATCAATTAGTTCAGTTAATTCTTAAGATACATTTTAGTATTTTAAGAGAGAACATAAAGTAATCCTATCTAATAAAGAGGGAATATACAAATTGAGAACCACTAGCAGGGTCGCCTAAGACCATCGGAAAACACAGATATTTACATTACGACTCATAACAGTAGCAAAATTACAGTTATGAAGTAGCAACGAAAATAATTTTATGGTTGGGGGTTACCACAACATGAGGAACTGTATTAAAGGGTTGCGACATTAGAAAGGTTGAGAACCACTGCTATAGGGCGTATGGGTGTAAATGAGGAGTTCTTTCTGGCATGCTGTGTGAATATAATCAATGTCTGTCTTCATGGTCATACCCGGTGCTATAACTCATTTTCAACTGGTGAGCACTCCAAATATGGACTGGTGTCTACTTGCTCTTTCCTTCCCCTAGAGCTCCATGCCAACTTGGATCAACACAACTTCTCAAAGCCAATACTTTTCAACCTCTTGTGTTTTTCCCATAGGCAGAAATCCTTCACAAGCCATGTTCCTGTGTTTATCTGAATCCTTCATGGCACAGTACTGTCCACCTCAGCCAATTCTTTCTCTTGCATCCCCCTTTTCCTCAGGTTTTGACCAGTATTCCCAGACTCTTGTACTCCTCTTTCTTCCATGAGAGTGTCATTTTCTTTATTCTAATTGAGAATCAAAAACCTGGCAATAATTACACTAAGTATGAAAATCCTGGTAATCCTGGTATTGCTAAAATGAAGACATTATATATGTTACAGTAGAACTGAACAAGATACAAAGTCAAGGCTGTCTTCATCAGCTAAGGTCCTTGAGGTACTAAAAAGTCTCCTTTAAAATCTTCACTTAAGTTATAATCTATCACTATACCCTTAACTAAATAAATGAAAAACTTAAGCACTTAAAAGTAAAGAAATTGTCTTAATCTGTTTTACTCTTTTTCAAATATTACTTTACCGTATATTGCATTTCTATTAGTTTGTATTTAAGATGTGCATTTCAACCTCATAAAAGGCTAAATTGATATTTATGGGCTATTCTGGAAACCTAAATACAATTTGTTTCA
This sequence comes from Eptesicus fuscus, assembly GCF_027574615.1. Taxonomy (NCBI): domain Eukaryota; kingdom Metazoa; phylum Chordata; class Mammalia; order Chiroptera; family Vespertilionidae; genus Eptesicus; species Eptesicus fuscus. The sequence continues at coordinate 54,808,612 of NC_072483.1, read as the reverse complement.
CTACATCTAGAAGAAAATATGTTCAAATTCCCACTGGCTTTTGGAATGCAACCAAATAGAAGGTTGCAGACATACTGTGTTTTGGTCTTTGTTACTTGCCTCCTCCACTGGTTAGGGCTTGTGTCTGTTTGCAGGTGTGTATCTGTATGTCTGTTATATATATCTTTGTGTCTACACATACACCTTTCACAGTTCTGGGTTCATAACATCATTTATTCCTTCCTTTCTTCAATAAATATTTGAATTCCTATTATGTAAAAGGTCTGTTTTAGGCCTAAGGGATATCCAGAAATGAGGTTACGGCCCTCAGAGAATTTACACTCTATTGGAGAATAGACATAAACCAAATAATTGCACAAACACATATAAAATGCATGGGTAATAGATGCTATGAAGGGAGGCCACACAGCACTATTCAAGCATGGCACCAGAGATCTGCCTTGTCTCCAGGCTCAGGCTGTTTCCTGGAGAGGGTGCTGCTCCAGCTAAGATCTCAGGGGTGGGCCAGGGTTGAGAAAAGGCCTTGAGAAGTGGTGGGAGGAGGGGTAAAGGTGGAGTAAAAGTGCTCCAGATAGAGGGAGTTCATGTTCAAAGACCTTATTTGCTCAGTTAGGTTCTCTTGATAGTTTTTTCCAAGAGTGACCACTGTGTAGCTGGGAGACTTTTAGCTTCAGCCATATAGTGAAAATTAATTGTAATCATACTAGAAAATAAGAAGGCACATAGTTCACAAGCTGTGATACCTCTTTTTTTTTTTTCAGGTATGAAGTACTACTTAAGCCCTGACAACTACCCTGAAGATGGAATTATGAATATGGCAACTTTTCTGCGGGGCTTTGAAGACAAGAGGATAAAAAATGACCGGCCTGAGGACCAGTTCAGTAAAGAGAAAAAGAAAATCCTGTTCTCCTTCTGTGAGGTGTGCAACATCCAGCTGAACTCTGCAGCCCAAGCCCAGGTCCATTACAACGGCAAATCCCACCGCAAGCGCGTCAAGCAGCTGAGCGATGGGCAGCCGCAGCCCCCGGCTCAGGGTGCGGGGCCGCTGCTGGCCAGCCCCAGCGCCACCAGCACAGGTAGGCAGCAGGGCCGCGGGCTCCGATTACACTGGGAGGAAAGCTTCTGTTCTAGAACATGAAGGCTTTAGAGCAAGACTTATCTTTCACCGTAAAGCTACCCCCATAATAATCTGTATTCTTTTCCCTACAGGTAAAATCCAAGAGCTGTTTGTTACTTCTCAGTATATATTTATTATTATCATATACATATTATTTTAGACACAGATACATATACAGATACACACAAAATTTGTGCATTGGGCCATTGGCTTGGTTCCGTACCCCCAGAGTGTGTAAGCATTTCTTAAAGTATTTTAAAATGTGTTTAAAATGGATCAGTGACGTCAATATTTTGCTCTCTGTAAAATTAGGCTATGTTGGGTTCCCTCTGCCTGTTTTCTATTGGGTAGCATACTACTTGATAGTGTATAAAAAGCTGCAGCCCTATTTATAACACCCCACGATGCAGGAAAGGAGCATTAATCTTGTGTGGTAGACTCGTTACATTCTTTTAGAGAGTTGCCAGCCACAGCGCTTTCGTGCGGGCGGTGTTCTAACAATAGGAACGGGCATTGCCAAAGCCAGCCAGGCTTACCTCTGAGATCGCACCACCGCAGCACTTCCCTGCCTCTTGCCTCTCACCCTTTCCCGTGGGCTGGGTACAGGCAGAAGCTTTGGGGTTTTTACATTTCTGCATCTGCCCTGAATTCTACACAGTCTTTAAAATCTTTTATCTTATCCTTGGGCAGAGCTTCCTCCTCCTCCACATTGCTGGGATGGCATATCTTCACCGTGACATAACTAAAGACATGTTATCCAGGGTGAAGATTCTACAAAAAGTGAACCTTCTACCCAGGTTTACCTGGGAGGCCAAGATGAGCCTCCTCCTGCCTGTGGAGGAAGAGCTCCAAATTCCACTCTAGCCCGTGTCTGCCCTGGTGACAGGCAGACCTGAAGGGAGATGATGTTGGAATTTCGCGCGGGGCTGTTCCATGGTTCTTGGTTTTGTGAAGTTATGACATAATCCTTATGAAACTCCAGGGTAAATTTTTGTATGTGTGCTGTGGATACATATTTTTTTATATTTCAAGTTAACCTAACTACTTTATAGCAATTTAATTTCATTATATTATTTCCCCAGTCGATACTGGTCATGCGGTGAAAGACTTACAGGAATTTATAGGATGCACGCTTAGTAGGGAAATTATTTTTTTCATTTTGTGTTTATGTATAATTATAATCAGTATAAATATTGACAGGTAACATTAATGTATCTGTACTTTATATATCAAAAATTAATTTACATATTAAAAATATAGTTGGTGTTAGGTTAAGACTGATTTCTGTTTTATATCTAAATCAAGGAACAAATAACCCTGAGTAAAGGTTTGAATTACATCCAAATATCCATGCCTAAAATGAAGTTAACCTATAGCTTCTGATAAGTAATATTAGTAGCTAACATTACCTAAGCATTTTCTAAGGGCCATATTCTGGTCCTAAGAAGCTTACTGGAATTTTCTCACTTAATCCTCTCATTAACCCTGAGGTAGTTACTATGATTATTCACTACTTACAGACTAAGAATGGAGAGATAAAACCACCTGTCCAAGTTTATATGGCATGGAAATGGCAGATCTAGAGTTCCAACCACAGTTAATTAATAGTGAGGTGATTATTCTTCATCACTATTTTCCTGCTGTTTCCTGCCATGCAGTGACACTCAGGTTAAATTCAGACCTGTGTGCTGTCATATGTTTGTGGTCATGAATGGTTGCTTGCATAGCAAACTCTTTCACTTTGATGGGTCTTGAAAACAGACATATAAATCTCGATTCATTAATTTCTCTATTGTCCTCCCATGCTAGTGAAATTAGCTGGCTGACATAAAATAAGTTTAGCAAAGATATATACAAATAATTATAGATGTATTCTATAAGTAAAACATAGATCATCATCTAAAATAACACAGTAAATTAATATATAGAAAAATGGATAAGAAAATTAGACAGATTTTCAAGTCTATATATTGGGCATAAAGGACAATTTTCATATACTGATTCCAAAATATTAGATGTGTCCTGAATATCCAGTAGGAGGAAGATTAAATACCTAATAGTACACTTATAAAACGATGACAGAAACCATAGTCATTAAAATTATCTCTCTGGCTCAGCCGGTGTACCTTTGTGGTTGAGCATTGTCCCCTGAGCCAGGAAGTCATGGTTCAATTACTGGTCAGAGGACATGCCTGGGTTGTGGGCTTGATCCCCAGTAAGGGGCATGCAGGAGGCAGTCGATCGATGATTCTCTCTCATCATTGATGTCTTTATCTCTCTCTCTCCCTCTCTTTTCCTCTTTCTGAAAATCAATAAAAACATATTTTTAAAAATTACCTTTCTGAGGAATACCTAATGACAGGGGAAACTGTCCATGATATCATGCTAAGTGAAACAGCAGGAACTTAAGTGGATTATACCTTAGTGTTGTGCCTGTGCATGTTATTTACTGTTTAGAGTCTCAACTCAATGAGAAGCAAGCCTGACATGGTTTTATTTTTTCAGTCACTGTCCTCAATTTTGATCTATCACATGTATGTTTCCTGCTGGGTAGCAGCTTCCTTACCACCTTTTCTGCCCAGATCTTCTCAATTTTGTATTTTCAGAGGGACTGTTTGATTTAGAAGATTTGGTTCTATTTATAAAAACTTCCATGCCATAACCAAATTAAGATATGCTTAGCCAGACCCTGGAGTTTAGAGTGAATGGTGGGGCACAATTGGCTTTCATTCTGCTCCTCTGTCTACCTGCCCTTTCACCCAGGTGGTGAGGAAACATGGAGGAATGGTGGGATGGAGGTGTTCTTGCCTTATAGACTTGGCAAGGCTGCGATGCTGTTCTTGGTAAATGATTGCTATTCTGGTTGTCTCTGAGGGTCATAGGTGCTCCTAACAGACCCTGTGTTCCCTTGGGGATTGGGAGTCCCTGAGATTTAGCTGCATCTCCCAGCTCACCCCTAGTTGAAAACAAAAGGCCCCATTCCTCAACCACATGTACCTCTTTTTCCCACATTGCGGCAGATGACGATACTGTGTCCTCTCTTCTCATTTACATACCAACTATTAGGGCTTGAGGTCATATACAGAACCAATCTGACAACTAACATTCCTCTTGAAAACTCAGAGCTGGTGAGGCCCAGGCAGGTAGAGATGGAGTGGGGTGTGGGGGCTCCTCTGTATTTCTCTACTCTGCTCAAGTAGCATAGGGAAGACTGGCAAGTCCATGGACAAAGCAGGCACCTAATTAGGGAACAAAATGCTCGTCTCCCTTTTATGCCAGTTGCTTGGCTATAGGGGTGTTAAGGGCTGAATTTTGTTTCCCCTTCAAAAAATATTTTGGAGTCCTAATCCTCAGAATGTAACCTTATATGGAGATAGAGTTTTTGCAGAGGAAATTAATTTAAAATGAGGTCATTGGGATTAGGTTGACCTTGATCCAATGTGATAGATGTCCTTATAAAAGGGGGAAATTTATAGGAATTTATAGAGACAGGCACACACAGAGGGAATATGATATGAACAGGAACAGGAACAAGGGGGCCATCTGCAAACCAACAAAAGAGGCTGAGAATTGATTTCCCCTCCGAGTCCTCAGAAGGAGCCAACACTGCAACACCTTGCTATCAGCCTTCTCACCTCCGGAACTGTGAAACGACCCATGGCTATTGTTAAGCCACCCAGTTTGGGGGTACTTTGTTACAACGGCCCTAGCCAGTTAATAGAGGGAGGAAAATGAAAACCTATTTTCTCCCCAAATGACAGAAGAGGCAATAGTAGAGAAAATTTTCCCCATATCTGTTAATTTTAGAGGTGACGTCCCCTCCTCTTTGTCAGTATTATTATATTGTTGGGGTTGGCAGGGCAGGGGTAGGACTTGGCTTCAAGGAGTGATGATTGAGACTTGAGCCATTTCTCTGCATTAGTGACTGATACCTAACCACTGGCAATTCTTCCAGTATACTTAGGAGTTAGGGTGTTTACAGAACCTTTAGATCTCAGCTTCTGGAAGAACAGGATGATTCTCAGAGTGCAACTAAAACCATTCCGTGTGTGTGTGTGTGTGTGTGTGTGTGTGTGTGTGTGTGAGAGAGAGAGAGAGAGAGAGAGAGAGAGAGAGAGAGAGAGAGAAGGAGAGAATATAATTTTTTTTTCCTGAGAAAAAGATTAATGATAAGTAGCAGCAAGATCCCTTTCCCAGCACTGTCCCCAACCAAATATTGTAAGAATACTCTGGGCAGCAAAAAAGAGAATTGAAGGGGAAGCAAAGAGACCTGAGATAACTTAGCCTGTATGTGAAGGATCCCTGTTCCTTTCCCCATCCAGTCTCAGGGGGTGGGTGGAAATAGTAGAAACCACAGGTGGCTTTAGACAAAGTATTTGCATGCTTCTGTTCCTCAAAAGTTATACAAATACAGTAAGACCCTGGTGTTCCCAGCCCCTAACCAGGGTGGGCAGATGGACCCGAGGCAGTCTCCTGATTTTCTGTGGGCTTAGTGAGCATGGAGGCTGCTGAGTGAAATTGGGATAGAACTAAACAGTGCTAAGAGAAGAATTTATAGCAATAAGTGCTTATATTAAAAGCTGTGATGCATTTACACCATGGAATGCTATGCAGCAGTAAAAAAGAAGGATCTCTTACCCTTTGAGACAGCATGGAGGAACCTGGAGAGTATTATGCTGAGTGAAATAAGCCAGCAAGAGAAAGACAGCTATCACATGATCTCACTCATATGTAGAATCTAAAAAACAAAATAAACTGATGAATTAAATAGATCCAGAGACACAGAAACATGGAACAGACGGATGAATCTCAGAGGGAAGGTGGGGGTGGGTGGGTGGATGGAAGAGAATAACCAAAGAACTTATATGCATATATGCATAACCCATGCACACAGACAATAGGGTGGTAAAGGCCTGGGGTGGGGGATAGGTGGTGGGGGATAGGTACAGGCTAGAAGGGGTCTATAGAAAAAAAGAGGGGACATCTGTAATACTTTCAACAATAAAGATAATTTTTTAAAAATAGAATGTCATATATGCCTCATTTTCCCTTTCTGTCTGTGAACCTCCCAATGTATGTGGGATTCCCATATGTATGTATGTATGTACAAATTAAATTTAATTATTTTATCTTGAAAAAAAAGATAAAAGATCTCCAATAAATATGTCCCTACCTCAAGAAGATAGAAAAAAGAGAAAAAAATGAACTCAAGGAAAGCAAAGCTGGACAAATCTGAAGAAGTTTGGTAGTTTGTATTAATATCAACATCCTGATTATGATATTTTTCTGCAGTTTTACAGAATGTTGCCATCAACTGAAGCTGGATAAAGTGTTCAATGGAACTCTCTGTATTTATTCAACTGCATGTCAATTTATAATTACCTCAATATAATTTTCAGTTAAAAAAGTCATAATAAAGGTGATCACTAAAAATGTCCAGTCTTCTAATAGCATTATCAGAGATGACAATGAGCAAAAATTTTGGGGTTTGGCTTTTTAAAAATTATTATGTCTACTTTAAAGAGATTGTTACTAAAACACAATCTCCTTTTTTTTTTAAAGATAAGTGTCAAGAGAACCTAGATATCTAAATAAATTAATGATAGTATGGTATGCTAAGAACAATAATAGATCTATATAAGCTAGGTGTGGAACAGAGAAAGGAACAGTTAACTTTATAGAGGTCAGGAAAGACTTCCTAGGGGTGTTATTTGAGGTTAATATTCAAAAATAACTTTTGAGTTAGTCAAGAAAAAAACAACATTCCAGGCAAAGGGATATCAAAGCAAATGCATGTAGGAATAAATTATAAATCATTTATTATCATTGGAGTGAATTATGATTGGAAAAAGGGGAGAAGATCCCTGTGTCAAAGTAGGAAGTAGCTAGAATGAAAGGGTCTTCCTTGTCCTGTGGAAACTGAGGCATAGGAAAAACACAGTTGCCCAAACACACATATGAAAAAGTATGGAACAGCTGCTGGGATTCAGAGGTCTCCTAAGTTCTCTTTCTATTGTACGCTGGTTTATGGCAACCTGGAGCCTCACCATCGAGTCTAGACAGCCCAGCTTAGGTGTTGTTTCACCACATGGCCGCCCAGAGGTTATTTTTCCATGACCCACATACAACTTCCAAGTCCAGATAAAATTGACCATTATTTATTCTCTATGTATCCTTCCCTCTGCTGGCAAAGGCTGCCCCTATTCTTTATCCTGGGTGCCTACTGCTGTAAAATTTCTCCATCAGTCCCTAGTACATTCACCCTTTTGTTCTCTGAGGTGAACCTGAATTTAAAAACTGTAAAGCAGTTGGTGTGTGAGTGACTGATATTCTAACCCAGTGGTTCTCAAATTTTTGCTTGCACCAGAATCACCTGCAAAGGTATGTTAAAATGCAGAGTATGTTAAAAAGGCAGATTGCTGGGCTCCATACCCAGAGTTTCTGATTCCGTAGGCCTGGGGCGGAACCTGAGAACTTGAATTTCTAACAGGTTCTCAGATGATGAAGTTGTTCCTGTTCCGAAATAGTGAGAACACCAATCTAACACATTGAGGGGGAGTTATACCTGAAAAGGAGCTTCTACCTTAAATAAACCTGTAATTGGGAAATGGTCAGAGAAGAGAAAGGCAGCCTTTTTGTGTGTACCCACTGACCCATGGAAAGAGAGGGATGATGTTGTGGAAATAGAGTGCATAGCCCCCTAACCCCATCAGCCAATCCTCACCCCTAACTGTGAGCTTTATAAGCAACTTTGCACCTTCTACAGTAGCATGAAAACAGTGAGGGTGGACTGAGAGGCTGCGGTCACATGGATGAATGGGGGCTCACCTTGTGCCAGGTATTGTGCAAAGGAGGTTACCTCATTTGAATCCTCATAACAGATTTATGAAGAAGGTACTATTATTATGACATACAATGTGGGTGAGGAATAAAGAGGTTAGATAACAGCTGGATTTAGAATAAGTCGGCCTAATTCTGTGGCCTGATTCCTCACTATGGTGTTATTGCCTTTCATTTACAGATAAATGTTAGACTGAACAGCAATTGCGTAGTTTGTGCTTACAGTTTACTGCTCAGATAGGGTACCTGATGTGGAAGTTGAATCAGAAAACAGAGGACCGTTCTTCTCTCTCGGATGCAGCCTGTTTATGTGATAAGGCCAGCTTTTGCTGTTTAGAGACTTTCCCTAAACATCATTCAGCAATACTTGATACCCTGATACCTTCTTCCTTCCCATCAGAAACAGGTAAATCACCAAATATAGTAATAAATATTAACTTTGTATTTTTTTTACATCCTTAAGAAGCATTTGCACCTGTCGTGGAGAATCAAGTTGCCCCAAGGATTATGGTTGTGATGATTACTTGTGTTCTGGGGCTCTTGGGATCCACATTTCCTCATAATGGGAAGGTATTCTCTCTTAGGGGGAGATCTCTGATCCTGCCTTTGACACTATTTTGGCACAAGTAATATTTAATTAAAACTATAAAACATCAAGCTCAGAATATGAAGGTTCTGCTGAATTGTGGTAAGAGTGACACATCTGTACTTGATTTTGAGATGCACTGGAGATGTAGGTTATATGAAATTACTGAATAATGACTTCAGTCCTCATGGCCCAATAAGATAGAAATAATTTTCCTCATATTGTAAATAAGGAAACAGAATTAGAGATATTTGGAGGCCTTTCCTAAGGCCACACAAAGATTCAAAGTCTAATATCTGTCTTGAATTCTACATTACCTCTCATAAATTTTTACAACATATTTTTCAAAAAGTAATAATGAAAAGAATTCGTGACTATTTCCTTATTATCTAATGTTTGTTTTTCCCAGTTGCATACTAACTAATATGCACATTTTCTTGCTCACCTTAAATTAATTCCAAAAGAATTTCGAATCACATTTAAGGTTAAGCTTTTAAGACAGAACAGGAGTTAGTAAAGCAAAGAGACTGGAGAAGCGTGATTCAAAGGCAGTAAAGAGAATGTTTAGAATCTTAAATTGAGAAAAAATTTGGCATGTCTACAAACTTGAGAGTTGGTTAAAACTGAGTGAAAGAATTAGAAAGAAAAACAAAAGGAGTTGGAAGGTAGGCAGGAGTCATTAGAATTTTTTTTTAATGATGCTTTATTTTAATCATGATTCTATGGGTCAGAGATTGGAGCTTTTCTCAACTAGGCATTTCTTGTCCTGGACTCACTAGACATTACTCAGGTAGCCAGCACACTGATTGGGTTGGATGGCCTAAGACGCCTTTAATATATGTCTGCAATTAGTGTTGATGTAGGTTGGATCATGCTCACCAGTAGACCTTGTCTTTGAGTTGCATAGACAAGGCTTGTTACACAGAGGTCACAGAGCCGCATTTCAAGACAGCAAGAGCAAAAGCTGCAACCACTGCATTCTTTTGGTCAGAGCCAGTCACAAACCAGTTCAAATTCCAGTGATGGGGAACAGACTCTGCCTCTTGATGTGAGAAGTGGCATCTTTTATTTGGCCTTAAGAATTTTGAACTGTGCTTGAGTAGATTTTAAGTTGAGGACCCTTTGGAGGCAGTGGGAAGAAGGTAAATTTGATAAAACCAGGGGATTTTGCAGCAGGAAGTGGAGGGAATAGTTTGGAGGGGGAAATGAAAAACAAGATTAGGAGATGGGTTGTCAGTTGGAGCGTAGTGTGGAGTATTTTTTTCTTTGTTGCCATATTCTATGTTTCTCTTTGATGCTTCCAGGATCCTCAACTGTGTTTTTGCTTTCTCTTTTCTAATGATCTCTTATTTTTACTCCTATTCTACATTAAAGAAATCGCTAATAGGGTTAGGACACTGTGATAGGTATTCTGACTATTAAAATATGTGTATAAGCTTTAAAATACACAGGCCATTTTCCCCCACTGCATCTCCTATGTATTTAAAATGTAAAATTTGGCAGATCCAAAATGGCAGCAGAGTAGATAGATGTTACACTTACCTCTTCTCAGGACCAAAGTGGAATTACAGCTAAAATATACAGCAATCAATCTGAATAACCAACTGAAGACTAGCTGAAGACAAGTCTTATAACCAAGGACTTACAGAAGTCACATTGAGACTGGTAGGAAGGGCATTGATGTGAAAAGGTTGGCCCTGCTCCCATGGGCAGTGGCTGAGATTTTGGAGGGATATCTAAGGCTATAAGTTCCCCTGAGAAGAATGCGTTCTCAACCCCAAGCTGGGCTCCCCACCCAGAGCACAGAGCCAGGAATAGGTGCCCACATAACGTCTGGCCATGAAAATCAGCAGGCATTCTGACTACCAGGGAAAGACGACAGTCTGCTAGAGACACAGCTGCTCTCTTAAAAGGCCAACACACAAAATCTCATTCCCAGCCACTCACTCTGGGCTCCAGCAGAAGGAGGCTGGAGCAGATCTTCAAAAAAGAAAATCAACGAGAAAACAGTGGTCTTAAATGACACAGTAGATCAAATGGATTTAATTGGTATCTTCAGAGCATTTCACCCCAAAGCAGCACAATATACATTCTTTTCAAGTGAACATGGAACATTTTCTAGGATAGACCACATGTTAGGACACAAAACAAATCTTAATAAATTTAAGAAAATTGAAATCACATCAAGCATATTCTTTGACCATAAGGTATGAAACTAGAAATCAATGACAAGATAAAACACTGAAAAACACACAAAGATATGGAGGCTAAACAACATGCTACTAAACAATGAATGGGTTAACAATGACTATAAGGAAGGAATCAAAAGATACCTTGAAACAAATGAAAATGAGAACACAACAACCCCAAATCTCTGGGACAGTGAAAGGAGGCCTAAGAAGCATTACAGGCCTTTCTCAAGAAACAAGGAAAAATGTCAAATAAACAATTTAGCATTTCACCTAAAGGAACTAGAAAAAGAACAACAAACAAAGCCCAAAGTGAATAGAAGGAAGAAAATAATAAAGATAAGCACAGAAATAAAGGAAATAGAGTAAAACAAAACAAACAAAAAAGCACACAACAAAAAACAAACCCAATATTAAAGATCAATGAAACGAAGAGCAGTTTCTTTGAATAGATAAACAAAATTTATAAACCTCTAACCAAATTTATCAAGAAAAAAAGAGAGAGAACTCAAATAAGTAATATCAGAAATGAAAGAAGTAACAACTGACAAAAAGAAATACTAAGGATTTTAAGAAAATATTTTAAACAACTATATTCTAACAAATTGGACAGTCCAGGTGAAATGGATAAATTCCTAGAAACATACAATCTTCTAAGACATAATTAGGAAGAATCAGAAAATCTGAATGGAGATATTACAATATTGAAGCAATAATAATAATAATAATAATAATAATAATAATAAAGTCCCAACAAAATAAAGTGCTGGACCAGATGGCATCACAGTTGAATTTACCAAACACTCAGAAAAGAACTAACACCTGTCCTCAAACTATTCCAAAAAATTCAAGAGGAGTGAAGGCACCCAAACTCATTTTATGAGGCCAGTGTTATAACATTATCCTAATTCCAAAACCAGATAAAGATACCACAAAGAAAGAACATTATAGGCCAATATCCCTGATGAACATAGATACTAAAATCATCAGCAGAATGTTAGCAAACTGGATCCAGCAATACATTAAACATGATCAAGTGGGATTTATTCTAGGGATGAAAAGTTGGTATAATATCTACAAATCAAAAATGTGATACACCACATAACAAAATGAAGGATAAAAATCACTTGATCATATAAATAAATGTAGAAAAAGCATTTGATAAAATCCAGCACCCATTTGTAATAATAACTCTCAGCAAAGTGGGGATAGAGGGAACATACCTCAACATAATAAAGGCTATATGACAAATCCACAGTCAACATCATATGCAATGAGCAAAAACTAAAAGTGTTTCCCTTAAGATTGGGAACAAGACAGGGATGTCCACTTTCAGCACTTTTATTCAATGTGGTTCTGCAAGTCCTAGCCACAACAATCAGACAACAAGAAGAAATAAAACGCATCCAAATTGGAAATGAAGAAGTAAAACTGTCACTATTTGCAGATGACATGATACTATACATAGGGAACCGTAAAGTTCCTACCGAAGAACTGCTAGAACTGGTAAGTAAATTCAGTAAAGTAACAGGATACAAAATAAATATCCAGAAATCAGTTGCACTTTATATACCAATAATAAACTATCAGAAAGGGAAACTAATAAAACAATCCCATTCACAGTTGTTTCAAAAAATACCTAGGAATAAATTTAACCAAGGATGTAAAACACTTGTACTCGGAAAATTATATGACATTGAAGAAAGAAATGGAAGAAGATACAAATAAGGGAAGCATGTACTGTGTTCATGGATAGGAAGAAGTAACATCGTTAAAATGTCCCTACTACCCAAAGCAATCTATAGATTCAGTGCAACCCCTATCAAGATACCAATGGTGTATTTCACAGAATTAGAAAAATATTCCAAAAATTTATATGGATCCACAAAAGACCCTAAAATAGCCACAGCAATCTTAAGAAAGAATGGAGTTGGAGGAATCATGCTACCTGGTATCAAACTATACTATAAGGTTATAGTAATCAAAACAGCATGATATTGGCATAAAAACAGGACATATAGATCAATAGAACAGAATAGAAAGCCCAGATTGATATTTGACAAAGAAAGCAAGAATATACAAGGGGTAAAGATAGTCCATTTGGTGAATGGTATTGTGAAAATTAGACAGATAGGTGCAAAATAATGAAACTAGATCACCTTCTTACACCATACACAAGAATAAGCTCAAAATGGGTTAAATACTTAAATGTTAGACTTGAAACCATAAAAATCCTAGTAGAAAACATAGGCAGTAAAATCTTAGACATTTCTGGTAGCAGTATTTTTTCTGATATATTTCCTTGGGCAAGGGAAACAAAAGACAATGTAAACAAATGGGACTTCATCAAACTAAAAAGATTTTGCACAGCAAAGGAAACCATCAACAAAATAAAAAGGCAAACCATTGAGTGGGAGAACATATTCACCAATGATACATCTGATAAGGAGTTAATATCCAAAATCAATAAAGAATTAACTTAAATCAACACAAAAACAAAAAATAATCCAATTAAAAAACCTGAATAGACACTTCTCCAGAGAGGACATACAGATGGCCAATAGACACATGAAAAGATGCTTAATCATCAGAGAAATGAAAATTAAAATCACAATGAGATATCACCTCACCCCTATCAGAATGGCTATTAATAAATGAACAAACAACGTGTTGGTGAGGATGTGGAGAAAAGGGAACCCTTATGCACTGTTGATGAGAATGCAGATTGGTGGAAAGCAGTATGGAGTTACCTCAAAAAATAAAAATAAAAATGAACTGCCTTATGACCCAGTGATTCCACTTCTGGAAATATATCTGAAGAAACCCAAAACACTAATTTGAAAGAATATATACAGCTATATGCTCATTGCAGCATTATTTGCAATAGCCAAGATATGGAAGTAGCCCAAGTGCCCATCAATAGATGAGTGGATATAAAAAGCTGTGGTACATTTACACAATGGAATATTACTCACCTGTAAAAAAGAAGGTGGGCCTGGAGAGTATTATGCTAAGTGAAATAAGTCAGTCAGAGAAAGACAAGTACCATATGATTTTACTTATATGTGAAATCTAATGAACAAAATAAACTAGCAAACAAAATAGAACTAGACTCATATATACAGAGGACAAACTGAAAGGTATCAGAGGAGTGGGAAAAAGGTGAAGGGATTAAGCCAAAAATACATTGCCCCTGCTGGCTTTGCTCAGTGATTTAAATGTCAGCCCACAAACCACAGGTTCTATTCCCCATCCAGGGCGTATACCTTGGTTGCAGGTTAGATCCCCTGCCTGAGTTGGGGCATGTGCGGGAGGCAACCTGTCCATGTGTCTCTCCCACATCTATATTTCTCTCTCTCCCTCTCCTCCCTCCCTTTCACTCTCTCTCTAAAAATCAATGGAAAAAATATCCTCAGGTGAGGACTAACAAAAACAAAAACAAAAAAATTGTTATAGACACAGCATATGGTGATTACCAGAGAGAAAGGGTAGGAGGAGGTCTAAGAGGGTAAAGGGGAATAAATGGTGATGGAAGGACACTTGACTTTGGGTGGTGAACACAATATAGTTACTATAGTATATATAGTTATTATAGTATACAGATGATGTATTATAGAATTGTACACCTGAAACCTATATCATTTTATTAACCATTGTCTCCCCAATAAATTCAATTTAAATAAGTAAGTAAATAAAATAAAATTTTAAAATTTATCCTCAAATGGGTTTTCACAGACATTTTTGAACCTCAGAACTTAAACTTGAAATTGTAACAATATTGGTTCACCACAAGATGGTGCCACAAGTATATTGAAAGTGAGATATTTTCTTCATTTTAATCATGTAACATTTTGCTGGAATTTGTTAATGGATATGGAAAGCAGAGAAATACAAAGAGGTGAGGACATGTGTGACATGCATGTGTGGGCAGGAGCATGCTCATTTGACGGACAGACTTTTTATGAGCATCTTCTATGTATTAGGCTGAATATAGGGGTAATATCAGGATGTGTGTATTAGAGTGTTAAGAGAGTGAGAGGTGAAAGGAGAGAGAGAGAGAGAGAGAGAGAGAGAGGTGTAGAGGAGATTTTCTTCAGTTTTCAGGAATAACAATTACTGCTGAAACATCTAATATTGCCCTCTGTCTGAAAAGGGTGTAGTTCATTTTAAGAGATATTTAATAATGCTAACTTAGGTTTGTGAGATCAATGAAGAGGTAGGGCTAGAATCCATCAATATGATAATATCTTTTAAAATAGAGACATATGGTTTTTAAATGCTTCCTTTTTCTTCATTTTTGATGAGTTAGTTTGCCATTTATCATTTAACCAAGAAGTTTTTTGCAAAATGTATCTACCATGGTGAAAGTATAACAAATCATTGATGAATTATCAATAAGTTTCTACTTTAAGTAAATAAAACATTTTAGTGTGGAGGCAGGTGGGTTGATTTTTTTACAATGCACTTTTCCCCTAGACCTATTAATTATAAGTCCATAAATTTTTTTTCATGGAAAAATTATTATACAATCCATTTTTAAGGTAGAGCCCATATGACTTCCTACAGGTTTCTATGAAAGAACCAATTTAAAAGGACAAAGGGTCTTGGTTAGAATATACCAAATTGGACCCTTGAAAAGAGGGCATTTGATTTACTTGGTTTAAATTCTAGATCCTGTGAGAGAGCCCAGGAATTGTATGTTACTTAGAGTAATTCAGACCCAATGATGATACAGTAGAATGAATATTGATATTATTTTCTGACTATTCATCTTACCCAGGATTGGTCACCATAAGTTTCCAAGTATTTTTCCAAATCCGAATGTCATTCTTTAAAAAGAATAGTTAGTGCTCCATATCTGTACTCCCCAGGTAAATTGAATTGAGACTTATATGGTAGGGTTTATTGAGATTGAGGTTTTTTTAATGAATGAAAGTAGAGCAATTGGAAATAGGAAAGCTCAAATCATAACTCCAACCCTCACAATACTTTGAGATAGGGCTCCAGAAATTTTGGGTGGTTTCAGAAATCTAGAACTACACCTAAGGTAGACCTAAAAAGGCATTAAAGAACAGCTTTGTATTTTTTCTGTGCATGTAGTTTTAAAATGTTAAACATGGGAATCAATTATATAAGTATGGAACTCCAAAAAATTGATATGTAAAGGTTTTTGATTGGAACTTTTATTAAAAAAGAATTAACAGGGGTGTTTGGCCCATTTTTAGGGAAGGGCGGATAGTCTGTTACTTTAAGAATGCTTTGAACTATGAACTTTTACATATATTATTTGTATTAACAGATACATGTTTTATATCAAGTCTTGATCTTTTAGCTTTCAAAAACTAAGGGCTGTCACCTTTCTTTTTTTTTTTTTAGGAGGAAAAATTCATGTATTTTTATTTTTTAATTTTTTTTTACATATGTTTCCTTATTCCCCCATTACCCCCCAACCCCCACTAATGCTCCACCCCCCTGTTGTCTGTGTCCATTGATTAGGCTCATATGCATGCACACAAGTCCCTTGGTTGATCTCTCCCCCTTACTCCCACCGACCCCCACCTTCCCTGAGGTTTGACGTTCTGATCGATGTTTCTCAGTCTCTGAATCTGTTCTTGTTCATCAGTTTATGCCGTTCATTATATTCCACAAATGAGTGAGATCATGTGATATTTATCTTTCTGTGTGGAAATGGAATCTTAGACAGTTATGGTAAGTGTGTAGGTGGCTGAGTGATTTGAATCATGGAACACCCACTTAAAATCCTGGTGCTATCTTAGAATAGAAGTGTAACCTATTTGTGTGTGTGTGTGTGTGTGTGTGTGTGTGTTACTTGTTTTAAACTAATCTGGGGAGAAAGGCTTTTGGTAGAGGGCTCAATAGAAATTTAAGTTAGTGAGTGTATCTCCTCACTGTGGGGTGAATGTGGTGTCATCCTGACTGACCTACTTTCTTCACACACATGTTCTCCTTTCATACCTTGACAGCATCAAAGGCAAGGAGGCTGTTGGACATCATTCCAAGTCAGGCATCCCTGTGGAATGTTACAACAGACATGGGGTTGGTTCTTAGGCCAACTGTGAAATATGTTTGCTTTTTCTCCTGATTACACAAGGAGTTTGGAGGATTTAGGTGGGCTGGTTATTGCATATTTTTTATAGGCTGAGTGATAGAATTTACATCATGTTGACTGACTTTGTTTCCAGAGCCAGACCTCTGGTGAGCCTTCCTTGCAATCCAGAGATCTTGCCCTATGGATGCTGGAAGTTAACTTTCTTCTTATGTGGACCTGCTGTAAAAGGTATACGGAGAGGCTGATTTTGATCCTGGCAAGTTTCCCACTATAGATAATCAGTTACTAGTACTTTCAGAAGTTGCAATAATTCCATAGGACACTATGTTGTTGCTAACAAAAGAATTCAACAAAATTGTGTTGTACTTTGAAAAATGAATAAATGCAGTTCCTCCATCACATGGAAAATGACTTTGTGTTCATATTCTAGAAACTAAGATTAGAGCCATACATTCTGCTGTAGTTTGCATGGTGAATAGGAAGACCAGTGTTCTAATAACTGCCCGTAGAACTCCTCTCCACTCCAAGTCTGAGCCCCAAAAGGCACTAAAGAAATGCTCTCTTTTTTGGGGGAGGGAGGATACCTAGTAGTTTTTATTTTTAAATAAAAATTGTATATATTTAAATTGTACATGATTATTTAATATACATTTATATAGTGAAATGATTACTACAGTCAAACCAATTAACACATCCATCTCTTGATATAGTCACTTATCTAATATGTAGTGTGAGCACCTGAAATCTACTCTCTTAGAAATTTCCAGTATTCAATTCAGTATTATTAACTCTAGTCATCATCTGGTATAGTAGATAGCTAGACTTATTTATCCTATATAACTACAACTTGTACCCTTTGACCAAGATCTCTTAGAAGATGGTGAATGGTATAGGTCCAAAGTCTTACATCCATACAGTGTCAATGTTATGTTAAAGTTTGTACTTAATATAAAAAAGTACATAATGTATAGGAAAATTCCAAGTAAATTGGAATTTAATATTTTCTTAGGACTATTATATTTAGGACATTTTATTACATCTGAGGACTATTACAACATAATATTTTCTTAGGACTATTTTAAAAATAGATTTTGAAGTTAAAGATTTTTAATATTGATGGTAAAGAATAATACTACCTTTATTTCCTACAAGTGGTTTTGAAAAACTACTATACCAAATTGTATATAGTATACAAAAATAAAACAAGGCCTTTTACTTCATAAGGTGAATGTTATTTTTTGTTGTTGTTTCTGACATTCATACATATGTTTTTAACATTATGGATGTTTTGCTCTTGGTTACATTGAAAAGAGGGTGAGATCACCCAATGTTTTATGCTTCATTCTAGAAATGTATTTTTTCTTTTAAATTTCCTTTTGAAAATTATAAAGTAGGTTACTAAAAGAAATATTTATTTCAAGTGCCTTTCACATTACTGGGTATAAATTAGGTAATCAATGAGTGGTTGATATTATCATTATGTTTTGTTATTTTCTTGACACAGTAATTCCGAATTGCTTCTTCTTGCCTTTCATTCCTATGTCCTAGTTTTGTCATTTTGCATTATAGCCACATCTCTGCTCTGCTTTGTGTCTCAGTTCTAATAGCATCTCCTCTCATATATTTTTGTCCATCCTGTTAAAGCAATGTTAATCTTCAAATCTCTTGCCCAAGCAAGAGAACATTTGCTTAGGTACCATTTTCCAATCCTTAACCTCATAACAGTTTAGGTAAACACTTCTACAGGTCTATAATCTCTTACCTACAATTTTTGAAATCCAAGAAACTATGAAAATACGAAGATTTTGTAGTTCATATTGATGGCAAAACTTGACTTGAACTGATGTGAAGTTGATGATAATCTTTATTTATCCCATCTAGTGTGGACAAGCACATATTTTGCTACAGAAATGTTAATGTATCTGATTATAGAGTATGACCCCAGACCCCATTGGAGGCATTATATAATTCATGTTATATGCAGAGTATTATCGTTCTAAAATTTGAAAAACATTTGAATTCTGAAATGCATCTGACAGTGAGGGTTATGGATAAGAGATTGAGGACCTATATCCTCTAGTATTATGTTTTCATTTTTAAACTTTTATTACTAAGAAGCTGCAGGAATGGGAATATTACAAGGATTTTAGGCACATAATCTCTCATGGATTACTTCCTAAAACAAGAGAACTACAGAGAAAGAGAGAGAAACAGAGAACACTGAGCAGTGGCTGAATCAGTGATAACCAGTGCCAGCCATTTCTCATAGTACATTCAAATGCTGTCCTTGGGCTTCATGAGGCACAAGTGAATGGAATTCAGGCAGCAAAAGTAGAAGGACATTCTTCTATGATGTGGGAATACACACACACACTAACACACTCTCATACTCATGTGTATTTGTATGTGTGTCCACTCATGTATTATATCCATAACTGTCTACAATGAAGGGAGTCTAACCAGCAGCCTGAAGGAGTCAGCTCTGCACATAGAGACATAATGAGGATGACCATGGGTGTTCCATGTTTAACATTGCTCCAAAGTGCTGTGTTATGTAAATGCATTTGGTGGAATATTGCTTCTTTCACACAGATGTTTGGGTTGTAGGCACTAGTAAATGTGGCACCTAAGAGATAGTATTACTAGAACCAAACAGTCATGTACAGAAGATCCTCTATTGGATCTTGATTTGCTCCTCTTTAGAGTTTTAATGAGAACCTAAAACCCATTTAAAGAAATCTGAATGGAACCTTGAATGTGTGCTTCATCAATGATGCCTACTAGGAATTCTTTCCGGTAATGATTTTTAATAAATATTTTATGACTTTTATGCTCTGTACTTCGCATACACAGGTCAAAGTTTGGCATCTTGTGATTTCATATCATTGCTGCTACTTTCTGGGGTATAGCTACTTTGTTCCTCTTTAAGATTATTTCAACTGGCTCTCGCATCTTACAGTATAGTAGTGGAAGAGGAAGGATGGTGAAAGGTAAAGATATAAATTTGGGGTGGGTGGAGTAGGGATATATGGATTTAACTATAGACTTTTTAAAAATAAGCAGGCAAATACTATGGTATTAAAAATAATCTCTAACTTGCATGTTTATTTTCTTCTTACACAGGATACATTTAAATTTTTATTGTTTAGGAATCTGTTTTAGAGTAAAATTGGTTGTATTTTGCCCTGTTGCTAGCATAACCCTGCACATTTTTACTACTATTTTAATTTTAATCTAAAGACAGGCAGGTAGGGGTTAAAATATATTTAAACTTGCTTTTTAATGGATATCTGTGTCAAACATATGGTCATTTTTGGCATTATAATTGTTAATAGCCTCTAGTGATTTCATTTGTCTATAGAGAAGTCCCAGGAACCTCCAGCTATTTTGATTTTTGCAGCTTTTATGATAAGTCCTTATAATATAGACTACTGATTTCTTCTCTGTAGCCGGCTCATTGTTGAAAAGCCAGAGCTATTTTTAACATTTACACAATTTCAGTAGATGAGTCTTCATTCCACAAGGTTTGGTGCTAAATCTGTGGAGCCTTTCGTAATCATATCCTTTCTGTGGTTTGCTTGAATTTGATCACAGTGGCTGATTTCATGCATTGATAATGAAGGCTTAGGTTGCCTGTTTCTCGGCTTAAATCCACCTCAGACTTGGAGGTTGACAGTGCTGCTGGCTTCAGCACGCGCAGAGATATAGAATTGAAATTGCTCTGCTTTCTTTACAAATGACTCTGAGAGTGCTTGTCCTTCCCTAAAATGTTGCCAGCGTGTGAAGGATTTTCAATGAGCAGTGCAATAAGCCAGCATCTGGGAAGGTTCGGAGCTGCACTGAGATAGTGTGGTACTGTCACACAGATCTTCAGGGCTGGAGCCAAGCCTTGGGAGCACTGTGCCTCACGCCGGTCTCCTACTGGAAGTTTTGTTTATCCAACTTGGTTGCTCTTGCAGCTGGTGGAAGCCCTGCCAGGATGTGGAGTGGACTTCCTAGCAGAGGTGAGCATTTTTATTCTACAACTCGGACGCAGGGATCTGGGGTGTCAGTAACAGATTCTTTCATACGCTGTGTTGAATCCTGTGGAGTTATCAATTGTGTTCATCACGTCTCGCTGACAGATCCGAAGGGGCAGCACTGAAGAGCAAAATATATGATTCTTTAATGTTATTGGGAAGTTACTCCTTGCATGGGTGTGACAGCATTCCTTTCTCTCTGTGCTAGCTGTTTGCCAAGGACATCTTACCAGTAGGTGACTTCCTTTGTATTTAAACATTTGGAACAAGTCAGTGATATTGTGTGATTTGCTATCCTTGCATTAAGCAGGTAGTCAGCAGTGGTATTATGTGCTTCAGGTATTAAAAAAATAAAAAGAAGGAGAAGAAGAAGCCTAGGAACTAAATGTACTTTGTAGTGTAGAATCTTTGACGTGAAATATATACAGGAGGAAACAAGTGATGTGAGGCGATAACTGACAAAGTAAGTGAAATGGATTACATACTGGAGTTGGCACCTTGTTAAGCTTGACATTATTAATAATTAAAAGTTATGACCTGTCGTGCACTGGACAGCCTACAGTAATTGGTTTCTAGAGATGGTATACTGAATGAGAGGAGGAGAAAATTAGCAGCATTACCTCCCAAAGCATGTTTTAATTAGATGTGACATCTTAAATGTAGCAGATTTTATCATTTAAATGTAACTAAAGTGCCGACACTCACCTGGGAAGTTAAGCTACTAAATCATCCTGCCCAGAGAGGTCTGATGTGGCTTTGTAAGTATCGAGTATTTGAAAGCCAACTATGTAAGAGCAAAGTCAAAGTTAGCCTCTGAGTAGTTGGAGTCCTATTGCTTAGGCTCGTCTACACTGTAATTCCTGCACCGTGAGAAGCTGTTTCTAAAGAAGAAAGGACTATGAGAGTTAGGATGCATCCGAATGGCAGTTTTCTTATTAAGTGTCTGTTGAGAACATTAGGACTGCAAGGAAATCTATTTTTATTTGGTTGGAAGCTAGCGTGGCACATGGGGTGCGTATATATGTGTGTGTACGTTTATGTGTTTTTCCTGCTAAATTTATTTGAGGCAGCTGCTTTGTAGCTTTCAGCTCTCAAGTTATTGATAAGTGTGCATTTGTTTGACAGAAGATTCGAGAACCCCATTTACTGCCAGTACATGTAAAGCTTGGCTAAGCAGACGCATCAGGAGCAAACCGCTTGTGTTCGCCAATCTGTCTCAGCAAGTCCCAGGGCCACTATCTTGCTAGAAGCCACTGTGTGCTTTTGAAAGCATGAAATTAGTTTTATACTGAGCACATGGTTTCTCATTTAGCAGCTCTTTTTATGGTAATGGTCAATTTATGGTTCACCGCCAGGATTTTGGTATTCTGTCAAAGCTGATAGCCTCTGCTAAGGTGTCTCTATGAGATAATTATTTTTAAAACACTGAGATGGGGGGGGGGCACCTAATTAGACCCTCAAGGAGAGACCTTTACCTTCAAACTAGTCTACTTCCTGAATGCATTGTCATTTCTCCAAATTTCCTTTATGTTGTTTAATCCAGGACCTACAGATTTAAAGTTGCTAACATTTCCCTCTTTGGAGCTTACTGGACATGTGAAATTAGAATAGCTATATTCTGAAATGTAAAGTGTTTGTTCAACTTTTTTCAATGTGTTTGTAGAAAACCACTCTATTAGTGTTGACCATATTATGCAATCCATCTTTAGGCTTACCTGCTTGTTTCTTAACACTGTTGGAGAGAATGCAAAGCTTTTTATATATATTATAATTGATAAAAACTACCCATACTTTATATGTGCTATGAGGAGGGTTAGTTACAAATAAAATTAAACAGTGTCAAGATACATTAAAAATGTTGAAAAATGTCGTCTTTTCTAAAACTGCCTCATTTTGAAAAGTAAAACCCCTCAAATGCTAACATTATATAAATATTAAAAATAGTGATTGTTTTCACAGAGTGATAATAGATGAAATGTACTTGTACATATTATAAGAATGATTCTCTTAGTCTTGTTCTTTCCATCAGAAAATAAACTTCGTTGAAAGTTTTATTGGTCATAATGCATTTTGAAATAGAGGTAGTGAAAATTAATTGCCAATGACATTTAATGAATTATTTATTCTTGTGTTTATTCTTTGCATGCTGGCATATATATATATTAGAGGCCCAAGGCATGACATTTGTGCAAGGGACTCAGCCCTGGCAATCGTGGCAGCTTGCCTTGGCCCTCGCAGCCCCGGCTTCATCCAGAAGGTCGTCCGGAAGGTCGTTCGTCTGTCCAGTCTAATTAGCATATTATGCCATATATATATATACATATATACACACACACACACACATATACAAATGGACTAGGGTACTTGATGGAATAGTGTTTTTATACTTTTTTTTCACATGGCCTTGACAATGGAACTGTAAACACTTCTGAAATATTGAATTTTGTTATTTTTTTGTTAACTCTCAGATCTTTGCCTAGGTTAATGATTATACCTGATTAAGGATTCAAGATAAAATGTTATTTATTGAAATGCAGAGATATATAATATGTGACATTATAATGAAATATTTTCTGCTTTTAGATGAAGCATAATTTTAAACAACTTATTTTTCTTCTGTTCTTTTGGGAATTTCATGTCACAAGTCATCATTAGCTTGTCAAGGGGATTTTGTTTTAGCTTTTGGCTTATAAATAAGTATCTCATATTTCTCACTTTCCCAAAGCCCATAAAATAAATTTGGTTTGTGAGTTGAGATTTAGAAGGTTAAAAGGTCATTAAGATTTTCTCTTCAAATTTCCTGATGATGTAATATGTTTAGAAAACAAAACCTTTAAAGAAGTTTTAGAATATCTTAGAATCCTAAGATATTCTCTTAGAATAGTGAAACTTATCATAGTACATAGATCATAGAAAATTTACTAAAAGAAGTAAGGGATAATTTAGCATATTTGTCTGAATTCTTAGCACTAATTTCTCTTTCACAAAAAATAGGATTTAGAAAGTTATGGTAAGGATGTAAGATACTCATGAAGCTCAGTGATTTACCTGCATCTTTTCACTTGTAAATCAAGAGATAACAATCTGGAGTTTGCTTCAGCAAATTAAAAAAATAACTAATTATGAAATATAGCAGATGTAGTAAACTTGCTTTAGTTGAGAAACATGATTAAAATTAAAGTACTCTTCAAGTTCATTGAGCTTTCCCAATATATATGTTCAGTAATTAGTTTGCACTATTTATATAGTTTGTATTTCATTTTAGAATATTTTCTTTGTTTTTAATTGATTTCAGAGAGGAAAGGAGAGGGAGAGAGATATAAAAACATCAATGATGAGAAAGAATCAACGATTGGCTGCCTCCTGTATGCCCCACACTGGGATCAAGCCCTCAACCCAGGCATGACGGGGAATGGAATTGTGACCTTTGGTTCATAGGTCATGCATAACCACTGAGCAACCCTGGCCAGGCTATATATCATTTTGAAGTATGTTGCTGTAGTGACAAATAATTTTAGTATAAGTATATCCCATGCAATATTTGCTACATACTTTTACTAAAAATTGTTCATTGTTTAGCTGAAATTCAAATTTGACTGGGTATACTATACTCAGTATGGAAACCCTACTTAATTTCTATCTAAGGTGAGTCTCTGATAATTAGCTAGATAACTGGGTCTACCTAAGCCAAAATGGAGGCTTCGAATTCCTGTCCAAGCAGTCAGTTTCTACTGGTAGAGTTTATGCTTGGAAACTCCTATGATAAGAACATTTTCGTTTGAGAAACTTAAAATGGTATAAAAAATAGGATGGGTGAAGCAGAAATTACTAGTAAGGATAGGAAAGCCTCCTGTAAATATTTAGATAAACCAATAAAGGCATCACATTAAGTCATGTCAGTAACATTTTAAATACTAGTAAATAACATTGAGAATTTTGCAATCAATTTCCAGCTGTTATCCCTGGCCAACTAGAACATTTTCAGGATTGTCCTCCCTCAACAGGTGTGAGATGCATATAAATTGATTTTATTTTGTTCTAGTTAAGATGCCAAAGGAGAGGTCCCTTCCTCAATGCCCCTTCATCCCTCCATCTGGACTTTATTCAGATGTCCATAGTCCTTTTGATTTTAGGATTCTTTCGACTGCCACTTCCTATGTTTCTCAGAGAGGCAGAGTAACTTACAAACTGGACTTAGAGGAAAATCTATGAGACACTTTCATACACCATAGCTGAGTAAAATAGGATAAATTTAATATTTATTGTGTACCTACTATGTGCCTCATAGGATATAAAAATATTTATAGCCAGTTTTTTAATTGAATTTTTAACAATGTATTAATATAGCAATACATTGTGTAATACCCATTGTGCAGATGCTAAACTATTGATCAAAAAACACTGTTCGCAGCCCCGAGTTACTCCAATTTTAATGTCACCAGATTAGAGTACAACATCCTATCCTGATTCTGAATGTCACTCTAACACATCTGGCAACCTCCCCACAGGAGAATAAGGAATAAAGGGTCATTCATCTTCTGCATCTCACCCAAGGCTGTATTATAAAACCCTCTTTGCTCACTCAGCTTTCTGCGCTATTTTTCTTCTCTCTTCTCACTTCCTAATATCTCCCTCTTCTCCATTATTTTTGTAAACATTCCCACCAGGAATGACTAGACATCACTGTAAAATTTGTTTCTCAAAAGGAGAAAAAAATAGAAGTCAACTTATATATACTGTAACAGAATTTAGGTTAGGCTATCTTGCAGTTGATTAGTGAATAATGTAGAGGAGATGTTTGTAGTAAATTCTTTAAACTAACTTTTTTGTACCCAGTCTAAAATGCCACCTTAGTTCTCTCTCCATCAGTTATATGACATGTCAAATCAGGAAAATTATTTTGAGTCCAAATTGATCAGCTGAATGTGAGAGCAGTTAACCCAAGCTTTGGAAATGAATTAACTCTACCAGCCCAATACAGAAGTGTTCAGTAACCCATATCTTCTTTTCAATTAAATGCCACCCCCAATGATCTAGAACACTTCTCAATGTCTTTTGTCCTATAGGACAAATTCTAATTTACTTCCATTTTTTATGTCTATTAACAGTATACCGCTATTTCAATATGACGATTTTGGATCTCAGAAGATATTGTTTACCCCCCCCCACACACACACCCATCAATCTGTTTTCTTACTTTTGTGTAGTCATAAATGTTATCCATTACTTCTTAATTGTTTAAAATGATATTTGTTACCTTTTCTGGTATCAACACTGTGTTCTTTGGGAAAAGATGCCGATTCCTCTTTACCTTAATTATCATTCTATTCTAGTCTTCATGTCCCCCTCCTTACATCAGTCCTATTTGGCTGTGCGGTCCGTTTGTTATGATAAAATACCAATGTGAATCCATAATCTAAATTTCAATCACAAATTATCTTCAAAACCTATTTTTTTCTTTTCAATTGTCCTCAAATTTTTAGAAAAGGCACTAGTAAGTTAAAGTGGCTAGTAGTTTGAGAGATCCTATCTTTTAATTTTCTATAAGGTGAAATTGCTCCATAGCTATATTTTCTTGGCAAATGGCAATTGAATAATAAATAGCAGCCTCCCCCAGGGAATTCTGTTCTTTCAGAGTGAGGAGATTTCTATCTTCTGGTTCCGTCAGGGAGTCTGCAACACCCCTGGGACATTTAGCTGAACATCTTTTTGCTGACATTTCAGAATGGTGTGTGAGTTTCAGTGGGAGAGCTACAGAACTTCTCCTTTTTCTCTCTGATTCACTCTTTGGTAGTGTTGGTTTTTTAGAAGATGATGGAGGGAATGACTTTACTTCTCAAAACCTTCTGTTTCTTCCAGCAAGTTAAAGTGGTATTTTTTTTACTCAAGTTTTATTTGAGGGTTACTAGAAAGGGGAACCAGAATTTTGAAAGAAAAAAAAAAAAGTCAAAATATCTAGGAGTAAGATTCAGAAATGAGTCCACAGGGACATTCTTTTCTGGCAGTTTTCTGCATTTTCTGTATTTTTATTGGTGCACAATGGCTAATACTAGGTTTATGATAAGTTAGTTAACTCTTGCTTAACTGCAACTTTTGGATTTTGTGTGATATAAGTACACAACCACTGCTATGCACATTAGGGGAGCAAACAGTGGATGTCACTCTATGTACACAATAGTTAGAAATCCTATAATGGGTTGTGAATAATGCTTTAATTGATGTAAGGAGAAAATGGAGATGGCTTGGGAATGATCTCTAACACTTATTTCTTGCTTCAGCTACAACTGATTTAACCAGTATCAGATCCCTATCAGTAAATTTTGTCATTGTTCTTCTTTAATCGACACCTAGGCCATATTCCACACCAAATAAATCAGAATCTCTGGCAGTGCAGCTAGGAATCAATATTTGTAAAACTCTCAAGGTGATTCCAATGTACAGCTCCAGTTAGAACCACTGTTTTAAAAAGATGGACCAACCCCAACATGGCCAATTTCAACGATATTAAATGGAAGAGGGAGTGAGAAAAGATGCAGGGGTATAGATGAACTATAAACACATATGAGTCAAAAGCATGATATGACTCCCCTCCCCCCCCCCACATCTTAATGGTGTCTTAGATGGCAGTAGAAGAAATAGAGTATCTGTAACAATGAAGTTTGCTCAACTGACCAGAGCATGCCTGGACTTTGGGAGAAGTGCAGAGAGCTTTAGGTACTTGCATTTGAGAGTGACCACCATGGCCAACGTGCACTGAGCACCATGTCAAGGAGAGATCATTAGAGTATTTGTTATATTATAACATTCGAATTATAGATTTTCAATAAAGCTTCCAGTCAAAATTGAGAGCAATGGATGGGCTTTTCAAGAGCAAAGATTTTCACTTGCTATAAAGAACTGCCCAGTAAAGCTCTTTGAATATGAAGAGATTCCTTTTCTGGGCGTAGTGCATGACCCTTATTGGTGGTTGTGAAGCAGAAGGTGACTTAGGTGTGTGAAAAGGAGGATAAGGCTTGGATTGATGGTTAAAGTAGATGATGTTTCAACTTCAGACTCTCTAATTATAAGAGCTTGCTAAATTAATATTTAGTATAGCACGACCATTTGTTCATCACATTAGTTCTGCACTGTGGGAGGGCTTTCTGTGAGGTTTAAAGCATAGCTCCACCACAACATAGCTGCAAGTCTCAGTTTCCTCACCTATAAAACAATAATGGTAATAGATGTCACTGCATAGATTTATTGTAAAGATTAAGTTAGAGTAATGTATATAAAGTTCTTAGTGTGGCAAATTGAGGGAAAATCGAAGGGATATAATGTAATCAGGAGTTACAGTAAAAGCTGTGGGGTTGCCAATGATGACTTGATGCCTTTCCATGTGCTAAGTACCCAATAAATGTAGCCTATTATTATTTAAAAGTTATTCTTTCCTATATTATAGCTGCCTTGTAGTAAAAATTAGGGTCTGAGAGGTAAAACCTAAAGCAGGTAAATATTGGTGAGAGATATGTGCCTGGAGCATAGGAATTCCAAATGGAGGGGCACAGCATGGAGGCTTTGGGTAGAAGAAGGCCACATAAAGAATCACCCTGCATGGAAAAGCAAGGGAGATTCTGAAAGGGGATTAGGGAACCTAATTTCTTATAATTCTTCATCCTTTTCCATCTATTATTTTACTTGATCCATATCATAACTCTGGGAAGTAGATAAAGTAGTATTTGCTCATTACACTAAAAATAAATCAGCATCAAGGAAAAGGTGACTTGCCAAAGAGAGCAGAACCTAGATCTCTTGAACCCTCCAACCGCACCCCTTACATCACACCAGTTTCTTCTGCCTAGGTCTGTGGGCAGCCCAGCTGCATTTGAATAAGGGGTTACCTGTAGACTACAAACAATGGGATGAAGTTTGGAAATTAAGGAAAAATGTGAAAAGTTAGCATATCTAGTGAGTTGAATTTAGTCAATGGATAAAATTGTATTTCTTGTTGATTGGAAGACAGCTTTTAAGTAAGTTTGGAATAATAATTAAAAGCTCAAGTAGTAGTCTCCCAGTCAATGATGTTGACATTAGTATCACATTTTATAGTATCTGAATACTTTCTGTGTAATATAATTGACTACATTTAACACATCAAACTTGAAGGCAAGTATGGCATAACAAGTTAAACAATAAGAATCACCAGATATTAAACATTTTAAAGTTCAATGAATTATGGAGGAGGAAGGGCAGAAGGGGAAAGTTTGTGCTTTGATTCTATTAATCAAAAGGAGAGCTAAAATATCTGCAAAATTGGTGGATAAATGCTATGATTTCTTTTTTAGATAAAGTTGTAAGTCTCCAAAACAAGTAGCAAACAAGATAGTTTTATAAATTATTCTGCGTGTACTAGTATAAATTATTGCAATAAGTATAGATTAAAAGTATGGATGAGCCAATTAAAATAATTTCACCTTTTTAAAACTTTTAATTGTTAGCTGTAATTGCCATAATCATATTTCTTGCTGACCAAAGTATTATATTTATATCCCTTATCACTGTATTCCATGCAGTTTATAAATGTAAAAATAAATTAGATAAGTAAGATATATTTAAGGAACAAGCTCTTCACCCAGAGTTAATAATTTCTACATCCAAACAGTATACATGTGCATATCTATTATTTTCTAATTGTGTTTCTTTCCCACTAGGCTGTCTTTTGGATAGGAACTGTGTCCCAATTCTTTTAATACATAATTCTCAATACAACGCTTGGCACATAGTAAATGATATATTTAAAACATTGACTAATGGATGGGACACTTGAATATAGTATCAGACACTTGAATTTAGGATCTGTGAACATCTGAAGAACTCAATAAATTATTTGATATTATTGTCTATAAAAGTATTCATTCTTTAATTAAAACTACAGTGAGACACTTTTTTTCTTACCTATCAGATGGACAAGATCAAGACTTATAATACAACTAGAGGCCTGTTGCATGATATTCATGCAAGAATAGGCCTTCCTTCCCCTGGCTTCACTCCCACCACCCAGGAGCCAGCAAGTCTCCACTCTCCGGCCGCCTGGGAGCCGGCACATCCCCGCTCCTGGGCCACCTGGAGCCAGCAAGTCCTCACTTCTGTCAGGAGCACCACTCCAGTAGCTCCCTCCGCCGCCCCCCTTCCCCTCATAGCAGGCTTCACACCACTCCGCACCTGCATATGCAAATTAACCTCCATCTTTGTTGGGTTAATTTGCATACTCACTCTGATTTGCTGTGGGCGTAGCAGAGTGATGGTTAATTTGCATGTTTCTCTTTTATTAGGTAAGACTAGAGGCCTGATGCACAAAATTCGTGCAAGGGGCTTGGCCCTCACAGCTGCAGCGGCTTGCCTTGGCCCTCACAGCCCCGGCTTCATCCAGAAGGTTGTCTGGAAGGTCGTCCA
The DNA here is from genome assembly GCF_027574615.1 of Eptesicus fuscus. Lineage (NCBI taxonomy): Eukaryota > Metazoa > Chordata > Mammalia > Chiroptera > Vespertilionidae > Eptesicus > Eptesicus fuscus. The sequence continues at coordinate 54,778,359 of NC_072483.1, read as the reverse complement.
GTCTAATTAGCATATTACACTTTTATTATTATAGTTGAGTTAGCATGTATGGGCATGGGGCACTCTCATACATTGCTGGAGAGTATAAATTGGTTCATGTATTTGTAGGGCAATATGGCAATAATTCTCAAAACTTAAAAACATGCATATCTTTTGACCCAGCCAATTTTAGTATCCCAGATTTAGTCAACATATATGCTTGCATATGTATACAAAGATGCATAGAACAATTCATTTTCTTTCATGTGCCTATCTACAAATACATACAGGATTTTACTGTAACATTATTTGTAGTAGGAAAATATAAACAAAAATATCCAGCAATAGAAGGTAATAATTATGGCCTGTTTGGGCTGCTATGACACAATACCACTGAGTAGTTTATAAACAACAGAATTTTATTTCTCACAGTTTTGGACGTAAAAGATCAGGGTGCCAGTATTGTGAGCAGGGGCCCTCTTCCAAGTCATAGACTCCTCACTGTATCCTAATGTGGTGAAGGAGCAAGTGATCTCTGTGGGGACTTTTTTATAAGAACATAAATCCCTTTCCTGAGGATTCTATCGTCATGACCTAAGCACTTCCCAAGGGTTCTATCTCTGAATACCATCACATCGGGCATTAGGATTTCAACATATGAATTTGGGGGCTCACAAACATTCAACCATAGGAGACAATGTGCAGTAATCCTATATAATAAACGCCTAATATGCAAATTGTCCCCTTGACTAGGAGTTCAACCAGGGGTTGGGGCCGGCCGGCCAACTGCCAGCAGCCCCTCCACACGGCCAGCCCCACCCCAGCTGGTGGTGGCAGCAGGCAGCCAGGGGAAGGGAGGCCCTGGCTGGCAGCCGACAGCCACTAGGGACCCTACTCATGCAAGAATTTTGTGCACTGGGCCTCTACTTTAAAATAATAAAGAACATCTATAAAAACGGGTATGGAGCAATGTATAAAGATATAAGTAAAACAAACAATATGCAGAACAAAATATATATTGTTTATGTAAAATATATATGTATTTTTGTGTGTTAATATGTGTGTAAATGTGTATATACATAAAGAGAGAGAGGAAAAGGGAGTGGGAGGAGGATAAAGAGAGAGAAAAGGGATAAGTGAATTTCATGGGGAGATTAGGGACTGAGTTCAAAGTTATATTTCTCTTTTGTACTGTTTGAAGTAGTAGACTTATTTTCAGTGATCTCTGAACTTTTTATTAGCATCATGCCCCCCAAGGGGTGCCCCTCTTCTGCTTTCATGCCTCAGAGCTGTGGTGTTAACCTCAGATACCACATTGCTGTCCACATCTTGCAGATCATGGTCTTGATTGCACAGAGTTGCTGTTGTCCAGGGTGTCTTCCAGCAGGTGGTGGTAGGTGCCAATCTCAGCCTCCAGCTTGACCTTGATGTACAGTATGGCCTCGTACTTCTTGGCCTGATGCTGCCCCTCTGCCAAGGTCTGGGCCAGTTCTGATTCCAGGTGCAGCAGGATCCTGTTGACCTGTTCCACCTGCATGGCATAGCGCATCTCCACCTCCCTCAGGCTGTTCTCCAAACTGGACTCTGTGAGAAATCTGAAGGCCAGTGCGGAGAACAGACTGAAGTAGACTTTTATTTAACTGTTATACCCCTTTGTAGTTTTGAATATTTTATCACCTACATAGTTTACTTTTGAGAATAATAGATATATGCATATAAAAATAAAATGAAATATAAAAAAAATGGTGGGAAAATGGGAGGAATGTAATGTGATAAAAAGTTACCACAGTAAAAGCTTGTAGGGCTGTCAGATGATGACTACATGGATTCCAGCTGCATTTAACAGATGAGAAAAAATGTAAAGCATAAGCCATTTCACCAGGTAATGGATGGTTATCAAGCCCGTTGCCCTTTGTCCTCCCAAGTGTTTGCTCCCTATAAGTTCAAGGTGAAAAGCCAGTGTTTGGTCAAGTCCTGAGAAGGTGTTGCATTGACCCTCTATAACTATCCCCAGGGTCCAGCCTTAGCCTTCCTGATGATGTGTGATTTTCCTTCCAAAACTTGCTGGAAATATGTTCCTCAAGTATACATGCTTGTATATGTGAGTGTCCCTCCTATAACATACTTGCAGTGGTCTTCGTCTTGAGTGTCCATGTGAAAACACTAGGGCCTAAGGGACTTCAGCTTTGTGAAAGGAATTTCCAAAGTATGTAGCTCAATGCAAGCCACATGAACATATTAAGAAAAAAAAGAGGAAAGACCAAAAAACCATGATAAAATAATAGTAAGCATGCCCCAATTCCACAAACATGACAGCATTCCATGCAGCACTGAGCCCATTTCTGTTGTGCAGTGGGCTTGTTTTTAATCTCATACATTTAGTTCTCTGCTTGAGAAACTCATAGCACTTGGTGATCTTACCTTTGGGGTTGTAATACAAAGTCATGATGAGATGATGGGCATTTTATCATGAATTCCCTTGCTTCTGGGGGTTTAATGCTGAGTTTGAATGTTAATTTAACTCATTCTTTTTGTTTAATAAGCTCCAAGTCCCAGCTGAGCTGAAGTAGGAGTGATTTTATTTCAAAATTCAAAGTCAGCTTGCAGAAATGTGGCATGAAGGACTTGATTAATGTTATGATCAGCTGACTGTTGATTAACTAGACCAGTCTTTTAAACTCATCTAAATTGGCTATTTTGCTGGTCTTTAAAATATGCTATTGTTTGCAATTAAGATGATATTATTGGATTTTCCCAGATTATAATATATACCCTTCCCTATTATGATCAGCTGAATAATTGCTGATCATATGCATTGCCTACCAGATTAAGTTTGTATTTCTGAATTCATACAGGAAAGCCATGATATTTGTTTCATTAGCACCACACTCTAATTGGCTAAGCTAACTGGACACTATTACTGTAGACCTAATGCAAATATTCTCTGAATTTCCATCTTTCTCTGCCTTATAAAAATGATAAATTGAGCAGGGAAAGATGTCTTACACACTTGCTACGTTAAATGACGTTTTCGGTGCTACAGAGCCTGGCACAATACTTTAAAATGTGGTAATTGTGAAAAAGAAATAAAAGCAGAGGTACACCTTTCTAAATTTGCAGTCTTGGCTACCCCTTTTGTGCAAAAGAGGAGTGATACCAGCCAGATCTGAACATTGCAGGTTAAAAGTCAACATATGCATATTTTGCTTGCATTTCAGCCTGCTTAATGCATATTTCTAAAAATTTAATCCATTGAAACTAGTGATTCCATGATAAAGTCCAAGTTACATTTCTACAGTGAAAAGAAAAAATGTCCCAGTAGACCTGGTTTATAACTCTTGCTGCCTTAGGACATTCTGGTCATCGTGGAAAACCAGTGCATGGCAGGGATTCTTTGAAACTTAATTACACTTTTGAGTCTACACTTCTTTATCTTGCTGCCATCCTGTTTCTTTCTGTAGCTTAAGAATTTTTCATTACTTCATACTAAATCTCCTGTCTATAAATTCCTCTCTTATTCATTCATTCATTTATTCATTTGTATGTTTATTCAGTAGCATTTTCTAAGCATAACGTTTGTCCTACATTCTTCTTTCATCAGTACAGAAGCTGCACCCAAGTTACACATAAACTGGGTTGTAATAATTGATTTGTAAGTTAGTGGTTTTGAAACATCTTCCCATAGATTTAGTATTTTAAATTAGCTTTGTGCTTCCAAGCTAGCGAAGCACTGGTGGGGAAATGTCAGAAGAGTAATGCACAATTGTCATAGGAAGAAGCACAATTTATACTAGTAATAGAAAGTAGCGAAGGAAAGGACAGTGGGTAGGACCAAAAAGTCAAGGTGTAAAGTGAAGTGTTCCTATCACGGTGAGGTCAGCATTTAACTCCTTTTCTAGCATCAAATGACATGGAAGAAAGTCTTCCTAGGAATTTGGAGAGTAAGGGAAGAGGCCATTTAAAGTTCTTTTTAGGTGTTGATTATATAATTTATCATCAAAATGGGAACATTATAAGAGAGTTATTAATGTTTAAGCTTAATAGGACCCAGGCTTAACTCAGGTTGTCTCACTGGGATGCATGGTCACTCTAATAAGGACTGCAATTAGAATGTTCCTATTGGGTGTTAAATAGATTGAGCAAGAATACAGATATGGTAAGATTTAACCATTTAGAATTCACAATTAAAGCAATCCTAGCCTTGGAACACTATGTATTCCCCTTTCTGCCTTCCTGATTGCTAATATCTGTGGGACCCTTGGAATAGTTAGGAAATTGGAGAAGATGAGTATTTCATATATAAGCCTTATTCAACTGGAAAAGTAAGAATGACATTGGGTAAGAAGCTATACTAGTTAATATGATATCTCTAAATTAGAAAATGCAAGACTTACCATCTTGATTTTTAACTCAGATTTTCTCTGTAGTCTTGAAAATGCCAGAAGGTTGACAACTGTTTACAAAGTCAGTTTTCTAAAACCATTTTGTTTAAGATTCTGTTTTCATGGAATCTCTGACTAGATTGTGTCCACCCCCAGCTGTCTCAAACTGAGTTTAATCACCAGGAAAGTTCTGCTGATTGTCAATGATGTTTGCTTGATTAATTCAACTCTAGCTGTGTTGCCTTTCTACCTATGTCTTTCAGCATGTCCTAGAGAATTAAATGTTTCCTTTTGGGATTTTCAGGAAACTTGAACAAAAAATAATTTCCCTTTTATTAGACTACTAGAGGCATGGTGCATGAAATTTGTGCACGGAGGGGGGGTGGCCCTCAGCCCAGCCTGCACCCTCTCAAATCTGGGACCCCTCAAGAGATGTCCAACTGCCTGTTTTGTTTCTGGCCCAATGGAAACAAACGGGAAGTTGGACATCCCTCTCACAATCCAGGACTGCTGGCTCCCAACCACTCGCCTGCCTGCCAGGCTGATCACCCCCTAACCCACTCCCCTGCCAGCCTGATCAATGCCTAACTGCTCCCTTGCCAGCCCGATTGCCCCTAACTGCCCTCCCCTGCTGTCCAGTAACCCCTAACTGCCCTCCCTTGCCAGCCTCGTCACCCCTAACTGCCTTCCCCTGCTGGCCTGGTCACCCACAACTGCCCTGCCCTGCTGGCCTGATCACCCACAACTGCTCTCCCCTGTCGGCCATCTTGTGGCAGTCATATTGTGTCCACATGGGGGCAGCCATCTTTGACCACATGGGGTGGCCATCTTGTGTGTTGGAGTGATGGTCAATTTGCATATTAAACTTTTATTAGATAGGATAGAAGAATATTGTCATTGATTTTCTTTAATCCAGTTTTGACTCCAGTGTAAATATTTTATGAGCTAAATTTTCTTTGAAGTCATGTTTTAACTCTGCTAGTCATTAGAATTTAACATATTCTCTGTCCCATACACTAATTTAAAGTATAAACTACTTAAATCTTTTTAAAAGGCATTACCTTGGCGGTTGGATTTAAGAAAAAAATTAAAAACTATATGTGATACCCTGATTTTAATAAATTTTAATGGATTTTTAACTTGATCTTTTATCAAGAATTCATAAATGGACTTTAAAATTATAAATACATGAGTGTTTTTGAATAGTATTTTCACAATACTTTCTGTCACTCATACAGTAAACTATCATTGATTTTTTTGTGTCTCCAAGTCTTCTCAAAAGTCTTCCCATCTTTAGAAATAAAAGACTTTAGTTGGCTAACCAGGTTTTTTGTTTTTATTCCTCACCTGAGGATATGTTTTCAATTTATTTTAGAGAGAGGGGAGAGAGAGAGGAAGGGAGAAGGAAAGAGAGAGGGAGAAACATCGATGTGAAGGAGAAACATAGATTGGTTGTCTCCTGTACGCACCCTGACTTGGGATTAAACCCACAACCTGGATATGTGCCCCGACCATGAATCCAACCCAGGACCTTTCAGGGTATAGGATGATGCTCAACCAACTGAGTCACATTGGCCAGAGCGCTAACCAGTTTTACAGATTTCTGCTGACATCAATTCTTTGGGAAGGAATACAACATATTGAAAGCAAATAACAGTAAACTTAAAACAAAAACTATTTAATAATATTTACCCATATTTAATGCTGTTTTGATTACCTTTGAGAAAGATAACTTTTTAAAATCTAAATGTGGATCTTACACAGTGACTGCTCCCTTCCATGTAAAAGGTACTATAGTGGCAGTAAGAGAACAAGATGAGAGTTGGGTTTTCTGGATTTTTATTTTGAGGCTGCTACTGCTTGACTTTGAGACCTTGAATAAGTCACATAACCCTCTGGGCTTCAAATTACCTTCTTGCCAAAACAAGAGATTCAGACTACATTTTTAGTACTCTTTAAGAACCACTTAAGCTGAAAAATTCTAGGGATATTTTTCATTTGACTTCATTTCATAGCTACATTCTTACTCATATAGATTTTTGAAGATTAACTGCATTCATAGTTTTATAAAAAAGAGAAGAAAATTTGTAATGCGTTTTGGGTTTCTCACAAGTAGCTGCTCTCAGAACATGAGATAAATATACTGCAAGAGTTTGATTGTGTGCATTTTATTCAGGCAAATTTCTCATTCATTTTTGTCTGAAAACAGAATCAAACCTGACAAGAGAGCAGTTCTCTCTGAGAATGGGGATGAACTGCTTGTGTTTTAAGATTCAGGGCACTGCCTGGATGGCGTGGCTCAGTGGTTGAGCATCAGTGTATGAACTCAGAGGTCATGGTTCGATTCCCGGTCAGGGCACATGCCAGGGTTGCAGTGGCTGGGGGTAGCGGGGGAGGGGGGGAGGGGGGGAGGGAGGGGATATGTGCAGAAGGCAACCAAGCAATGATTCTCACCATTGATCTCTCTCTCTCTCTCTCTCTCTCTCTCTCTCTCTCTTTCTCTCTCACCCTTCTTCTCTGAAATCAATAACAATATATTTTTTAAAAATTCAGGGCATGTACTGTGATTGTGATGCTCTTAAGAAATATCTTGAAGTGCCTACATTGTTATCAATCTGCAAGCATTTTACTACTAAATATCCATTTTGTAGAATTCACAAAAATGCCCCCAGTGATGTGATTAGTCATCCAGTGAAAACCGGCTGCCTCCCAGCTAGTGTAGGCATCTGCTCACAAGTAAGATTTCCTCAATGTTCAAAATAAATCTTTTCAGTCACTTTATGGTAGCTTTGATGTGCACCATATGGCTTAAGTATATAGAATTTAGGTGTGACATGGTGTTTTTGCATGGTGGTTATTCAAAACAGTTTTTATTTGAACATGTTCATTGATTACATTTTTAATCATATAATTCCCAATTTATCCTTGTTTTGTATATAATTCTAAGTTTATAAAAATAAAAATATATCCAAGCAGAAAGACTATATAATTATAGTCTACTTAAGTAGATTATAAATATTTTGGGTTGGTGAGAATTACTCTTCTTTCCCATGGTTAATCCTTAAAAGGTTAGAAGTAGTCATTTATAACTGTAGCAATTATGTACTTTTCAGATATTATTTTCCAATTATATAGGACCATTTCTAAGATTTACATTATAACATAGTTTATGCTCTAGGATCCTAAGATTGCTTAGCTCTGTATACCAAAAAATAAATCAGTTATATTTTACATTGTTTGGAGTGTTCCTTTTTGAAAAGATAAAATTGATGGATATTTTTGATGGATATTTTAAGTAGAATAATTCATATTAGAGTCTATTTTAATATATTTTAAATTAGTAAAAGAGACTCCTCCTCCCCCCCTTCTCCTCCTCCCCCTTTTCCTCTTCCTTCCTCTTCTTTCTCCTTCTTTTTTAATGCTTTTGATTAGAATGAGCTTCATCCTTTCTTTAAAATTCCATTGCTATTTTCTACACGTTTGGAAGTTTAATGTTCTACATATGCTCTTTTAGTGATTACTTCATATATTTTAACATGATAGTTAAAGGCTGAAATTAATCAATACCTTTCCCATTATCCTGAAATATACATTCTCTCTGAAGTTTATATTCCACTCTTGACCAGTATTTTTATTTCAGGCTATTTTCTTTCCACAAATTAGATATTATTATCATTGTTTTAAATTATCAATATATTTTTTAGATTCACCTTTTGAGGGACATTATCAAGTCTAAGCCTGTCTTGCATGAGGTGATTGATGACTTTGGATTTACCTTCTGCCAACATTGTGTTTTGGAAACATACTTAGTTAAGATGAATGTGGCATGTCAGTTATGTTCAGTATCATTTATTTTGAAGACAACACCTTATTGGGACTAAGAGGACTGTTAGTTGATGTACAAACTGAAGGGCCCATGTGATCACAAGTATATGAAAGTCTGTTGGCGAAAACATAGCATTCACTTCCCTGGATGGTTCCCCATAACTGAGTGTATACTAGTACTAGTATGTTATAGGGACTTGGAAAATACACTCACAGGCAATTAGAAGGTGTGTCTTCCTTCATGTACGAGGCTTCCTGGTGTCAGAGTAGCCTGCATTCACTTGGGAGATCTCATTTCTTACAACTGAGTTGAGCGTAATCTTAATGGGATTAGGAAAGCAATACCTGGACTGCTGTAAGAAGTTCTATGGAAAATATATTTGATGCTATCATACAGGCATGCTGTGTTTACTCTGCTGTATCTAAGTAAACATGGTGACAGTTAAAATCTTTTGTGTCCTATAAGTATGAAAGCCAGTCTGAATACAAACTACTGCTGGTCATAGAGAGTGGGTATTGCAGCCCACACATTTACCAGTAGCTTAGCTCATGCCTCCTTCTTGAAGCTCAGATGTCAGTAAGCTAGTATTTTCTTATACTTCAGCTGCCATTGTGGCCTCCGGGGAAACGGCAGTACAACATTGCCACCTCCAGGAGAGGGTAAGATGTATTATAGAGGGTATATAATGAAGAAGGAGGTGAAGAGCCTGCCCTTTCATTTAGTTGTAGTGAGGGCTGAAAAAGAGAGGCAAAGTGAGAGGAGGTGAGAGGCCCATGAATAAATGGCTGCCCCTCCCCATCTTGGTTGACTCATGGAATGGGAGTGGTAGTGTTAAATGTGTCAATGAGAAAGCCAAAACAGGGGCCTTTACCCTTGGTCAGCTTTGAAACTTGGGTCAGATTATGGGGGGGAGGGAGGGCAGGAAGAAGAGACCCACTTAAATCATGCTGTTCATAGGCAACATGTAGAAGCCCAAGAAAGTGGAAGTGGTGGCAGGGCGTGGTTAGGGGTGAGAGACCCGCAGGGGCTCTGGAAGCTCCTAATATGCTAGTTAGTGAGGAGGATTCCTGAGGAAGAACTGGTCATTATTTTTAAAAAAGTTATATTTTTTGACATTTTGAATTACAAAGTGTGAGTACATTTGTAATCTTCCCACATCATCTCCCTGTTCTGTTATTGTGGATTCTATGATTGATTACCTTTAAAATAAAACCAGTGATTTGTAAAGAAATGATATACAGAGGCACTCATGTAAAAGCCAAATCATTCATAATCCTCAATGTTTATTTTGATGATTTAGGTTGTAATGAAATGTGAAAGTACATTTAAGTATAGCTTAAAGTACAGAAGATAGACTTGTTCAATAATGAAAGAAATATATATTTAGCTTTTCATAATAAAGTAAGGAAAACACTTTTTAAACCTACTATTAAAAACAAGTGAAGCTAAAATTCTCATTATTTTAGAGTTAACTCGCTGTGGGTAAATAAAATTTTAGATAAGTGCATTCTACATTAAATAATAATATCCTTTGCATTAATGAATATATCTTATAGCAACAAACTATGTAAAATAAAAGAGAAAGAAGGTTTTAAAACTACATAGCCAGAAGCTGCTGACTGGTAGAAAAATCTTTTAGTTATCTGAAATGCAAAATTTTAAGTGGAGGATTTTGTTCTTCATATATATATATATATATATATATATACACACACACACTAGAGGACCGGTGCACGAATTCGTGCACAGGTATGGTCCCTCGGCTTGGCCAGTGATCGGGGCTGGCCGGCCAGGGGGAGGGACCGAGGGAGGTTGGCCGGCCATGGGAGGTTGGCTGTGGGAGCACACTGACCACCAGGGGGTAGCTTCTGCATTGAGTGTCTGCCCCCTGGTGCATCATCATAGCGACTGGTTGACTGGTCATTTGGTTGACCAGGCGTAATGGTCACTTAGGCTTTTATACACACACACACACACACACACACACACACACATATGTATATAACCTATATAATAAAAGGCTAATATGCAAATTGACTGAACGGTGCAATGACCAGTCGCTATGACATGCACTGACCTCCAGGGGGCAGACACTCAACACAGGAGCTGCCCCCTGGTGGTCAGTGCGCTCCTACAGGGGGAGCACAGCTCAGCCAGAAGCAGGGCTCAGGGCTGGTGAGCACAGCGGCCCTGGTGGAAGTCTCCCCGCCTCCGTGGCAGCGCTAAGGATCCCTAGGGGGATGTTTGACTGCCAGCGGGGAGCAGGCCTAAGCCCGCAGGTGGACATCCCCCAAGGGGTCCTGGACTGCAAGAGGGTGCAGGCTGGGCTGAGGGACCACCCCCCTAGTGCATGAAAGTCGTGCACCGGGCCACTAGTGTATGTAGTATATACAGACACACACACACACACACACACACACACACACATATATATATATACTACTATATATATTCACTAATGTAGTATATATGATGCTAAACATATATAACTTTCATAAACTATTAATAATAATAAAGTTTAATCAATCATGCTAGAGGAAAGATATCTTTCTAGTCCATAGAAAATATTTTATAATTGTCATATGAAGTAGTAATCAGTGTATAAAAACAGCTCAAAATATGTAGTTATAAAGTATTACAGTAACCCAAGTTCCCATGAGTAGATGAGTGGATAAAACAGCTGTGGTACATTTACACAATGGAATAATACATGGCTGTAAAAAGGAAGGAAATCTTACCTTTTGGGACAGCATGGATGGACCTAGAGAGTATTATACTAAGTGAAATAAGCCAGTCAGAGAAGGATAAATATCATAGGATTTCACTTACATGTGGAATCTAATGAACAAAATAAATGAACAAACAAAATAGAAACAGATTCAAAGATACAGAGAACAGACTGACAGCCATTAGAGGGGAGGGAGGTTGGGAGGCTGGGTGAAAAAGATGAAAGTATTAAGCAAAAACACAAAACAAAACAAAAACAGACACAGACAACAATATGGTGATCACTAGAATGAAATGGGGTGGGGGAAAGTAGGAGAAGGTAAAGGGGGTATAAACGGTGATAGGAGGAGAATTGACTGGGTGGTGGACCCTTGATGCCATATACAGATGATGCATTATAGAACTGTATACCTGAAACCTGTGTAATTTTGTTAACCAATGTCGCCCCAATAAATTCAATAGAAATTTGTTTTAAGTGTATTACAGATAAGTGCCAGGCGGTTAATTAACACACATATTTTTCATATATATTGTGATGTTCATGGTATTTGTCAGCTTTTCAAAATTTGGGATTCTTGCTATGAATTTTTTATCTCAGTCTAAACAAGTATTTATTTTCATTGGTTGGTTTTATATTTGCAATTTTATATTCCTTCTCTTAAAGAGAATCTCTAACTTTATGTAAGCTTCTATCTCCACAAAACTTGGATCTGGCCCCAACCATAGCTGCAACACTTCACCACAGTTTGCTCCCATTACTATTGGTGCTTAACAATTCATCCCAAAACTTAGCAGCTTAATGTGCAATAGTAATATCTCAGAATTTCTGTGGGTCAATAATTTGATTAAAGTTCAGCTGGGGAGTTTGTGAGAGTCCATGGGCTTTCATGAGGTTACAGGAGGCAGTAGTTGGAGCTGGGACAACTGGAGAGTGGTTGGGCATCTCTCTGTGCCTGTCAGTGTAGTCTCAGGGATTCTCTTCGTGGTCTCTCCATCAGGCTAGTTTGGGCTTCCTCACTGCATGGCCACCTTAGGGGCCACGGTGGCTTAGGAAGCCAAGTATTAGTGTTCCAGCCTCTATCTCAGCTACATCACCTTTCCTGACTGTGTTGCAGAAAGATAGTCACTGCCACTTCCACCATATTCTGTTGGTTAAGAGTCACAGACTCCTCCAGAATCACAGGGAGAGGAATTCAAGTCTACCTTTTGATGGGGAATGTGAAGGTTCCAGAAGAACATGTGGGAAGGAGGTAAAAGACATCTTTGGAATATACGATTTGCGCCAGGATTCTTAAGTAAATCAGATAAATAACTTGTATATATTTTGATGTAGTGAACATAATCTAAGTCAAGAAGTTTAAAAATTTTTTTTCAGTTACAGTTGATATAAAATACTATGTTAGTTTCAGGTTAATTCAGGTTAATTCACAAAGTGATCACCCAGGTTAATATTGTAATAACTATGTATGGTGTCAGATGAGTACTAGACCTAACTCAAGAAAATTTTAATACTCCTAAAATATTTCCTCAGGCCATATGGAAACTGTCTAGATTATTCGGTAATGGAAAAAAGGTCAAGGATTACACACATAGTTGATAAGCATATGAGACTTGTTGAAGATATATTTCTTCATAAATGAGATTTCAATAATGGAAAAATATGTCCTACTCAATTATTAAAACCATTATTCAAGCCTAAATGATACTTTCAGAATACCTATTATTACACCTAACCCTTCTCTTCTGGTGTGCTGTCACCAGAACATTGAATGTACAGTCCTTTAGATTAGTTTGGTGAAGATAAAAGAAAATGGTGACTTCATCTCTCCAATTTAACCCCTGAAAAGAAAGAAGATATAACCCATTACAAACATATTACAAACATAATACATTGAACTTAGCAAAATCATGTCTATCAGGATTGATGTGGGGGGTTAGACAACATTTTTTGAGGTGGTTCTTTTTATGCTTTGCATTGCATTGTGTAGATGGAATTCAATAATATTGCAAAGCAGACAAAATACAGGCATAAATTATTATTTTTAAATGTGTTTTTATTGATTTCAGAGAGAGGAAGGAAGAGGGAGAGAAAGATAGAAGCATCAATGATGAGAATCACTGATTGGCTGCGTACTGCACACCCCACACTGGGATTGAGATCGCAACCCGGGCATGTGCCCTGACCAGGAATCAAACCCATAACCTTCTGGTTCATAGGTCAATGCTCAACCACTGAGCCACACCGGCCTGGCAAGGCATAAATTGTTGAAATGTACATACCACTCCAAAATTTTTAGTGAAAGCAAGAATAAGAGCAAAACATAATAATAATTAATTCATTACTTACCTGTTATAAATTAAAAGGGAGATTTTCCATTATCAATTTCAATTTAGCATTTTAGCAAGTGGAAGAGATTTTGTTCATGTATTCTAGCTTTTATGATATGTAACTGCAATAGATTCTGAACTAAAGTATTTTAGAAAGTTTTAGGGATAGGGAATACATTAGTGTGCATTGTTAATTCAAGGAATAGGCTATAAATGTGATTTTGGTCCCAATGCTTCCTCTATCAAGAGCCACATACAGTCCTCATGCAAACACTCTTCTAAAATGTTATGATTATGAAGAAATCTATAGGTCTATGGTTGTTACTCTATATATGATATATTAGACTTAGATGATTAGACTAAAAAGGAGACAATAAATGGAAGTCAGAGGTGGTGTAGGATTCTGAGATTACCAGCAGTTAGAAGTGAGATGTGAACTTGAAGGTATCACCTACAATGGCGGCATGTGGCCAGTGTGGTGGAGGGGATCAATTGGTGCACAAGAAGTGCAGGGATTTGACATGAGGTGTTACCACATAATAGTGATTCTTATTCTTCTAAGTGAGATTGTCTTCAAGGTTTAACTGTGTGTATGTGTTATGTCGGCAGTGATAACTGATGACTTGCATGTGCGTGGTTTGGGAGAGAAGATATAAGCAGGAAAGTTATAATAGATGTTATATTCTCATTTTGTCACAGTTTATGTTTTCTGTTGATCTTGATTTTATTCATCTGTTTGTCCCATTTCACAAAAGCTGATCAAGCACCTCCTATGTACCAGGCACTGTCATAGGTGCTAGGAAGTTGTGAACAAAGTCTCCTGGACCTTACATTCTAATGAGGAGACGGGCAATAAATAAGGTTCGTAAGCGACATATATACAATGTTAGAGAGTGATAAATGTTAAGAAGAAAAAACAAAGTGGGGGAGGGGATTTTGAAGTGTGTGTATATTGGGGAGGAGTGTTGCTATTGATAGGAGGGAGAGCCTGTCTCCTTAAGAAGGAGGAGAGCTTGTCATACAGTTTCTGAGGGGAGAGCATTCTAGGAATAGGAAGAGCAAGTGCAGGAATATGCCGGACATGTGCGAGGAAGAGCAAGAAGGCCAGTGCTCCCACTTCAGAGAGAATGGCCGGCGGGGAAGATGAGGTCAGAGTGAAGATAGCAAGTGAAATGGTCAAGGCATCTTCAGAACTTTGCAAGAACAGCGCAGTCAGGGGGGAGGAAGGACTATAATATGATTTGTCATAATCTTCCTGGTTACTATGTTGAAAAGATTTGAACGTGAACAGTTAGTTGGCCATTTCAATAATTCAGAGAACAAATTCCTGTTGTTTGGACCAGGATGGTGGCTGTGAAAGTGACAGTAAATGATTACCTTATGAATTTCTTTTGAAGGTGCTGTGTTCATGGACCAGAGGGGATGTGAGAGAAAGAGCAGAATCACAGATAGCACCAAGGTCCTCAATCTGTCAAAACAAAAACAATAAAAAGTGTATTCTATTGACCCAACAATCAGTTTTGTCCCATTTGCCTAATTTCATATACATACACTTAACCCATTCTATCTTTAATTGAAATTGTCTGAGAGAGAATTCTCTGTGTTTGAACATTTTTGCATTTGTTTACATGGTATCACTATAAATTAAGGCGATTCATTTTTGTATGTGTGTCTTACAAGAATCAGTCTTAATATTTAATAAGCACATCACGTACAATACCCAAAGCCAGTTTTAATATCTGTCATAAAATTCCTTGGACCATGGTGCTCTAGTAATAAAATTGTCCTGAATCTTGCAATTGCATTTGCTCAACACCTGGATCACTCTTCAGTAAATGAATCCAGATGACTCTAAATGAATTAATAAATAAAGCAAGCCTTCCTTTCACCCATAAGTTTTCTAGTGATTACATTAATAGCTATAAATGGAAATAAAGTACTTGTAACAATACAGTTTTATATTTTGATTAAATTATTCAAAGCAGTCATGTGGCATTACAAATCTTAAAATATAGGGTAATATGAATAGATGTGCCCTAGCATGAATTTAAAAATTAACATTAAAATCATTTGAATACAGGGTGTATCACTTCTTTTAAATGGAAAGGTAAAAGTTATCTCAAACACTGTTAGACACAGCTGGTATTTGCTCCCTTTTGCTCCCATTTGTGGATTAAGGATTCATCTCTGGGAGACTGATGATGGTGGAATTGGAGCAGTGCCTATTTCTTTCCATGGGATGCTTTTATAATGATACTTAGAGGAGCAAGAGATACACCCATTTTTTTTTTAGGTTTGATATTTTATTTTGCCTATTTTGGGCTTTATAGGGTATTCTCCAAATTTGGCTCTAAACACTGAAAAGTCATTTAGGCAGAACTGTAACTATCAAATGTCCAAGTCAAGTGACCCTTGTATGAGGTTCAGCAGTGAACTGCTTGTAAAATACTAGGAGCCCAGCGCAGCGCAACCCACCTTAGAGTCCCCGATCTGGCCCTGCCTCCCTCTCCAGCCCTTGAAGCAGCCGCAGCCGCTGCTGATCAGGCCCTCCCCCAGCACAGGAGCGCAGAGCCCCTGCCGCCCCGCCCCCGACACTGCATGTGCAACCTCGTCCTGTCGGGTCGACCCGTTACAGCGTCCTGGTTAATTAACATATTTCCCGTGTGTGTGTGTGTGTGTGTGTGTGTGTGTGTGTGTGTGTGTGTGTGTGTGTGTGTGTGTAGATGTGCCCCAAAATGTGAGATACCAGTTACTGAATTCAAAATGCAAGGTGCTCACAGAGGCCAATGCCTTGAGATGGCAGAAACCTCAGGCGAGGTGAACAAACACCAGGGCTTTCAGAGAAATAATACGCACTTCCATTTACTTCTTTAAAATTTTATAAACAGGTAGAATTGGAAAATGAAAGAAAGTTACATGTGGAAAAACAATATTGACATTTAAAACTACCAATTAAGAGTGTAATGTAGCTTCTCTAGTGACCTTGGGTAAGTCTGGGGGACCTTGGTTAAGTTTCTGAATCTGTATTTTACCTTTTTACACAGTATATTAAATGAGGAGAGTAATTGTTGCTACCTGAACAGATTGTTATGAGGAGTAAATGAACAGTTTAATGTAAAACTCTTAGGACAGTTCCCAGTATATTGTAAACTCTCCATAATTGTTGGCTATTGTTATTGTATAAGTATATAATGGAACTCTCGAGTTCACATATAAATTGCATATTAAGAAGAGGCTGCATTAAAGTGAAGAAAGAAAATAATTTCAGAGGAATCCTTACCCTGGCTATTCTTGGTGCACTGTTACATATTCATCAATGGGTGACTAATATTGTTGCCAGAAACCAGGTGGAGAGGATTTCTGAACTGCATGTGAGATTTTCAAAGTGTATGAATCATAACATCTTGTATCAATATTAATAACATATTAGAAGGTTAAGAAGGTGGCGAGTATTGCAATCATCTTTAGTTCTAAAATATGAGGTAAATGTGATAACAGTCAGATGATACCAAGATGAGCATTTATGATCACCATGGAAATTGGACCACATTGTCTCTGCTTTCCCAGTCCTACCATTCTTCCAACTGAATTCATTCAGCATCCCACGAAAGCGGATCACCTTCCTTTGCTATTATACTTTACTAGCTACCATTATCACAAATGTATATATAATCTGAAGACCCGGAGTTCACATTGGAAAAAAGCAGAATTTTCACGGGGGCAGAGAATGAATGGCATGTGACATATTGCTGTTGGTAGTTTGAATTTGAGAGTAAAGATAGAGAACCTAGGGTGAATGAATATGCTACACTCAGGCATTGAAAAGGTTTTGTGGAAAAGATTCCATAGCATGCCAGCAATAGAATGTGGACTCAGTGGATCAAATGTGGCCTGTGAGGATTTAGTCAGCAAATATTTATTCATTATATAGGACTACATTTTGGAGTGATGGGTTGAAGAATTTGAGGACTAATTACAAACAGAAAAGGGTCATTAAAATAGACTTCCTTCCTTCAGGTTATCTGAATCAGGTGCTTTTTAAAAGTTTCTTTGCCTAAAATGGTAACTTTCCGTGAGATCTGGTTTATTTTCTCCTTATTGACCTTTATAAGTAATTATTTCTTTTTTAAAATTATTTTTAATGCTAATGATAGAATTTCTTTGTTTAGATATACAATTTTATATATTTATCTACTCACAGTGCTGTCACCTGACCACAGAGATTTATGGGTGAATCTATAGATCTATAGCCATCCTTAGGAAAATTACACAAAACACCCTCCTATTCGAGTAGATCAGTGTTGTCCTGTGGGTATGCAAATGCACCATTTGATATCCTTATCCTCACATTCTGAATCTTTTGTTAAAAGCAGGAATTATTAAATCATATGAAATTCTATTATTCTGTATATTTGTAGTATTTCCGTTGATATCCTATCTAATAAAAGAGTAATATGCAAATTGACCATCACTCCAAGACACAAGATGGTTGCCCCCATGTAGACACAAGATGGCTGCCACAAGATGTCCTGCAGGGGAGGGCAGTTGTGGGCAGTTAGGGGTGACCAGGCCGGCTGATGAGGGCAGTTGGGGAAGACCAGGCCGGCAAGGGAAGGCAGTTGGGGGGGACCAGGCCAGCAGAGGCAGGCCATTGGGGGGGAGGCCAGGCCAGCAGGGGAGGGCACTTGGGGGGGACCAGGCCTGCAGGGGAGGGCAGTTGGGGGGGAGGCCAGGCCTGCAGGGAAGGGCAGTTAGGGGTGACCAGGCCAGCAGGGTAGGGCAGTTAGGGATGACCGGGCCAGCAGGGAAGGGCAGTTACGGGCAATCAGGCCAGCCAGGGAACAGTTAGGCGTCAATCAGGCTGGCAGGGGGGTGGTTAGGGGTGATCAGGCTTGCAGGCAGCAGCAGTTAGGGGCAATCAGGCAGAGGCAGGCGAGCAGTTGGGAGCCAGCAGTCCTGGATTGTGAGAGGGCAGTCGGACATCCCTCGAGGGGTCCCAGTTTGAGAGGGTGCAGGCTGGGCTGAGGGACACCACCACCACCCCTCTTCCCCCCGTGCACGAATTTCATGCACCAGGCCTCTAGTTTTAAAATAATTGCATAGACAAAATCCAAATTCAATGACTGCTCTGTAACATAAACAAATAGGCCTACAATGGGATGTGTCACTATTGCCAGAAATATTTCAACAAATGGCAGTGTTCAATCTTTGTCTCTAAGGTGAAAGAACAGAATCTAGAGCCCTTTAATTGAGGACTTCTACTTAAGACTGTAATTCCAACTTATAAACTTCATGTTTCTGAAAAATATATTACTTAAAATTGTCTCCTCCAGTGGTCAAGTGGGGAATAGGAGTTTAGTGGATATTGAGTTTTAGTTAAAGACGTAAAAGTTCTAGACATGAATGGTAGTAATGGTTACATAACAATGTGAATGTACTTAATGCCACTGAACTGGACATTTTAAAATAGTTAAAATGGTAGCTTTTATGTATATTCTACCACAAGAAAAAAAAGGTTTGTCTCTTCCAAACTAAAGGGCTTTCTAGCATATTTATAATGCTATTTCATAGTAACATAGAGATGACCCCTTGGCTTTATTCTTATCTTAGTGACCTTGCAGTTGAGTGCAGTGTTTGTTAGCTCCACTGAAAACTTTAGAGTTGACTTTTTATTGACTTTAGTCAAAAAAAGAGAAGATTATTCAGTAAAGATCGTAAACATTAAACTTCTGGTATTTGGAAGTTGTACTAGATTGAATTTCAGGTGTTATGTGCAGAATAAAGTGATTTTATTATGATCACTCTTCTTTTCAATTCCCTATATTTCCACTTTAATGGCATAATAATAGTATGACTGGGATTTACCAGCCAGAGTTATAAATATGTAACATTCATTTCTAGGTAATATATTACACTGTTCTTTTACGAGGAAGTAGTTGCCCTTGATGTAAAAATGGATATTTGATTTGAATAAATGATTCTGGAATTTATGTGACACTCTAAGTTATCCTGTCCTCTCAGGTGCTGAAATGCTTTTGTGAGGTGTCAGAGTGGATAAATAATAATTGCCTTCAAGAATCTTCAATGTATATGATGGCTATTTAAACACCAATTTAAAAGCTTTGTGACATAAATACTTTAATTTTTACCATGTTTATTGCTTTAGCCATGTTTTATTGGAAGATAGCCCCTCACCTGAACAAACTATGTTTCCTTCTTAAAATACTGGCCAAAAACTCTCTTCATATACATCAATGGTTAACTGGTTAGCAAATTCTTTTTAATGATTCCATTTCTAAGCTCTGTAAGAAATGGAATCACACATTTCCAAATATTGTTTCAATATACTGGAAAGGGAAAAGAGCACATATATTCTCATGATTAGAATCATCTTAAAACCACAGCATTGGTAGGCATCTTACATTCTAATCTCCAGTTGGACTATAGAGAAGCCAAAAGGGTTAGCTTACAGTCATGATTAGATGGATAGAGGTAGTGAGGTGGGTGTGAATTTTAGCTCACAAAATCAGTTGTGGGGGAAAAAACACACATATGTTTATTTTCATAAACAAAATTAAATCTGACTCCAAGGCGATGGGACATTTCATCTCCCTTCATTGCGGGCTCCCCCATCCGAAGGGTCATTTGGAAAGTACCAAATTCTTATACTGACTGGGACAGTGAGAGATGGCAATGCTGCTTTGGTTTTTGATTCTCACTGGTCCTTGCTGTGACCCTCCTGTCAGTACTTATGCTGAGCTTGGACATTGTTCTTTGACTTCTGCTATCCACATTTCCTTCCTCACACTGCTGGATTAGAACCTGTAGATGGTCCCAGCACTGAAGATATTATTCAAAATAAAAATCATATTAAACTTTCAAAGCCTATTATTAATGTACTAGAGGCCCGGTGCATGAAATTCATGCACTGGTGGGGGCAGGGTTCCTCAGCCCTGCCTGCACCCTCTTGCAGTCTGAGACCCCTCACTCCTTATTGCCCACCTGCTCGCTGCTCCTGACCGCTGGGCTCACTGCTCCTTAGCGCTACCATGGAGGCGGGAGAGGCTACTGCCACTGCCGCATCACTCGCCAGCAGGGACAGCTCCTGCATTGAGTATCTGCCCCCTGGTGGTCAGTGCGCATCATAACGACTGGTCGTTCTGGTTGTTCCGCCGTAATGGTCGCTTAGGCTTTTATTGTATAGATAAATGTATGCTGAGATGAAAAGCTCATTGCAGCTGGACATAGTAGAAGGTGGTGGTCCTGAGTCGGCCATGGTGTTACCTTGTCTGGTTTCATAAGAGTGTGGTCTGTGGGGTCATTCTGCTTTTTTGGGCTGGGAACTGAAACACAACTGAGGCTTGGATATTATCTCTAGTTTGATTGAAACTCTGTCTCTAGAGTCAATAGACCCAAGTCTTTGTTCCTAAGATTATTTGATGCTGACCAGAGCCTCATTGTCCTGAGGGCTTAATAATTAAGGGAGTGAACGTGCAAAGGAGAGAAAGATGGATGAGTCAGGGTGTCAATGAGGTCAGTTTAAATCAAAAGGAAAGAAAAGAGAAAAGGTAACATTAAAGAAATTAAGTTTCTGTGCAGTTACAATAGTACCCTTTAAAGCACAATTTTTTAAAAATTTGAAGTCAAATCTGTCTATTTTTTTTTCCTTGCTTGTGCTTTTGGTTTCATATAGAAGAATACTTCACCAAATCCTAGATCATGAAGATTTAACCCTATGTTTTCATTTAATAGTTTTTTCATTTTGGCTCTTACATTTAGGTTTTGATCCATTTTGCATTAATTTTTGCATATTATGTCAGCCAGCATAACTATGAATCGTACCTCCTTTCACTCTCAAAAATATCCCTGGTTGAATGATAAATTATATGGTCATCCTAGTTAGGGTGCAGTCCATGAAAGAGAGTAAAGCCCCCTGACCTATGAGAATATGAGTTGTGACTTTAGTAGCATCCTTTTCTAACACAGTTAACCTACCCAGGTTAACCACATATCAAAACAAAAGTCATATGGCCCTAAGAAAATATGGAGAAAATAATTTTTAAAAAAGATAGAATGAGTCAAAGGGTATTTTCTTAAAGAATTTAAATACATATTCTACAAGCAAATTTCATAACTTGCTGGAGTTAGTGATTAATATTTGCACAGTAATGTAAATCCAGGTTAAACTAAAAGTGTTAATACAGTTAAACTGAGAGTTATTCCAAATTCTCTATAGTCTGGCATTAAACTTGTCATCTCTCTTCACCTATTCTAAATATACCAACTTAAATATTCTAACTATATAACTCTTTTTAAGTGAAGTACAGCAGTGAACTTTAGACCTAATAAAAGATCGAAGTGGCTATGAGTTGGTTATCAGATCAACTTAATTATGAATTGACAATGATGCATGAAAACTGTACAGAATTTAAGAATAATTATGAATTTGAGTCATTAAGAAATATTTTCTCATTTATCTCTCTTAACAATAATTAGATATTTCATTGAGTTTTCATCCTTGAATGTAGTACTAAAATAGGTAAACTTCTATATTTGAATGTAAATGAGTTCACTGATTATCAGGTTAATATTTTTAGCCATCGCTCTCATAAGAAAAAAGGTAAATTTTTTTGACTCTGCAAACTTGTGTTACTTGAGGATTCAGTATGTAGAATTCTTTTTCTGCCTTTTGGTATCTTATTACCCCAAGATTAATATTACAGTCAGACAAAAACCTGGTTACTTCACATTTGTTTGGTTTTGTCCTTAGGGTCTGAAGAAGATATAACCACCTAACGTCTGTTTACGAAGACAGGCGGTTATTGCTTTCTTGGTTCTGTCAATCTTTTTGTACCAGTGATTATTTCATGAAAAGTATATTGAATGCTGTTACATGTTTATCAGTTTCAGGAACAGCTCTGTGGAGCAGAATACAAATGTGAACAACTTAGCCAATGGAACTCTGGGTTATTTTCATTAGTTATCAAGCTCCGAGAACTTTGAGATTGTAAAATGCTTCTAAATTATTCATTAAGCATTTCTGCATAGGAAATAATTCATTATTGCATTATTCTCTCCATTTTTAAGATGTGTCCATTTATTTGGCCATATGAGACAGCCAGTAAAGGATGAAAGACCATAATTCATATTTCCCTATTGCTCATATACTTAGGGAACAGTCTTACAGATGTTGAGACATGGAGAGCGGCTTCTCCCCGCTCCTCACTGCAGTCATTCAGTGTCCCAGCTGATGTTAAAGAGTGACTCACAAAAGCAGAGTGCAGGGTGGGTGGGATGAGCATCACATCTCCGCTCTATGGGAGTTTGTGTCATCCTGTGGGTGTACCTTGGCATAAATAGGTTAGGGACCATTGCTCTTGGGATATTCTAATGAATAGAACAAATTGTGCACTTCCTGTCTCTTGGAAAAATTGTACCTGACAAGAGGTGTTTTAAATAAATACTTCCCAAACTTGAAAAAGCACATTTTGGTTCAATATTACTGAACAGAGGGTATGTGAGGGCTGCTGCTGGTGCAGGGACCACCCTGAGTTACTTGGGCCTATGTGGTCTAAGCTTGCAATGGGTCCCTCAGGGTACTGAGTTGGAAGGTAAAAGAACAAGCC
This sequence comes from Eptesicus fuscus, assembly GCF_027574615.1. NCBI lineage: Eukaryota > Metazoa > Chordata > Mammalia > Chiroptera > Vespertilionidae > Eptesicus > Eptesicus fuscus. The sequence goes on along the minus strand of NC_072483.1, from coordinate 54,755,491 downwards.
TGCATGACAAGAGGCAAGTGGTTACTCCTGTGAACAGAGGGACAAGGAGGAAACTCTAGTGAGCACCGAGGGGAAAGACTAAAGATGGAAGATTGAATTTTTGAGTCATGTTAGGGTTTTAAATTCTGTGTTACTAATTTTTCTTTTAGAATTTTCAAGAGCAATTCTTAAGGCTTTGATTAATAATAACTGAAGAACTTAAAGTGTGTTGTATAGCACAAATTGATGTGGTTTGGAATATATTTCTGAAAAATTAAACACTTCAGATCTCATTTTCCACCAAAGGGGACAATGACAGAGGTGCCGATTGCTGGAACATGGCCATAGGTGCCCTGCCAGCAAGGTAGGTTTTAGTGAAGTTAATCGGAGTAATCTTCACCTGGCTGTAAATCAGTGCTGAAGGAACTGACTGGGTTCACCCAGATTTAAGCACCTGCTATGAAGGCACATCTTGTTAGTGCTCTTTAAAAATATATATATATAAAATAATGAAAGCGTAATATGCTAATTAGACCAGACAGCTGAATGACCTTCCGGACATCCTTCTGGACGATCTTCCAGAGAAGCCGGGGCTGTGAGGGCTGAGGCAAGCCGCCACGGCTGCAAGGGCCAAGCCCCTTGCATGAACTTAGTGCATCGGGTCTCTAGTATACATATATATATATATATATATTAATCTTTATTGTCGAAATTATTACAGATGTTCCTCTTTTTCCCCCATCGTCCCCCTCCACCCAGTTCCCCACCCCTCAGGCCTTCACCACCCTATTGTCTATATCCATAGGTAATGCATATATGCATATAAGATCTTTGTCTAATCTCTTCCCGCCACCCCCTTCCTCTGAGAGTTGTCATTCTGTTCCATTTCTATGCCTCTGATTCTATTTTATTCACCAGTTTATTCTGTTCATTACATTTCTTATTCATTTATTTTGATTTTTAGATTCACTTGTGGATAAATATGTATTTGTTGCCATTTTGTTGTTCATATTTTCTATCTTTTTCTTCTTCTTCCTCTTCTTAAAGAATACCCTTCAACATTTCATGTAATCCTGGTTTGGTGGTGATGAACTCCTTTAGCTTTTTCTTGTCCGTGATGCTCTTTATCTGACCTTCAATTCTAAATGATAGCTTTGCTGGGTAGGGTAATCTTGGTTGTAGGTCCTTGCTGTTCATCACTGAATATTTCTTGCCACTTCCTTATGGCCTGCATAGTTTCTGTTGAGAAATTAGCTGACAGTCATATGGGCATTTCCTTGTAGGTAACTAGCTGCTTTTCTCTTGCTGCTTTTAAGACTCTCTTTGTCTTTAGCCTTTGGCATTTTAATTATGATGTGTCTTTGTGTGGTTCTCTTTGGCTTCCTCTTGTTTGGAACTCTCTGTACTTCCTGGACTTGAAATCTATATCTTTTACCAGGTAGGAGACGTTTTCTGTCATTATTTCTTCAAATAGGTTTTCAATATCTTGCTGTCCTCTTCTTCTGGCACCCCCATAATGCAAATGTTGGTACACTTGAAGTTGTCCCAGAGGCTCCTTACACTATCTTCATATTTTTGGATTCTTTTTTCTTTTTGCTCTTCTGGTTGAGTGTTTTTTGCTTCCTCATATTTCAAATCATTGATTTGATTCCCAGAATCCTCTACTCTACTGTTGAATCTCTGTATATTATTATTTATTTCAGTCAGTGAATGCTTAACTTCTGACTGGCCCTTTGCAGTTTTTTGAAAGTTTCTAGAAGATTCTTGAGTAATTTTATAAACGTGGTTTTGAACTCTATATCCAGTAGTTTGCTTTCTTCCATTTCTTTCATTTGTGACATGATTGTTTGTCTCTGCATTTTGGCTGCTTCCCTGTGTTTATTTCTATGTATTGGGTAGAGCTGCTATATCTCCTTGAGTTGGTAGAGTGGCCTTGTGTAGTAGGTACCCTATAGGGCCCAGTGGCTCTGCCTCCCCAGTAACCTGAGCTGGGAGCTCTAGGTGCACCCCTTTGTGGCTGTGAGCACAGTCTGTTGTAGTTGAGACTTGATTGCTGTTGGTGTCAGTGGGAAGAATTGACCTCCAGGCCAAATGGCTGTGAGGACCAGCTGCAACTATAATGGGAGAGCTGCTATGCAGGAGACACCCCTATGGAGCAAGACTTGCTTCAGTGGGGCTTTGGTGCTCACTGAGTCTGCCCCTTGAGTGTGTTGCTTATCGATGTGTAGAGTTGTAATCTGGTATCGTCTGACACTGACCACTGGGTACACTGACTCTTGGATCTCCAGGGAGGTGCAAAGTCAGCTACTGCCTGGGGCCACCCAGCAGGAGCTACAGAGAGATCTGCAGATTCCTTCCCTTTGTAATGGGCTTGGAAGTGCCCAGATGAGGCTCAGCTGTGAAGCAAGGCAGGCTGGTGCTGGTGCTTGGTCTTGGGCCTTTTATTGATAGGTTTGGGAATTCCTGACCAAGCTGCAGCTTGTTTGAGAGATTTTAACCTGAGCAAGGACAGACCATTCATATGCAAAAGCTGCTGCGCACAGCTTGGGTTGGGTTGTAAATTGGAGGTGGGGTCTTAGGGAATCACCTAGGCAGAGCAAACAGAAATGGCTGCCAGTCAGCCCTGTGACCTGGGAGGTCCCTGTATAGGAACAATGACCACTGCAAGCACCTATATCTGGTAGAAAGCCTCTCCTGGGTTCCTGCTCCATTGCCAGACAATCCAGTTCCTCCTCGTATGTGTCTGTGTTCCCCAAAGACTTGCCCTGGTGCTGGAGCTCAGAGGAAGCAGGACATTGTAAGTTCAGTTCATGGTGCCGGCCTTTTAAAAAGAACAGCTGGGTCTCCAGCAGCTTCTGTGTCACTGAGCCCCAATCCACTCTGGTTTTTACAGCCCGTAGTTCTTACTGCCCTTACAGACTTCTTTTCCTAGCTCTGGGACCCTGGGCTGGGGATCTGATGTGGGGCTGGGACCCCTTGCTCCTCCTGGCAGCCTCCACAGAGACAACCTCCCTCCAGATTAAAAAAGCCACACATGTGGGTGCGGGACCAGCCTGTTCTGTGCCTCCACACCTCCTACCAGTCTCAGTGTGCTTTCTTCTTTACTTCTCTAATTGTAGGACTTCCATTCAGCCAGCATTCCAGCAGTTCTGGATGATGGTTGTTCTGTATTTTAGTTGTAATTTTGATGTGGTTGTGGGAGGAAGTAAGTACAGGTGTTTACCTACACCGCCATCTTCAAATCCTTCAATATATATATATATATATATATATATATATATATATATGTATATATATATATATATATATACATATATATATATATATATATATATATATATATATATATATATATATCTCAGAGAAGAAGGGAGATGGAGAGAGAGCTAGAAACATCAATAATAAGAGAGAACCATTGATGGGCTGCCTTCTGCACACCCCCTACTTGGGGATCAAGCCCTCAATCTGGGCATGCGCCCTGATGGGGAATCCAACAGTGACTTCCTGGTTCATAGGTTGATGTTTAATGCTGAACCACACCAGCCGGGCTTGTTAGGGTTCTTAAACTGAGACTTGTGGTAGAAAGGGATTTGATGGTACAACAATAACAAGTACAACTGTCATTTATTAAGAATTTATTGTGAGCAAGCATGCATCAGTGGGGTTCCATTTAATCTCATAAGAATCCCATGAAAAATTCAGATTCCAGGGTCCCAGTGGAGGGCTGTGGAAATGGAAACTAGTGCAGGCAATGAGGGGAGGCAGTTCTTGATAGAGCTATGAGGGGGATCCGCAACATGAGCAGAACTGGTTGTAACATAGTGGATGAAGGGAGTCATAGTGCCAAAAGGAAAGAGAAGAAAATGTGAAGAGGTGGCCTGTACTCCCTTTCTGATTATTAGAAGGCTGCTGGATACTGTGCCCTATTGGCCTTTGATGCCAACTAAAGGAGAACTTATGTGATGATATTGTGTATAGTTCATCCTGATGATCTACATTTGGTTCAGAATCTACCAGACCTTATTCTTGCTGAATATAATTTGCTATTCAAAAACATGTAATGGTTAACATCAGAGGATGGATTAAATTTTAGCTATATAGTCAAAGACTAGAACTTCAAAGTGATTTATTTATAGGTACTAAAAAATTGTCCTGTCCATACAGTCAGGATGATTGCATTTACTAAACTTGAATTATATAGTCCATGAATGGGCATCGACTCCCGTTTTTCCTTTTGCAAAATTATATAACTATTGCACTTTTAATTAGGAGGGCAGTGATGCTGATACCAAGAAATTCAATGCAATGAACTTTTTATTATTAGAGATAAAAATTAATCCTCAATTCCTTTGGCCTTTTAATTGTTAACTGTGGAATCAGTCAAATGTGGAGGCTGAAGAAGCACCAAGGAATAATGTAATTGCAACTCTTCAAACAATTGTATCTGTCTGGAGAATGAAGATTGATGATCTGGAAAATAGATCTCATTGTTTCAGTAGTAGAATTATGGGCTTTGCCAGTGGCTATTAAGAGAGCTTCTCTGGGAAACTTTTACCAAAAGGAAAAAAAAAAAAAAGATACTTGTTGGATGAAGAAAATTTAATTCAGCCACTTTTCATTAGGTAAGGCCAGAAACTCTAATTCCCAAGTTCATAGTTGATGAGAGGCCCCAGAGCAGTAATTATCCATTTTTCAAGTTTCATGATAGAAAGCTCTTCAATTAGATATAGACAAGGGGGAAATTATGGTAAAAGGAAGGGTGTTTTGTCCTTTCTAAAGAGCACTAGGAAAATAGAGACTCTATAAAATTGTTAAGAGATAATTATATTAAATGAATTAAGCAGTTTGAATTATCTTAAAAGATGTTAAATTACTTTCATTATTGCTATTTCACTTAAAATGCTTAAAATTTTAATTCAGAAAATAAACTTCTGTTCAGTATTCACTTAAGTTTCCTCAGTTCTCAGGAGGGTTAGGTTGCCTTGGGCATCCTTGGACATCCCTTGGGAAAATAGGTTATTCTGTGGATGAACTCGGTGGTGTTTTTGTTCCAGGTGCCAATGAATGTTTAAAATGTGATTCAGTATATTTGTCATGCTGTCAGGAAGATTGATTAGTGTTTCACTTGTTGATTCTAATGTTATTTGACAAGCATCGTTTTCCATGACCATTATTTTTTCTACCTTCCTCATTCATGTATGAAGTAGATGCAGGTATAAATGATTGACTTGGTAGGAGGCTGTGGGCAATTATGGATTAAAATAAGTAAGAGGAAATGCCTCTCTCTTTGTTCCACCACATAATGGTAGCACATGAATATTTTATTTCACCATTTTAAAGTGAAGGAAGCTTAGAAGGTGAATTGAGTGACTTCAGTCTCTCATTTCATTTATGATGTAGTGTTTGTTGTTATTTGCTGCTAAGCAGAGAGTGAATGTGTAACTGTTTACAAAGGTAAATGGAAGCAGCTATACAACCATGGTCCACCAGGAAGCTGAATTCTGATTATGTGCCTGTCTAGGAATTATTTCTAATCTAAGCACAAAGGGAATATACTAGTAGAACACACATTTAGAATGATTCAAAATAGTCACTGGCATTTTGCCTTATTTTGATCTGCTTATGGAGGCTTCTGTTACCAGACTGTGAGTATAAATGTGAGGTTTTAGAAACCTTGGACTTGAAATCGGGATTTATATACGATGAGGAGGATGGTGATGAGATTGTAAGGTCCATGTTCTACAAATTCGCAAAACTATTTTTTTAAATGTGTAACATTTCTTATTTTAAAGTTAAAAATAAGAGAATGTCACATGAGAATGGTACTAAAAGATGATGAGGTTGGGGAATCAGAGAAAATGGAAAACAAATAATTTAGACCTTTAACAGGGTTTACTTAGGCTGGTCAAGGTAAAGTAGCCATAATTTTTAAAAAAGAAAAGAACATGAATGTTCTCTAGTGGTAAAATATTACATGGGCTTTTTCCTTTGTAAACTGTTTAAAAAAATAGAGATGAAAAGATAAATTAACTGCCTAGCCCCTCCCATCTTATTTATGTGTGACTATGGGGGGTAATTTTTTTTTTTAATTACAAGAATGGGATGTTTTTTTACATACTATTTAGAAGGTACTTTTTGTCCCATTTAATTATTTCTCATTATTTGTTTGCATTATAAATCATTAGAAACCATTCAAAAAGAGAGAATAAGAAAAGAAAGCTGAGATTCTGCAACCTGAGCTGTTTTTCTACCATCCATTTGCTCTCCACCCCTTTAGGGATGAATTTCCTTCCTGATCAGGGGCCTTTAGCCTACATTACCTGAGCTGTGATCTCAGCTATGAACTTCAGAGAAACAATGTGTTGATTCAACCTCATGGGGCAGGGGAGTTAATAATCATAATAGGATTGGGGACCATTACTAATGGAGGTGTATATTTTTTCTTGGGTCGAGGAAGAATGAAAACTCAGTGAAATTATCACAAACCCAAGGGGTACTAAGAAGGAGATTATTCAGGCCTGTGCCATAATCAATCTAAATTCTAGTAAATAGGTTTGTTCAGAGACAGAGGTGTAAACCACAGTGAAAAGGCAAAAAGGCTTCAGAATGTGGTGGATGAACAAGGAAGCTATTGCTAGAATTTGGAATCAGAACATAGGGGATCAGAAATAAGTGATTCAAGAGATCAGTTTTAACTATAAAAGGATGTTACCTTATAGTTATAAGAATAATGGGAAATATAAAAAATACACAGATCCTTGCCGAAACCGGTTTGGCTCAGTGGATAGAGCGTCGGCCTGCGGACTGAGGGGTCCCAGGTTCGATTCCGGTCAAGGGCATGTACATTGGCTGCGGGCACATCCCCGGTCGGGGGTGTGCAGGAGGCAGCTGGTCGATGATTCTCTCTCATCGATGTTTCTGGCTCTCTGTCCCTCTCCCTTCCTCTCTGTAAGAAAATCAATAAAATATGTTTAATAAAAAAAATTAAAAAAAAAATACACAGATCCAATAAATCATGTTATCCTGGCACATGGAAACAGAGGGGGGAAATCATCAAATAAGGCAGGGTGGAAATTCAAAAATTGTGTTCTAAACCTGACTGAAGGGTGTAGGGTCACAAAAGAGGGAACGGGTAGGAAAGTGCACACTATAATAAGTAGAGCCAGATCTTGCTGATGCAGGGAAAATGTGTCAGAAAGAAATATTCCTGCTGACACTGAAGTATTAAAAGTTACAGGAACCTTAGCAAAATGTATTCCTTTGTCTGACCTGTCACCTGCGCATATGTGTCCTTCAATTGCATACCAGGTGAGAGGTGACTGGTTAAGGATAGGATTTGAATATTATTGGTTTGCTTGGCCAAATACCATCTCACAACAATTCTTCATTTGCGGTGTTATTTTTAATGGCCCCAAAGTGTCCAATTTTTTAATATGCCTTGGATAATTTAATATTTTTTATTATTTGACATTTATTTACAGTTAAGTTTTTTACTATTATAAATTACTAGAGGCCTGGTGCACAACATTCGTGCACTTAGCAGGGGTGGCGGGGGTCCCTCAGCCCAGCCTGTGCCCTTTCACAGTCCAGGAGCCCTTGGGGGTTGTCTGACTGACGGCTTAGGCCTGCTCCCCATCAGTTGGACATCCTTAGCGCTGCCGCCGTCGCCGCTGCACTTGCCAGCCATCAGTCCGGCTTCTGGCTGAGCAGCACTCCCTATGGGAGTGCACTGACCACCAGGGGGCAGCTCCTGCATTGAGCGTCTGCCCTCTGGTGGTCATTGCACATCATAGCGACTGGTTGTTCTGTTGTTGGATCGATTTGCATATTACCCTTTTATTATATAGGATGCTACAGCAAATATCCTTGCAAGTAAATCTTTATATGTTGTTTCCTTTGAGTAATTACTTTTAATTGAGTTACAGAGTCTTAGGAAATGCCCATTTTAGGCACCAAATTTTTTTCATAAAATTTGTACCCATGTACACTGCCATCAACAATGGAACAGCAAGTGTTTCCCACATTCAAGGGTGAATCATCATCAGGTTCACAAATATCTGAATTATGTTTTTCCCCAATATTGTAGATTGTGTCAATTAACCTTTTGCACTTGGATATCGAGTGTGACTCGAGACGGTTAGCATCGGTAGCAGATCGTATGTCGAATTGTATTGAATGTATCAATAATTTGAAATATAAAAAAATCCAAATAAATAAGTTTGTATGAAAAGAAACTCCAGTTTTTTATTCTACTGCCGCGCTTTGTAAAATCTGGGGTATTTAAAAAATTAAATCCCAAGTAGAATAAAGGAATCAAGAAAAAAGCAAGCGAGTGCAAAGGGTTAAGTCATATGAACTCTTTTTCCTGGTACCCATTGTAATTAAAGGTGGAAGTTGGAGCTATTTTCTATAGTGATCAAAGAATATTAAGTATACAGAGTAGTCATACTCTTTATTTTATTAGCAAAGTATTCTAACCTGTTTCTTTAGCCAGTCTAAAATATCTCTTTGCCTTTCATCCTTCTAAGTGTATAACCACTAGAAAGAAAAACCAATAATCCTTTCTTTCCTAAAATTAGAAAAATCAACTAGAGAACTTCAAAACATAAGGTCCTTGAACAGCTCAGTAATATTAGTTTAGTTTTAAAGCATAATCCTCCCCACATTTGAAATTTATTGCTACATGTAAAAAGGTATTAAACATTGTTCATGCACATTATTTGTTGTGGAAAAAGATAAATAAATGGCAATGTTGTCCTGTTAGTGACTTCAAGAAATGCATTTATTTTTAAAATAAAGAAGTTTGAAAGAAAATAGCAATGCACTTTTTTTTTTAGAGTCACAATGAGTCTAGTCAGAATAAAACACATTCAGGTATTTGAAACATAGGTCATTTATTCTAGCTACCTGTTATTTTAAATAGCTCAAGTAGAAAGCACAACATTATGAGATCAAGAATTGAAGTCTTAGATTGAACTCTACCACTTTGTAGATGTGTCAATTAGGGAACAAAATTTAACCATCTCTGAGTCTCAGTTTATACATCTATTTTTTTAAAAAGACAACTTTCATTGCTTCTTATCTCTCACAGGATTGTTATGAGTATTGAGATAATGGATGTGAAAAGTTGTGAACTGCTCTATTGTAACATTATGTATTATTTTTAACTAGAGGCCCGTTGCACGAAGAGATTCGTTCAATAGGCCTTCCTTCCCTAGGCTTCCAGCACCAGTTTTCCTCTGGCACCCGGGACCCAGGCCTTCGCTCTGGCCAGAGTCTGCCTTCTTTGTCTTCGCTGCAGACTCAGGAGTCTGCAGTCTTGTCTTCGCTGCGGCATTCTGCTCCTGTAGATCCCTTAGCCCCCCGCCCTCCCTCTCATAGCAGGCATCCTGTCCCGCCCAGCCGGGTAGCCGCCATCTTTGGCCTTCTAATTTGCATACTCACTCTGATTGGCTATGGGCGTAGCGGAGGTACAGTCAATTTACATGTTTGTCTATTATTAGGTAAGATAATTACAGCAATACATTTTCTCTCAAGACCTCAAGATCCTAGGTTTTAATATTTAACACTCAAAGTGAAAAACAGGATAGGTAGGGGGAAATAAAAGAAAAAATGATAATAGAGAATATTTCCAATAAGATTTATATTGAAGTATAACATAGCTCCAAAAAGTTTATAAATTATAAGTGTTTACCTTAATGAATTATAACCAAGTTAATACACTTAAGTAACTACTACCCAGTTCAATAAATGGAAAATTACCAGCAACCCAGAAGGCCTCCTTGTGCCCATCTTAAACCAACAAAACCACAAACCTCCTTCCCAAAGATTACCACCATCCTGACTTCTAATAGGCCCAGTGCACGAATTCAGCCTGGCCTGTGGGATCAGGCTGAAACCTACTCTCCAACATCCCCCAAGGGGTCCTGGATTGTGAGAGGGCACAGGCCAGGCAGAGGGACTCCACTGGTGCATGATCGGGGACAGGGAGGGACACCGAAGGTTGGCCAGCCAGGGAGGGACTGTGAGAGGGCTCCAGGGTATGTCTGGCCCATCTTTCTCTGTCCCGATCAGCTGGACCCTAGCAGCAAGCTAACCTACCAGTCAGAGCATCTGCCCCCTGGTGGTCTGTGCACGCCATAGCGAATGGTTGAGCAGCCTTAGCATATCATTAGCATATTATGCTTTGATTGGTCAAATGGCTGACTGGAGGATCAGACACTTAGCATATTAGGCTTTCATTATATAGGATAGCTGTGTTGCCTGATTTTTAACTTTATAAATTGAATCCTTATTATGTTTTGGATATTAGACCCTTATCAGTTATGTGTTTTGCAGATATTTTCTCTATTTGCTTAGGTTGCCTTTCCATTGTGTTTATTTTTTATCCCTTTGCTGTATAAGAGCTTGTGAGTTTGATATAGTCCCTCTTATTCATTTTTTGCTTTTGTAACCTTGCTTTTGGTGTCATTCAAAAAGTTATTGCCAAGACCAATATCAAGGAGAATTTTCCCTATGTTTCCTGTAGGTGTTTTATGGTTTTATATACAAATACATTTAAGTCTTTCATTCATTTTGAGTTGATTTTTGTACACAATGTAAGATAAGGGTCCAATTTTATTCTTTTGCATGTGGGTATCCAGCTCTTCCAATACCATTTATTGAACAGACTACTTTTCTCCCTTTGTGTATTCTTGGCACCCTTGTCATAGCTTACTTGACTGTATATTTGTGAGTTTATTTCTGATCTCTCTACTGTTCCAATTGCCTTTGAGTCTATTTTTATGCCAGTACCATACTGTTTTGGTTATAAATAACCTTTTTAAAATTAAGGAACTTTCATTCTATTTATATTTTACTAAGATTTTTGGTCAGAATGGGTGTTTCATGTTTTAAAATATTCTTTTTATACTAAAATCACTCCAAAGTAATAAGCTTATTTTAAAAAAAGAAAGGAAATAAAAAATAAGTTGGAGTTATTTCTTGTCAACAAGGGTTCATTGTAGCCAAAATTCACTTTAAAGGCATGAGTTTCAAACAAAATTAAAGCAAAATGGAGAGAAATCAGGAATTAGGTTTAGATTGGTGAGGTAGCCAAAAACATAAATAAGAAACATTACACAATCAAAACCTTCAAGACTCAGAAGTTCAAAATCAATTAATTAGCTGTGACTAAGAAATCTGCATGCATAAGGGAATGTAGGCACTAATTTTGTTTCAAGCAAGTAGATAATTCTAGTCTGGCAAATTCCATACCAAGACTGAGTTTCTTAATCTGTCAGCACCAGTGAGAACCTCTGTCCTAACTTGACCCTGGTTCGTAGATGGTTTCTTGCTTTTCTTCAGACTCAAGAGACAGTTTTAGATGGTAATCATTTTGAGCTTCTAGCAAAATGTAAGCCCTATCCAATTTCCTTTCTTATTAACAGGTTGTTTTTTGTTTTTTTTTCTTTTTGCAAGGAATAACAGCAGAGAGGTTTGAGGAGATTCTTATCTCCTAGACCCATGGCCGGCAAACTGTGGCTCATGAGCCACATGCAGCTCTTTGGCCCCTTGAGTGTGACTCTTCCACAAAATACCACGGCCTGGGCGAGTCTATTTTGAAGAAGTGGCGTTAGAAGAAGTTTAAGTTTAAAAAATGTGGCTCTCAAAAGGAATTTCAATCGTTGTACTGTTGATATTTGGCTCTGTTGACTAATGAGTTTGCCGACCACTGTCCTAGACACAAGGAGAGTTACTGTGTCAGGTTGAGCCATTTCTTACCCCCAAAGATTTCTACCCAATTATGCTTTTCAAAATGTTGTTCAATAATGTTTAACAAATGAGTGCTTAAATAGATCCTATAATGTCCCATTAAGGCCCACAGGTGTGAAAATGCAAATGTTTTTATTAAATACTAAGGGCCTAGTGCATGAATTCATGCACCTTGAAAGGAATGGTTGGCTGCAAGGCTGCAGTGGGCACAGGAGTGGGTCTTGGCCCATCCTCCTCGCCCCCGCCCGGCCCCTCCCACCACGGTCCCCAGTCCCCTCTCTACCAGCAGTCCTGCTGCTGCTGCCACTGCTCCCATGTGTGATGATGGCGCCAGCCTTGCTCGCACCAGCTGATGGCGTGGAGCAATTGGGGCTGGCACCAACAGCAGGTGCAAGCAGGGCTGGCACCATCAGCGGGTGCAAGTGGTGGGTGCGAGTGGCAGCTCCGGCACCAGCTGTGGGTGTGAGAGGGGCCAGTGCTGGCAGCAGGTGCGAGTGCCGGGTGGGACCGCTGTGGGCAGGACCACAGCACCCAGGAGCAAAGAATTTTCAGTAAACACCAGAGGCTTGCCCCGATGACCATGACCAGCACCCCGCCTTGGTCTGGCACCCCCGCTCACCTATTTCACCATCCCGCCGTGGCTGATGCCCGCCATGTTCCACGTGCACCCCCTGGTGGTCAGCATATGTCATAGTGACTGGTTGTTCCACCGAAGGGAGAGGGATAGAGAATTAGAAACATCGATGAGAGAGAAACATCGATCAGCTGCCTCCTGCACACCTCCTACTGGAGATGTGCCCGCAACCAAGGTACATGCCCTTGACCGGAATCGAACCTGGGACCCTTCAGTCCACAGGCTAATGCTCTATCCACTGAGCCAAACCGGTTAGGGCATTACTGTGTTGCTTTTAATCATGTGTTGGACTGTCCTTCTCACTCTTTGTCCCTCTCTTTCTTTCCCCTCTTCTGTTTCTTCCTCCTTTCCTCTCTCTCTCTTTTCTTCCCTTTCCTTCCCCTTTCTGTATATTAAACTACTAAAGCATCTACGAACTCTTACAAAGTATTGGGAATACCAAGAGGTAGAATGCGCAATTCCTAATCTTAAGGAATTTATCATCTAGTCATGGAGGCATAGGTTAAATTCAAATTCATACATTTTTATACACAGTAATGTTAAAGTTCAAAAGCAGGTGGAAATGTGTGGAAAGTGAGGCCTAGTTCAATGCAGAGAGGCATTTCTGTGGGAATGGGCAGTGGAAAGAGTTTCTAAAAACACATAACCTGAACTACAGTAAGACAGAGCAGGCCAGAAAAGTGAGGTTGGGAAGATATTCTATTAGTGGGGATTGAAGTCATCTATAGTGACAGAATAAACAAAATAACAGCAGTTTAAATAATAGAAATGTATTTCTTGTTCACTTAAACCTAGTTCGGAGCTCATCCATGTGTGGTATGGCATTCCATCGTGTCAGGGAACCCAGCTCCTCCTTTTGCTGTGACATCCTCAGCACACAGCTTGCACCACAGTGTCCTTCCTGTGTGGCTTCTTAGACATCAGTCATAGGAAGAAAGAAGCACACAGTAACTTCCTTTCCCTCTAAGGAAACACTGGGAAAACTCATTTGTCCTGAATTTTGTCACATGGCCACACCTCTCTTCAAGAGAGACTGGGAAATGTAGTCTTTATTATAGCAGCCATCTACCTAATTAAAGATTTATTTTTAGCCATAAGCACAGGAGTATAGGCATGAAGAGTGCAGCACAAGTGTGAGCAGGCAGAATGACTGAAGCAAATCCTTTTTGTATCCCATGTATCTAAGGAAAATAATATGGGCATGAGGGGAGGAAATTATATGTATTCTGTTTAAAAAAATAACATTATTTAATTTGACTGTAACTATGAAGCTGATGATAATATGATGATGATGATGGTGGTGGTGGTTCATGGCTCCTTGATAGAAAAAAAATACAATTATTTATCATTCTTGCTTTAAGACATTAATTGTGAACTCCTTCTAGGTTCATTCTTCTAGTGGTATGATGTATCTGCTTAGATGAATACCAAGTGCAACAATTGAGAGTACTTTACTAGGGGGAATACATCTTGAACTAAAATTTCAGAAAACAGCAATATTTTCAAATATCAAATTTTGAATACAGGGAGATTAAATAGATAACTTAAGGCAATGAGATACAATCTTAATCTTTTCCCATTTCAGTAATAGGCCTGCTCAGCCCTTCCATAGTTCAACTTTTACTTAAGTCACGCGATAGGCAATTAGTAGACCTTATATTTAAGTAAATAATATTTATTTGGTTTTCTAATTTACCGTTGTGACACTGGAACTCTGAGAGAAAGCATTTTAACTTTTCTAGTAAACAGTAAAAAAAGCCTCAAAAAACTTCTTACAAAACTTTGTAAGTTAAGATATGATATTTGTGTTGCCAGTGAATTCATCTGGAATCATTGCTTTAACTCCATTTCCTGTTTTTTGGGGAGAACATTGCAGATGACATGTTTTTAATAGGCTATAATCACACTAGCAACAGGGATTTTGGCAAATAGCTATGAGCAGTATAGACAGAAGTGTGGAGTGTGACGGTTTTAGACTTCCTGCGCTTCTTGATGCTATTTTAATGCACTAAGAGTATAAACTAAATTTAGATCCTGCTGACTGTCACCAGAATGAAGTGTGTGCCTCTTTTGCACACAATGCTAGATTTAGTCAGTGTGTATTTCTGTCAAACCAGGAATGCAGTTTACAGCTCCCATCCCTTCTAAGCATTTTAATAACTATACGTATGCATTTAATGACTGCTTTGATTTGCACCTGTTCATTTACATTTTGTTGTCTCTAAAGTAGTTACTGACACGTGTTGTTTTTCTTGTGTTCATTGCATTTTACTTTTGATAAGTCTGATGTCACATTGAAAGTTAATTTCTGACCTGAAGTTCATGTTACCCCGTATTTCTCTAGTCCATGGTTTCTCAGCCTGGGCACGATTGGCATTTTGGGATCAGACAATTCTTTGTTATGTACATTGTAGGATGCTCAGCAGCATCCCTGGCCTCCACCCAAGTGTGACAACCACAGATATCTTCAAACATTGCCAGATGACCCAGTGGAGCAAAATCACCCCAGTTGTGACCACTACGCTGTTCTGTGTACTGCTTTTCATCTTATTCACTCCTGCCCAGGCCAGGCTACTGTCATCACTCAGCAAAGCACTGCAGTCATTTCCTGCTGGGTCGTCAGGGGCACGCCCCAGCTGTTCTCCAGTTTTCTTTTCAAAACCCAATCTCATCATGTTACTCCCTTTTGAAATACCATCACTGCTCCCCAATGACGTAGGACTAAGAGAGAACTCCTAAAAATACCCTATAGGATTTATCCTAGTTGGACCTCCGGGAGTACCGCTTGACTTCATCTCAACCTGATTTCTCCTGCCGGTCAGGCCTTTCTACCAGCCCTTCCCCCTTCTCTTGCCTTGCTCTACCTCCCTCTCCCCACTGATCAATGTGCACTCACCCTTCAGTTCTGGCTCCAGTCTAGCTTCAAGCTGCCAGAATATTCTTATCTAATTACTTAGGACCAAGTCAGATTGACCTGCTATAGGCAATTTTAGGCCAATTGGACTAAAGCCAGTCATTTTAAATATATTTTTATTGATTTCAGGGAGGAAGGGAGAGAGAGAGAGAGAGAAAGATAGAAACATCAATGATGAGAGAGAATCATTGATCGGTTGCCTCCTGCACGCCCCCTACTGGGGATCAAGCCTGCAACTCAGGCATATGCCCTTGACAGGAATCGAACCTGGGACCTTTCAGTCCACAGGCCGATGCTCTATCCACTGAGCCAAGCCGGCTAGGGCTAAAGCCGATCATTTTAAAAACAAATTTACCAAAGGATCAAATTACTGAACTTCGTCACCAAACCTACAAATCTTGTTTTTTGTTTTACTCCTTACAGAGTTTCCTACAATTGGTTTTGACTGATTAGACTTAGAGAACTCTGAAGGCTGTAGTCAGTAACTGGGTATTACGATGCCTGTAGGCTCTCTCCTTACCTATGAGCCCTGTCCAACTGTTCGACTTTCCCTCACTGGGACTGAGACCAGTACCCGCAATGTGCTGGCCTTTGTCTCCATCTTTCTCTAATGGGCAGTTGGATTCAGAATCAAATTAAATATTGCTTAAAATGTAATTATGATAACTCATTGAAAAGCAGAAATTTTCAAAATCCATTAAAATGTCCCATATAATTTGGATTGCTTTATAAGTAGTTAAAGAAATAAAATTTTGTAAAATGTAGAAATTAATAAATTCAGCAAATTTTCATTTGAGATTATGATGAAAGGATCCTAAACGTTCTTAAATATTGGCAAAATTGATAATGACCTTAAGAAGATTCAGTGGGAATGAGATTCAGGTTAAAATTTCTCAGATGAAATTTGGATTATATTTAAAAGAGGAATGTATTCACAATAAGAACAAATTACATATTGCCCCTTTTCTTTTGCAAAAGCAAGTATTCCTTCAAAAATTCTTAAGACCAATGTATTTGTTAACTCTAGTCAAGAAGAATATGTCATAGCTGCCTAGTTCCAGTTCTACAATTATTTGGTCATTACTCTAGTAATAACCTGTCTTCCTCACTTGATTGTGGCTCTCTGAGAGCAGAGCTGTGACCACTTTTGCTCATTAATTATCCACAGAGCATATCACAGCATCAGGCACAAAGTAGATGCTTATTTAAATATTTTTTAATAAATATGTATAAAAACAGAATGCAGTATTAGCCTCTTAAGGTATAATAGTGACACTGCAAGCAGCTCCTGGCATTAAAAAGGCAATTGATTATTCTGGACCTAATTCTGTAAAAACAATAAGAACATACAACTGAGTTTGTATTCAGTATTTGTTTACAGTATTTGTATACAGTATTTGAAACACCGTGCGTCTAAGGCTGAGACAGTTGACTTCGTCTTTTGATAGTAATACCGAACAACATTTTATTTTTCAGATAAAAGTATGTGTGGTTTCTAGTTGAATGAAAAGCAGGTTTGTAAATTTAAATTTTATTGACTACCATATTCAAATGAAATAGCATGGTTCTTTATCAAAATTTTTAAAATGTCATAGTGGTATGTTTTTAAATGAATATTGTATAATAATATCTCCAAATATAAGTAGCAACATGAGTGATTGTTGGCAGTGATGCTTATGGAGCTAGCGTTGTCCTTAATCTGAGGTGAGTTTGTGAACATTTCAAGCCCCCTGAAGGGAATGGAGGAGAGGGGAGGCAGTGAAGGAGGCAGAAGGAATATAGGCAGCTGGTATGTTTGAAAGAAAAATTGCCTTTTCAGTCTATGCAGTCTTATTTTAAAACTTCTGTAATTCCACACTTATGTTCTCAGTGTCTCTATATCCTAAATCCATATACAACATAAATGCCCGTCATTTGAATCCTTCAATGACCATTATGGTATCTGCAGTCTATAACTCTTCAAATATTTCAGATATACTAGTATTTTATATTCTGTATTGAATAACTAAGAGATCCGTGAAGAAGTTTAAAGTATGCTACTTCTGTCACCGTCTCTTGCACATGGTGGCTTATTTCTTTGTGTATTTTATAATTTGTAGTTATGAGCTCTGGTTTCATTGGTCTTTCCCTGTCGGAGCCCTGCGAGGCCCAGGTTGAGGATTCATCCCTCCGGAGAGTATTGTTTTAGCTACTTCTAGGTGCCCTAGGATGCAACCAATCCTGGGCCAGGCAGGCAATGAATGTCTACATCGTGAGACCCTCATAATGGTAGGACTGTGATCATAAATTCTCAGAAAGCCAACCTTTCTCCTCAATCTTTGGACAAAACAGGTTTCCTGGAGACTTCTCTTTGCTGTCAAGTAGGCTTTCTGAAAGATTACTTTACAAAGATTTGGCTTTGAGTTTCATTTTCAGCTTTCCACCTTGCCGAGAAGCAAAGCCTTGATTTCTGCTCCCATTCAGTTGTCTGAACCCAGGACTCACGGTGCCCACACGGCAAATGTCCCCGGGGCAGCCCTGGCAGTAGTGCCACCTCACAAAGCTGGTCCCCATGGTTGTCTCCTCTGTGGATTTCCTTCACATTCTTGCTAAGTATCTTACGCATCTGAAAGAATTCTTAAAATAACTTTATCCATTATACAAGGGGAGGGTTTTTAGGATATCTGTCAGTTCATTATATTGCTAGAAATAAAATGCAACAATGATTGTATATTTAAAGAGATACTTCTTTTAAGAAAGAGAAACTTAACTTCCCTTCCTCCCTCCCTTCCTTCTTCCCTTTAATCTATCTACATAAGGTAGTTGATTATTTAAGTAAAATTTTAGAGCTACTCTTGGAAGGAAAAGGGAATTTATAGTATTACAGCTTCCTTTATTGTGCAAACAACATTAAATTGACAGAAGACACCAAAGTTATTCTTTTCCTAAACGTAGGACTTTTCTAATAAATGAAAATGAAATACAACGGACACTTACTGATCACCTAGTATGTACCTGAACCTGTGCTCTGCAGGTCCTGATATATTAAACAATATGCCTTTAAGATTCTGCCAGTAGGAAATAGAGGGAAGACATGGACTCAGAAGTATGGGTAACCCTTAACTTAAATAATTTTAACTTTAGTACAGTTTTTACTTTTGTGCATGTCCCAAACTTTAGCAACTAAACCTTTTGTGCACAAGTTTGTGCATACATAGGCGGTCAAGGTGGATTTTGAGCTATTACCCCGGAAGCTGCTCATAGATATGCAAGTTCTGGTGAAAAGGGCTTGACCTGTGAAGAAGGAGGAGGCTGGGAAACGGAAGCCCTCACCCTGCCTCATACTATGCAAGCCTCTGCACTTGGCCTTCAAATGTTAGACCTCAGAACATATTAAATACATGTTAAGAATAAATGTAGTATCTTCTTGTTGGGGGCTATTGAATCATCCATGGTGCAAGTTAATCAGAGAAGGTTAAGAGAAATAACACTTTTGAGCTGAGCTTAAAAGACATGGCAGCTCATCATGTCAGGTGGCAAGAAGAGCAAGAGAGAAGGCACCGATGCTCTAAGCTCTTGGTGTGTTCAGGGAACTTTAGGACGCCACCTTAAATACGCATAGTTTACGTACTTGGAGGCCCTTTCATGTGATAGTACTAGCTAACATTCACTGAGCATTCCCTTTGTGCCAGGTGCTGTTTTCAGTGTCTTACATGTGGTGACTTACTTAACTGTGTCAACAATTCTGTGAGGTGGGTGCTAGTATCATCCCATTTTACAGATGGCCACACTTTTGAAGTAACTTTCCTAACATCATAGGTGGGCAAGCCAGGACTCAAACTCAGGCATTCTGAACCCAGAACCCATGCTCTTAACCTTTATGCTCTGTTGCTCAAAATGAAGGCTGTATTATCCTGAAAGACTTAATCAAGAGTTCTCATTCCTGAGAAAGCCAAATAAAAGAGGAAGGTTTGTTTTCTTCCAGGTAGATTCTATGTACCATGAAAATTGACTTATGGTTGACAATTTATTTACTTAAATATTGCCCTTCTCTAAGAAAAATGTGTGATTGAATGAATGCAGGAGCTGATTATTAAATTTTCAGCAATTTTACAAGCCAGATATTAAATACAGTGTTGTTAAAAATTAAATTATATAAATATACATTAAATGACCTATATTTAATAAAACAAAGGCGATAAATATTCTGGACCCATTGCTCCCTAAGTATTTAACTACATTTGAGTGTTACATATGCTCCTTGAGTTTTTGTGTCTCGTATACATATGGTGGAAATACTTCATGACAGTGTGCTTCTGAGCATCTCTTCCCAGCTGCACATGTAGTAAGGTCGTCACATTGGTAACTTAAAATTGGCAGTGGTGGGAGTGTTTACATCATGATTTAGTAAGCACTACAAATCCAGGCTCTTTTCCCCAGATTTCTGATTTGTTCAGTATGAACAGATATCACACTGCTTTCATTCCTCCTTTCAAACATTTTGCCTTAAGTTGATTCTCAGGAGGGCTCTGTACTATATAGAGAGTTTAAATTGTATAGCAGGGACCTCTGGTGTCTAAATTATAGTAGTGCTACAACACTTAAGAAAGGGAATTTGGAAACCAGTTTCTGATTAACACATTTATTTCAGAAAATTGAGAGTTCATCTTAGTTTTAATCAGCACCCAAAGTAACACCATCCTTATGTTTTATGATCCTCAGCTTTTCGGTTTAAGAAATTCAAATTCATCACTCCAGAGTGAAAATGTGTTTCATTTTCCCCCTCTGTTTGCTGAAAGTGGGGGTCATAATGTAGAGGAATTCTGCTTCTGGCTGGACCACTAAATAGCCAGGTGACCTGGGCATAGTTGCCTCTCAGCACTTTAGAATCACCTGAGCATTTTTGAAAGTATACTGATAAGAAGCCCCACCCAGACTCATCATATCAGAATCTCTGCGGGTGGAGCCTAGGCCCTAGGAGCTGGTATGCTTTGAAATGCTCTTGAGTTGGCTCTCATGTACAACTGATTTGAGACGTACTGGTCAAAGTACTTACAAAGAGGGCAAACAGCTGCAGGGCCAGAACTTCTGCTTTCAAATCCCCACTTTTAAACTGCCTAGCTGTGTGACCTCAGATAAATTACTTACTGTCTCTGTGCTTCAGCTTCCTCACTTAAGAAATTAGAGTAATACTACATTAGTTGATACAGGTGAACATTCAGAGAAGGACCTGGCACTGAAGTGTTTGTTGCTAGTGTTATTACTACTAAGGACACTTGATTAGTAGTTCCATATGTCACCTCTATGCTTTGTATAATGTATACATACTTGAGGGCTCCTTCTTGATATTCTGTTTAGTATACTTTTTGTCTTTACTACTGTGTTTTAGCTCATAATCGTATCAATGTCTCCCCTCCTTTTTTTAAAAAAAATGTTTTTATTGCTTTCAGAGAGAGAGAAAGGGAGAAGGATAGAGAGATAGAAACAGCCTCCTGCTGGGCTGGAGCCCACAACCTGGACATGTGCCCTTACCAGGAATCGAACCAGGGGATTCTTGGTTCATGAGATGATGCTCAACCACTGAGCCACACTGGCTGTGCTCGATATTTCCCCTTTTAACTGTCCAACATTTTTTTTTTCTATTTTCTCTTAAGTTGGAAAACCCCAGAGAAGGTAAAGTGCTTCAGATGGCTCATTTATTAAATCTTAAAACTGCATGGTAAAAGCAAGTAAACTCATTCCCCAGGACAAGACAACATTCTTTACTTTTTTCCTTATTAATATGGTTTAGAGTTTATATATGTGAATTACATTGGAAAAGTATATTAATGCTAAACATATTTTATAGCTAATTTAACAATGCAGATCAGATGCAAGGTAGCTGTACCCATATGCCTCTAAAACTTTATTTCAGCAGTTTTGACTCCAGTGAATTCACCTTTAGAGAATATTTTTAATGATTTCCAGTTTTGTTTTCAAACACCTACTGTAATCAGCTCTTGAAAGCAAACAAAGCCCATTGGTGACTTTTTTTTTTTAGATGGCTTTAAAAAAAAAGATTTTATGTTAATGGAGAGCAAATTTCAAAATCCCTTTGGATTTTATCTCCCAGAGTTAGATGTACATAAGCACTTTTGTTTACTGAATATCATCTCACTACAAAATTTTCCAACTTGTCCAAAGTGTTATGGTCTCGTCCGTCTCCCTCCAAGCATATGCCCTAGGCAAGGCAGAAAAAGCCCATTTCTCCCAGCTGGCCATCGTTCACTCAGGATAAACAGTGGCAGAGCACTTTGCTGCCCTAGGCAAACCACCTGAGAGGACAGGCTGGCATTGCATAAAAATAAGCAAGCTAGACTGGATGCCTATTTGGCAGGTAGAGATTTTTAAAAGAAGAAAAAAATGATAGTATTTCTAATGTAACTCAATTGAAAAGCTTGACACAGCTGAGCATCTATCGTGAGAAAACCTCCATTGCATTATTTGAACATCTGCTCTCTGGTATAGGAGGGGAGCAGGTGCTCTATCTGGTAGCACCATTGATGAGATAAGAGTTCTTTTGATGTGTCCCGCTGAGCACAGATCTGATGTGTATAAACCATGTTAATTATATGTCACGATGTTGTCATGGAAATTTTCCAAGACATTGGTACCGAATAGTTTAATGAGAGCCATGTTATACAAGGTTTCTGGGGAGCCATAGCTTCTCAGCATATAAATTATTTCCTCTGTATAAGTTAAACACTTGGGTAGAAATGGCAATGCTACCATAGTGGTTTAACAGATTTAATGCCTTAAGAGAAATCAGGCATGTAAGCCTATCCATAGGCCGGATCCCCTGCATTACCTCTCTGCAGGCTCTCAATGGTCGTCTATAGATGACAGGGGAAGAGACTGAGTCACAGAGTTTTAGGGATTGATGCCTGAAGCTCACTGTATTGCCATTATCCTAATTCCTTCTTATCTTGTTTATTTCACACTAGAGGCCTGGTGCACGAAATTCGTGCACAGGTAGGGCCCCTAGGCCTGGCAAGCGATCAGGGCCAATTGGGGCCTTCCAACTGCTGGCTGGGGCCTTCCTTCATTCCACGCCGCCCCCTGGTGGTCAGCGCATGTCATAGCGAGCGATCAAACTCCTGGTCTCCTGGTCAAACTCCCAAGGGGACAATTTGCATGTTAGGCTTTTATATATATATATTACATGCTATACCTTTGCACTTTTGTCAGTGATCGATGTGAGTCTCTTGCCTGTGTCTACTCCAGGCCAATCGGAGGATCACTAGGCCCAAAAGAAACTTGAGACCCTGACTAGTTCTCAACATTTAGCTACTAAGGTTTTTAAGTGAGATTATCTAAATTAGCTACTATTACTTCCAGGTTTTTATCAGTTATATAAATTATATATTTTTTTCTAAAATACTTTCTTGATTTTTACAGAGAGGAAGGGAAAGGGATAGAGAGAAACATCGATGAGATGAGAGAGAAACATTGATCAGCTGCCTCCTGCACACACCCTGCTGGGGATTTGTCCACAACCAAGGTACATGCCCTTGACTGGAATCAAACCTGGGACCCTTCAGTTCGCAGGCAGATGCTCTATCCACTGAGCCAAACCAGTTAGGGCTAAATTACCTTTTAAAGAGCCAAATCTCTCCCACTGAAAATTTTAAAACATGGTGTGTGGTTTTTCAGCTTAGTCCAAAAAAAGTAACAATAAAGAAAAAAATAAAGAATAATGTAACTTTTTCTATGAACCTGCAATGTTAATGAGGTTTGCATATTTTCTTTGAAATATGTTTCTGTATATGTGCACATATACAAACATTCACATAGATATAGAACAGGCTTCTTTTACATATATGACATCTATTGTATATCCAGTTCTACATAGTTTCCCCCACTTGTCATATAGAATATTTTCTCATGTTATTAAATACTAGAGGCCCACTGCACGAAATTCGTGCATGAAATGGGGATGTGTCCCTCAGCCCCGCCTGCACCCTCTCCAATCTGGGACCCCTTGAGGGATGTCTGACTGCCCGTTTAGGGATGTCTGACTAAACGGGCAGTCGGACATCCCTCTCACAATCCAGGACTGCTGGCTCCCAACTGCTCGCCTGCCTGCCTTCCTGATTGCCCCTAAATCTCTTCTGCCTGCCAGCCTGATCACCCCCTAACCATTCCCATGCCAGCCTGATTGATGTCTAACTGCTCCCCTGCCAGCCTGTTTGACCCCAACTTCCCTCCTCTGCCAGCCTGGTCACCCCTAACTGCCATCCCCTGCAGGGTTGATTGCCTCCAACTGCCCTACCTTGCAGGCCTGGTGCCTCTCAACTGCCCTCCCTTGCAGGCTTGGTGCCTCCCAACTGCCCTCCCCTGCTGGCCATCTTGTGGTAGCCATCTTGTGTCCACATGGGGGCAGGATCTTTGACCACATGGGGACAGCCATATTGTATGTTGGATTGATGGTCAATCTGCATATTACTCTTTTATTAGATAGGAGGATAGAGGCCTGGTGCATGGGTGGGGGCCAGCTGGTTTGCCCTGAAGGGTGTCCTGGATCAGGGTGGAGTTCCCTTGGGGCGTGGAGAGGCCTGGGCAAGGGGCCTGTGGTGGTTTGCAGGACAGCCACGCCCGTGGCAACCCAAGCAGAGGCCCTGGTATCTGGAATTTGTTTCCCTTCTACAATTGAAACTTTGTAGCCTGGAGCGGAGCCAAGCCTCCTGCTCGATCCATGGCTGCCGCCATTTCTGTTTGGATTTGTTTACCTTCTATAATTGAAACTTTGTATTCCTTGAGTGGAGGCCTGGGCCCACCAGAGTGTGTAGAAAGCTTGGCTTCTTCTGTTGCCAGGGAAATCCAAGCCTCCCTTCTGGTAGCCATCTTGGCTGGGGTTAATTTGCATACTCACCCTGATTGGCTGGTGGGTGTGGCTTGTGTAGCGGAGTGATGGTTAATTTGCATGTTACTCTTTTATTAGAGAGGATATTTTATAATATTTCATAATATCGACACACCCATTCCTGTTCTGTTGAGCATTTAGCATGTTTCTTATGCTATTGAGCATTAGTATATAATGAAAACCTTCACTCCCACAACAATTTTAACTCTTTTTATTCTTTTTCTTTTCTGGGTCCATTTGGATGTCAGACTAAGAACTCATATAACTCCCTAAATATTCACTCTGTTCAAGAAAGTGGCAGCCTGGATAATGGTAATTATCTTTCATCTATAGCGCACTGCACTCATAGAAAATTGAAAATCTGATTAGGCTACAATTTTTCCTCAGTTGAGCATAATTTTACCAGAAATGATAATAGTTAATGCCTTAGGGGGTCTTTAGAAAAAACTAAGTACTAAGTATTAAGTATTAAAAATGAATGGTACTAAGGAGTTTTGCATGTATTTTAGACACTAAATATGAGGATTCTTGAATTAATATATAAGATGTGCTGCTAGAAGTTAATATTTAGCATGATAATGAAGTCTGAGATAATGGTATAGTTCAAAATAAAGTGATTTACTCTTAAGTACTTCTATTCTCCCCTAAAAGGAAAAAAAATTAAAATCTCCCCTGAAGGGAAGAAAAGATAGAAAGAAACACATGATCATTTTCTTTTTGGAAACAAATTTTCTTTTACTTAAAAGTGATTTATATTTTCAATTCCAAAAAAAGAAAGAAATATTTTACATTCTCTGGAAATTGCTACTGTCTCAATTCACTGGTTTTTATAAGGAGGAAGCTTGGACGGAGCACTGGGTTGGAAGATTTATAACCTTGGGCAATTTGCTTATTTTCTTTAAGTATCAGTCTCTTCATTTGGACAATAGTTGTGATGAGAATTGAATATAAAGCACCTCAAAGATTGCCTGACACATAACTGACTCCTGCTTATTAAATGTTAATGCTTTTAAATGATAATGACAGATTATTTTAAGCTTTAGATTTCTAAAATATTTTTTTTCCTTGAATGGAAGTCAATGATTAAACCTGTGCTAGTAGGTAAATGGATGCCATTTTACCATAAAATTATAAACATATAGACAATTGAAAGATGATTAATAACACACCAAAAAACAATTGAAAAGTTAAAACTCAAAAGGTAAGCAATTATGATGTCTTCAGAAGTACCCTAATCTCTTTATGTGTAGTTAATTGATCAAAAATAGTTAAAACAATGACTTAAATTTATAGTAAACTAAATTAATTCTAAAGACAGAATAAAATATATCTTGTTATTTTTATTTCTCAGTTCTTTCAACCATCAAGTAAAGAGAAAAGAGGAAAAAAAATCAAAACTAAAATGATACATTATCTAAAAGTTAATGGAAGGGAAAGCTTTTTATCAAAAACTGTGCTCTTAAGTGGTTTTAATATTAAAAAACAAAAATTGAAAATAAATGAGCCATATATACATCTTAAAAACTAGAAAAATGTATCAAAATTAATTAAGTCAGGAAGCAGATGTTAATAAAGGTAAAATGGCATTAGTAGGGTAGAAAACACAAGAAACAAATAAAGCAGTTTGCCAAAAAACAACAGCAAGTTCTTTGGGTGTGGGCAGAATCTACTTCAATAGACAAATGCATGACCAACTTGACTAAGGAAAATTTCTAAAAAGTACCAGTATAACACGTCTGAGTTCTAAGTAACCTTCCAAATATAGCTCCTCTTCCTGCTATTCACACTTCTCAGAGAAAGAGTAAGTGGTGATCAGCTCCCCACCCCTTTTTTGAAGTTAGCCTCTGCTTAATATCAAGCATCTGATAAAGAGGCTGTATAAATTTGCTAGGGTTGCCATACAAAGTACCACAAATGGGGTGGCTTCCCAGGAATTAATTGTCTGACAGTTCTGGAGGCTAGATATGCAAAATCAAGGTGTTGGCAGGGTTGGTTCCTCTGAAGAGAGGATCTGTTCCAGGCCTCTCTCCTTAATTTGTAGATGGCCAGCTTTCCCTGGTGTCTCTTCATGTTGTCTTCCCTCTGTACCTTATCTGTGTTCAATGTCTTTGTTTTCATAAAGACATCAGTCATATTGGATTAAGGCCGGCCTATAATGACCTCATTTTAACTTGATTACCTCTGTAAAGACTCTATTTCCATATAAGGTCATTTTCTGAGATACCAAACTTCAACATATGAATTTTGGGGAACACAATTCAAACCATAACAGATGCTTTCTCTCTTTGATTAATCAATCATTTGCTTTCATGAGGTTTACCCTAATAAAACTTTGAAAGAAACCACACCCTATTACTTTTATAAAAGTCTTTAAACATCACATACTTTTAGAGGTGGAATGGACCATAGAATTTTACTCTGTTACTGAGAAAACAGACTCTGTGATATTGGGCGACTTTCCAGTCAGTCAGTTATATCTTGGCCTTCTATTATTACCTCTTCCAAATTCTTCACACCACTGCAGGAGCACACAGGGGATGCAGTCAGTGCTGGGCTGGTGCTGGAGTTGCAGATGAGGAGATGTGATGCTTCTACGTACTTGTTCTTCCCCGCATCATGTCTTCTTATCAAGCACTGCTTGCCTTGGGCCTGGTCAGATGTACATCCACTATTGCCTTCGGCTTTTCGCCTGTGTCTTCACAAAATTACACTGGAAAGTTTATGCAGTTTGGTGTTTTGATTTTTAAAACTTCCTGTGGAAATAAGCTGTCTCAGAATTGTCCTTGTATAGTTTTATGTCATTTAGACTGTACCAAAGGTTTATTGTAATTGATTTGAAATCAAAGGCAGTTTTTCAGATAGGAATCCTCCAATGGTGCTATTTTTATTAAATTGCTATTTACTTGAAGGTGAAATGGTCAGTGGTTCTCAAACTGAAGATATTGATTCAATAGGTCCCCAGTAGTCCCAGGCACCTACTTTGAAGCAGGCATCCCAGCGATTCTTTACAGTCTTCACACCACACTTGGAACAACAAAAACACCCTGCTTTAAATCAATACATTGATCATCAATTTTTAAATAGCTGTCACTAGGAATGATTGTTTTATTTCTCAATAACATCGTAGCTTGTCGAATCTAAGATGTTTTGTTATTGTAAGTCACATTACTTTATGTATCACTAAGAAAGAAAAAAAAATACTCTCAATAAACAATGACACAGACCTGTGAATTATTCACACCAGCAACGCATCATTTTGAAATTTCTATTCAGAGGGATTTAGCCATTTCTTCTGCCTTCAGTTGCTTTACTGGGCCTGTGATAGACAAAACTTTTACATGTACCACAGCTTCTTCTACTTATGGTTACCATTCTTTTATCCTATAATGCAAAAGAAGGCTGCTTTCCAAGAAAACCTGACATTGCTGCCATTCCTCCAATAATGAACATCTGCTTCACTTATAACAGATACATACCCCACACCTTTTTATATGCCAGTTAAGAGTCAAATGTGTATTAAATTATTAAAGAAAAATATTGGAGAAAGAGAATAGTTACATTCTTTAAAGATGATTTTATGATAACATACGCATCAATTAAAAAATAAATTTTTCTTTGTGAATTTGGTAGAAAATATTACTTGGAATTTTAACGAAACAGCATGATCAACTCAGAATTTACATTTCCAACTCCAGTGAAATAACCTACTTTTCCATAATTTAGTTTGGCTCTGTAGGCTGAGGAGGCAGTGTCTACTGACAGTCACCGTATTGTTTGTGAGTTCCAACAGAGGTACACAGTGAGGGAGTGGAGTTGGTCCAGTACTCCAGCCGGCTTAGGAGACAAGGAAGAGTTTGTGAAGGCTCCCACTCTTTCTGTAATAAAACGTGTGACAGGTTAAAGTACTTCTCTGCTCTTGATACCTTTGTGATACAGAAATTACAGACCGACTGAATTGACTATTGCTAGGAAACATGCTTCTAGGTAAGTAACATAACTTACAAATGGTAGGTTTGTGCTGAAATGTTTGAAAATATATACGGAGGTAAACTTGGCTTTGTCTGAAATTTTCCAGGTTTGTACAGATTTCACACAGTGCTGGGCAATGCCATAATTAGTATTATTTGTCCTACTGGGTTTTAAGGGATGAATTTGGGCCACTTGGAATGATCTCGGAAATGTGTGTGTAAATTAAAGAGGCAGTCATGATTAGAGCAACTATACGTTTTTTTTTCCTTCCATAAGAATGAGCTAACATTTTGGGATTTAATCAGTAGTTGTTATAGACAACAGAAGTCTTCATGATCTAAATGTTAACATGACTTCTGGTTTAAAAATATGTTTGACTTCCATATGTTGTTAAAATTCTATGCTATGTCCTCTAAAAAGGCTCATTCTATATTATCATTCTATTAATATTTAAAGTATATAGAAATACCCAGATTGCCAGTTTTAAACTAGTTTCCAATAATAGAACACTGAAAGGGTAAAGTATCGGTATGCTGCATATTTTTTAGTAATACTACAAGTATATCTTATAAAAGATCTTTTAAAATATATCATTTGCATTAGTCTTAATAGAAATCTGGCAAAACCTTTCAGAGAAGATCTGATATAGGAAGCTTTCTCACTTCATAGAGAAGTGTATTTAAATAAGAATTTCATTGGAAGCTACATAAACACTTTTAAAATGTTTTATTGATAAAATGCTTCTTTTACTCTTAAGTTAATATTGTGACACACTGGCTGAGTTTTATGCCATGGGTTATTTACTTGGAAAACAAACATTTGCCTAATAGAATATGTCAGTAAGTGCACGATGAGTTGAGGAATTTTCCAGTTAATAACGGCTAAACAAACATCTGAAATCTCCAGGAAATTAAGTGAAAACATCTTTTATTGCAGTGGTTACACTTTGACCAGTTGTACACATTATTTCCCCTGTGAGAACAATTTTAACCTTTATTTTTGAGTTATTCATAAAATCACTACTTCGGGATGTTTGATAACCCATTTGGGACATAGTAAACATAACTATGTTAGTAGTTTAAGAGAAAAATTATGTTTTTACTTGTTTGTGTGTTTAAATAGTTTAAATAATAGGTCAATTAGCACAGAGAATTCCCATAATTGATTATATATTTTATGGATCACTTTTTGCTCTAATTTCAAGCTTACTTATTATTCCACTTGGTAGCAGTATACTGTTAAGAATAAAATACTGGTTTAGAAATTAGAAGACCCAAGTTTAGGTTCCAGATCCTCAACACTACTTCTAACCAATGGGTTAACTCTGCTATAAAATGACTTTTTAGAGTTTTACTTTATTTTTGCTGTTTCACTTCTGCCCTCTTAGTTTTCATTATCTTGTCATGTTGGAGGTACTATATACATGTATAAAATACACTGGAAATTCCAAACAAGGGCCATCCTTTCACTTGGTAGCTCCCTTCAGGTCATAAGGCTCATTGCCATTGGTGGGGAATGGGTGATGTAGACAATTTGGGGCAGGGGTCCCGGCCTCTAGAAAGTGTGCTTGTGTGCAGTAGCCACCATTTGTTTATTATTTACCAAGATCCTGATATACATGCATGTGTTTCACAACCTTCAAAGTCATAAAATTCTGACAAATACCCATCTTGAAGGCATTTACTTAAAAACATTCAATGGAAATCATCTACATAGTAACTTCTCACAGGCAAAATCTCAATATGCTACATACGATATCCATTTGCCAAAGATTTCTTCATTTAATTGGAAATTAAGAGTTTGCAGACTTGAGTCTAAGATAATTTCTCTGTGGCTGAGGTGGCAAAGCATTGTGACAGGAGTTTGCATTTCTCTTCCTCTAGATCTGAGAGGTTTTAAGAAAATCACCCATCCTTTCTGTACTTATTTCCTCTATGAATGAAGATACAAGTATTTAACTCATAAGATTGCTGTAAGGATTAAATAGGGAATACTTATAAATGTCAACTGGTACTTGAGCATTTAAGTTGGTGACCAACAAATGGTAGACAATTATTACTATTGTATTATTAAATTATCAACTGATTTGTTTGGATTCATCATTCTTTCCAGGATTGCTGAAATTATATGAGTTTTATGAAATAAGTGTTCCAATAAGATGAGTGAATTATTTTCCTCTGTGAATTTGAAGTCAACCAGAGCTAACTCTAAATTATAGTTTTGAGCTATAATTACTTCAATGGTTAAGACCATTTTGGCCTCTGGGAATGAAAAGTTATATTTTACAGAGCATGTGAAAGAAGTATTTGTGAATTCATCTCTGTCTTCTATTCATACCTGGGTTAAAATGAGCCATGGTGTCTAGCAGTTTCTTTGGAACATTACATAAACTTACTTGTTCTTGGCCACGTAGCAGTTGGGAGTATACAAACAGGACTGAAAGGAACCAAACAGCAAATTCTTCACAGGCAGGAAACCTAATATTTACACATTAATCAGTAGGGTGATGGTCCCTAAGGTGGCTCATGACTAAGATTTCTTATTCATCATGAATGGGAGCTAGCATCTTAAAGGACTTACTTCATGTCAACATGTTCAACAAGACTAGACTGAAGCACAATTGTGACAGCATTTCAGCTGCAGAGGCTCTCTGTTCTTCCCCTTCTCTCTGCTCCAGGAGGAAGTGCCCTCACATTCTCCTTCTTTCCCCTATCAAACTAGCTTTCCAATCTCTATATCTATTCTAGATATTAATACCTTATAGTGGTTCATCAACATTTTCCATGTATTTACATTTTAACATCCTGAAAAACTTAAAGCTAAATATCTAAAGCCCTAATCCCATGCAATCTTAAGTAATAGCCAGTGAGTTGAGATTTGGGAGTAATAATGAAAAACAGCTACATCCTCTAGATCATGTATTCTCATTGTTCTGCAATGGGCAAAAATTCATTCCAGGAGGCAAAAAGAATGTACATTAACTCTTTTTTATGTATAGAGCACAGATACTCAAGTAATATATAAGCAGACATATGGTATATCTATGGTATTAAACTTTAACTTGGGGGGTGGTTGGTGATTAAGAAGAAAAATGTCAAGAAGTCCCCTTAGGGATGCCATAATGAAAAAAAAAAAAAAAAAAGCGAGAGAAACTGCTCCAGATTAGAGACTCAAGAAACCTGTAGAGTGCAAATTTTGCTGAATTGTTTCTAAATGTTTTCAGTATGAAGCAACTTATGTCTGACTTAGTACTTATATTTGAAACCAGTATTTATGTCCTAATAAGTCAAATATGGCCTTTTGTTGTACTTTTTTACCCTTTTAATTATAAGAGGAAATAAGGAGGAGCGACTTGAGAACAAGATGTGCTTGGATTTGAATTATACCTCTCTCTTATTTGTTCTGTGACCCTTGGCAAATGGTTTATTCTCTTTAAGCTTCAGTTTCCTTGTCTTTAGTTTACTCAGGGATCATAATGTTCACATTGTGAAATTCCAGTATCATAAGAATCAATTCAAATAATATACATAAAACCTGCACATTGCCTATTATGTGATACATATATACCAATTAGTAACTGTAATTCTATGTGTTGTGCCTTTTGTGTCAGTTACTGTTTTTTAAAGTTATTATAGAAAAAGATTTTTAAATTTGAGAGATAAAAGTATTATCCTATATAATAAAAGCCTAATATGCTAAGTGTCTGGTCATCCCTTCAACCAATCAAAGTGTAGTATGCTAATAAAATGCTAAGGCTGCTCAACCACTTGCTATGATTTGCACTGACCACCAGGGGGCAGACGGTTGACTGGTTGACCAGTCACTATGATGTGCACTGACCACCAGGGGGCAGATGCTTCAACCAGGTAGGTTAGCTTACTGCTGAGGTCCAGCTGATCGGGACTGAGCAAGATGGGCTGGACACACCCTGGAGCCCTCCTGCAGTCCCTCCCTGGCTGGCCAACCTCCCGAGTCCCTCCCTGGCCCTGATTGTGCACCAGTGGGGTCCCTCGATCTGGCCTGTGCCTTCTCACAATCTGGGACCCCCCGGGAGATGTCAGAGAGCCGGTTTCAGCCTGATCCTGCAGGCCAGGCCAAGGGAACCCACTGGTGCATGAATTCGTGCACCAGGCCTCTAGTTGTCCATAAAATATAGAAGCCTCTCTGAGATGAATATTAATAATATCTTTAAAAAGAAACACTTCAGGTTATCCTTTAAACCAGTACCACCCCAATTGACATAAATCCAAAACAAGTAAAATCTAAATTTTGTATTTGTTTGTTCTTTTTTTGCTTAGAGGCAATCCTCTGCTAAATTAGACTTTTATTTATTTATTTAATAAATCTTTATTGTTCAGATTATTACAGTTGTTCCTCTTTTTTCCCCCATAGCTCCCCTCCATCCGGTTCCCACCCCACCCTCTGCCCTTACCTCCCCCCACTGTCCTCATCCATAGGTGTACGATTTTTGTCCATTCTCTTCCCACACCCCCCACACCCCTTTCCCCCCAAGAATTGTCAGTCCACTCCCTTTCTATGCCCCTGATTCTATTATATTCACCAGTTTATTCTGTTCATCAGATTTTTTTATTCACTTGATTTTTAGATTCACTTGTTGATAGGTATGTATTTGTTGTTCATAATTTTTATCTTTACCTTTTTCTTCTTCTTCCTCTTCTTAAGGAATACCCTTCAGCATTTCATATAATACTGGTTTGGTGTTGATGAACACCTTTAGCTTTTTCTTATCTGTGAATCTCTTTATCTGCCCTTCAATTCTGAATGATAGATTTGCTGGGTAGAGTAATCTTGATTGTAGGTTCTTGCTATTCATCACTTTGAATATTTCTTGCCACTCCCATCTGGCCTGCATAGTTTCTGTTGAGAAATCAGCTGACAATTGTATGGGTGCTCCCTTGTAGGTAACTAACTGTTTTTCTCTTGCTGCTTTTAATATTCTCTCTTTGTCTTTTGCTCTTGGCATTTTAATTATGATGTGTCTTGGTGTGGTCCTCTTTGGATTCCTTTTGCTTGGGGTTCTCCGCACTTCCTGGACTTGTAAGTCTATTTCTTTCACCAGGTGGGAGAAGTTTTCTGTCATTATTTCTTCAAATAGGTTTTCAGTATCTTGCTCTCTCTCTTCTTTTGGCACCCCCATAATTCGGATGTTGGTATGCTTGAAATTGTCCCAGAGGCTCCTTACACTATCTTCATATTTTTGGATTCTTCTTTTCTTTTCTGGTTGGGTGTTTTTTGCTTCTTTGAATTTCAAATCTTTGACTTGATTCTTGCAATCCTCTAATCTACTGTTAGATCTCTGTATATTATTTTTTATTTCAGTCAGTGTATGCTTAATTTCTAGTTGGTCCTTTTTCATATCCTCTAGGATCTCACTAAATTTATCGGCCTTTTCTAGAAAATTCTTGAAAAAATCTTATAACCGTGGTTTTGAACTTTATATCCAGTCATTTGCTTTCCTCCATTTCTTTCATTTGTGATCTGTTTCTTTGTCTTCACATTTTGGCTGCTTCCCTGAGTTGATAGAGTGGCTTTGTGTGCTAGATGTCCTATAGGGCCCAGTGGCTCAGTCTCCCCAGTTACCTGAGGTGGACACTCTTGGTGTACCCCTTTGTGGGGTGTGTGCACAGTCTTGTTGTAGTTAAGCCTTGATTATTGTTGGTATCACTGAGAGGAATTGACCTCCAGGCCAATTGGCTGTGAGGATCAGCTGTATCTACGCTGGGAGAACTTCTTGCTGGAGACACCCTTATGAGACAAGACTTGCAAAAGCCTCTGTGCTCAGCTTGGATGGGGCAGAGCAGACCTCATTGGTTTCCCGTCAGCCCTGCCCTAATAGGCCCCCGGGTCTCAGTGTCCCATGGTAATCGCTGCAAGCACCTCTGTGAGAAAGCTGCCCTTGAGTTCTGCCCACTGCCAGACAGTCCAGTTTCTCCCCGAATGAGTCTGGGTCCCCAGAGTCTCACCTGGAATTGGAGTTCAGTGCAGTCAGGAGCTTTTGTCTCTCTCCCGATTGAGAAAGCCAGCTGCGCACTCAGTTGCCCGCCCTCTCTGCGCAAGCGCACCTCGGTACCTCTGCCTTCCTCAGTTCCTCTGAGTCTCAGTGTGCTTTTCTCTTTCCTGACAGTCCAGTTGCACCCCATATGAGTCTGATTCCCCAGAGTCTCACCCGGAACTGGAGTTCAGCACATTTGGGAGCTTTTGTCTCCCTCTCGCTTGAGAAAGCCAGTTGTGCACTCAGTTGCCAGTCCTCTCTGTGTGCGTCTCAGTACCTCTGTCTCCTGCAGCTCCTCTGAGTCTCAGTGTGCTTTTCTCTTTTCTTGTAGTTGTAGAATTTCCACTCAGCCAGTCTTCCTGTGGTTCTGGATGATGTCCGTTTTGTCTTTTAGTTGTAGTTTTGAAATGGTTGTGCGAGGCAGCAATTTAGGTGTTTATCTATGCCGCCATCTTGGTTTCTCTAAATTAGACTTTTGACATGTCTAGACACTAATGTAATATATTAAATGTTAAATGTAGGAGGATTAATTTTCTGTCTGTTCTGTTGAAATATGTTTTTCCTCAAATATGTTTTACTTTGGACTTAGCTGTAAAGTCATTGTTTGATTTCCCCTAGTACCATGAGAATGCAATATCATTTGAAATTTACGTCTGTTTGTGACATCACTTTTGCTTAGAATGTTAAGATGTTATTTGCTTTTAGATATTCAACAACTTGCATGGAATCATAGGCTAGAGAAATTAATGAAAGGAAATAGTGACAATCAGCCAGTATTTCAAACATGAGAATGCATGTGGGATTGGGTAAATTTTAGTATTGATACAATGCTGTGGAAGATTTTGTTTCCTTGAAAGGAGCATTCACAATTCATATACTCTCTCTCCCTCCCTCTCCCTCTCCCTCTCCCTTTCCTTCTCCCCCTCCCCCTTTCCCTCTCCCTCACCCTTTCCCTCTCCCTCTTCCTTCCCCACCAGCTGATTGTTCTGCGTTTGTGATATACTATTAAAACTCTAACCTGTCAGCCTCATTCCCATATTATTTTGCTTTCTTTATAAGATTAAGAATCACCTCTACAGATGAAAATTCTATGAAGATGGAGGATGCTTTCATTTTACGAATTGCAATATGGCAAAATAGAGTAAATGAGCAACTCTGAAATGTGCAATATATTCTCCCTGCCTTTTCAGCTTATCTTCTTTTTTGGTAATTTATCTCATCAACAATATGCCTACTTTTCTGTGATATAAAAATCCTTTAATAATGAATAACCATGAAGTAGTGTTCTCTATTCCAGAGTCCAGCTTTGTAATTCTTGGCTTTGACAACAGAAAATAAAAGTTTGAGGAGCAGAGTGAAAAGAATGCTATAGTTAGGGAACACATTGATCCAAAAGAAATAGACCACAATTAGTGGAACTCAGAAAGCACCAATGATACTATTATTTAAGACTCTTCCTAGCTTTCCAGGGAGCTGAGAGAACAGAATTTCACAAGGTATACAAACATCACATTTCAAAAGCATATGAGAAATCAAAGAGCCTCATTTGGAATAAAATATATTGGCTCAGATTCTGTTTTCATATGCTTTAAAAATCATACTCCAAGAGGATTTTGGAAGAAGTTTTGTCTTTAAAAAACCATTAAGCTGCAAAGTTGGATTAAGAATACATATTTGCTAAATGACACCCTGGAAGTTCTGGTGCACAATAGGTATTTTCTGTTTCACATAGAATTGTCTCATGTCAATTACTGCATTACAGTGGAAAAATCAGTTTTCAGAATAGTAGGGGACATATGTTTCAGCCGAATTGCTAAGATTTATAAGATAGTCCCTTTGAGGACTGACAAGTGAAATAATTCCCCCAAATTTAAAATCTAATAGGTTAGAATAATCTTCACCTAGTTTGAACCACAGCATCATGAGGAATTAATTAATATGGTATTTTTAATAATCCTTGTTTATTTCATTTATGATAGCCAAAGTGATTTAACAAGATGTCTCATCTAGGAAAGTTAGAATAAGAACCCAATCCAGCCCAGCCTGCATGGCTCAGTAGTTGAACATCGACCTATGAACCAGGAGGTCATGGTTCGATTCCTGGTCAGGGCACATGCCCAGGTTGAGGGCTCAATCCCCAGTGTGGGGAGTGCAGGAGGCAGCCAATCAATGACTCTCTCTCATCATTGATGTTTCTCTCTCTGTCCTTCTCCCTTCCTCTCTGAAATCAACACACACACAATCCAGTACTTCTTTCCATTCATTACCTATGCTTTCCTCTCTTCCAGTCTTCCAGGTAGGGTGGGCAAGAGCCCTTGCCCAGGTGATAGGCTCCTGCCAACCTGTGCAGAAAGGTCATGTAATGCCCTATTCCACCCCTTAATAATTTTTGCATCTCTAGGTTGCCAAATACAAGTTCTTCTGTAGACTACTAGAAAATTAGCGGAGCCAGATCCATAACCTTTCTCTGTTGAAACTGTTTTTAACTCTTCTCACTCACATGCATTTCACTGTTTCTGTGGAAATCTTTTAAAAATAATTTGGTGAAGCATTGCCAATTATTTTTCATCCCTTTAGAAAGATTAAAGTGGCCTTGGCCTAGGTGGGGAAAGCACTGGCCAATTTGGACTTGTTCACTAGTTCAGGTATTCCTGAAATGAGAGAATGCTTGTCACTGCTGGTCATGTTCATAGTATCTTTGTCTTATATTCTCTTGAGCCTGACAGGGTACTTTCATATGATTGGAGGAAATAGAGGTAGTTTAGTTTAGTTTAATAAGTGACTTCTGCCTAACATATTGGTTCTAAACCTATACAAAGTAAGAAGGACCTGAGTTTATTCTATGATATATCAGTTAAAAAAAAAGTTCTAATTGAACAAAGAAAGCACAATCAGCTGGAATTTTCAAAGAGAATTTAATAAAAGACCTGTTTTCAGAGGTGTGGTAAGGTTTATGGGAATCAATACTAGATGTCAAGCTTCCAATTTACCAACCGTAGGCTCCCCCATTCTTGAAGAAAGGGAGGTAATGGAGGTTAAGTTTGGTAAGAGCTGAACTTGGAAACTGAAAGGGAAACTGCTCAATAGGAGCTGTTATCACTGAAAGATGCCACTGCCAGATTGCAGGCAAAGAGGGAGACTGAGAAAAATACTCCAACTTCTCTTTTCTTCCCACACAGAACAGGAAAAGAGTAGAGAAAGGATTTGGGAGCAGAGCTCAACCTGCATACATGGTCAACTGAACTCATTTCCAAACATCTTCCCCACCCAGTATTTAATTTGAACAATAATTGATGGAAGTGTTCCTTTAGAGCTTTGTATTTCTTTGTACTTTCTTTATTATTCTAGACATCTATTGGCTTTTAAAATGTTATTTTAAGTCAGGATCCTAATGCAAATTTTAATTGTTGGACTGTGCAGTAGTAGTGCACATTGTCTAGTGAGATACTGAGATGTTTGCTCTTAAAATAAACGGTCCCAACTTGTCATACTTTTGCATTTTTGACCGTGCATTTTTATGATCTACTCGTGTTCTATGACATCAGCTGGCATCTGTACAGCTGTCCATGTCTATAGCAGCTATGGTTCCTACTTCTGAATTCAACTATTTTCACTAGTCTATGCAGAATAGGCTAGAAAAGGCTGTAGTGATTCACTAAACACATTTTTTATTGAGCATCTGTTATGCCCAATAAAGGCCCTGAGGATATCAAGGTGAGCAAAGCAGAAAGGCCTTTCAACCTTGGGAAGCTTCTGACTCAGTGTTTTTTCTAAACTACATCTATGTTTGAGACCTCAGAGACTGTCTTAAGAATCCTTAATCTTCTGATGCTTTTGGGGGAATAGGGAGACATATGCTCTGGTGCTTTGCTGAATTCTGAACTGTTGAGGTTACCAAATAAATATATGATGTATTTGTTACTGTGTTTAGTATCATTCATGCATTCAAAAAATGATTTCTTAGCATCTACTGTATGCTAGTATATGTAGCAGTTAAGAAATTATTAAAATATCTTAGTGTTCGGGCTTAGTTGGGAAGTAGATATGCAAATAACTACAATGGCAGGATGTCAAGAGCTATGGGACTAGCAAACAATTCCACTGTTTTGGATGAGGGTGACTATGAGAGTTGTGGTAATAACCATAATGCCCAATTTCCTGGCTGCTCAGGCAAGCAATTTAAAGCCTCCCTGTTAGTAATATGTGCTTTTATTTAATAGGAGTCCCGTAAGCAGTCACTTGTAAAAACAGCGTTTCCCAGAATCCATTGGCGCAAACAGTTCAACTCTTTGGAACACACATGAAACAGCTCCAAGCACACTGTTAACACTGTTTGGGGATAAACCACATGACTCTGAATTAGGGGGCTTAGTAGAAACTATGGTTTTATACATCATTGAACATGTACATTATACTAATAGTGTAGACCTGTGCTCTGGAAAAAATACTCATTGAAACTGTTAGAATAATGAAACCACATAATTATGAAAAAGTCCTAATAGTGGTTGACGTTGTTTATATCTTTTAGCAGTTGTAACTATGGACTCTATAGCTACTTAGGAGGTCATAGCCCTTATCATGTTTGTAAATTCACACCTTACAATGCTTTATCTGGGTAAGTGTTAGCTCATCCTCTGACACGTTGAAAAGGAGCCTATTTTTAATCTGAGGCTAGAACATTTCCCTAGCAGTACAGTTTGGGCATGCCCAATGAATCTCTACCTACTTTTCTAAGTAATGACACGTCTATGGAATATATTTTTCATTTTTTCCTGAATCTTTCTTTTTTTTTTAGAAGAGTTGTTCCTGATAAAGAAAAGAGAAGCTATAGTAATAATATTCCATGAGGAGGACAATATTTTTTAGGTTTAATAACATATTGACAATGATGGAGTTCAGACCTTAGCACCTACCTTAACACCAGCCCACGCACGTGGTACCATGCTGATGGTTTAGCGCCCAGACCTCGGAGACCTCTACAGAGCAATAGTCACATCCTCCTTTATCAACTTATAGATCGCATTTGGAGTTCTCATAAAACATTCTTAGTCTCAGGGACTGTCTTACTGGGATTTTGTTTTTGCATTTATTTATTTATTTATGGTGAAAGAGGCTTGAATGATTTATGTGCTCTATAATATAATGTGTCCATGAGGCTGGAAAGAGTATAAGCTTATTTTTATACTGTACATTAGCTTACATTTTAAATAATATACTTGATGTACTTTTCTTTTATCCCCCAAACACATTTTTTAGGTGAAATACCTCTAGATATATAGCAACATATACAAATATAAATTTTAGATACAATCAATATCTTATTTTCCCTGTGTTTCCAGACTTTTGGCGCACTGTTAGTATATTTGTTAACTTTTTTGTCCAGATTAACCATTAAATGCATTACTTTACTTTAGAGATCCTTCAGCTGAAAATACATATTGAACATATTATTTTTAAATTTAACTTACATACTATTTAAAAATAAGCTTACCCTACAAATATCAAATGTTGTACACTTCAAACTAATATAATGTTATATGTCAATTATATATCAATAATAATAATAATGATAATAATGTTTATTCCATGTTAGTTACCTAAATTTGCAGACAACCTGTGTAATTTGACTCTTTTGCCAGATTTTCCTCCAATGGTAAAATGTCTTGGGAGAAAACATGCATTCTGAAGAGATTAAAGTCATATTTATTTCAACAAGTCTATGTGTCTCTTCTATATTATGCATTTGATTGTTGTATGTCTCTGTATTTTCATCCTTGAGTAATACCAATGGCAAAGGTGAAGCAATAGGCATTGTTTCCAAATGTTTGCCTTTTTTATTCTGAAGATAACTATTATGCTGCTCTTCTGCCTTAATCACTTCTCCCCTGTATCAGGGTATGACTGTATCAATTGTCTAGTAGACTTAATGCCCCTTAGCTATCTAGCAAGATAGGGAATGGTTTAGCTATCATTCCACCAAGTCTTGTGCTGTGACTAATTGATTCAAAGGCAATTTATAATGTTATGTAGATAACCACAAAAGACTTTTGTGTTTTGGTTTCTCACCTCCCTACCTTATCAATTTGCTTTTCTTCTACTTAAGATAAAGGCAATGAATTATCCGCTGTGTATGGAATAAATGCGAGTTACTGATATTGCCAAATGACTGAAAAAGACGCAGTGCCACTTTCAAAATGACAGCTTGTTACAGGATTCCTTTCACCAAGAACCCCCACAACCTACGCACCAACCTCAAGCATGAGAGTCTCCTGTTATCCTGTCAGGATTTGGCAATATCTATTACTTTCATTTATTTTCCAATGTTACTTATCTTGAAAATGTATGTCACCTCTCATATATGCCCATTTTTTTCTGATTGCCCCTGAATATATAAACCCTATTTGTCAAGCAAAAATTTCCCATAGGCCAGTGTTCTAAATATGAGGCTTTGGTATACTGGAGCTACATGTGAATCAAAATGTATTTCCTTTTCATACTTCAAACGTGCTTCCTTCTTTGAAAACATATTACATACACACAATCCTTAGAAGTGAAATCTCTCACTCTACTTCTTTGGTCTTCTAGAATCTTCATAGCGAGGCACTATGTTGAGTGTAGTCTGTTTTCTCTGCGGAATGTTTTAGACTATAGAAGTTCACAGCTGTTTAGTGTTCTGTTCTCAGGTAGATAAAGTGCGATATGGGAAGTTCGTGCTGCTGGACTCCAGGATGAGTTATGTCAGCCTGACCTGGAGAGCAGGCAGTCCTTTCCTGTCTGAAAGTCAAAGCTGAGCCGAAACCAGTTTGGCTTAGTGGATAGAGTGTCGGCCTGCGGACTCAAGGGTCCCAGGTTCGATTCCGGTCAAGGGCATGTACCTTGGTTGCAGGCACATCTCCAGTAGGGGGTGTGCAAGAGGCAGCTGATCGATGTTTCTAACTCTCTATCCCTCTCTCTTCCTCTCTGTAAAAAAATCAATAAAATATATTATAAAAAAAAAAAAAAAGTCAAAGCTGTGACATACCACACTGATACCCAGGGAGAAAAAAATTGTATAAAAATTTAATCCCTAAAAGTTTTCTGCTTACCAGGATCCAGGTTACCGCTTTGCTTCTGTCTATGCTTACATACTAAATAGTATGTTAAATAGTATATTTGTTTCTGTAGTAGCTCTTTGAAATCTTCTCCACAAAGGAAGACATTCTCGGCCATTCTAAACCAACTCAGTACCACATGCCTAGTAACCTAATGGAAATCTGTTTATCTGTGACATTTAAACAAGAAGCAGACTTTTGTAATATACTTCCAGATTGTGATTTTAATTTAAAATATTGGAGTATATTCTATTACACCTAATCCAGTGCCAGATACAGAGGCTCAAATATCTTTTTTAAAAAATATATATTTTATTGATTTTTTACAGAGAGGAAAGGAGAGGGATAGAGAGTTAGAAACATCGATGAGAGAGAAACATCGATTCAGCTACCTCTTGCACACTCCCTGCTGGGGATGTGCCCGCAACCAAGGTACATGCCCTTGACTGGAATCGAACCTGGGACCCTTCAGTCCGAAGGCCTACGCTCTATCCACTGAGCCAAACCTGTTAGGGTGAGGCTCAAAGATCTTAGTGTGTCCCAGGGAGTGAGTCAGGGAGGTTTATTGTGCGGTCCTGGGCTGAGGACTCAGACTGTCAGCAGCAGTTCCTTTATCCATTCATTTATTCAGTGTTATTTATTGTACACCTCTTGTGATAAACACACTGTTAAGTATTTAATAAGAAACAGAGTTGAATATGATATCTGGTTTATGTTTATGAAAAATCACTTTGGCAGAGTTGTGGAGGCAGGGGTACAGGAGGGGGAGACATAAGCAAGAGAGCAGGTCAGAAAACATTGCAGTACTCAGGGGGAAGATGCTGACGTGAAGCGAAGGCAGTGGGATGAAACAGAGGGAACAGATTAGACCCAATGTGGTTATGATCCCTTTAATAATCAAATGGAAACCTTTGACTTCTCCACAGAGAGAACAATGCACATGGATGTGTATACAAGTGCAGTTGCACAAGGCCCATCTCTGCGGTCCTCTTCCAGAAGGTGGGGCACAGGTCTGGGGCCCTGCAATTTGTCCCTAGAAATTATAAGCTAAGGTACAGTTGCAAACAAACGTTATGTTTCAGTAAAAAAATAAATAACTGGTGGACATCATCAGGGTCTCAGCAATGAAACTGTGAACGTACCTTAGTCTGTACAGAGAGTTATAGAGAAATATGCTCTCTTCCCGTTGTTTTGCCTCTAGTAAAAACTAACTGCTTGGGGAAGATTGAAGAAAAACAAAAGTAAGTGAAGTGACATCAAATTGGCAATAGCAAGACTGTTTAAAAAGATTGGGATAGCATTTTTTTTTCAGGCTGGGAAAACAAAGGAATGTGATTGAAGATTATAAAATTTTGTAGCACATAAATAGGACCAAACACACATGTTCATAATATCCCTTAAAAGCACCACAAAAGAAAACCTTTGGAGTTCTAAAGAGGCAAATAAAATGTAGTAAATAAAAAGAAACACCTTTTCATGCAGTAGTCACATTATGGAAACCATTGCCACGGTAGATGGTACAGACCTCTAAAATAAACAGATTCTAAGAGGATTTCAGAAAATTCATGTTTAATAGAGTGCTAACAAAAGTTTAAGGCAATATCTATCTTTTGAGGGATAAAATGCATTCATAATTTTTGAACTAGAAATTGGAGAATTTGTGACCAAATAATCCATGAGTTTGACTGGCCTAAGGTGGTGGCTATCATATGCTTTTGTTCACAAACTAAAAGTGAAAATTTCAATCCCAATCAAGCTAACATTAAAATGTTATTTAAAAAGTTTTTCCTAGTTGTAATTTTTTTTTTTCAATTTACCAGTCATAATACCAAATAGGACCTCCTGAGTTTACTTGGCCAATTCAATGCTCACCCTAAGTTCTTCCTGTGAGGTACTTATCTACACTTCCACTATCTCCCTAGCCGTATATTCTCCCCACTTAGCAATTTTCAGATCATTATTTTTAAATTGAACCTCATATCTCCAATTTGCTTTGTACTCTGATCAATTTTAAACCACAACAAATTGCAGAAATAGTACAAGGAACACCCATATACCCCCTCACCTAGCTTTGCTAACTATTAATTTTTGCACATGGCATTAGCTCTCTTACTCTCTAAAGTATATAGAATATTGATTTATGTTTCACATACTTATGTTCAGACATTTATATATCATTAATCTACATATGTGTTTATATTCTTATGCTGAAGCATTTGAGAATTGTTGCAGAAATCAAGACACTTCACCCCTAAATATGTCTGCATGAATATTCTAAGAACCCCGAATATTCTCTGCAAAATAGTAGGGAGTACTGGTAGAGCAGTACTGATAAAAGTACTGTTATATAACAGGCATTCTTTCATATTTCCCCTTGTCCTAATGATATCACTTATAGTCACTTTCTTCTTCTTTTCAATCTGGGATCCAAGCCAGGATTTTACATACTGTTAGTTGTCATCTCTCTTTAGTTTCCTTTAAATTTATCTGGTTTCCAGCTCTTTATTTTTTTATTTTTTGGTGATAATTATTGTTCTCCATAATTTTGATATTTTTGAAAAGTTTAGTGTAGTTATTTTTCAAAATGTCCTTCATTTTAGATTTGTTTGACTGTTTCCTCATGATTAGATTCAGATTAAGCATTTTGGGCGGGATATCTGCATATCTACATAGGTAATACTGTGTTCTTCCGTGTCCTTCTCAGGAAATGTAGGATATGAATGTATTCTATTACTGGTGATGTTAAGGTAAAGATAATGTCTGTATGATTTTTCCATTGTAAAGCAAATTTTTCCCTTTTAAATTCAAATATAATCGGTATATGGGTAGGACAGTGATTTTGAGATTGTGTGATTTTCCTGTTCCCTAACTTTTTACCTGGTGGTTTTAGTATCCATTGACAATTATTACCTGAATTGGTTATTATTGTGTGGTTGTAGTATTCTGGTTTACTATTTACTTTTACACTTATTAATTTATTTGCTTCTCCTTCTCCCCTTAAAAATATTTTAGTACCACTCTGTATTTGTGAATTCAATATTATTATAATCTACTAGAGGCCCGGTGCATGAAAATTTGTGCACTCAGGGGGATCCCTCAGCCCGGCCTGCACCCTCTCACAGTTCGGGACCCCTCAGGGGATGTCCAACTGACGGCTTAGGCCTGCTCCCTGGGGGATCGGGCCTAGGGGACAGCTCCTGTGTTGAGCATCTGTCCCCTGGTGGTCAGTGCATGTCATAGTGAACAGTTGTTCCTGATCGTTCTGTCCTTAGGGTCAATTTGCATATTATCCCTTTTATTATATAGGATTCTTCTCATTATCTATTTGATGCTCAAATTGTACCAAAGTTAACCAGTGGGAGCCTTTCAGAGTTGGCTTCTGTTTCTTTTTTATGTGTCCTTATCAGTTTGTACACATTCTCTATGGCATATCCAGATAATTTAGGCTTAACTCGTACTTTCCTGTTCCAGGAGGCCTAGCTCTAAAACCCACATCTGGACACTAGGCTTGCTCAGTGCTACCAGAGTGTCATCACTTCTAGGCCTTTT
The DNA here is from genome assembly GCF_027574615.1 of Eptesicus fuscus. Lineage (NCBI taxonomy): Eukaryota > Metazoa > Chordata > Mammalia > Chiroptera > Vespertilionidae > Eptesicus > Eptesicus fuscus. The sequence continues at coordinate 54,710,707 of NC_072483.1, read as the reverse complement.
CAGGGAATAATAGAAAATACACACACATACATCTACATCCTACATATATACATATATATACCTATATCCTATATAATAAAACCTAATATGCTAAGTGTCTGGTTGTCCTTTCAACCAATCAGAGCGTAATATGCTAATGTATGCTAAGGCCATTCAACTGCTTGCTATGATGTGCACTAACCACCAGGGGGCAGAGAGTCGACCAGTTGACCAGTCACTATGATGTACACTGACCATCAGGGGGCAGACGCTCCAACCAGTAGGTTAGCTTGCTGCTGGGGTCCAGCTGATCAGGACTGAGCAAGATGGGCTGGACACACCCTGGAGCCCTCCCGCGGTCCCTCCCCAGCTGGCCAACCTCCTATGGCCCTCCCCGGCCTCAATCATGCATCGGTGGGGTCCCTCAGCCTGGCCTGCACCCTCTCCCAATCCGGGACCCCTCAGGGGATGTTGGAGAGCCGGTTTCGGCTCGATCCCACAGGCCAGGCTGAGGGACCCCACTGGTGCATGAATTTGTTCACTGGGCCTCTAGTGTGTGTGTGTGTGTGTGTGTGTGTGTGTGTGTGTGTGTGTATACTGTTATTGCTATATAGTATAAGTACCTCTATGCTGCTACTATCAGTTTCATTCCAGCACTATTCTCTCCTTCCCCCATTCCATATTTGGATTTCTCTTCTTTCAAGTTAGAATCCTCATACCCCACAATATACAGGGTGGAGCAAAAAAGTAGGTTTACAGTTGTAGGTATGTGAAACACAGAGTTTATTCTTGTATCATTATTTATTAATTATTATATTATTTCCATATGAACAACTATAAATCTACTTTGCCCCACCCTGTATTTATTCATTTCCTCAGTCCTACAATGCATACAAAATAGCTTCAGATCTGCCACACCAATACCACTACCAACAACAATCTTACTGTGCCAGGTTCAAGATTTCTTACAATTCTTTTTGTCCTTAGAATATGTCTCTCTATATACAGTCAGAATATTTGTAAAAAAAACTTGCTTATATGTGGATTTTTTTTCTTATCAGCATGATATAGGTTTAAGTTTACTTTTCTTATCAGCATGATATAGGTTTAAGTTTATTTTAAAAATATATAATTGATTTAAGCCCTGGCCAGTGTTGGTCAGTGATTAGAGTGTCAGCCAGTGCACCAAAGGGTCACAGGTTCAATTCCTGGTAAAAGGCACGTAGCTGGGTTGCAGGTTGGATCCCAGCCCTAGTCGGGGTACATGCACGAGACAACCAATAATCGATGTGTCTCTCTCACATCTATGTTTCTCTCTCTCTCTCTCTCTCTCTCTCTCTCTCCCTTCTCTCCCTCCCTCCCTCCCTCCCTTCCACTTTCTAAAAATCAATTGAAAAAATATCCTTGGGTAAGGATTAACAAAACAAAATTATATATATATAGTTGATTTAAGAATTTAATTCCACTGCTGTTCATCTAACTTTGAGTATGCAAAAACTACTATTTTTAAATGCTAATAAATCTAAATGTTATATTACTAACTATGCAAAATCCAGTGTCATCATCATATGCAAGATCTTTTTAGAAATTAAGAGAGCATAGATATTTTCCCTTGTGCTAATAAAGATTCAACATTTTATTACTACTCCAAGTTCAGGATCAAGAGAATTTTTTTTCAAGCATATTGTACCTGGAATCAGATTGCCTGAGGGCAAATTGGTCCCCACTCCACCTACAGGTTATAACCAGGTCCAGTTTATTATCTTTTCGTTCTTTTGTCCTCCTCATGTGTAAACTTGAATACTGAAAAGTTTAACATAGGCACTTAGCTCAGTGCCTAAAGGATAGCAAGTACAAACTGAATCATACCTGTGATTTGGGTGGTGCTGGTGGTGATGCTTGTGTAAGTTTTAACAGTACATTCTGGATATCCACAGTTCCTAATTTTAAAGGCTGATTTTCTTAGTAACAAGTTTTTTTTGTGGGTTTTGTTGTTGTTTTTGTCTTTTACTTTTCTCTCTCAGTACTTTTGACACACAAGGAAAAGTTATGGCTTAGCTAGAAGTTCTGGCATTGGGAATGACCTTGTCCTTGTTTTGAAGTATCTGAAAAATAAAAATAAAAATTCCTCCTGCAAAACCCTGGTCAGTTGCTGCTGCCAGTCCCGGAGAGGCTGTCTGTCAGGATGCCGAGCATTGCTGCTGCCGTAATCACCAAGGCATCTACCCGAAATCTCCAGGCTGAGAACTAGGTAGGAAAGTCCATATTATATCTAATAATAGCTCTGAAAATTATCCTGAAATGCTTGCTGGCAACTCCCGTGCTTGACAGGCACAACATACTATAGATAATAGTATGTTGTCATTCTTGCTAGTGAGTGGTTATAGTACTATTCAGAATAAGAGCTAATCATTTGCTATAACTTTCATAATATTTTCACTTGTACTCTTAGGTTCTGCCAAGAGTGGCTAGATATATTAATACAGATGTCCTGTTGTTGTTTTTAATCCTTATAGAAGGGTATTTTTTTCCATTGATCTTTAGAGAGAGTGGAAGGGAGGGAGGAGAGGAAGAGAGAGAGAGAGAGAGAGAGAGAAACATTGATGTGAGAGAGATACATTGACTTGTTTCCTTCTGCATGTTCACCAACCGGGACAAGGGATCAAACCTGCAACTGAGGTACATGCCCTTGACCAGGAATCCAGCCAGCGACCCTTTGGTCCACATGCCGACGGTCTAAACACTGGATCAAAAATACAAATGTCCTGTATTTTTAATCCACCACTTCATATAAACTATTGATTCCACCAGTGAAAAGTTTGGGAAGAGAAATAAGGTTGGTATATGTTGATAATTATTACATTTGGTTGATGGAGACATGGGGATTTTTATATTTTTGCAACTACTTTTAGATAACGCTGACATTTTTCCTTAATGATAGGCAAAGGTGGGGAGCACATACTGAAAGAGTTTATACCACGACTCTGGTTGTTATGTTTGTGAAAATGAAAAAGGATTGACCATTAGAAACATCCAGTCATGACATTTGTGAAATATTTTTTTAAATGTTACATATAGGTAGTAGTGTGCTGTTAGATGACTCTCTGAAGAGACACTGATAGGTAATGTTGCCCATTTGCACAGTATGAATACTCCACCATGGCTGCTTTCACCCTATTGATGTGGCATTACTGAGTGTGGAGTTGGGAGGAGCTGTGCACCCTCAGCTCTTCCTGGGCCTGTGCGGCCAGCGGCAGCCCACTGCTGGGAGAGGTAACAGAGACGTGTTAGGTTTTGGAGTCAGACTCTTAGGCAGGTCCCAACTCTAACATGCATTTCAGGTCCTTGATCAACTTACTTGGTTTTTCTGAGGCTTAGTTTCCCCTCTATAAAATTGAGCTAATTCCTACTGCATTAAAATATAAGGATTATGTGAGATTGCATATGTAAAGGACCTACGATGGTTCCAGTTACATAGTGAGTAATTGTTCCTGCTAACATCCTTTATTCTCTTCAAGTTAAAATAGAAGCAAGAACTCTTGGTTTGGGGTGGTTTCAAAGTTTCATAAGAAAGGAATGAGGCCGATCATCTTTTCAGAGGGCTTCCTGCCCAGAATTTCTATAATTAGTTAAAATTGCACGTTTCAAGCACAGTCACAAACCTGCATGAAGCTCACCAAGTTCTAATTGGTTGGATATTAATAGGTAGGCTGGGAAGTGATACGATTGTGGCTAGAAGAGAACTATCTGTTAAAGGTAGGGTTTCTCTCCAATGGATCTGGCACTGCAAATACACAGTAAGAATTAAGTATTATCTCAAAGTTGACAAGGTGAAACACCTATAATTTACTTAATCTTTCCCTAGGGAATGTTAAGACCCAGCTGAAATGTTATGGCATGAATAAGCCTAAAGGTTATGTTGGCAAGTTGGAAAAGTTTCCATTTACAATTTTGATTGTTTGAGCAGAGTTATTAATAATAGTAATGTTTTACTTTCCAAATTTTTTGTTTACGTTGGGGATTAACCATGATATCAGTTAATGTAAGAGGGGTTCCCCTCCCTTTTTTTTCCTGAACAATGCATTTTTTTCTGAGTAGAAATCTGAAATTAAGGTCATCATTGATTTATAATGATGCAGTTTTCAGAATTGGTGAATTGTATGCACATATAAAAATATTTTTAAAGTTCACTATAACCAAGGCTAGAGAGAAGCTCAATTATAAGTTAAGCCCATGTTTAGAATTTGGAGACAGTAATACTGAAGGCATTTGAAATTTGATTTATATGTGTGGGTTGATATCTTCCTACTGGGAATACAAGTAGGGGGTGTATTTCCCTTTCTGAAGGAGTTTCATGAATCATAACTCTACATATTTTTAATTTCTGAGCAAATACTTAGGAGATAAGAAGCAGTATGCTGTATCATCCACCTGAAATTGGCCCAATTGCCTTTGCTTTTAAAAGAATAGGTTTCTTTCATAAAATTAAAACATTTATCCCTTGGAAATTAGAACTGTTTCCTTAAAACAGTGCTATTTATGCTAAATTTAATTTAATGGGTCATAATAAGAATGTTTTTAAGAAATGAAATGGAACAAAATAGAGAAGAAAATAGCATGTATCACACATAGAAAGGATCAATAATATTCTGTGAAACATGTTTCAGTTTTGTGTGTGTGTGTGTACATTCTAAGTTGTGAAGTAAAATTTGTCACTAAGCCCACTAAAAGAAAAATTTTGATATTTTAAAACGTGCACTAATAAAGTCCATGATAAGAAAACAACAACTCTCCCATTTGTGATACACATCAAAATGATATCTGGAAAGAAACCTTGGAATGTTGTTTTAAACAAAATCACCCTGGATTTAGAGGGGTGGGGGAGCTGTGCGTCTGCCTGAGCCTCACTGGGAACAGCAGAGATGAATTAGAGAGGGGATTTGGACTCTTAGGAAGATGTGGTTGTAGAGATGCACCTTCTGTTTTAATTTCTTTCTTTCTTAAGCAGGACAAATACTATTTGGCCTTGCACACATAATGTGTGTGTGTGCATATATATTAGGGTGTATATATAATTAGGGTTAGGTTAGGATTAGGGTTAGGGTACACATCAGGCCTGCAGGGGAGGGCAGTTGGGGGTGAGATCAGGCTGGCAGAGGAGGGCAGTTGGGGGTGAGATCAGGCTGGCAGAATGCATGCATACACATACACACATTATATATACTATAATAGATTGTTGTATAGTGTATTTATTATTTTTTTATGTAGCAGCCCTATTATCTCAATTAGATTTCAGTACTTTTGGGGTTAGGAGCTTTGCCTTAGTCTTTCTCATCTTCTTGCCCATCATGTGCCTTGCACACATAGTAGTATGAGTTGAATAAGTAATTACTGTTAATAGTGGTAATGACTAAAGTTTATCCTAACGTACTATTTGACCACATGTATTCACATGTTTATATATTCATTCATATTCCAACTTCCACAAAGGATATATCACAGTTTATGGCATGAATAAATAAGAAATAATGGCTGAATTATAAGTTAAAAAATCATGGTATATGTGTATACACGCACATATCTAAATATATATTTATACACATACATGCATACACATACACACTTTATAATCAGGCAACAAGTTTCTTCACAGTTCTTTCTTCAAGTGTCATTCTTACATCTGTCCTTCTCAGTAGGCAAAGAAATTGCCACACAACCACTCCTGAAGAAACTGTGGTGATGGATTTTATTTTTGTTATTCTGCCATCAAGTTCATCCTGTTGTTGGTGCTTATATTTTAAATGGAACAAGTGAACATGAATCTAATGTTTGGGAATTTAGCATGTGTCTGCCCTCTGAGGGTTCCCAGGGAAGCCTCCATAATGACGGTAACGCACAAACTGGTCCTTGTTGGCGCCAGCTGTGTGAGCTTGTCCATTCACCAGGCGGTTTGCCAGCCACACCAGACTTTGCACAGCTGCTGCTCTTCCAGGGTTTGGGCCAGTCTGCTTTCTGTCTCTAGTTAGTTGACAGTGCAAGTTACAGAGAATCGTGCCAGACCCCACTCTGGTGTGGCAGTTATAGAAGTAGGGACATGGACAGAGTATCCAACTAGTTGTGACTTAAATTTCTTATATGCAGTTTAAAATAATACAAGGTTCTGAAAATGCAGAATAAGAACATAAATAACTCCTGTAAGATTCTTAAATATAGAGCTGGAACCAAAATAACGCCTTTAAATCTTCCTTGGTGGACGCCCTCCTTAGCCATTCTAGCCTAAACTTAGAAAATAAGGTTTATTTTTAACTTTGGTACCTCTCTGAGTTATTCCAGGGAGGTTTTCATAGGGATTTTCCAGTGTCATTATGTGCCATAAAATATATGCTGCAAAAAGTTGGATTTCATCTGCATGTTCTTCAAGGACACTTCATGGACTCATTGTTTACACCAGCCCAAGCTAGGCTGAAAGATGTCAGGGTGATGATGCATCTGGTGGTGATGACCCTGAACAAGTTCTGGGGGTAGGCTATTATATTACATTTTTATTAATTGTTGCACATCTTGAGATCTGATTCATTCCTAGCTCTGGGTCTTTGAGCCCTTACTAATTTGCATAAGTGCTCAGAACCATGATAATTTTTTTCATTTTACTTCAGCATACTTTGTGTTAAGAGAAAAAAAAGCATTAGATTTATAATAAGCAAATGTTGGCTCAACTGATGAGCTGTAACTTGTAGCTAGAAGGTTATAGCTTAATAGAACAGTGGAGAAGCTAAAAAAATCCTGACAATTCTGTAGCTTCAGTAATTCTCTTGTATAATTTTATAGTTTCTGTCAGATTCAGAGAGGCTAAACTCACATCATGTTGTCAACTTGAGAGTAACATTTATCATGAAGCAAGTCTTTCAGCATATTCATCAGTGGCCAAACAGGAGATGGTAGGTTTTCATTTTATTTCCAAAGTGATTTCTGAATTTTCCGGTTGCAGTGAAAAGGAGATGGAGGGTATAAATTAGGGGTGATCCATTGTCTCCAAAACATAATCCCAGAGGGGAAATGGAGGAGCAACACTCCTGTTGGGGCCCTGTTCTTCTGCTGTCCTTTCCCCTGTCATTGGGAGGAAGGAAGGAAGGCAGGTGAGGAGAAAAGGAGCTGGCATGGAACCAATTCTCACTGGCTTGGGAGAGCCAATTGTGTGCATCCCTTCCCAAACTTGCATTAAGTACCATGCTGATAGCTTAATATTAGCCATGATGGGAATATTTCCACCGTAGAAATTGTCAGTGCTACAAATCAGAGCTCCCTCTCCCTCAGAGCAGGTTGTTAACATTTATTAGCACTCCCCTGGTGACCTACTATTGAAAGGAACATTGTGTATCCCAACCTTACCATTTTCCTAACTTGTCAGTATAGGTGAAATTTCTAAACACCTTGACTATAGTCTGCCTTATGTAAACCTTTGTGTATCATAGATATGCAGAGTTGGAATATCTTCTCTATTTAAAAGTTATTCAGGATTCATTTGTTTCCTGTGTAATTTTACCTTGTTAGAGTTCTCAATGCAGCATTATCTTTTCACCTCCCTTCTATTTTTTTACTCCATTCTCTATTATCCTGGCTCGATTACTTCATCTTCTCTTGGATTTTGACATTTTATGAAGAAGTGCTCAGAACTATGCTAATTTTTTCATTTTATTTCAGCATATTTTGTGTTAAGAGAATGGCCTGGTTAGCATGATCCAAGGCATCAAAGAGTATACAGACTCAATTCAGCAAACACTAATTGAGTACCTACTTTGCCTAAGACATTGTGCCGCAGAAAGTGAGACATGGTACCTTGTCTCAAGCAACATAAAACCTAGGGGGCGGGATCAGACATGAACACTATTCAGACTAATGTAGAGCTTAATGTGAAAGGTAGTATTAGAAAAAGTACAGGAAAATGCAAGCTGAACCACAGAGACTAGAGATTATTTCTGACTGCAGAAATTAGAGAAGGCTTTATGGGGATGGAGCCATCTCAAATAAGTCTGAAAGAATTATAACTCAACTCTATTTATAGTTTTTATGACTGAATGACTATAAAGTTCACCTTAAAATAGTTTGTGAGTTCATTCATACAGGGTGTGGCAAAAGTAGGGTTACAGTTGGTTGTATGGGAAATAATACAATAATTAATAAATAATAATACAAAACTAAACTCTGCATTTGTAGTACTCTTAACTGTAAACACACTTTTCCCCACCTTGTATTGGGTAATGATCTGCCAAAATTAGCTTATTATCATGGGAGTCAGGAAAATTTAACAAAATTAAGATTTTAAAGTCATAAATGTATGGAATTACTAGATTCAGCAGATGCCAATGCAAATGATGCCTTCTGCTCATCCCCATGCCCTCCATAGGTTATAAACAGAGCACCATTTATCGAAGGTCCTTCATAAAAACTTCCAATTACTGAGGACCAATTGTGTGCCAGGCATTTGTACATATATGATATGAAAGACAAAAACCAATAGAGTAAAGATATTGATTTTATTCAGGTTATTGCTGTAGGAAGAGTACCCTAGATCTAAAGAACAGAGTGTGTCTCTACAGAGTGGTTTTGCCGTAGTCTTTTATAGGAAGGAGTAGACAAGTTACAGGTGGGGAATTTACAGTTGGGATTTTGCAACCAGGGGAAATCTCAGCCAGGTGAACAGGAAATGTTCACTTCCTTGTCTAGCTAGTTTCAAGGGGAAAGAAGTTCTAATCCTAGCTAATCACTCATGAGACAAAACAGGAAGTTGACTAGTCAATATCTGAACCTCACATTCACTCTGAAATGCACTATTATCAGCATTAAAAATTTTTTTAAAAAATCAGAAACAGACATTCAGAATGGTTAAGAGACTTGCCAAGGCCTCATAGTACATAACAGAACTGGAATTCCATCTCATATCTTTCTGACTCTGAGTCTCTTGATTACGCCACAATACTCACTTTGTGCTTAGAGAAGCTTTAATAGTAATTTTTAAGGTTAATGGGACTTTCACTTATTTTTATATGTAATTTTTTTCATTCACACTACCTATTTTGGAGAGAATAACCTTCAAAGAACCAGGTTGAAATGTTTAGAATTAATAGAAATCTGTTCTTGGGCTGGTTTATAAAAAGACTGTGCCTCTCCCGGCTGATGTGGCTCAGTTGTTGAGAGTCAACCCATGAACCAGAAGGTCCAGGTTCGATCCCCTAGTCAGGACACATGCCTGGGTTTCGGGCTGCATTCCCAGTGGGGGAAGTGCAGGAGGCAACCTATCAATGATTCTCTCTCATGATTCTATCTCTTTCTCCCTCTCTCTTCCTCTTTCTGGAAACAATAAATGATATATATTTTTTTAAATTAACTAATTAATTTTTTTAAAAGTGTGTGCCTCCTTTCCTATAAATAAATCTATCTTTCAACTGAATGAGTAGAGAAAAATTGGGAACTGTGTCCTAGTGCCTTAATATTCAGTGATTGCTCTTGCTATCGATCAATAAGGTATCATTGTTGCTTTTCCACCTCTGCTCTGTGGGTGGTAGAGGTCTGCAGGAGGTGCTTGGAGATCCTCATAGAGGTACGTGGCTGAGTGGGACACAGGACAGAAATCAGACAGAGCTTGTTGACTCAGCTTCTGCCAAAGCTTTTGGGTATGCATGTTGAACATCAAAGTTAAAAAAAAAAAGTCATTAAAGATAATAAAAATGTGAACACCACTGATCTAGTTGAATAAATCATTTCCTAAAACAAATGCTGACTCTATTTTGCTCCTGGAAGCCTGTGAGTCCCTGAGTTTATTGGCGGTTGCCATGTTCATGGGCCCTTGCTGAGCTTTTGATAGTCATAGTAATGCAGTGTTAAGGTGCACCTGAAACATTCATGCGCACAGCAGGGAAATCTAACTTGGCTGGCCTGAGTCATTGGGCATCTATTCCGCTCTCAAATTATTGTGGTAATTACGAATGTGAGGTGATAATTTGTGGTTGAGTTTTGTCCTAAGGCCCAGTCATCAGGTTGTTGTTGTTTTTTTCTAATTATGTTTAACTTTTATAATATTGTGTTAGCAAACAGACCAGGTGCTGTTTTACACTAGCTGCATATATATTCTCGGAACAAAAGCAACCACTCTTCTGGTTGTGCTACCTTCCTAAGCATGGGAATTGTGTCTGTTCTACGTGGAAGGGAAGAATGAGCACGTTGCACATAGGATCGGGAGCCGCTAAAGCTAAGATAATGTGGGGCAACTTGTCTTTGCTGGTAGCGGGAGTGTGGGCTTCTTAACTTGGAGGCAGGAAAGCCAGGTCAGTTTCCCCTTGGTCTGCCATGCAGAGGTGGCCTGGCCTCTATCGAATGCGTCATTTGTGGAGAAAGTCAGGCAATGAAAGGAGATACTGTTGCTACTTTGTTTTGATTCCCTGTAATTTCCTGGTTTTAGGAGATGAGTGCCATGGTAAGAGGAAGATAGCAAAATTAAAAATAAGACAAATTGGCCAGAAGATAATACTAGATAATACTAGAAAATGAAATATCAAACTGTTTTTACCCACTGGAAGCAAAGTGAATGATTTGTGTCAGTCAACATTGCAAAAGAGAGGCATTTTGGAGGCCTTGAATCTTAGGAAGCTATGTTTTGAAAGAAGTATGGGCTGGAATAGACAAGGAATAGAGTGCCATTTATGGCAGGAGAAACTGTAAGTGCAAAAGCCTAAAGTGGGAATAAACCACAGATATTGACTATGGAAAGGTAAGTGAGATGTAAAATAAGTAAAATACAGAGGTTGTTATTAGTAGAGCTAAATTTTTATATTTTGTTGTTAAAATTATAATCAATGGTTAACTGGTATTCAGACTTTCTAAGGCAAGGCTTAAAATTTTCTTTTATTCTTCTTTGATGAAGCCCTCTGAAATTTACTGAGTATGGGAGTGATAACTTTCTCAGATTAGACTAGAATTGGCAAATCTGGGTAATGTTTAAGAAGCAGAAGAAATAAAAGAGAGAGAGAGAGCAAGAAAAACAGAGGCAAGCATGAGTGGATGGCTCCTAGCATAGCTAAATACTAACTTCCCTCCTCTTTTAGGGAGACTAAGTACTCAAGATTCTTATGAATAGACTAGAGGCCCAGTGCACGAAAATTCATGCACTGGAGCGGTGGGGGGGGGGTCCCTCATCCCAGCCTGTCCCCTCTCACAGTCTGGGAGCCCTCAAGGACAGGAGGTGACCTGGCAATCAGGAGAAGGCGACACCCTCATCACATCTCTGCTGCTGCCACTGCCAGCAGTACAAGCCTAGGCTGGCCCTGGTTACCTGAGTCTCAGGCTGGCCCTGGACGGCTGGGGGGCTGAGGGGACTGGGTGCTGCCATCTTGTGGCTGTGGGTGCTGCCATCTTTGAGGTCGTGGCAGTCAAATAGCATATTCCCTCCTTATTGGCTGTGGGCACTGCCATCTTTGAGGGCAGGCCAGTCAATTAGCATATTCCCTCTTTATTAGATAGAATTCTTTGAAGAGTAGTTCCCAACGTGAGGTTCCTGAGTTAGCAGCATCACTTCACCTGGGAACTTGTTAGAAATGGCATTTTTCAGGCCTACTGAATCAGAAATTCTGAGGTGGGACGTAGCAAATTTTTATTAAGCCTTGTCTGAGTCCATTTCTGCTGCTATAACAAAAAATACCATAAACTGGGTGACTTATAAACAACAGAAAATTATTTCTCACAAGTCTGGAGGCTGGAAAGTCCAAGTTCAGTGCTAGATTTGGTGTCTGGGGTCCCAGGAGCTCTGTGAGGTCTCTTTTGTAAGGGTACTACTTCCATTCCTGGGACCCTCCCCTCATGACCTAATCATCTCCCAAAGACCCCTCCCCCTAATGCTAATACCTTAGGGGCTAGTATTTAAAAATAGGAATGGGGGGTGGACACAATATTCCACTTGTAGTGTCCCTCCAGGGGATTCTTATGCATGTTAAAATTTGAAAATCACTGCCTTAAAGTATTTGTTTTCAATATAAAAGTGTTCCAGCGCCCAGTCAGCATGGCTCAGTGGTTGAGTGTTGACCTTTGAACCAGGAGGTTGCAGTCTGATTCCGTTCAGGGCACATGCCCAGGTTGTGGACTCAATCCCCGGTGTGGGGTGTGCAGGAGGCAGCCAATCAATGATTCTCTCTCATCATTGATGTTTCTATCTCTCTCTCTCCCTCTCTGAAATCAATATATATATTTAAAAGTGCTCCAGAAAGTAGAAAGTTGATAGATTTTTTTTTTCCTGGACTCCTTTCTCAATGCTTTCGGTTCTCTGATTAAATCTGGGAGAGAGAAAAAAATCCCAATCAGGTGCTCAGCCTTTGGCATATACAAATCTGTCTTTGAAAAAAAGAAGTGTGGCTGGGCTGCTGCCAGACCTACAAACATTAGCTGCAGGGGGACCCAGCGGGGCTGCACCAGGCACAGCATCAGGCCCTGCCCTGGATGTACAAACCCAGGAATAATTTTTTAAAAAATCAATTATTAATCTCAGACTCAGAAGTGTTCTATTTGACAGAGCTTCAGAAACCCAAAGCATTAATTATGTCCAAGATGAAAAAAGTAGCTGGTGACACTGAACTTTCAACCTCAGAGAATTTAGCAAACATTTCTGAAATGCACAGAGATAACTGGCAGTTGCAACCTTTCGGGGGTCAAATAAATACGATGAAGGTAACAGACATAAAACTGAAAGGGCAAAAGGGGAAACATGAAGGCATGGGGCACTGGATGGAAAAAGAGCTTAGTTATATCTTTTTGTCCAGAGGAGGGAGAGTCCAGTCATGGCAAGGACAGGAGTCAGGTGAGAGGAGTGGGGGTCCACAGTGAAGCAGAGGAGTTATTGACCAGGAAGAGAGACAGAAGGCTTCCACTTTGAGTCAGCCAGTTTTTTAAGCATTACAATTAAAACAAATGCTTAATTAATACATGACATAGAAAATAGAGCTAAGAATAGCCATAAACCATAGATAGGCTTATCTTACTAATGGCTAATGTTTTGAATTCTCATTATGTGCTAAGCACTGTACTAAGTACTCTCATTTGATTCTCATGACAACAATATGAAATAGACACTATTGAGGAAACTGATGCTTTTAGGAGGAAAGTTACACAGCAATTAAGCCTCTAGGATTTGAACCCAGGCAGTACTACTCCAGGGTCTAAGCTCTTCACTCTGATACAAGTAATGCAAGGGAAATACACAAATCCCTTGTCTCCAAGATGAGTTGATGCTATTCTGTCTTCTTTAACCTTTTAAAATAATTGCTTTGTTCCTATTTTTCTATTATAAAAATAGTGTATGATTATTGCATCCAACTGAAAAATATCATAAAGTACATAGAAAATAAATCTTATTCTTTGCCCTATCACCCAGAGATAAGTGATTTTAACAGAAGCTATCATAATTAATGCCTCAGAACTATCTGGCATGCCCTTTAAGAGGCAATCAGCCCCAACTCAGACACTGATTCACTAGGTCTGGGTGAGGTTAAGACTTACATATTTTTAATAAATATCTCTCCCATGGTTTTATATATATATATTTCATGCCCAATTCTAAAAATGCTGTTCTATACCTTAGATTTTCAAATGTCCTTATGGAGAACATCTGTATTCAGTGTATCTCTGGATTCTTGAATATCTTAATATTTCTCATCAAAACTATCTTTAGAGATAGGAAGATATCTAGGAGAGAAGTAGTTCTTACACTTTGGCATACATCATAATAACCTAGAGGACTTGTTAAAATGCAGACTACAGAGTTTCTGAGGTAATGGACCTGGAATGGGGCCTCTATTAGTCAGGGTTCGTCACAGAAATAGAACTGAGAGTAGAGATATATAGATAGATGTAGATGATGTATAGATATAGAGATAGAGAGAGATGAGGATATTTATTATAGGAATTGGCTCACATTGTTATGGAGGCTGAAAAGTTCCACGATCTGTTCTCTGAAAGCTGGAGAGCCAGGAAAGCCAATAGTATAATTCAGCCAGAGTCTGAAGGGCTAAAAACCAGGAACTCCAATGTGCACGTCAGGAGAAGATACACAGGCAGGAGAAGATGGACGTCCCAGCTCTAGGAGAAAGAATGCACCCTTCTTCCATCTTTTCTTCCATGTGGGCCCTCAGCAAACTGGCTGATGTCTGCCCACGTTGGTGAGGGTGAATCTGCTTTACTCAGTTTCCTGATTTAAATGCTAATCTCTTCCAGAAATATTCTCACAGATTCACCCAGAAAAAAAAAAATGTTTTATCAGTAAACCATCGCAGGACTCAGCAATTTGCATATTTAATAAGTTGTTGGGTGATGCTGATGCTACTGGTACAAGGACCGCACTTTGAGAACCACTGTAAAAGAAAGTTTCTGGTAGAAATTCTTGTGATTTTTGGAAATACCTTAAAAATTCAAGGGGAAGGACCTGACCTTGATGCAATCATTTAGAAACAAATTCAGTGACATGTAATACCATGGTCAGGAACACCATATATGAAAGCCCTATTCAGCTGTTTCTGTGTCTCTATAACAACAGTAAAAGTGTAACAAGAACAGCTGCTGATGTTGTTAGCTAAAACGTCTTAAATGTCCAAATGATTGTTGGTGGCAATGGAAGGGACAGTAGGACAAGGTCAGTTACATTCAATGATGGGCATAACACCCATCACAGAAATGTCACATTTCTTCAGTAAAACAAACACCAAAGGAGGATGTTGATGCTACTGGCAGTTTTTATGAATTATACATGATGCACTATGTTAAAATTCAACAGAAAACTGCCATTTGCCCTCTATAATAAAAGGTATTAAATGAAAAATGAAGTGCTAGGTGAGTACGCATGAGATGCTGCCAGTGTAGTGGATCTTGAGCTCGTTTCTCTTTGCTCTCTAGCACCTATTTCAGAAGACAACCAGGCTTCCGAAAGGAAGGTTGGCCTCTGGAAACAAGCTTTCCTGAACTGGATACCTCAGTACTGTCCATCTGTGCCTCCAAACCAGCAGCCAGTTTCTAAAATGTAACTCTTACATGTAATTGGCCTTTGGCTTTAATCCCTTGATGCTGGTCATTTAAGTGTATAGATAGCTTTGGTATTCAACATTCTCTTAGTCCGTTTGGGCTGCTATAACAGAATGCCATAGACTGGGTGGCTTTTAAATAACAGATATTTATTTATCACAATTTTGGGGAACATAAACATTCAGTCCATTGCAAACATTTATTTGCCAGTCATAAAAAATACAGAAACTGACTGCCCTGGCTGGTGTTGCTCAGTTTGTTGGGCATCATCCTGTGCACCGAAGGCTGCCGGTTCAATTCCTGGTCAGGGACATGCCTGGGTTGTGGCTTAATCCCTGGTGGGGGGCATGCAGGAGGCAGCTGATCAATGTTTTGCTCTCACTCATCAATGTTTCTCTCTTTCTCACTCTCCCTCCCTTTCTTTCTAGAAATAAAAAATATATATATTTTAAACAACACAGAAAACCCACTTCCAAGCAATGTAGCTCACCCTAGAATTTTGAAGGTACCATAACTAGGAATTACTGGTCATGAAGGAGAATTCTTTCATTTATTATTCAGTCAACAAATATCTATTGAATATTTTCCTACATTCTAGTTATTTTTGTATATTCAGGGGATAGAACAGTTGGAGGGAGGAGATACACACACACATAGTCTTGAACCCTAAAAAGCTTCCATGGAGGTAGTAATGAGTTCTCTCTTATGCTGTATCTTCTAGAACCTTGCTATATGAGGGGCCAACACTGTGGATGTCACTTGGGAAGTTTTTAGAAATGTAGCATCCCAGGCTACATCCCACATCTCCTGACACAGAATCTGCATTTTGTTTTGCAAAATCCTCGCATGAGTTGTGCCTGCACTAAAATGTGAGAATCACTGCTTTAGAAAACATAACCTGGGGCAAGAATTAAAGTTCTGATTTTATTTGTGAGTGCAGGCCTAGGTGAGTATGGGTAAGGGGGAAGGGGAAGTCAGACAAGGGAAGTTGCAAAGCAATGAGATGCAATGCCATCTGTAATGTCCAAATAAATCTGGAAAGGACAGGGCAGCTCAGTCAGCAGGTGGGTTTGCTAGGCATGCGAGCTCCTTCTCAGACAGGCTGCAAGAAAGATTCACACGCGGGACCTGCTCTCTGCTGATTGAGGTTCATACCCCTGGAAGATGCGACCCCTAAACTTCTGGGTCACAGTGTCCAGGTCTGAAAGTGGAGGGTTCAAACCAAGAAAGAGAATAAAAATGGGAGCAGTTAAGGATTTCTGAGAAGACACACAAAGTTCGTGTCTCAAGACAATGTGTATGGAAAATTCCATCCCCATAAGCTAGTAGCAGTGAATAGAAATGGCATTTGTCAGTCACCAGAAATACAGAATCCTCTCTTCCGGACAAAGTAATTCACCCTAGACTTTAGAATATTAAATTTTGACATCATCACTAGGAGATACTGAAATCATTTTTAACATTCATTAGTCACTTCCTCACACCCTGAATTATGACCTGCTGTTCCTTTGCGAGCACTCAAGGTTTCCACCTGTGTATTATTTTATTAGCTCCTCCCTATTTCTAGTTTTCTAGCCCATATTCCCCACATTTGTTATCTGTGGCACATTTATCAATACTTTGAGTCTGAAATATTTAGGCCCATCCCTACTCACCCAGAGTACTGGCCAACACCACACATACATCTGCTTATTAAGTATGAACATGCCCACGTTCTCATCCTTCTTGCACAAGCCAGAAACCAGGTCCATAGGGAACCAAACAATCTGGTTCAGTGAATCTAGGTAAGCAAATAGTAAGAGATATCAAAGTAGAAGCCACAGATCCCAACGTGAGGCGGACCCAGGACCCAGCAGATACCACTGCACAGACTCCCATTGTGTGCCCTCCTAGAGTGCTTCAGTCTGAGAAAGTCTCCTTCGGGCCATCCAGATTTCACTCTGTCTGGAATCTATGGAAATTATGAAAATGCAACCAATACCTAAATGTCAAAAGTAGTTATTGCCAGGCGATAGAAATATCGATTTTCATTTTCATTTTTATCATTTCCTGTGCTTTTCAAAATGTCTATGATTAAGCTGTACTGCTTTTACAATCAGAAAGAAGCACTTCAATTATTTTTATAAAATAATATGTTTTTCTGAGAACACTTTTTTAAGAACAGAAAAATGAAAACCTGGAATGGCACAGCAGCCATTAAACTTAAATTATCTGCATATTTTATCAATAGTAATCTCTCTGAACTCGCATCTAGAGTTTAGAAAACTGTAGATTTCCACAGCTCCTAAAGCATAAAGGAGACTTTTTTTTTCTCAGAGCCCAAGAGAAGAAATATACGGAGAATCAAAAAGTAGAAATTGTACTTTCTGAAAGCAATATTGTACTGCCAAATGTCTAATGAGGCATTTCAATAACATCTGTGACTCCCATGTGCTGGTGAAACAGACACTCTACCGTCCAGCCCTACAGAAATGACAGGGCCTTAAAAATATGGGGTTGTTGGTCAGCCCTCAACTCTGGACACCTTTTAAGGAGGAGCTCAGGTCACGTCTCACAGGGTACTCTAAACCTTTTATTCCCTCTGAACAAGGAGAGTCCTTTTCAAATTCTAGTTTCAACCCATATGCTGCACAACCAGCTGAAACATGATTTACTCTAGCTGATGGTTTAATCAACTCTGACCAGCAAGCACAGCAGAGATAATTTTGTATAAATGTGAACAGATATGTTTAGTTTATATCTATCTACAAAGGTGTTGACTTCTTGCTACTACTTATACTTGTAATGCTATTACAAAAAATAATAAATTCTACTTCAGCTTTCCAAAGTAATGGATCCTTGTTTTCCAAAGGTGGTTTACAAATCAGTTCAGAGTCACTGGTACCGAAAAGCCCTCCTCACCTAGATATTGATGTTCTTGCCAGAAGATTTCATAGGTCTTGGTCCAAAATCTGGGTGGAGAGGAAGGAAAGTTGACTTTCTCATGGTGTTTGCTGCCCTGATTTCCTGGGATACTGAGGCTGCAGACCACTGATACCATTGATGTTTGCTGGGTAGGACCACATCATTCACTTGAGAATACTATACTGAAGGACATGAATTAGCAATTAGTTCCTATAATATTAAGCTTATTTGATAATATATGAAAATAAATTCATCTCAGTGATAAAGATTCTTAGCCATTCACTTTTCACATTGAGTCAAATCACACAATAAGTATTCATTAAGTGCCTGCCAATGCACACATCCCTAAACAGTTGTATATGATCATCGCTTTGGTGATCCAGCGTGAATGACTGCTTTTAAGTCCTGCCTCCATGACTGACTACCCACAAATATATTTCAAGTCCAAAATCACCTCCTAGTCTCTTCCATTTTAAAAAAAGTAATTATTATAATGATTATTCTGATGAAATTTTCAGTTGTTTCATGTTTACAAAACTACTCTTCAGTCGGTAGATAACTGGGACGGTTTATAAACCAGAGTATATGACATAGATGAAATAGCACAGGGAGCAGTGTGTCTTGAGGTCCTATTTTAATCAGAAAGTAAACATCACAAGAAGGAAAATCATAAAATATTTCTAGTCAGCCTAAGAATGGTAGGCAAAGTGGAATACGGTAGAATTTTAAAAATTCTATATTTAAAAGGTGTTTACTAACATTGAATATGTCCAAATACATTGCTATATGCATTTTTAAAAATCATACTTTATATTTGAAACATGTCTTAACATGTTTCCATTAGGTATTCAAAAGCCTTCAGATGGGGGAAATGGCTTTGCTGTATTAATGATATTAGGTACACTGTTTCAACAGATGTAAAGCCTGAAACACAATAACATCATATGAGCACTTCTTAAAATATGCATCGTGGAAAACAAATCACTTCACGATTATGTACCTTGTATAAGAAGAAAATGCTATTCCCTTGTGCTACTGAATATAAAATGTTGTTGGATTAAGTGAGAAGGTATGTGTAGTCACAGTAATATTTTACAATTTTAAATGTTGTAGTGCTCTTTGGAAGCATAGTTTAAGACATCCCCCCCCCCAGAAGCCACTTTGACAAGGATATTATTTGTAAGTAGGCAAGAAAGTTTCCTTAAGAACAGTCTTGCTGTTTCACTTTGCAAAAAAATTAAAATCTGTACAGAATAAACCCTATAATATAGTTATGAATATTTACAATATGCAAAAATATTTACTTTCAAAAAACCTTTTTGGATATTAAGACCTACTGGTATATTATTTGCATTTGATTTATATGATGAATAAAATTCAATAAAAATTATAAACATAAATGTTTTTAAATTGTAGGAAGGGTTGGTGGGAGTTCTAGGTTCCAACTACAGTTATTTCTTGTCAATTAACTCAGAAGTTCTAGATAATAGGACAACTGTTTTATTGGAATATAATTATTATTATTTTTTTAGTTCCACCACTTCTTGAGATAGCTGCATTTTCCTAATCACCATTAACCCTTTCTTGGGAATTCACTTTACTTTTTTTTTCTGCAAAAAGCTTTATTGTTTCATTTGGTCCAATGCATGGGAGAGGGCTTCAGGGTGGTTAAAAGAATGACTAGTAGTTTCAGGGAGAGGCTCAGGCAAAAGCCAGACACCAGGGGATGCAGAGAGACCTTCAGAGGCCTCTAGGCTGCAAAGGCTCCTAGTCATGCTTGAGGGTGAGCCTTTGGAAGAGATACGCTCGCCCAGCCCAGCCTGGGGGCCAGCCAGCCTGCGGATGTTACTCAGGTGTGGCCCATCTTCTGGATGAGTTTCACCTCCTCATCCAGGAAGTGGTTCTCCTGGAAGTCACAGAGATGAGAGTCTGTGTGGGTAGAACCCAGGGCGTGCAGCTCCAAAAGGGCCTGGTTCAAGTTCCTCTCCAAGGCCAGGGCGGCCTCCATAGGGTCCTGAGTTTTGCCCCACTCATCTTGGGAAGGCTTCAGCACGTCCTGGAAGAGAATGCGGCCACCGTGCTTGCTTTGTAACTTTAAGAGATGCTCAGCGCCCTCCAGCTTCTTCTCCACCAATTCACGGAAGCAGCCCACGTCCTCAAGAGCCACATCTGGGCTGGTATTTTGACCTGGTCGAAATAGAAGCCCAGAGAGAGGTAGGTGTGGAGGCCAGCAGATGCAGGTTGGCCAGGCAGTTGACCACAGCCTCCACCTCGGTGGAATAATTCTGATGAATTTGGGAGCTCATGGTTGTTCGGCAATAAGGAGTTAAGGTAGAAAAAAAAAAAAACAAAAAACCACGGTGTGTTGGCTGGTCCTTTTTTGTTTGTTTGTGTTTTTTTGGTTGTTTTTTTTTTTTTGGGGGGGGTGGTTATTTTGTGTAGGTTTTTTTGTTTGTTTTTTGTTAATCCTCACCCAAGAATATTTTTTCCATTGATTAGAAAAAACAGAAGAGAGGGAAGGAGAAAGGGAGACAGAGAGAGAAACAGCAATGTGAGAGAGACATATCAGTTTGTTGCTTCCCGCATGCGCCCCGACTAGGACCGGGGATCAAACCTACAACCTAGGTATGTGCCCCTGACCTTTCAGTGTGCAGGCTGATGCTGTAACCCCTGAGAACACCAGTCAAGGCAAAATGTACACCTTTTTTTTATAGTCTGCCCTATACTTGTAGGTTATTTGCTTTTTATGATTTTTTTTCCAGTTAGATTTTAAACTTGTTGAACGCAGCGTCTCTATGAACTCCCTTTGGTAACTCCCACAAGGCTGATCCTTAGAGAAGGCTTTTGATATAAGAGTTTTAAATGGACATGGCTGCAAAACTGATCACCCATGACCACAGGCATGTTCTGAAGGGAGACTTGTGCTTAACTTCCCATAAATGTTGGTGTATCATATGGCATTTTTCTACTCTTCCATAAGTAAAGAATTAATGTAGTTCATGTGGAAGAAAGTGGGAGGCAGCCCTGGACTGAGAGGCGCTGGAGTCTAGTTGCAGCTCCATTACTTGATTGGCCCTGTGAGCTTTTTCAAGTAACCAGCTGCTATCAACCCACCTCCCACCTTTAGCAAGGGTCAACTGGAGATACTATTTGCTTGCCCTGCTTCATAGAATTGTTGCTACAATTGCATGAAATTATGTATGAGATTTTCCGAATACCATAAAATACCATTAAAATGTATGGTATGCATATTCTTCATGTATATGTGGAGTCTAAAAACAAAATAAAAATAATTAAAACAGACTCAGACACAGAGAGGGGACTGGTAGATGCCAGAGCAGGTCTGGGGGACTGGGTGAAAGAGGTGAAGGGATTAAGAAGCACAAATTGGTAGTTACAAAGTTGTCATGGGGATGTAAAGTACAGCAGAGGGAATATAGTCAGTAATGTTGCAATGACTGCATGGTGCCTGGTGGGTGTCGGAAGGAATACTTTGTGATTGGCCACTGTGCTGCACACCTGAAACCAATATAGAATAATCTTGAAGGTGTACTATGGTTGAAAAAAATATATAGTATGATAATGCTCTGTGTTTACAATGATACACTGAATGTTACAAAATAAGATTGTGTTGTTCTAAGATCCTTGGCTATTGCATTGTTGTTGCAATTGAAAACCATTTCTTTTGAAAAGTTGAGATTCCAGAAACCCTATTTTAAAAGATCCAAGCTTGCCCAGCCAGCATGGCTCAGTGGTTGAGCAAACCAGGAGGTCACGGTTCGATTCCCACCCAGGCTGCTTGATCCCCAGTGTAGGGTGTGCAGGAGGCAGCCGATCAATGATCCTCCGTAATCATTGATGTTTTTTTTTTCTCTCTCTCTCTCTCCCCCTCTCCCTTCCTCTCTGAAATAAATAAAAATATATTTTGTAAAAATAGATCCAAGCTTTACTGATCTAAACTTATACTCTGAACCAGGTCCCAACACGATCAAATTGTTATTTTGGGGTGCCTTGGAAAGCTGTACTAACACCAGCCTATACTGAGTGTGCATACCAGTACTTTGCCCTGGGTACTCTGTCTCATTTAATACTCAATGCTGCCCTATAAAGGTGGGCAGTATTATCATCACTGAGTAGGTGAAGAAAGTGTGGCTTACATAGACTAATGTGTCTAAGGGAGTACAGATGAAAAGGGCAGAGTCGGATTTGAATCCACATTGTCTCACACCAGAACCAATGCTCATTTCTTCTTTTCTGTCCTGCCAATACTGTTAGCTAAAGCCCAACCGATTTTCTAGCAATTCAAATCCACGAGTTAAAAAATTAAATAGTAAGACTCACATTGTTTAATCTCACATTGGGTTGAAGATACCTGTGGAATCATGTTGATTTTTAGAGATAGTTAAGAAAAATCTTAGCATCTTTGCACATAAAGAATATTTAAAATACTAATCAATGATGGAAACTGTATATTAAAATACACTTCTTTAATGAGTTATTGCTTAGGACATGTCTGTCGGCAACACATGAATTTTCCAAATATGTAATTTATGCTACAACATCAGGACTTTATTCTCTATTGTAACATTTAAATTATGACAACTTCCATTTAAAAAATATTACTCCAGTTGAAAAATCATTTTGGTTTCCTAGACTCTTACTTGTTGGCAATATATAGGGTATTTCCCCTTGAAAAATTGCAGGGGAGTTACCATTGCAGAAGGCAAAAAAAGAAGAAGTAATTTATAACTAGATGGGCTAATAGAGAAATGTTGACATATTTTAAAAATTCAATTTCAATTTGGCAGCCTTAGGTAATTTGCTGATAGAATGTTTATAATTATTGTAACACTTTAGAAAAATAAAAGAAAGCTTGAGTGTTGTATTTTGATTAATGAGACTCTGAACCTATATTTTTTCAGTGTGTTAAAAATAAGCTCATAGAATGCATATGAGCCTAACCAGTGGTTAAGGACAACAGGGGGGTGGAGGTATGCGTGGGGAGGGGTGTGGGATGGGAATGGGGGGATGAGGACAAATGTGTGATACCTTAATCAATAAAGAAATTAAAAAAAAAATAAGCTCATAGAAATAGTCGTTTCCCACCTGTACATTTTATTAGTGGATAGTAGCAAGTATTTCATCAAAATCTTCTCAGGGTAATGAAGTCTCAGGTAGTTTAGAGAATAGAATAACTACTTCTAGAGTGAGTCTAAGCAATATGCCAATGGCCGATAATCCTGAAAATCCTGATATATCTACTATTGTTATATTCCCTCCTTGTTGTAGAACCTACTACAAAGAGGCATTTAATTACCTTTGATGCTATAAACTTTACATAAATCTCACATCAATGTTTGCCATTAGATAGTAAAAATTGAGTTATTTTGATCCTCCTCCTGAAATGTCTTTTTTGTTGTTGTTGACTCTTTGGATCTTCTCATAGTAAAAGATGAGCAGATCATAGTTTTAAGTGGAGAAACAGGCAATTGAAAAGTAAATTGTCCTCATGGCATATTTGGGAGGAAAGATGTTTAAGAACTAAAAATACTTCTTTTGATCATGAAATGTTAGTATAACAATATCGCTGGCTCTGTGAATTCCAAGGAACGTTGTAGCTATTGTCCCCCAAGTATATTTATAATGGATATATTGTAATTAATACAGAATCTCAAGTAACCCAGAAATATGTACAACTGTGTCACAAATTCAAGTGGTAAATGTGAGTTTGAAAGTGGAGGATCCTTCCAGTCCCTAGGGCACAAGGCAAGATTCATTCTTTTATATCTGGTCCTATTTTTTCATAATGCCAGATCTATAAAAAAATACTTAGCAACACAAAACTGCAAAGTTGTTACCATACTGAAACTTAGAAACTTTATATACTAGTTACTATTATGTTAAAAGTCAGAAAAGGTGTTTATTCCATACCTGTTAACCAGTTTCATAAGGCTTAAAAATGACAATCCTAAATTATAAGTACAAATTTTATACATGAAATGAGTACTTTATTATTGCTTCGGGATATTTTCAGAATTTGCTTAGTGAACTTCAAAATCTCTTATTCTTGCTTCACCCAGCCCAACCCCTTATTCCTCTTCCTCAGCATAAAGCTAAAATGTCGTGGCAGCAGTGCCAAACCTAAATGTAGTTTCTATATGTTGCTAAAGAAATATACCCAGAGATTCTAATGCTTTCAAAGGATTGTAAGAATATGCAGTTTTGTCCTGTATCTTCAAAGACAATGGTTCCGACTGGGATCCCCAAGTGGGTTATATGCTTTCATTCCTCCAAGAATGAAGTGCCCGATGTAGTTATAATGTCACTTTCACCTTGCCCTTTGTTTTCTATCCACATCTATACTAATAAAAGCCTAGGTATCCCTCTTGTGCAACGTCATCACAAGATGACTGCCACAAGATGGCCCAGCAGAGGTGCACAGCAGAGGTGGGGCCCAGCTACCGCTCCACATGTTGAGGCCTAGGGGTCCTGCAGCTCCGCGTGGTGTGGAGGAGGCCGGTCCCGGCGTCTCCACCACCACACGTGGAAGAGGCAGGTTGCAGCAGGGGAGGGCATTTGTGGGCAATCGGGCCAGCAGGGGAGGTCAGTTGGGGGTGATTGGGCCGGCAGGGGAGCAGTTAGGCGTCAATCAGGCTGGCAGGGGAGCGGTTAGGGGGTGATCAGGCTGACAAGCAGAAGCAGTTAGGGGCAATCAGGCAGGCAGGCAGGTGAGCAGTTAGGAGCCAGTGGTCCTGGATTGTGAGAGGGATGTCCGACTACCGGTTTTTCGGACATCCCCCAAGGGGTCCCAGATTGGAGAGGGTGCAGGCTGGGCTGAATTTCGTGCACCAGGCCACTAGTATACCTATAAAACTTTTGAGAAACTCTCCTGCACTTCACCATCCCCTTCTCTAGTGGGAGTTTAAATGCTGCTATTGTGTTTTTTTCTAAATGAAATGTGGTTCTTTCTATGAAAGTTGGTATAACTCTGGGAACTTTTTCTAGGTGTTCACAATGTTCTTGCTTTTATGATGGAGAAAGAGAGATAAATAATATAGGATTGGTTCTTGGCTTCAAGTATCTCCCAGTGTAGTAGTCAAGAGTGCTGTATAAATAAGCAGTGTCATACAAAATGAAATGCAAGGCAGTCACTTTAGTTTTGTTAAGCAATTCAATGGCTACGCCCCTCTGTAGAACCAACATAAGGAATTACATTATTCTTTCAATATAAAGGAGTAGACCTGTATGAAGATTTGAGAGATAAAATATTTGACCTAAAGATAGAGAGATGGATACATGATAATTTCCCCAGATTACACATCCAAATAAATATTTTCTCATTCTGAGTGGCCACCTAGGAAGCTATGCAATGCTCCTTTGATTAGAATATTGTTACATTTCCTCTGGTTGACTTGCCTACAGAAGTAATTTACTATATTGTCAAGCTTGTCAGTGTCCAATTTACATTTTTAGTTTTTTAGTCAAAATGCTAAACGCCCCTCTTTAATTGCATATTAAAATAAGATTTTAAAGAAATGACACATTGCTTTGTAGTAGTGTCTTTGGTTTCCAAAATGCTGAAATTCGTTTCTTTTTTGAGACCATTATTGGAATGCAGATTTGATCTGTTATTCTATAAGCCTTATCTTTGCAGACATTCACTATTGGTGACGGTTGGCCTGTATAAGGCGGATCCCTGAATCTGGTCTGGGCTGGAAGATTGGCCCAAATGAAAGCTCAGTTTCCATTTAGAGTTGTTTCACTTAGGGTTAGTAATGAACCAACAAACAGCACAATAAGTGAAATCAATACAAGTTAGTGGACACATTTCTTGATGCCTCTCTTGTCCCTCAGGGAAGGCATATTCAAAATGGTCATTGCAGTTCATGTCCAATGAGGAATCCATAGGACAGAACCGAATCAGCGGCTTAATCTCACAGCCCTGTGTACTGGGGGAAGGGTGCTTATCTGTCACCATAGAAGGAGTTTCTTCCTGAATCATTATATACTCTGTTTTTACAAAGTCGTCAAACCTGGGTACCACCAGTCTTCAGAATGGCATTTGAATTTACAAGAGACTGCTTTGCTCTCCCACATTTATCCTACCGAATGCCTTGGTGAATCTAATCTCTACTGGTATACTTGTTTGTGGTTTTTAAGAAATGCTCCTGACCTGGTTTTGTCATCCAAAGTATTTATTGCATCCCTACTTTGGGGAAAATATTGTACTGACATGTAATGCCATAATATTTAAATAATGTAGAATCTCCTTTAATGGAGATATTTTAACAGACAAAAGTTTAGGGGGACATATCCTATATAATAAGAGGCTAATATGCAAATCGACTGAATGGCGGAACGACCGGTCGCTATGATGCGCACTGACCACCAGGGGGCAGACGCTCAATGCAGGAGCTGCCCCCTGGTGGTCAGTGCACTCCCACAGGGGAAGCACCGCTCTCCCACAGGAGCGGGCCTACGCCATCAGTCGGATATCCCCCGACGGCTCCCAGACTGCAAGAGGGCACAGGCTGGGCTGATGCCCTCCCCCCCCAAGTGCACGAATTTTGTGCACTGGGCCTCTAGTTTTTATATAAACCTGTAAAAAGTATTCATATTTTTAATTATTGGGGAAAATATTAAGTAAGGAAGTTTAAAGAGAATTTCTCTAAGTTTTGCTCATTATGCAGCTGCGACTGAGAAATTTTGGCAAATAGTTGAAATTAATCATTTGGATGTTCTTTTTTTCTTATATGACCATATACAACCTAAGTTTATCAGGAATTTTCACTCTGCTGCTATTAATTTTCATTATGTTAAATACTTTCCATCCACATACATTTGGTGCTAAGATGTGCAAATGAATGTATACCTTGGGTTTTTGAAATTAGAAAATCTGAGTTGAATCTCAGCTTTGAAATTAAAACAGCATAATTTTGAACAAGTCCCTAAGCCTTCCTGGAATTCAGTCTCTAAATCCATAAAGTGGGTATTTTTTTGAACCACATGAAATTTACTGTCAGCAATTAGATTACTCAAGAGATACTACAGAAGATAGAAGTATAACAGCAAGGCAGTCTGTTGGAAAAGTCAGATGCCATCTGTTACTCAAATAGGTCTAACATTCATTCCTACAGAGTGTTCTGTTATCAAATCACACACACACAATGTTTACAAATACAATCATCAAAACATTCTTTTACTCATTTATTTTCTACATTATGTCAAATTATGTGTTTTCCCTATAAATAGATTGAAACCATAATTCCTAGCACATTTTAGAATTCTTTACAGTGTGTCCTCAGGAATAATTTCCTTATTTACATTGTAAATATCTGAAGCATTTAATATAAAATGTTGCTTATAGTAAAGTGTGCCACTAATTTATTAAAAGAACTAGCCGCCCATTGCAGGAATACTCCTGCAAGAATAGGGCTTCCTGCAGCCTGAGCAAAGCTCCCACCCGTCTCCGCTGCCTCGCTCCCTCCCATCTATCCTGCCTCGCTCCCTCCCTCCAGTCTCCACTGCCTCGCTCCCTCCCGTCTACTCTGCTTCGCTCCCTCCCACCTGTATCCGCTGCCTCGCTCCCACCCGTCTCTGCTGCCTCGCTCCCACCTGTCTCTGCT
This sequence comes from Eptesicus fuscus, assembly GCF_027574615.1. NCBI lineage: Eukaryota > Metazoa > Chordata > Mammalia > Chiroptera > Vespertilionidae > Eptesicus > Eptesicus fuscus. The sequence continues at coordinate 54,683,144 of NC_072483.1, read as the reverse complement.
GCCTCGCTCCCTCCCTTCTCCCCCGCCCTGCCTGCTTCCCTCTTTTCTCCACTGCCCCGCTTGCTTACTTCTCTGCAGCTTTGCTCCCTTCTGCAGTGCTTGGCTTCCTTCTCCACTGTCTTCAGTCTTCGCTCTGCGCCTGGATATGCAAGTTAACTGCCATCTTGGCTGGGTTAATTTGCATATCACTCTTGATTGGCTGGTGGGCGTGGCTGGTGGGTGTAGCGGAGTGATGGTTAATTTGCATATTACTGCTTTATTAGATAGAATGAGTACAAAAATATTTTTTCAAAATAAAGTTTCTGAATCATAAGAATTATTGAACTCTTTTTAGAAGAATGAAAACTAATCCTAAGGCTAATTTTTCAAAATGCTAAACAAATAGGTATATGATTTATGCTTTTAAGGCATCATGTGCAAATAGTCCATACATACAGGTTTTGTGTTTAATAAATACATACTAAAATAATACAGATTATGTTTATTGAAAATGGACTTTATCTTTGACATACAGAAACCTATCAAAATGTATAGTCAACAAAGAAAAGCTCTAACAAGTTTTGGACACTAACATGTTTTGGACACTTAAAACCAAAGTACATTAGAACCATGCCATGATGGGGAGAATATAGAACAAGAAAAATTCTATGGTGAGTTCCATGATATAACAACTATTCATGTCACTCATGGAAAAACTCAGTCCATACACCACTTAAGGTGGCATCTCTCACCACAATGGAGCAAGATACAGACTACAAAGCACAGAAGCTAGAGCCCCAGAAACAGCCATGGCAGAGGAAGCAATTAAGTACTCTCAGGTATATCAGGAAAAGTAGCTCATGTTAATGGACTTTAGGTTTGGCTATACTTTTAAGGTATCTCATTGAAAGCATTTCAAGATTTACTAATATTATTTTTGAGTTCTCAAAATTTTGAATTTATGGAATATGTCTTTTATCCTAAAGAATCTAATACAGAGACACTTTACTTACCACATCCTAGTTTGCAACAGGGAACACTGCAGTTACCATGGCAACTATACTATAAATCGTTCTTTTTGCTAACTTGGAATTTTTCTTTCTTTGGACTGACATTTCCAGTGCTTGGGCTCTAGTAAAGATGATTTTTACTTCTTCACGTTGTGAAAAGTTGAATTAATCTTTTCAAAGAGTTTTGTATGTTTTGATTCCTTTATATCAGGAAAGAAAAATTGAAGTCAAACTAAGAGGAAAAAAAGCCTATGAACCAGTAATATTATTCAATTTTTCTCCCTAACTATAAGACATGAACATAACATATACTTTGTATCTCATGAAAAATTCTAATGTTCCCAAGCCACATTGAAATGCAAAATAAGGTAGTATTAGGATGTAGTTTGTATCAACAGGACCCATGATTTGTCAGCACAAATAAGCTCAGATGGTGTGACCATGGGAAAAATGATGGAAGGAACATGAAAGACTAATGGAAGCTTAATTTCAAGAATGAAGTACTGACTTTTGGGAGAAAACTGTGAAGGATACAAATGAACTTTGCATTTTTAGTCATTGACGTTATGTTAAGCTATGCCTACATCCAAATATAAGTGTTAATGTAAATATATTTTATCTGTAAAATACGAACAAAGCAATATATACTTTTTAGATGTTGGCTACTACTGCACTGTGTTAAAGTGTTTCTGTATGTATTAAGATAGCACTAAATTCACCATAAGAATATAAACACCAGTTGTGGTTAAAAACACAAGAACTAAGAAAAGAACAAGAACCAAGGAAAATAGGATCTCTCTGCAGAAATAGATTAGGTATCTGGAAGTGGGATACTGCCATAACAATAATTTAAAATGGAGGGTTGGCTTTGGAATCAAGAAGTGGGTAGAGACTGGAAGACTTTTGAGAAGCATGATAGAAAAATCCTAGATTCCCTTGAACAGACTCTTGGTGGAAATACAGACATTGCAGATGCTGCTGGTGGGGTTACACTACAAAGTGAAGCACGTGTTCATGGGAACTAGAATAATGGTGATCTTTCTTACATAGTAGCAAAGCTTAGTTGAATTGTGTCCTTCAGTTATGTGGAAAACAGAACTTGTAAAAGATGAATCGGAATATCTTTCTAAGGATATTTCCAAGCAACGTATTTAAGATGTGGCCTGTTTCATGCTGCTTAGAGCAAATGTAAGAAGAGAGGTATCAATTGAAAGTTAAACAAAAAGGAACCAGGACATGATAATGTGGGAAATTATCAGATGACAAAAGATACTAAAATCAAGAAAGTGCCTCTGAAAGCATGGTATAGAAAAAAAAAAAAGGCAAACAGTATGGCTATACAACTCTTTGCTAAAATCTTCGAAAGATCAGTGTTCAGAACTCCTTCTTTTTTTACTGCAGCGTAGTATTCCATTGTATAGATGTACCACAGTTTTTTAATCCACTCATCTGCTGATGGGCATTTAGGCTGTTTCCAAATCTTAGCTATGGTGAATTGTGCTGCTATGAACATAGGGGTGCATATATCCTTTCTAATTGGTGTTTCTAGTTTCTTGGGATATAGTCCTAGAAGTGGGATCACTGGGTCAAATGGAAGTTCCATTTTTAGTTTTTTGAGGAAACGCCATACTGTTCTCCACAGTGGCTGCACCAGTCGGCATTCCCACCAGCAGTGCAAAAGGGTTCCTTTTTCTCTGCATTCTCGCCAGCACTTGTCGTTTGTTGATTTGTTGATGATAGCCATTCTGACAGGTGTGAGATGGTACCACATTGTCGTTTTGATTTGCATCTCTCGGATGATTAGTGACTTTGAGCATGTTTTCATATGTCTCTTGGCCTTCCTTCTGTCTTCTTTCAAAAAGTATCTATTTGCAACAGCATGGATGGAACTGGAGAGCATTATGCTAAGTTCAATAAGCCAGTCAGAGAAAGATAAATATCACATGATCTCACTCATTTACAGAATATAATGAACAACATAAACTGATGAAGAAAAACAGATCCAGAGACAGAGAAACATCGATCAGACCGTCAAACCTCAGAGGGAAGGTAGGGGAGGTGGGAGGGGTAAAGAAGGAAAGATCAACCAAAGGAATTGTATGCATGCATATAGGCCTAACCAATGGACACAGACAACAGGGGGTGAGGGCATGAGTGGGAGGAATTGGAGGGGGCAGGCAGTAATGGGAGGATAAGGACACATATAATAACTTAATCAATAAAGAAATTGAAAAAAAAAGATCAGTGTTCAATCATAAGAGATTAAGGTAGTGCCTCACAGAACTTCTCGATTAAGTTAGAGGGCTCTTAGGAATCTGTGTGGCCCTCAGCCATCTCAACAGGAGCCAGAGTTAGAGAAGGAATTATCTCAAAATAGATTTGTAGATGTGATTTATTTCTAATGGAGAACATTAGTGTGCCATGCACAGAGACTCATACAGTTCCTAAGAAAATATATCAGCAGAAACACCACCAGCTTGGTCTGAAAGGAGCAAGAGAGAACTAAGTGAAAGGCGGCTGTTGGACTTCAAAATTCTACTGAAAGGAAGAAGATTAATAAAACTTCTCAGCTGCTAACATACGCAGCCATTCACAAAAAAAGGAAGGATGACTCAGAAGGCTCCCCACTCTCACCACTTTTATTCAACATAGTATTAGAAGTTCTAGCCAGAGCAGTTAGGCAAGAAAAAGAAATAAAAGACACCCAAATTGGAAACAAAGAAGTAAAACTGTCATTATTTGTGGATGACATGATTTTACATATAGAAAACCCTAAAGACTCCACCAAAAAGTATTAGAAATGATAAATGAAAACAGTAAAGTTTCAGCATACAAAGTCAATACAAAAAAATCTATTGTATTTCTAAACACAAACAAAAAACCATCAGAAAGATAAATGAAATACATAGGAGAAAATATAGGCAGTAAGATCCTTGACGTTGGTCTTAGAAATGTTTTTGTGGACTTGACTCCAATGGCAAGGGAAATAAAACAAAAATAAACAAATAGGATAACCTCAAACTAAAAAGCTTCTACACAGGAAAAGAAACCATCAACAACCAGAAAAGGTGACCAAATGAATGGGAAAAGATTATTTGCAAATGATACTTCTGATAAGGGGTTAATATCCAAAATATATAAAGAACTCATAAAAATCAACAAAACACAATTTAAAACTGGGCAGAGGATCTGAATAGACATTTTTACAAGGAAAACTTGCAGTGACTAAGAGGTACATGAAAATATGTTCAAATTACTAATTATTAGAGAAATGCAAATCAAAATCACGAGATAATGCCTCACACCTGTTCGATGTGGCTATTATCAAAAAGACAAGAAATATCAAGTGTTGGAAAGGATGTGGAGAAAAGGGAAACTCATACACTATTGGTGGGATTGTACATTGGTACAGCCACTATGGAGAACGGTATGGAGGCTCCTCAAAAAAATTAAAAATAGAACTATTGTATGATTCAGCTATCCCAATTCTGGATATTTATCTGAAAAATACAAAAATATTAATTTGAAAAGATATATGCACCAGTCTGTTCAGTGCAGCATAATTTACAATAGCCAAGATATGGAAACAATTTAAGTGTCAATTGACAGATGAATGGATAAAAAAGATATAATATAAGTAGATAGATGGTAGATTGATAGGTAGATAGACATGTTTTAAACACATTTATATGTTTTAAACATATGTCAGTGGAGATGGGAGATTGGAAAAATGGCCAAACTAACACTCCAGAACATAACAACTTGAGTCATTTTTTTCTTTAAGAGTAGCAATAAAATGTATAGGGAAGTAGGAGAGTTGTACAGTGTGCTCAGAATTTGCTAAAATACTAGAGAAAGTTAAGAGGTAGGCCAAGGTGAGAAGACCAAAGCTCTGTTAGAATAAATTTACCCACTTTGGATAATGTATTGGTCGGGGTTCAGCTATAGAGAACAAATCCACATCAACTATTTCAATAAGAAAGGAACTTACATTAGTACATATTAAATGACTTCCAGAATATTTTGGGTAGCTACAAACAAACAACCTTTAGCTAGACTTTCTGGATCTGACTCCTACAGCCCTGTCACAGAACTGGGCTTTGAAAGGAGCTGCTGCTGCTGCCAGGATTGGCTAACATCACCACCTTGCACCTTTGTTCCAGCTAGATGCCTCCCCCCGGGTGACCCAATTGAGCATTCCTAATTGGTGGAACCTAAATCATATCTGGAACCCTAGTCACAAGAGCACATAAGAAAGCTTTCCAGGAAGGAGTATTAGATGAAGGTGGACATAGGTGTTAACCCCCATCGAGCATAATTATTTTTTAATGTATTTTATTTTTATTTGTAATTGACTTTAGAGAAGAAGGGAGAAAGAGAGAGATAGAAACATCAATGATGAGAAAGAATCATCCATTGGCTGCCTCCTGCATGCCCCCTACTGGGGATCGAGTCTGCATCCTGGGCATGTGCCCTGGCCAGGAATTGAACCTTCACTTCAACCATTGCCACACCGGCCGGCAAGCCTAATAATTTACATTTAAAAGGCCTAGGAAAGCCATTTCACTTAGGAAAGCCAAATTCTCTGTTTTGGATGTAGTAATAAAAAGATCAGATACTTAGTATCATTTTTTTTCTTTGAATCTTAGTAATTTTAAGTTTTAATAAAATTTTAAATGATAGTTTTCATTTTTTCACAGTATAAATTCTCTTAGTGATAAATATTAAATTAAATGAAGATAAAAATCAGGCTATTATTTTTCATTGACATTCATTTTATGTTAATATAAAATTTGCTTTATTATATTAACACAGACCTGCAATGTCTGCTAATCATTTCTAACTTACAGTAAGTGTTCACCGGTTGTCACCTGAGGCAGTGGCTTCGTATCATGGTCTGTATACAATATTGTCCCGAGGTAAGAGTCCTACTTAAACATATTTTGGCACTGCAGCTCCTCTTTATCTGAACTAGATTCAAAACCACTAATGTCAAAAATAACATCAGTTTAAACAAAGGGCTTACAGCAGTGATGATCGTTTTAGTAACTGAGTCAACCTTAGGCAAGTGCCATTAGCTGGCTGTAGTCCTACGTTAGGGTATTGTTCTCTGTGCTAACCCTCGGAACGTCAGGGCTTGGATATAGGCAATCACAAAGAAGACTAGAAACCAGTAGTGGTGAACAGTCTCCTCCCTGCTGTAACACGTGCCAGAAAACGTAGGTATTTTAAAGAGGATGTTGATGCGTTAATGACTGAATGAGCACAGCCGCCATTTGAGGGCACTGGACCCCTTTACTGTACCTTTGAGCCTTGTTCATAAATGGAACCTGATGGAATTAACCTCTTCTCATTGTAATATTTATTTAGATTTAGTTGTGTGACTGGCAAAGTAATGTGAAATTAGAGCTGCTTAATAACAATAAAAATTAATCTAAAAACAAATTACTAACCTATACTAGTAAGCTAAGGGTTGAAAAGAAAGCAAGTAACGGGGACAGCAGAGTGAACTTTTTAACCTTTGCCCTCCCCTAGTAACTGATCTTATTTTCTTTGCTCTTGTTTTTTGCCTGCTTTTCCTTTTCAAAGTTAAAAGAAATCTGCCGGGTTGTTTTTACTCCCCACTCTCTCTTTCCCATCACTACTTGTGTGTCCTAGAAGTGGAGATTTTAAGTTGAGGAGGGTGACTCTACACATGGGCTGTTTAACTGAATGACAGCTGAAGGATTACTAAGGAAGATGGCTGTAACTACGGTGACCATTTATCCAAGTTTACTTGGGACAGTCCCAATCTATGCCTATTAATAGCATCCCCTTCATTCTCAAAAATGTCCTGGCTTGGATGTTAAGTTACATGGCCACCCTAGTTACAACTCAGATGGGCTAAAGGATGGTGTAGAAAAATGTAGACACTGAAAGATGCTGACAGTTGTTAAGGTTAAGTTAGTGTCTTATTAATTACAACAAGGAAAGATTCACCTTTCCTGGCACTGGACTCTCTCTGTCCTCTTCAGAACTTAAGCAATTATTCTTGTTTACATGCATGAACATTGAACTATTCAGATTCTTGTAGAATTATAATAAATGAGAGGGCATTTTCAATTCAATAATTTAAAAAATATTGCTAATAAAAATTCTTATTGAAATTATATTTTAGAAATAGAAATGGAGACTTAATAAAATATATTCATGATGGATTTTTTTTAAGTTCAAAGATTACATAACTCTATAATTGCTGATAATTTAGGTAGAGAAAGTATTTAAATGGAAAATATTTGAAATGCTCAGCGAACAGAATAAAATTAATAGAGTGCTGTCTTTTTTAGATACTTCAGTATTCTTTTTTAAATATAATTTCTGAGGGTTATTTGGTGTTATGTTTCAGTGTTTATTATAAAGAAAAAGTTTCTTGTCCCAAACCAAGTTTTTATTCCCACTGATAGCAAGTAACTCGTTTTTATCATAATGGAGAGTGGTATTAATATTTTAGAGAAATGTGTTTGAATCCCAGGTAAAATACTTCCTCTGTTTTCCCTTCTAACTCTAACTTTTATGGTGGGTTGAGTAAATAAAGCTCATTGTGAAGACCTAGGTTTTAGACTTTCCAAGTAGATTGTAATAGACAATATTCTCACATGACTATTCAGTGTTCAATTCTAATATACTTAATGTAAGATTTCAAGGATTTTTAAAAAGGCTTTAGAGCTTATTATCAATGAAAGAAGACACAGAGGAGTAAAATATCTGATGAAAGCTGCCAAAAGCATTCCATACACAGTTTTGACATACAACTTTCAATTAGAGTTAACATAGTTTCAGTTTAATATCTTCTTGTTAATAATTAACATAAAGCAACAACCCCATCTGGACTATGAGATAATCAAACACAATTTCAGAAATCTTTATAGTACTTTTTTTTCTGTAAAAAACATTGTCCAAATATCGTATGGGGTACTTCTGTTCAGTATTCTTTTTCCCAATTACTATTAGCATTTCTACAGGGTGAAATTTCTTGTTCAGTTCTGCTATTGTAAAAGTAACCTGAGGTTAATCACAGTATCATGCTTTCATTCTGAGTTTTTTTAATGAGATGTACTTATTGCTAAAAGAAAGCATTCTAGGAAAAAAGTGGAGCCTGCGTCATAATTGTTGATTGAATTGTGTATTTTTGCCATCCACCTTACTGAGACTATTAAATTACAGTGGTCAGTGCTATACTTAGGAATTAATAAAAACGGCAGTTATTTAGGGAAACAGTTGATGTTTTTCCAAAGAGACATTATGTGAACTAGTAGAGGAAAGGGGTGTGGTGAGCTCTTAACTGCTTCACTGCTGGGAGATTTACATGAAGAGCAGAGACAGAGAAAGAGAGATCTATCTGCCAGTACCAGGTTTGCCTCATTTTAAGGGGTTTCACAGCTATTTATTCTTCATAAATGGAATATACACAGGTTTCAGTGGTTTCATTCTTGAAAAAATATTGTTCCTAATGGGAAAAAAAAGGAAAAAAAAAAGAAAAAGAAAAAATACTGTTCCTGCTTAATTTGTGTCTTTTTTCTTTATTGATTAAGGTATTACATATGTGTGCTTATCCCCCTCATTGCCCCCCACCCCCCACTCGTGCCTTCACCCCCCCTAGTATCAGTATCCACTGGTTAGGCTTATATGCATGCATACAAGTCCTTTGATTGATCTCTCCCCCTTCCCCCTCCTCTCCCCTGCCTTCCCTCTGAGTTTTGATGGTCTGATTGATGCTTCTCTGTCTCTGGATCTGTTTTTGTTCATCAGTTTATGTTGTCCATTATTTTCCACAAATGAGTGAGATCATGTGATATTTATCTTTCTCTGACTGGCTTATTTCACTTAGCATAATGCTCTCCAGTTCCACCCATGCTGTTGCAAATGGTAAGAATTCCTTCCTTTTTACAGCAGCGTATTATTCCGTTGCATATGTGTACCACAGTTTTCTAATCCACTCATCTGCTGATGTGCACTTAGGCTGTTTCCAAATCTTAGCTATTGTAAATTGTGCTGCTTTGAACATAGGGGTGCATATATCCTTTCTGATTGGTGTTTCTAGTTTCTTGGGATATATTCCTAGAAGTGGGATCACTAGGTCAAATGGGAGTTCCATTTTTAGTTTTTTGAGGAAATGCCATACTATTTTCCACAGTGGCTGCACCAGTCTGCATTCCCACCAACAGTACACGAGGGTTCCCTTTTTCTCCGCATCCTCTCCAGCACTTGTTGTTTGTTGATTTGTTGATGATAACCATTCTGACAGGTGTGAGATGGTATCTCATTGTCATTTTGATTTGCATCTCGGATGATTAGTGACTTTGAGCATGTTTTCATATGTCTCTTGGCCTTCTGTGTGTCCTCTTTTGAAAAGTATCTATTTAGGTCCTTTGCCCATTTTTTTGATTGGATTGTTTATCTTCATTTTGTTAAGTTGTATGAGTTCCCTGTTGCAATTAAAACACCTAATCTCATTACTGCTAACACTACTATATTTTCACATTATGGATCACTGGGCAGGTTCTGGGCCTTGTTTTCCACTAAGGAAAAAGAAAAGCTGGTGGCTAGAGTCATGGGGTATCAGGGACCTTCCCATCCAAGTGACCTTGTGTAATGGACCTGGAGAGAGACCGGAGATTCAGCCTCCAGCTCTGACACTGGGTCAACTCCTGAAAGGTTGCCTGAGCCTCAGTTTAGCTATGAATGGGGACAACTCACACATTCTATAATACTCAATGTATGAAGACAGGAGTGAAAACCTATGTGAACCCCCAAGGAGAATCTGCTCTTAGTGTTCAGTAGGCAGAGCAGAGGATAAGCCAAAGCAGAAAGAGAAGAGGCAGTTGCTTTATTCTCCACCCTAAATAGGGCCCCACCAGGTGCTGAGGTCAACAATCTTCAGGTGCATTTGCAACTAGTCCTACTTAGAGGGCTTACGTTAAAGTTTCCCTAAGAGAGCAACTTTCTGGGGATGAGCATAAGACAAAATCTTTTAAGAAAATCTTAAAAGAAGTATTAGCCAACCCAGCCCCCTGCCTTTCACTGGGTGCTAACCACCTGCTTCGGAGTCTTAACCAGAAGCCCTTTAATTGCTATCGGTATTTTCTAGTCAACAAAATATATGTTCGCTCAAAGTAAAATATATTTTAATAAAAATGTTCATATTTTGTCTTAATGTTTGAAACCACATTACACTGATAATGTATAAAGAACTTAGTGATCATTTTTAATTATGTGGAACAAATGGAAAATAAGCAATGAAAAGAATTAAAAATACTAGCATAAAAGAATTTCATATTGTTATAAAGAAAGTTTGAACATATATATAAAAATATACTGCTTGCATTCCAATGACTAGACTGATGAAGTTTCAGTGACATTCTTCCTTCTATTCAAAAACACTAACCAAAGTTAGTGTTCTGAAGAGGATACAGAGAGCCCAGTGTTAGGGAAGGCGATTCTTTCCCTGCTGTAATTAATAAGATACTAACTTAAACTGGTTCTACCAAAGTATCAACAACTGTTAACATTTTTAAAATGTTCTGCACCATGCTTTAGCCCATCTTAGTTATAATTAGGGTGGCTATGTAATTTACCAGTCAAGCCAGGACAGTTTTGAGAATGAAAGGGGATGCTATTAATAGGCATAGACTGGGACTGTCCCAAGAAAACTTGGATAAATGGTCACCTTAGTTACAGCCATCCTCCTTTGGTAATAGGGATTGATTCTTATGGGAAGCTATGCCTCTGGCCAATTGGAAAAACAAACAAGCAAAAAAAGAATTGCACTGTGATGTGAATACTTATTGCTAGTCTGAAAACTAGCTATTGACCTGCTGATACTTGTTTTTGAACCAGATTGAATTATAGTCAGCTATCTAAGTCAACATTCATCATTAAACCATCACTACAAGGACAACAATTATAAAAGGAAAATATTAACCTAGTATAGTAGAAAGTACATGTTTAAAAAGGGCTGGGTTCAGTAATCCCACTTCTAGGACTATATCCCAAGAAAACAGAAACACCAATCAGAAAGGATATATGCACCCCTATGTTCATAGAAGCACAATTTACCATAGCTAAGATTTGGAAACAGCCTAAGTGCACATCAGCAGATGAGTGGATTAGAAAACTGTGATACATCTACATAATGGAATACTATGCTGCTGTAAAAAGGAAGGAATTCTTACCATTTGCAACAGCATGGGTGGAACTGGAGAGCATTATGCTAAGTGAAATAAGCTAGTCAGAGAAAGATAAATGTCACATGATCTCACTCATTTGTGGACTATAATGAACAATATAAACTGAGGAACCAAAATAGAACCAGAGTCATAGAAGCATCGAAGAGACTGTCCAACCTATGAGGGAAGGCGGGGGGTGAGGGGGTAAGAGATCAACCAAAGGACTTGTATGCATGCATATGAGCATAACCAATGGACACAGACAGAGGGTGAGGGTGAGGCACGTGCTGGGGGGTGGGGGTGGCCGGGGAGAGGTCAATGGGGGGAAAAGGAGACTTATGTACTTATGTAATACTTTAAACAATAAAGAACTTAAATTTAAAGAAAGAGGGCTGGGTTAACATTCCTGCTGGTGTGTGGCATCTGTGTGTAACCCTAGAGAAGTCACCTAACCTGCCCCTATAACAAGGAAACCATTAGCTACTTTAACACGTGACACGGGTCTTACATGGCAGCTCAGAACTGAGAGAGGGGCACACACGCTGTAGCCAGACCACCAGGGTTTGAAGTCATGCTCCATAACCTCGGTGACCTTGGTTAAGTGAGTGAATCTCTCTGTCGCACATCTGTCATTTGTAAGATGGGGATGATGTTAGAATGTGTTTCACAGAATTACAGGACAGGGTACCCTTGGGGTTCAAGCCTAAAGCCTGACAACTAGGTCTTCCACTTGCACCCATTTCACCTATTTTACCTGTGACTGCAGTTACGGTTGCTATTATTATCACCTTTATTTTATCATCCAGAATGTGTGAGTGCTCAATAAATAATGGCTTTATTTCTGCCTTTTATAGGACCTTTCTGCACCCTCTGAGGATTTTACATGGTTAATACTACATAAGTATTATTTGATTATTTCAGCTTTCCCTTCAGATACATGTTTTACTAGACTCGCACTTACTTACGATGACTGATGGTAGCAGCAACCCCAGAAAGTTAAGGTTTAATGAGATCATAGAGATTCTCTAATTATCTAGCTACTTACTACAAAGATAAAGTGTTCCAGTCCCAGAGTGGCTCATTCCCTCCAAGAAACAAAATATAAGTATATACTTTATAGTATTAGGTAAAGTGAGGCTTGATTAATTATTTCTGAATTCTGGGACCCTACAGTAAAACATTCTTCCTGTGTGAGGTCCAGTATTAAAGGAAATATACAAAAAGGAAATACACATGTAATCTGGGCTGTGAAGGGTGGGAGAGCACTGCCATTTCTCTCCCCTGTGGGGCAGGAAACAGCTGTGCATTGAAGAAATGTCTAAACAGCTTCCCAATTAGCCCACTATAGAAACATGCTCTCTTTCTCAACCTTGTTCTGGTCTCTTCTTGGCTGCCTTCCTTCCCCTCGGAAAGGTGTGTGTCTGGGCAGCTCTACTTGGTTTGAATTTGATGGGAGAATGGACAGGCAGCTGGATCATTCAGTCCCTGGCTCACTGCTGATGCGGGCAGAAATTGAGCCAGTTAGTCGGGAGTTAAGCAGCCTATTCATTTCATGTATGCCATTGAGCAACGAGAGGGTAATGATGATTTTTATTCCCTCCTGACTTTAAGTCTGAGAAGCAAACTGACAAGTAACGAGAAAATTCAGAACTGAAGCTGACGTGCCTTTCTTAATTCTTCCCAATGTGCTTGAGTGTGATTATTATTTAATGTGTCTTTGTCCTTGTAAATATACCGGGTACCAGTTACTATATGAAATTGTTCCAGAAACTAGAAATCTGCCTGAAAACTAAGACCAAAATAGGAAAATACCAGAGAGGCCGGAGGCTTGGGGTTGGATGGAAGCAGGATGCTGCAAGCCTATGATACAAATAAATGCAGAGCTCTCTGTGAGGTGCTGGACAAGGTTTTTTGAGAATTCCTGTCATTTTATGACATATTCCTTCTATGTGTAGCCCTCAAGCAAAACTCTACTGAATGGTCACCTTTTGCTTTCCAGATCCACCACCACTGATGGTTGGACAGGAACATCATCCATGTACACAAAAGACAGTGCATGATACCATTTGAGGATGGGAAAGAAAAGATTCTTCAGTCACTAGGCAGGCTGACCTCAGGGCTGTCAAGCCAATTATGCTAGCCCAGGGTGTCTGCTCAGAGCATCACTGTGGTGTGGCAGGTGATGACTGATGGGTTTCATAGCCTCGGGCTCCTTTCCGAGAGAGAGGCTAAGTTGGAAGATGATTTTAACAAGCATGCTGGGTAGGTCTGACAGAACCCTACCTCTCTGCTTGCATGAGGAATGATGGCAGGACAAGGTCTTGGCTGGTGGGATGTTCAATATAAATCTTCCCTATTTATTGCCCACCCTTTGAAATGAAAAGTTGCCCAAGCAGAACAAAGTTTCATTATACGAGGAGTTTTACTGATCCATTGAGAAGGGTCTGCAAAATGCTCACCTTTCCAATGGAGTTTAGAAACGGAAGGTGACAAAATGGCTCTTGGTTTTCCCCTGGCCCTGGTTTGTCAAGTCTTTTCCTGTTCAAACACCATCCACTCCTAAAGGAACACGAAAGACTACTTTATCTTCTGAGAGAATCTAAGCGCAGGGCAAGTTTGTTTTACTTCATAGATTTAGAAATGGAATTTATTAGAAGAAGCTAGAAGCTGAATATTCATTAGTATCCTTGAGCCTCTTTTGAGCAGAAGACTTGAAAGAAGCCAGGGTTTGGAGATATTTTTTTAATCTTTTCTTTTTCCTGGGCTTTTGGGACTGATGTAAAGTTCTGCCATCTGTGAGACATGTGCATATTAAACCTCTTTTACGTATAAGCTTCAGCTCTTTCAGGAAATTGTTTTCTGCTTATGTTACCTAAGCGGCAGAAATTAGCTTCTGTCTCACATAGTCTCTGCATTATTAAAATGCAGCTTGTTGTGCAGAGTTTTAATGGACTCTTTAGGGCCTTTACATATTAATGTTATATACTGAGAACTATTTAAGTATTCCAAATAAAAATATTCACCGGTTAAACGCTCTGTTTTATTTGTGATCATAAGTGAAAGGGACAAGCTAGTTATCTTCGTGGTCATTTAGAAAAAATACCTTAACCTAATACAAAGCCAGTCTCCTCATATCGGGCAACTTAGTCACAGAATTCTAAGGGAGCCTAGAATGTATTACGCTTTCTTTTTTTAGTCTTTATTTTTAAATGGCAAGATGAACAAAAATAGTTGCAGCTTACTATTGATTATTTAAGTGTGAAACACAGTAAATTCTTAATCTGAGACAGGGGTTGTTGCTTTTCTTTCTGTCAATAAGAAGAATGTGATAATAGTTTATCTTCAGTTGATATACACTTAGGGGTTTTGAACTCTGAAAATACCTAGGTAAATGCTACTTGGTGAGGTCAACCAGGTAGAAGGGACAGAGAGGATAGAAGAAGGTGAAAAAAAAAATCAAACAATGCATCATTTTAAAATTATCTAACTCACATTTCTCTCTCCCAGAAAAACACAGTAGTAGTTTCTCATCAAATATATTCCCTGAAATATTCGATATTAAACTTTATTCAACCAAGTCAGCAACCTACAATGTTGGGCCCTGGGTGGCATCCTAGGATAGTGCTATGATTCCTAGTTTAAAGCCAGACAATATTTACAGCTTCTGTCTCCCACTCTGCCACTCATTAGGTGGGTGACCTTGGATAAGTGATTTAACTTCTCTGTGTCTTATTTCCTCACTGGTAATAACAGAGGCTTGCATTAGATCCATTCAACTGATATATACTGAGCTCCTATTATGTGCCATGTTTCAGTAAGATATGAAAAATAAAAAGCAGCCCCTATCTTCAAGGAGCTGAAGGTTCAATAGAAACATCTGTAAGAATGAATGCATGCAATATAGAGGTTTTGAATTTCTTAAAGAAACTTGTTTAAGGTACGGGCAGAGTTGGGGGGGATCACCAAAGACAGGAGTGGTCAGTTCTCTCTGGGTTTGGGTTGGAGAGAGAAGATTGATAAAAACTTTACAGAGAAGATGCTTGAGCTGAGTGTGAATATCATTTCTCCAAATGAGAAGAGGATGGAAGGTGTAAGAGCACCGGCCTATAGGAGTTAGGTCAGCATAAAGCCTCCAGACCTAATAGAGGTCACGTACAGCTGTAAAATAAGTCTGAGGTGAAATATGCAATGGATGGTTGGAACAAATGGCAAAGGCTTTGTGTGACATAAGGACTATGGATTTTGTGAGAAGCCAAGTCATGGTTCCAAGCAGAGCGTGTGCACTGTTCACATATGTATTCTAGGAAAATCACCCTAGAAGAGTATGGCAAAGACTTGGAGAGGGCAAAGATTAGAAGCCAGGAAGCCAGGTAGGAGGCTGTTACAGAGGCACATGGGAGAGATGATAGAGGTGACAGCAGTAGCTACAGAGTGGAAGGGAAAGTACTGTGAGATGTGAGGCCTGTTACTTCCTGCATACACAATGTTGAATAAGACATAATCCCTGTTCTCCAAAAGCTTACATTTTAGTGGGAGAATCAAAGTAATGAATATGAATATGCAATTACAATAGAATAGGGTTTCTCAGGCTCAGCACTAATGGCATTTTGTACTGCATAATTCTTTGTTGGGGGGACTGAACATTGTAGGGTATTTGGCAGCATCTACTGACCTCTACTCAAAGGTGGCAGTAGCCCTCACCCCTTTCTTATAAGCCTATAGTAGATACTCAGTAAATGTGAATGCTTACGTGGGTAGATAGATTGATGGGTGGTCTGAATGGTTTCCCATTCTAGGTCAGAGAGAAAAACTATAGTTACATGTGGATTGAGAACAATAAGTTCTGAGGTTATACTTCAAAAACGGCCCTATTGCCACTTCTACTGTTCAATGTCCTGATTGTGGAGAGAAGTAGGACTCGAACTATGGATACATACATCTGTTTCATTTCATATTTAAATATGTATAAATTTATTTATTTAAGTTTTGTTCTATATTACTTGTTAAGTGACGTATAACAATGTATGTGTTTGTGCCCATTGCTAGTCTTCAGCATAGGTCTGGGTACCTATTATAAGCAAGTCATTTTAGCATGTTGTGATAAGAAAACAGGTTTAAATTCTGGTTTAGTTCCAATACTAAGTTTTGTCAACCTAAGCAAGAGTTTTAGTGTCACTAATCTTTAATTTTCTCAACTGTAAGGATAGTGTTGTTTTGATGACTACATGAACTAAAAGGTATATAAATAAAATACTTTATATATAGTAGGTTCTCAGTAAATACTACTTCCCTCTGCCTCTTCTCCAAACAAACTATATTGTTAGGAATTGCATTTCACTCAGAAACAGAGCTCTGATAATAATAGCTTACACAGTTTATTTCTCTCCCACACAAAAGCAGTCTGGATGTCTGCAATCCAAGGTTCATATGACAACTTCACAAAGTCATTAAGGAGTCCAGGTTTAATGCTTTACTGATCCTAAATGATGGTTCTCGTACTCAGAATTCCTACTAAAGCACTAGTCACCACTGCTGTGTGCCAAGCAGCAGACTAGACAACAGGTTGAAGAAGGTTATGTCCTCTCTTTTTTTTAAATGTTTTTTATTGGTTTTAGAGAGAGGAAGGAAGAGGGAGAAAGAGAGAGAAACATCAGTTGGCTTCCCTGACTGGGAATTAAACCAGTGACCTTTTGGTACATGGGATGCTGCTCAACCAACTGAGCCACACCAGCCAGTGCTGCCCTCTCTCTTTTAAGGATCCTTCCAAAATGCATTTATGCTACAATAAGTTTGCTCATATGTAAATTCCCTAAGATTTAGCATCTTAGAATATAAACAAAAATGTTGTTGCACTTAAAGAATTCTATACCTAATATTATTATACCACTTCTAAGTTAGTGTGTACATGTGTATGTATGTATATATATGTTTGTATACATATGCATGTGTGTATGTATTGCAAAGTAAATTTGTGGTATTTTAATGTAGAGTTTAGAAGTGGAGTTCATTAGATCTGACATGCAAAAATTATTTAATTTTTTTGAATTAAAGACTTAAATGTTATATGTGAAACCATAAAAAATCCTAGAAGAAAACACAGGCAGTAAAATCTTGGATATTTCCGGTAGCAATATTTTTTCTGATATATCTCCTTAAACAAGGAAAACAAAAGAAAAAATAAACAAATGAGACTACATCAAATAAAAAGAGTTTGCACAGCAAAGGAAACCATCAACAAAATGAAAAGACAACCCAATGAATGGGAGAACAAATGATACATCTGATAAGGGGTTAGTATCCAAAATTTATAAAGAACGTATAAAATTCAACACCAAAAAAATCAAAGAATCCAATTTAAAATATGAGTAAAGGACCTGAATAGACTGTTCTCCAAAGAGGATATACAGATGGCTAGCAGACATATGAAGAGATGCTAAACGTCACTTAACCATCAGAGAAATGCAAATTAAAACCACAATGAGATATTACCTCACACCTGTCAAAGTGGCTATCATCAATAAATCAACAAACAACAAGTATTGGTGAGGAAGTGGAGAAAAGGGAACCCTCGTGTACTGTTGATAGGAATGCAAAATGGTGCAGCCACTGTGGAAAGCAGTATGGAATTACCTCAAAAAATAAAAATTGGAATTGCCTTATAACCCAGCAATTTACTTCTGGGAATATAGCTGAAGAAACCAAAACACTATTTTGAAAGAATATATGCACCCCTATGTTCATTGCAACATTATTTACAATAACCAAGATTTGGAAGCAGCCCAAGTGCCCATCGGTAGATGAGTGGATAAAAAATCTGTGGTACATTTACACAATGGAATACTATGTGGCTGTAAAAATAGAAGGACCTCTTACCCTTTGTGACAGCATGAACCTGGAGATTAATATGCTAAATGAAATAAGCCAGTTAGAGAAAGACAAATATCACATGATCTCACTTATAAGTGCAATCTAATGAACAAAATAAACTAACAAAATAGAAACAGACTCATAGATACAGAGAATATTCTGACAGCTGTCAGAGGGGAGGGGTCTGGGAGCTGAGTGAAAAAGGTGAAGAGATTAAGCAAAGGAAAAAAAGCTAATAGACACACACATACCAAAAAACACACACAAAACAACAGTATGGTGATTACCAGAGGGAAAGGAAAATTAGGGAGGTAGAGAGGGTAAAGGGAGGATAAATGGTGATGGAAGGAAACAACTTGGGGTAGTGAACACACAATACAATATACAGATGATGTATTCTAGAATTGTACAACTAAAACCTATGTCATTTTATTAACCAATATCACCCCAATACATTCAATACTTTAAAAAAAGAAAAAGAATTCTTTCATTTTAAAAATCACATTACTTACTGAGAGGGCCTGGAAAATAACATCCCAATGGCAAGGAAGACAGCCAACGCTCAGATCTGTGTTTTAAATCCCATTCTCCAATAAACAGAGCTAGGAGTCTTTGGAGATCAGTGTTAACATCACCAGTGATAAATCATTAGTATCATCTATCCCTTGGTATGAAGTGACGAAAAGGGAACTTCGCCCCTGTGGTATTCTCTCCAGAAGCTCATATCTCCAATCCAATCATGAGAAGAGCATTTAAAAACCTTGTTGAGGGACATTTACACAATACCTGAACAGCACGCCTTAAACTTGTCATGATCACCATAAAAAAAAGGAACATTTGAGAAACTGTCACAGACTAAAGGATACTAAGGAAACTGGGTGAGTACATGTAATGTGGTATTTCTGGGTTTGGATCCTGGAGTGAGAAAGAACATTAGTGAAATCCGAATAAAGGCTGGAATTTAGTTAATAGAAATGTGCCAATATTGATTTCATAATTTTGACAAACATACAGTGGTAATATAAGATGTTAACATCAGAGGAAACTGAGTGAGAAGTATATAGAAACTCTCTGTGTTACCCTTGTAATTTTCCTGTAAAGGTAAAATTATTCTAAAACAAAGTTTATTCTAAAAATACCAATTATTGGCACACATTGAAAGCCTGCTGTGTTCATTTGTGTAGGGCATTACTTAACGTAGATGCATTTGAGTATAATACCCATACATGCAGGGACTTTGTCTAGTTTATTTCCTGCTGTTTCCCCAATATATAAAGAAGTACCAGAAATAGAGCAGGCACTCAGTAAATATTTGTCAAATGTTGAATGACTGCACATATGTTGTCCTCTAAAAACAAATGTATGTGTTTATTTGAGGATGATACTACGGAATAAAATATACACCAAAACCCCTCTGATCTATTTCTGAATTATTGTGATTTTATAGTGTGTTATTTTGTAAATTGTAAGGGCGTTCTGACTAGTCCTTCATTTCACGGTCCTGGAGAACCAGCATACTTTTTCTCTATAATTTTCCTAATGGAACATTTTAGGAGGGATGGGTCCTGGAGGAATAGGTAACTGGCTGTCAGGCACTTTATTAGAAAAGTAGGAGTTTGTAGCACTGATTCTAATTCAAAGAAACTGAACCCTTTTTGTAATCCTATGAGATTATACATCAGGGATTAGAAAGCTGCATGATACTCATTTTCTATAAATTGGTAAGTTTTTCTCTATTAGTATAAAAAAAATCTAATGGGGAAAGGCACTTGATTAAAATCCCAGCCTTACCACTTACTACCAATGTGATTATACGGAAATGCTTCAGTAATAGAGGAAGTCTAGAGGAAGCTCGCCTTTCCTTCTAAAGGCATGACCCAGAAGTTATCACTTCCATTCATCTTTCATTGGACAGAACCTAGTCTTGTGGCTCCAGCTCGCTGCAAGGGGAGCTGGGAAATGTTTTCTTTATCTGGGAAGCAATTTGCTAAACTAATACTTCTGTTATCATGGAGTTTGGCAAGAAAACTAGCAGAGCCTGCCATAAGTACCTTGAGTAGTACCTCCCATGGAATAAATGATCTCCAAATGATGTTCTCTTTAAATCATCTGGCAGGTGATTAGCAAGAAAGGAGAAGGTAGGTGGAAGAATTTTATCAACTATGACTTTTGCTTTAGTCTGGATTTAGGATTGGACCTTCCTGGGGAGTTATATTTGTATTTGAAAACTTGCTTATCTTCTTGTAACTTAAGACCCAACTCCCAAGAAATAAGGTTTGTATTCATCCTAAGGATAACAAGCTGCAGAAGTAATATTTCCCAAAGTGTACTTGTTTTTATGTGCAATGGCTGCAGCTAGCTTCCTTCTAGCTCAGGAAACTCTGGTGGATTCATTTAGAAGGAGCTGTGCTCTGTCAAAAAAGGGGGAAGATACAAAGTGAACTATGTTCCTTATTTCTAATGTAGAAATTCTTTTTCTGGTTCACTTGTTAATCAGAATTTTTCTACTATCTATTCTTTGCATGGAGTCAGTTTCAAGCTATTAGCAGTAATTTATATGCACAGATGTAGTACTGCACCATTCAGAATTTTTTTTTTCATTCTTCTGCAGGGTTGGTTTGATTGTTTCCCTGAGGATATTTACTGTAACCTGTTGAGCTTGGACAGCTTTGTTCCAAGCAAAGCAGTTTATATACGCCTGATTTATGCTAAGCTTGCCTAGGACATTCTTACATTCATGGGCCCCAAATGCAGGTTGTCCACCCCTCATGTGATCCGTTAGAACACACTGCTGACAGCTGGACAGGACTCAGTTGGCCCTGATCTTTGGGTGACATTGGCAGCATGAAGGGTGAACATGATACTGGTGTATTAGTCTTCTTGGGCTGCCATAACAAAATGCCATACACCAGTTCACTTAAACAAGCAACATTTATTTCTCATAGTTCTGGAGACTGGGAGGTCCAAGACCAAGGTTCCCAACAATTCAATTTCTGGTAAAAAGTATTTCTGGTTTGCAGTTAGTTTTACCTTCTGTGTGTCCTTACATGGCAGAGAAAGAACCCTCTGGTGTCTCTTCCCCTTCTTATAAAGGCATTGGCTCTATCTGATTAGTCCCTCCCCAATTGTGATGGCATTTAACTCTCACCTCCTCATAGGCCCTACCTACAGCTATAGTCACATTGAGGGTTAGGGCTTCAATATATGAATTTGGGAGAATACAAATATTCAGCCCATAACACTGATCTCCCTTGTATGTATCATGGCATCCCCAAAGGGTGAATGTTTGTCTAATACTTGCCCTGTGCCATCCTGAGCAACCTGCCTAAAATTTCCTAGAGTAGAAGAAAAGATTGCTCCAGTGGCTTCCTAAAGTCTCTGTCTCTAATAAGATATTTGGTTTAATCTCATTGTTTGGCCCTACAAAATGCTTTCAGAGTTATAAAATGTTAACATATTACAATGTAATAAAATGATATTCATAGAGCAGTGTACAGCTTTCTCTGTCTTAAATCCTCATTGTAACTCTGTGAGAATAGTTAGGGCTCTATTTTATATATTAGATAATTAAAATTTGGAGAAGTTCAGTGATTTTCCTAAAGTCTCAGGGCTAATAATTGACACTGAGACTCCATTCCACACCTTCTAATTTCTAATCCACAGTAGACCAACTATAAGCTGGAATTTGGCTCTGGAATCTCTCTTTGGTTTCAGTCCAAGTTCTGTCACTTATTAACAGTAAGAGGGCAAGTTACTTAACTCACTAAAATTCCTCAACCTTCTCTGTGACATGGAAATAATAGAGTCCACCTCATAGGGTTCTAATGAAAATTAAATTATATATGCATATAAATCACTTGGCATAGCACCTGCTGCATAGAAAATTGCTCAAAATTGTGGGTTATTATTTTTAAGAACAGATCAAATCCTATTGCATTTAACTCTAAAACAAAACATATACATTTTACTGGACTTTAGGATAAAATATTATTCAAATAATGAAACTATTGACCGATTTTTAAATATTTTACAAGTTATGTGTTAAAATTTATAATATGAATTTTACTGAGATATGAGCATTTTAAGTATTATCTCAATCTCTGTCTCTCTGTGTATATATTTATTCTTGCTTGGTCAAGCAACAGATTAAAACAGTAACTAGCAGGTATTTAAAACTCTTCCAGTTATAATTTAAGCAAACCAGTAGGATTTTTTTTTTTTTAGTTATCTGGCTTTGGTTTATGGTTACTTAGTATTCATTAATGAAAAACATTGAGTTTGGAATTCTCATTTTTCATTTTATACCAGTAACTAATAACAGTCAACATATGCTAAGAATTGTGATCAAAGAAGCTTTGAAGAAGCAAAAATTTAGCTGCTTAAAATTGCTATACAGAAAAGTCAAATTATTTGTGATTGTTCTCCATATTATCCAGGATTTAATCTTCATTGAAATACATATTTTTCTATTAGTGGGATTCTGCAAGCCTAAGATATGTCAACAATAATGACTGGGAGGTACTCTTCTAATGTGCCCAGATTTATTGGGTAACTTAATGTGTATGTCAGGGTAAGTTAAAGACATACTTTAATTTCTTTTGCACATCCATCCTGATGCTCATATGGAATAGGTAATTAGAAAATTTTATGCATTTCTAGATTTAAGGTGTGTGTGGAGGGGTGTATGAGTAAGGGAATATTCTTATTCAGATAATAGTTCTAATTAAAGTTTCATGCAAGAGGTCAAATAAACTTTCCTTAGGTAGAAGAAACTATACCAAACCAGGAATTAACACCCATTGGAGCAAAGTCTATTAGCAATGTGAATGAAATTACCTTTGATTTGTGATCAGCTGAACAAACAGTGGAGGGCCAGGCTTCAGGAACAGAGTCTAATGACTTTGCTGGGTAAAAGGACTGCTTTCCACTAGGTTTGTAGGTTAGTCAATTCTGAATAATTTTGACTGAGAATGAATGATATTGATGATTTGAGTTCATCTTAAATAGTTCTCAGTATCTGAGAAGAGCATCTGTGAATACATAGATAAGAAAGTTGGATAGTAACATAGAAATACCTTCTTTCTATGCCTCATAGATGGTCTCAGAGTGACTGAACACCTATAGACAGATACCCACCACAGCCTCTGCTGTTGATTTGAGAAGACAAGATAAATATACTTACTACATAGGTTTGTTTTTATGTATTATTGTCATAGTTTTAAGCTATGGTTTAACTTGTGTGCACTCAGAAAGGAGAGTTACACATCACCCTGTATATAACTCACTCATTGCCCTTGTCATGTGTTCTTATTTTGTTTTCCCTTCTAGCTTCTTGAGAGCAGAGAACATGTCTTACTCAGGATGAACAAAATGCCTGGCCCATGCTAGATGCTTAATAAGTATCTCAATGAATGATAAATGGATTTAAGCTTATGAATGGATATCTACAGTACTTAAATGTACAACATACATAAATATAAACATGATATGAATAATTGATCCATGTGTATATGGATGCCAGCATACACATATCCCATATTCAGAGAACTGTTGTTAAGGAAAGTAAATAATATCTAAGGAGTCTAGCCAATAATAATATCATATTAATATGTAATAAAATAATGAGTAATTGCTGAAACAGGAAAAATAACTAAACATTAATTTCTTAAGGTGAAAATGCATATATGTCAGTTTAAAAACATTATGAGGGTTAACCCCGCTGGTGTGGTTGGAGTGTTGTCCCATAAACTGAAAGGTCGCCAGTTCAATTCCCAGTCAGGACACAAACCCAGGTTGTGGGTTCAATCCCTGGGATGTTTCACACTCACATCAATGTTTCTCTCTCGCACGCGCACGCATTCTCTCTCTTTTCCTCTCTCCATTCCTCTCTTTCTAAAATCAATAAAAGCTTGTCCTGGGGTGAGAATTTAAAAAACAACAGCATTATGAGAGTTAAATATATAATCCCAAGAAAACTTATAGAAATTAAACACACTCACGTTTATTCATGACCACCAGTTGCTTGGGTGTTTTTTTTTAAAAATATGATAGACTGTCAGTACTAACCACAAAACAATTATTTTATTCATTATTTTCCTTACTGTGGACATAACTAGCATTTGTCTTAGTAATTTACTAAAAATACTGAAATATAATTATCCAAACTGGAGTTTTTAAAAGCAATAATAGTTGTGTTTTTCTAATATAAGAAGTTATACAACTTCCAAGGTTTTAATAAACCCTTAAATTAACCTGATTTTTCCCAAGATTGGTAATTATAAAAGAGCATAGACATATTTTCTACTAGAAATATACTAACACATACAATGTTTCTATTTAAAGTAGACACCAGCTCTTATATTACAGTAATATACTGTAATATACTGTAATATACAGGTCTTACACATGGAAAGGAGTTATATTCATGTACTTTTTGGCATATGTTAATAGAGAAAATTGAGTTTCACTGTGAATTTATGGATCTGATATACAATCAACTTTATGTAATCTACTCAAATTAAAACTAGAAGTTCCTTGAAATGGAAAAAAATTATTCCAAGATCTCATCTAAGGAGGTAGCTTTGTCTTACGCCCCGCTATTCTTGGTCTTAATAAAGAGCAGCCCTCCATCCAACCAGCCCTGGATAGCCAGCCTGTTGCCTCTTGTCTCCTGTAGTGGTCTGCAGGCTTTGAGGAAAGACTTGGTTCTTTCTTTATTTATTTATTTGTTATATTTTTTAATTGATTAAGGTATTACATATGTGTCCTTATCCCCCATTCCCCCGCCCTCTGTTCATGTCCTCACCCCCCTGGTGTCTGTATCCATTGGTTAGGCTTATATGCATGCATATAAGTCCTTTGGTTGATCTCTCTCCTTACCCCCACCCTCCCCTATCTTCCCTCTAAGGTTTGAGCTGATTGATGCTTCTTTGTCTCTGGGTCTGTTTTTGTTCATCAGTTTATGTTGCTCATTATATTCCACAAATGAGTGAGATCATGTGATATTTATCTTTCTCTGACTGGCTTATTTCACTTAGCATAATGCTCTCCAGTTCCATCCATGCTGTTGCAAATGGTAGTTCCTTCCTTTTTACAGCAGTGTAGTATTCCATTGTGTAGATGTACCACAGTTTTCTAATCCACTCATCTGCTGATGGGCATTTAAGCTGCTTCCAAATCTTAGCTATTGTAAATTGTGTTGCTATGAACATAGGGGTGCATATATCCTTTCTGATTGGTGTTTCTAGTTTCTTGGGATATATTCCTAGAAGTAGGATCACTAGGTCAAATGGGAGTTCCATTTTTAGTTTTTTGAGGGATTGCCATACTATTTTCCACAGTGGCTGCAACCAGTCTGCATTCCCACCAGCAGTGCACGAGGGTTCCTTTTTCTCCGCATCCTCGCCAGCACTTGTCATTTGTTGACTTGTTGATGATTGCCATTCTGACAGGTGTGAGATGGTACCTCGTTGTCATTTTGATTTGCATCTCTCGGATGATTAGTGACTTTGAGCATGTTTTAATATGTCTCTTGGCCTTCTTATGTCCTCTTTTGAAAAGTATCTATTTAGGTCTATTGCCCATATTTTGATTGGGTTGTTTATCTTCCTTTTGTTAAGTTGTATGAGTTCCCTGTAAATGCTGGAGATTAAATCCTTATCAGAGATAACATTGGCAAATATGTTCTCCCATGCAATGGGCTTTCTTGTTGTTTTGCCGATTGTTTCTTTTGCTGTGCAGAAGCTTTTTATTTTGATGTAGTCCCATTTGTTTATTTTCTCTTTGGTTTCCATTGCCCTAGGAGCTGTATTGGTGAATGGATTGGTAGAATCAACATCATTAAAATGTCCATACTACCCAAAGCAATCTATAGATTTAATGCACGCCCCATTAAAATACCAACAGCATATTTCACAGACCTAGTACAAACTCTCCAAAAATTCACCTGGAATAAAAAAAGACCCAGAATAGCTGCAGCAATTCTGAGAAAGAAGAACAAAGTAGGAGAGATCTCAATACCAGATATCAAGCTGCATTACAAAGCCACCGTTCTCAAAACTGCCTGATACTGGCACAAAACAGACATATAGACCAATGGACTAGAATAGAGAACCCAGAAATTGACCCAAACCACTATGCTCAATTAATATTTGATAAAGGAGGCAAGAGCATACAATGAAGTCAAGATAGTCTCTTCAATAAATGGTGTTGGGAAAATTGGACAGATACATGCAAAAAAATGAAACTAGACCACCAACTTACACCATACACAAAAATAAACTCAAAATGGATAAAGGACTTCAAGGTAAAACGGGAAAACATAGAAATCGTAGAGGAATCCACAGGCAGCAAAATCTCAGGCATATGCCGAAGCAATATCTTCACCGATACCGCTCCTAAGACTTAGTTCTTACTGCAGTAGCCTGATGGTATGGAGCTTCTTCTCCCTGTCATAATTACCATTTGCAGGTAATGATTACTTTCTACTGCCTCAGTATATTTTCATATCTAGTTCTCTCCTGGATCTTTTATATCCTATAGAACTGTGGTCGGCAAACTGCGGCTCGCGAGCCACATGCAGCTCTTTGTCCCCTTGAGTGTGGCTCTTCCACAAAATACCATGGCCTGGGCGAGTCTATTTTGAAGAAGTGGCATTCGAAGAAGTTTAAGTTTTAAAAATTTGGCTCTCAAAAGAAATTTCAATCATTGTACTGTTGATATTTGGCTCTGTTGACTAATGAGTTTGCTGACTACTGCCATAGAAGAATGCTTGAAGCCATCCATTAAGAGAGCTTTTCCTAATCCCCCAGTTCTAGCAAAAGGATCACCTTTATCACAACACAATTATTAATACCGCGACCAGGAAGGCAAACATACTAATGTAGCAGAGACTACTGGAACATTGTGGATATGGGATTAGAGCTGCTACCCAAACAACTTCAACCTCCTGCCCTCTTCCCAAAATTATAATTCTCTGTAATATCAACATCCCTTTACCACTGATTTTCTCTGAAATTATTATAGAATATATGAATCAGTATGTTGAGTTTGGCAATTGTAAAATAAATATTTGTCTAGAATTGGTGTGCCTAAAATGATTATATACACACTACACACACAAATCACAGCACAATGTGGTAGGTCTGGTGATGGGAAATATAGGTATAGGAACACAATAGAGGGATACTTCACATTCCTGGGCTGGTCAAAGAGAGATTTCCTCTCTTAAAGAATGAATAGCAATAGGTAGATGAAAGTGGGGAGGAGAGTAAGGGGTCAGTGGGAGAAAATCACAGAGGTGAGAAATAGCACAATGTATACAGGAAATTAGAGACAGATGTGTGTTGCTGATACAACGTTTGAGACCGGGATGGTGAGAAATGAAGTTCAGAGGATAATTAGGGGTCTCTTTGTTAGGGGTCTATTTTTGAAGTTCAGAGGATAGTTAGGGGTCTATTTTTTTAATTCAAAAATTCACATACAAGCCAAATTAGTGTAGATCACATGGTGAAAGCAAAGCTCATGGGCCTGGAAACCCAGTTGGCTTGTTTGTGCCACATTCCCAGTGCTATATTGATCTGACAGATGGGTCCTGAAACTCAGCAGATATTTGTTGAATAAATGAACAGATTAAAAAAAGAAAGAAAGATTTTCAGCAGAATAGTCATGTGGTTCAATTCGATTTTTGATATATTGTTCTGACAGCAGCCTGAAAGATGGATCTAAGGAAAATAAAAGTGGAAAATAAAAACAGCATTTCTACTTCTATTTCTCAATCTAGTTTTAACATTTATTGAGGGGCAAAAAAAACCCAAGAGAACAAAGGGCCATACTTTATTTGAATATAAAGTTCAAATAATGTTAAATTTAATTTGTATTCAGATGGTTAAAAGCATTGTTAAAATATATTAATTCTTGTTCACTGAAGATTTATAGGAAATACTGTTAACACTTTTCCTTTCTTACTCTTTGCCACTGGCTTTCTTCTTCTTACAAATATATCTTCAATTATCTCAAGTAATTCCTTTAGGATAAGTAACTTCATTGCATCACATTTCAGAGTACAGTCTCTCAGTCCAAATACATTTGGTTCTAGACATGGTTATGGAGCATCCAGTTAGCAATGCCCAGCAGGTATGTGGCTGTACAGACCTGGGGCTTGGGCAGAAGCCAGGTCTCCGAGTTGCAGTTGATCATCCAGGGAGAGGGTGTAGAGAACCCGCTACAGGAAACCAACGTTGAAACCTGAACATGCACATGCACATGCACAGGACTGGAGGAGGAAGAGTGAACCTCAAAAAGACAGAGAAACTTGGCCAAAGAGGCCAGAGGAGGACCTAGAGAGATATATCTTAGAAGGCAGGATGAAAGAGAGTTCAAGAAGGAACGAGGGGGAGAGCAGGTGAAGCAAAGAGTTCCTCAGGCAAAACCCACTTCTTTTTCATTAACCTGCCTTCTTAACTTGCCTCCCTTATAATCCTCCATCATTACCCAACTCTTTTGAACTATAAGGGAAAATAGTAGGTAGTTGTTTCTGTACTTATAAATGTTAATGATTTATGCCATGTGAAGAATATAATTTCCTCTGTGTGAAAGTATACTTTAAATTAGTTTCTTTTAGCATCACTCCCATCTAGTTTGTTTATAGGCTTTGTGGCTGTTAATGGTCTTTTCCTGTAACTAGCTACAATTAATTGGACTATAACGGGCGTGTTTTGATAGTCATTATTTTTGTGGCTACCCAGCAGATTTTATCATTGTTCGCTAAAGGATATTTTTTAGTCCACTCTACTCCTTGTTCAGGATAAAGGCAAACTGCTCCAAGGGCTTTCTACTTTGTTATTTGTACTACAAGAACTCCTAACAATCTTGAGAAGGATAAACAGAGAAGTTCACTTTGTTGTATAGTGTTCTTGGTGAGGACAATGCTGCCTGTCTGATTCTTGGCAGTCCTGGTCCATATTTTGTCAACAGAAATGCACAGTTCTGTTTTCAAATAATATATTGTACCATATATTTGCCCCACTATTAATGAACTGAAGATGCAAGATTCAAACCCCCTAATCCAGGGATAAGTAACACTTCTGTAAAAATACCCTCTTTTTGTTAAATTATTTTGCCCATTCCTACTGGGGAAAGATATTGTAATCAATTTTAAATGGCATTACAGTAAAAGAGTGATTTTTAAAAAATCATTCTTTTTGGTTCATAAGAATATAGGTCTGTGTAAAGATAAAATACAGTGAATCTAATAATAATGCTTTACTTGCTCTCAAGTGGATGTCAGAGCTCATTATAAGCCTCAATTTCTATGGCATTTTAATGAGTTTGTTTTGACCCTATTTCTTTTATTCACAAATAAACTGGGATATAAAGAAATTAAGAATTTTATCCAAAGCCACATAGGCATTATATGTCAGTAACCTTGGCATTGCTGATGCAACATGACTTTTCTATATCAGCTTGCTTAAAATATTGATAGAGCCCTTAAAACCTTCTCATCTGATTCTCTTTCTTTCCTTACATAGTACTGATTTCTATTTTTTTAATTCAAAAATTCACATGATACAATTGTAAAAAATTCAAAAGTAACTTACCTAAATTTTGTTTTTCACCTAAATTTTAGATTCTTTTTTTTAAAAAAAGAACCAACTGTACTACATATGATATAGTTAGTGAATAATACATACAGTATTCATCAATATTGAGCAAAATGATACACTGTACTTTTGGAAAGTATGTTTTCAAGAACTGAATCCATACTTTAGGGGTTTTTTGTTGTTGTTGTTGTTGTTTTTATTTTGCTTTTTCCTGGTAGCTGCTAACTTCACAAAGGCAGATGAAGTTTAGTCTGACAAAATAAAAAATAAAAATCATATTATTTTTTTTATCTGAAATTAAGTTTTATTACTTAAAATTTTCATCCTGGTAATAGCACATGTGAAATTCTTGGAAGTTGAGAAAAGACTACACAACTGAGATATGTTGATAAGGATTCGTTTCTGATATAGGTGTCCTATAAAACGCACGTGTAAAGTTTGAGGAGATATGTTAGAGAGGAATATGAGTTAGCCACTGTCTAACTTTCTTTACCTTGAAAGGATCAACATCTATTAGGTTAACATCAAATACTTGATAGCAAAATCTTAATACATTGACTAAATCTGAATCTTTGCTGTTATATTTGAGACACCCAAAAATCAAATATAATTATTGAAATTCAAACACGTGGTCATTTATCAAATAGTCCTGGTAACTTTATGATAGCTACATATTTTAAGCAAATGATCATCTTTTACAGAGGAATTATAAATGAGAGCCTCCTTCAGGGATTCCCTCTTTCATGGCTATTGTCTGTCCACCCTTCCTCCTGGGGTAGAAAAGAAGCAGGACACAGTGGGAAGAGGAGTCTAGCACTAAGGCCCTGGACTCTCCGTCTCAGCGAGTGGTATTGAAAAATGAAAACCCAAAGTCCTGACTTGCAGTGGTTAGGATGCAAGTCTCATCAGGTCATGACCTTGTTTAAAATCTGGTTCGACTTTTCACTACCTGTAGGTCATCTGAACACATTAACATGACTTATGAGACCTGCATTGGTCTGGTCTCTATTTACTTTTTCAGGAACATTTCTCACTCCAGAGACCTGCTCCAGTCAATCCTGAAATTCTTGACCATGCTTGCTCTGGCTTCAGGCCTTGCCTCAGATGTAGTTCCCTCTACTTAAAACAAACCTGAAACCAGCTCTCCCTGTTCTCCTACTTCATTCTCTTTTCTCTAGGTAAATCCTACTCTTAGGGTTTTCAGTTTGGACTTTACTTTAAAAAAAAAAAATCCTCACCTGATGATATGTTTATATTGATTTTAGAGAGAGAGGAAGAGGATTAGAGAGAGCAAGAAAGGGGGGAGAGAGAGAGAGAGAGAGAGAGAGAGAGAGAGAGAGAGAGAGAGAGAAACAACAATGTGAGAAAGAAACATAGATTACTTGCTTGCCTCCTATTTGTGCCCAAACTAGGGATGAAGCCTGCAACCTAAGTATGTGTCCTGTCTGGGAATAGAACCCACAAATTTTTGGTATACGGGGCGATACTTCAACCAACTGAGCCACCTGGCCAGGGCACAATATATCTCTTAAGTTAAAAAGCATGCCACTAAGCAGATAAATAAAGCATGTTATCCTCTTACATTGATAAATATGTAGTCTTTAAAGAAAAACAAACAAAAAAAAACAAACAAACAAGAAGGACAGGTATTGTTTTAGAATTCCCAGATATCACAAAATTCTGTGCCAGAATGTGGAATCACAGTGTGGCTCCTATCCCACCCCGTTTTCTTCCCGCCCAGCTCAGCCCTGTACTACAGGAGTGTGGCCCCATGCCCCACTGCCAAGCTCCAGCTACATTTCCTGAAAACAGCCATCCAGAGGCCACGCCATGGCCTGTGCAGGTGTTGTCTACCTTAGTGGGACAGATCTGGAAAAGAGACTTTTGCAGGCCCTCGAGGTGGTTCTGGGGCTATTAACACATAGACACATGGAATCCTATTACCCAGAATGTGATCTAGAAGTTGGGGAGGGAGAGCATAGACTCCCTGTAGGTCTATTCCCTTGACCGGCAGACTGATGAGAAGCCTGGGTAGAGAGCGTTTTATCTAAGAGTGATAATGCAAGCAGGAGATGACCTAGATTTATTCTAGAACTTTTACCCAAGTTATACTCTTAGTAAATATATGTGAGAGTGTAGCATCAGCAAGGACTGTCTACCAGTAATACTGTATTGTGGTGTTTTTTTTTCAAATATATGAATAAACCTTAAATGTTGTACATACATCTTTCCTAACCTCTTAATTGTTTATACTTCAAGATCATGTGATCTCTGTTCTGTGGTATTCTGGGAAGCAGTTTAAACTAGTGCCTATGAGCACATTCTTTCAAGTTAAAACAGGGTTCTGAGTTGTTCGTTTAATGGCTGTGAAGCCCTGGACAGGGTGCCTCATCTGCTGAGTAGATGTAATAAAATCTTCTCCTAGAGCTGTAGTGAAAGTACAGGAGGTTAAAGTCTTTAACAGGCTTAGCTCAAGTAAATGCTCACTAGATCACAGTGCTGTCTGTCATCATCATCATAATCGCTGTCATTATTTTTACAGCTGTTATTGTCTGTAACTATTGCAATGACCTTGGGCAAGTCATGTAACCTCTCAGAACCTCAATTTCTTCATCCATAAAATGAGGTCTTTGGAGCAGAGGATAACTAAGGTTCTGTCCACATAAGAGCAGGGACTTTTTGGAGTTCCTTCTTTTTCAGTTTACATTAAACCTGAACTTGACCTCCAGGCTATGTTATAAATTTTTAGTAGAAGTTAGCCACTATTCATATGCTATCATGATGTGTTTTATTTTAGACAACACTGATATTGAATAATCTGAATCTTTTGTAAAAACTGAAAAACTCTGGGTTACATCTGCAGTTTATAAAGCAAGTATTTGCTTTACAGAAAGATTCACTGTAGGTGTTCTTTATTCCCTGGCTCTTCTTGTACATTAAAAATCAAATTTGATTTACAGAAAGATATTCAGTTTGCATACAATTTTCAGAAACATATGCAGAGCTTTTTAATCTCTTTGAATCACAGAATCCTTTGAGAAATGATTACATCTGATTCCATTATCCCCCAAACGAGCATTTGTTTGGGGGCTTTGTTTTTGTTCAGGCTTTATGCCAGAGGCATTTAAATTAGAATCTTCGACCCCTTTTCTCAAACAATTGCATGCAGATATTTGCCAGCCTCATGTTGACAGGTAATCCTCCTCCTATCCGGTGTTCTTATGTCATCTCTTTGGAGCTGGGGTGACTTGCAGGAGTGCTATGATGCTGTTGGGACACGGGGCAGGCAGAGAGCTCAGGAATGATGGATTCTCTTGACTGGACGTGATTCAAAAGTTTTGATCCCCTACGTGCTCCAGCAAAGGTTTTGGCTGACATCTATATAAAAGAGTTGTCAGCTGAAGAGCAGAGAAGTGGCCTGTCAGACTCAGAATGTCCCATTTGCCAAGTCTCACATGAGAAAAGTGAAGACAGCCCCATGTGGAAAGAAGACCTGCTTTCTGAAAGATTTATTATATAAGGGTCATGTTGCACAACATGTGCTATGTCCAGTAGACTCAACTCCTCCTTGATTCATTCATGTTTTGTAAGAAATCTAACTCATCTCTTTAAAAAGGAAGCAGTAGGTGGGGTTAGAAGAAATGAAGGCCCTTACATGAATGACAAAACAACCTGAGTCTTATTGTTATTTGGCCTTGGTTCTATAAGCTGGTATTGAACTTTTTTCATAAATAGCCTGATGCAATATTATGAAGAAATCTCCGAGGTTTGCACACTTAAAGACTTTATATATTAAGGTGATGTCTGAATCTCTATGTCCTAACCTGTCAGAATAGAACATTCTTGATGAGTTGGAAATAACACTTAGAAATCCATTTTTGGTTTCAAGTCATTTTAAGATATGCTATCTTATCATAGACTTCACAGTGTGTCCTTGAAAATCATGCTGTTTTCACAGTGATATTAAAGGCACAATGAGATTTGGTATTTGATTTAGATTTTCCTCATGATTTCCCACATGATATAGAACTGCTTCATGAAGTCACTTGCTGCTAAGAATCTCAGACCTTTATTTGACAGTAATGAGAAAAACAACTACGGGTACTTAAAAATGTTTGGAAGCAGAATATGCATATTTAGAAGTAGCTGACATCTGCTATGTAAGTTTTTAAATATGCTATATATGGTGCAAGAGATTCTCTACCAGTGTAAAGACAGCTGCTTCTATGAGCAAGGGTACATAGCATAGCGGTTAAAGTATGGCATCTAGGGCCAGACAACATGCCTTTGAATCTCAGCTCTGCCACTTACCTGTTTTGTGACCTTGAGCAAGATAATCTCTGTGTGTCCTGTTTCCTCATCTACAAAATGCAGAAAAGAGCAAGTTACTCCCTTACTGTGTTAATTTGAAAATTGAGTAAATTAATATATGTGTAAAGTGCTTAGAACAGTGTTGACATATAGTAAATGTTATGTGTTAGCCATTATTATACAGATGAGTAAAGATAACCAATAAAATCTACATCAGCATTAGAAGATTCGAAAAATAAGTTAGTTTATCCTTAGTTTAGGATAAGGCTTCACACTGAGTTTATTCTTATCTCTGTCTTGAGAAAGTTCTAACCTAACGAGGACAGCTGCCATTCCTTCTGCTCCCCTATGTCAAGTGTGCATAGCAGTGGGTCCCATAACGTCTGTGGGCTGAGGAACCTCATGTACCTATAAAGGTACATGATTTGGTAGATTCAATAAACACCATGTCTCACACATACCCAACATACTCTTGCCAAATGTATGTCAGCCCTACTATGATAATGAAATACCTTTATTTTAAATGGTACCAACTGCACGACAGCAGTGTATGTAATCAGTGAATACTAAGGGGGGTGGGAAGCTGTAATAACACATGAGGAGTTCTTCAAACCATTTAATCTTTAAAAAGTGTCTTCATACTTGAAAAGGCTGAGGAAGTATAGTCATTCATTCATTCATTTGAAGTAGATATTGAGTGCTACCATAGGCCTGGCTTTGTTCGAGAAGCTGGGAATGGAGCACCTGGAATATAGAAGATCCCTGCCATTTGGAGGTTATGTTCTCCTCGCCCATATTACTTCTCTGTCTGTGCCCATAATCCACACTAAGTTTTATGTCTTAGTATTAGTCGCAAATGGTTTCAGATATATTATTTTTGTTCTCCAAAGAGATAGTTACCTTCATAAGGACTAGGGACCTCTGTTTTCTGTTACCGTAATGTTGAGTACAGTGCTGGGGAGGGGGGGGCAAAAGTAACAGTCTTTTTCACAGATAACTTCTTCTTTGTGGACTTGTCTACTTTAAATAAGTAAATTTGTGAACATCTAAATTGCTTATTCTAGTGAGAGGTGACAGTGGACAAATAAACAAAACAAGATACTTTTAGAGACAGGTAAGTGGAGTAAATTAAACAGAGCAATGTGATAGAGGAAAGGCCTTGCCGAAGGCCTCAGCTGAGCTGAGACACAAATGAAATGGGGAAAGAGAGGTTCATGCTGAGGGAAACAGTAAAGGCAAAAAAGCCTTGGTAGGAATGAATTTGGCATGGCTGGGAAAGAGAACGGAAGCTTAGATGTTGGTGGGGAATGGGAGACAAGTGGGGGAGCGGGGGATAGAAAGTGAGGCTCTGGAAGTAACAGGGACTTAATCATGTGTTAACTGTTGGCCACGGTAAGATTTTTTTCAAAGTGCAGTATGAAACCATTAGGCACTGAAGTAACATGATAAGATTTGTATTTTTAAACTGCTTGGCTGCTGTGTGGAGAACCAAGTGTAGAGGCATATAAGTGCTCCCAGAAAGATCTGTTGAGAGCCGTTAGCTGTTGCTGGCTTGGACTAAAATGTGGCAGGGACATGGAGAGCAGCAGAAAGATGTGGAATATATGTTGGAGGTAGAGACAACAGGACTTTCTAATAGTCTGGATGTAGGTGGTAAGCAAAAGGAGGAACCAAGGAACCATATATTTTATGGCCTCTGTCAAGTCCTGCCTTCCCAGTGAAACTGTCTCCAGCCATTCTAACCCACTGTTGTCTCTCCTTTTGGTGCAGCAGTTGTTGTTTTTAGTTCATAGTATGTGCAAGGCACGGTTCTGAGTGCTTATGATACATTAATGAACAAAGATCCCTGCCATTTGGAGGTTATGTTCTCCTCGCCCATATTACTTCTCTGTCTGTGCCCATAATCCACACTAAGTTTTATGTCTTAGTATTAGCCACAAGTGGTTTCAGATATATTATTTTTGTTCTCCAAATAGATACTTATCTTCATAAAGACCAGGGATCCCTGTTTTCTGTTTACCATAATGTTGAGTACAGTGCTGGGGTTGGGGGGCAAACGTCAACAGTCTTTTTCACAGATAACTTCTTCTTTATGGACTTGCCTACTTTAAATAAGTACGTTTGTGAAATTCTGAAACTGCAGTTCACATCATTGCAAAGGCAATCATTTTTCCATTAAAAAATAATTATTTACTCACTCAAGAGTTACTTTAAAACAACAGACTTCCCTAATGAATGTAATTAAATGTTTATTAACAGGTCATTATGTATTTGTCAGGGGATATGGGTAAAGGAACTGAAGTTAGAGTATCAGTCATCATAGTCAATTTGAAATTATTCAGAATGCAGACAGAGGAGCTGAAATTTAGAATTGTAAGTAAAAAAGAAAACAAGTTCTGATTCCTAAAAATTTAAATATATAGACAATTTCATAGAGGGCTTTTATTTTCTAAATTTACAACTTGTAAACGACAATTTAAATTGACTCTTTAACCAGATCACGTTCATCCTAACAATGAAAAGTAATCATTGGAATAAACAAGAAAATTGGCTTCTGGTTATGGCTTCTGGAGTATGTCTTAAAGTACAAAGAAGAATTGAAAAGTCATGCTTTTATGTTTTGCAGAGAAGACGGAACATCTTCACAAACATTGATAGGATATTGATTCCTTTTCCAGACCCCATATAATGTCAGCATTGAGGTGCTATTGCTAATGTAATGTTCTATCTAATACACCTCTCCTGTGGCTTAATTAAGCTTTTAAGAACTATCCCGGTAATCTAATGACCATTTATGATTTTGTTTTTATGGAAAATGCTACTGAGTTCTAGAATGCTAACTTTAACCCCAAGGTTAGGAACATACCCCATTTATAAGGGTTCTTATTAAACTTGTTTCTTTAATTCTCATAAACCATTCACTCTTTGAAGACCATCATGTTATCAATGGAAAAGAAAACTTTTAATCAGGTAGTATACAGCGGCACAGTTCTTTTAATAAGAGTGTACATGTTGTTCCCTTTACCTCACTCTTCTCTCAACACATTCATTAAGTGTTTACTCTGGGCAAGCCACTAGGCAAACAGCAATAAATCAAGTCTGATCTCTAACCCAGAGGAGCTTAACCATTTGTACGCCATAAGCATCTATAGACGCAAGCGGCAGACCTTTTTTAATTAAATTCAAAAAATTGTGGCAGTTAACTGGTTAAAGCTTCTTGGGGGTGGGGTGTGAGAGACACATACCCAAAAGAATGTCCTAAGTACCATAAATTAAATGCATTGTGGGTTCAGAGGAGAACAAGATACTTCTGATGGAAGTGGGAAGGCTTCCTGGGAGAGATGACATTTAAAGTGCCACTTGAAAATGGAGAGAATTTGAAAGGGGACAGAAAGGGAAGGGCATCATGGGAAGCATGAACAAAGTGATAGAACTAAGAAAATGTGTATGTGCGAGAACCTGCCGGTGCTTCATACAGTGAACAGGTCTACCTACGGAGCCCAAGACAGAAAGAAAAGTAAGATTTGGGCCTTGTCCTTAAGGAATAAATTCAGTTTAGTGTGTTTTAGAAAGTATGAGTAAGAAAATAGTTTCCAGTTAAGTTTGAGGAGGGTGATAGTGAAATAAGGTGTTAGAAGTGTAGTCTATGGTGATGGCTTTGGTGATAGTGATAGCAATATTTATTATTTACTAAATCCATGGTTGGCAAACTGCAGCTCGTGAGCCACATGCAGCTCTTTGGCCCCTTGAGTGTGGCTCTTCCACAAAATACCACGGCCTGGGCAAGTCTATTTTGAAGAAGTGGCGTTAGAAGAAGTTTAAGTTTAAAAAATTTGGCTCTCAAAAGAAATTTCAGTTGTTGTACTGTTGATATTTGGCTCTGTTGACTAATGAGTTTGCTGACCACTGTACTAAATCTTTCAATGTTCTCTGCATTTTAGTTAGAATTTAAATGTATTTGTTCCTTCAGGTCTCCTCATTAGATATGGTTACTGTTTTATTCCTACCTGTCAGCTGAGACAACTGGGGCTTAACAAGTCAATTAATTAATTTAATGTTGTCCAGATGGTAAGTAGCAGAGTGGGGATCTGAACAGGTGTATTGGATTTCAGAATCTATAAGTCACTAAGGGAAGTCATGGAAGACATTTGAGTAGGAAAATTATTGAGTCAAGCTATTTTTATTAAGAATTCATTTGACTACAGGGGGAATACAGTGATTAAATGATTATGCTAGTGAACAGCTATGAAAACCTAAATAAAGGAAATAATAATGGGTATGAAAGGGGGAAGGAGGTGAAAGATGTCATAAAGATAACTAACTTGATTCAGGGACAAGGAAGAGGGAGAAGTCAAATACAGCTACAAGATTAGAGTCTGTGTAACTGGGAGACTCCTGGTTCCAGGCAGTGAAAAAAGGACCACAGAGGAGGAACATCTCTTGGGGCTGGGATGACTAGTATAATTTTGTATAAATTGAAGTGTAGATGCTAATGGGATACATGTGGGATGGGCACAGCAGGTGGTTGGAAATACAAAAGTTGAACTTGGAAAAGAGGTCATTTAGATATGAAATCATATTCTACCAATGGTTTCAAGGTCAAGAAGGATTGATAACAAACTTCAAAAAACTATAGTTTTATTAGGCTAGAGAAATCAGAAGTCAGATCATTGGATTTATTAAGTCAAATGATAGTAAAAAGTGAAAAAGAAAGTATAGACTACTCTGAAAGGAATTAAAAGTTAAGGGAAAAAAGAGAGTTGTTGGCAGACAAAGAAGCTAACAGGAATGAGATGTCTTTTTTGTTTTCCTTCAAAATGGAATGATTGAAGAAAGATGCTGACTCATGGAGTAAAATCTTGGAATTGTTGGGCCTTGTGATGAGTTTGACAAGTGGGGGATGCCTGGTGCCTCTTTCCAATTCATCCAGATGTTTTCCATTTTTTTGAGGACCACTTACATGTCACTTCTCTGCTCAGCCTTTCTCTCTCCTGTAGTTCCCCCCCTAGAGGCTAAATGTCCCTTACCCTATTCTCCTGCTGATCTTAGTACATACATGACCATAGACCAGTGGTTCTCAAACACCAGTGTGCTTCAAGCCATCTAGAGGGCTGATTAAAACATAGATTGTTGGGTCCCATCCGCAGAGTTTGTGATTCTGCAGGTTTCAGATAGAGCCTGGGAATTTTGCTACTGGTCTGGGGTCCACACTTTCATACAATTGAGCTAAGCTAAGCCTCTATGAAAGGTATAAGTAAAGGGTTTGGGGATTTGAGAATGGACTAGTGTGCCAGACCTGGAAATGTTCTAGAAAAAATACTCTGAAAAGAAAAAAAAAAGGAATATTTTTCCTACCTCCATGAAAGAAAAATACCTCAAAGGAAGCATCAACATAATCCCTACTAAACAAAGAGTTTTCTTAGAAGAGTACTATCCTAGGTATAGATTTTTTTAAATAAAATAAAAAATTAAGAACCACAGCAGTGACTATAATTTTGTTTTAATCGTGAAGAACTAAATAAATATTAGGTGAGTAAGAAGTGCACAATTGTTATTTTGGGGGAAATTAAGTATAGCGCTAACATGCTATGTCCCATTTACAATGCTATTTTGTTATAACAACTGAGATCATTGGCCCTGGAGATATGCACCTTTTTCTAAGAGCTGGTTTTATAATTACCATTTTGATTGCTGCATCTAATTATTCCCTTAGGTTTACCAGTCCCTGATAGTTACCGTGCATATCTGACATAAACAGATATACCAAATCGCTGAATTTGTGTGGGTATAATTTATTCTGTACGTCACTAAAGTGTTGGCTGTGGTTAGCAAATGTGCTAAGTTGCACAATCAAAGGTGTAAAATTTGTCCTGACATTTGCAAACATTAGTCATTTCAAGTGTTGTTTTTTGTGGTTTTTTTTTTGTTTTTTTTTTCCATTTAGTCAGATGCCCACTAAGCTAACTCGTCAGTATCAATGACAGTAAGCTTAGCATAAGCAAAACAGTCAGTCATAGCCACCGGGTGTAACATGGATATATCAGAAGCCCTATTCTGATCACATGGTCAGATGCCACTAAGCTGGAGACTGAAATTAGTTACATATATGAGTAAATGATGTACCATTTAGTTCCAAGTCTGCACAAATGCTAATGTCACCATTATTCCCTAAATAACTGAAATTAGGTTTTTTAATTGAAATGCAGAAACATCCCCATTAATCAAATTATCAAATTAAACATCCAATTATCTGATTTTTTAAATATGCTGTGAGTCTTTATTTAAAACCTAAAAATCCACAGGAAAGGAAACAAATTGTTCATGCCTAACAGATGCAAATAAATTATTCTGGACTAACAATATTAATAAAGTCCATATTTTGAGAACACATTTCTTTTTTTAAATAAAAACCATTTTAAGATAAAGATTTAGTTGCCCGTCTAGAAAACAAAACAAAACAAAAAATCCCCTTAAGTGATACCAAAAAATCCAAATTGTTAAAATACATAAATATTTTTGAGAGAATTGAATGGCTTTTCTGGGAAAGAGAAGTGGGTGTTGATAGATTTCATTCTTACTATGGCAAAGTGGTAATTTCTGGGAGATACTCAGAAAAATTACCTGAAAGAAAGTGACTTGCCAGTCTTTTAGGATATATTTGGTTCAAAGTTGTTGGGCCCTAGTCCGCCCTCTCCCTGGAATCAAGTTGCAAACACCATCCTCAATAGTAATTAGAGCTAAGCGGCAATTAGAGGACCTCTGATTTGTTCAGATGCACTGCCTGTCTCTGTTTCCTAGCACCACATTTCACAGGAGCACCAGGTTGAAATCATGGAATTATTTAGCTCTCAATGTAATACCTCATAAAGTACTCAAATGCAGAAGTGACCACGGACATAACCTTAAAAAGGAAGGTAAGCTTTGCAAATTGATTAGCATTTACACCTCAGGGAGCTTTTTCATGACAAAATTGTAAAAACAATTAAAATAAATTTCAGAAGAAGAAAAAAATATCAGAATTAGAGCAAACAGAATTTGCTCATTTCACAACTTCCTTGCCCAATATCATCTTGGTTTTCCAAACTTGTTTTTATTCAGATTGTACTGTTGGGTCACTTTGCTGAATATAATGAAGATGCGACTGATTTTCCACATGTCCTTTGTCTTTATGAACTACGGTTTCTTTTTTCTTTTGAAGATTGTCTCGGAATAATACTACTAGGTAAAAATGAGATTCACGTTTAATCCAAGTACTTAGAACCCTCCCTCTCTTTTCTCCTAGCTTCAGGAAGTATATTTAAAGTGATGAATGTGCACGTTCAAGAATGGACATTCAGATTGACAGAATAGTGGCTGGTAGCCTATAACAACATTGAGTGACGTGGGCTATTTGCACTCCTGTCACGTGATTTTTATGATAGGCAAGTTTCAAGTTTTTAAGCTTCCATCTAGTTCATCTAGTTCAAGTCAAAACTCAATGACTTCATGTTTACTTAGACCCTTGGACATAGAAATCTCTCTGGAAACCGGGTAAGTTTAGCTCCTCAAGAGGGAGTATTGTCTGTTATGCAGATAGATGTATTTTGTGTGTATGCAATAGGTGTTTATGAAATTCTAGTTTCTATTTTTATATTATCACTTTAGTTTTCCCCTACCTAAAATACGCTTTTTCTTTTAGTTTTGCCATTTTTTAAACATGAATAGATATTACTGTTAGGAAAGAGCTTAGAGACTCTTGGCACTAGGAAGATGTTTTTATCTCGTGGTCCCTCGTGGGATTTCAGGTGGTTTGGAAAAGATTGAAAGAGCATCAACTTCTTTTATTCTACTCATTGGTGGATTACAAG
The DNA here is from genome assembly GCF_027574615.1 of Eptesicus fuscus. Taxonomy (NCBI): domain Eukaryota; kingdom Metazoa; phylum Chordata; class Mammalia; order Chiroptera; family Vespertilionidae; genus Eptesicus; species Eptesicus fuscus. Next base: position 54,641,325 of record NC_072483.1, on the reverse strand, counting down.
GGTAAACACGGAGGGTTCCGTGTATTCTGGCAAATAATGAATAGATGAAAGCCAGTGCAAAGTCCTAGAGACTATGATGCGGGAACTCTTAGCAGACACTGTTGCTCAGTGTGGTTACCACTATTATACTTTTTTGTATGTTTGTTTAGTCATGGAATTGTTTATTCTTGAGCATCATTTTCTTTATTAGAAAAACATGGGGTGATTGTAAGCCACATGATAGTTTAAAAATGGACTTAATATATAGAAAAGTACCTGTGTTCCCCAATGAAAAGTTAGAGTATTTTTTTCTCTTTTTAAAAAATAATTCTTTATTATTGGAAGTAATACATATGTCCCCTTTTGTCCCCCATTGACCCCCTCCAGCCCACCCCCTTCCCCCAATCCCACCCCCCCAACCCCGCCCCAGGCCCTCACTGCCCCTTTGTCTATGGCCAGGAGCCATGCATATATGCATACAAGGTCCTTGGTTGATTACTTCCCACTCACCTACCCTCCCCTATTTATACAACTCAGGGCAGTGATGATAAATTTCTTCCATTACATTCTATGGTAGATTTAAGTGTTTGAAACTGACGTGACTACTTGAGACATTACCAGAGATATGGCCTTAACTGTTTTCTCTTGTCACAGGGACAAACTTGTTCTGATATTATATCAAAATCGTAATCTTTTGATTTATAGATGCAAATATTGAAAACAAAATTAATATAATACAGCTTGCAAAGCAAGGCAAATGACAAATTTTGAGTGCTTTCTAGTTCACTGGCAGTATTATGGTGAGAGAGACAGAGACCAAGACAAAAAGTTGAAACAGACAGGACAGGCAAACACACAAAAAGAGATAAAAAAAAAAAGACAGAGACAGAATTGCCACAGACTGGAGAGAGATGAGAGAGGCCGAAAAGACAAACAGGTGAGAGGGAGAACTCATGAGACATGTAGAGGACAGAGACAGAGAAAGGGAGTGTTAAAGAAAAAAATAGACAGTCACAAGTCAATCAAAGTTTGGAAATAGAGATTGTACAATTTTGGAACTTTGGGTACTTTTTTGGACTTTAAGTGGAAATATGCTTTGTCAAATTAAATACATTGAGTGCCAAGTCCTTTCTTATGAATTGTTTATTCTCTATTTGTGTCCTTTAAAACAAAGAGAGCTTAAAAGGCTGTTTGAAGTTCAAAAGAGACCAAGAGTCAAAATAAATGTTTGTCTAGAAAATGTTTCCATTCCTTTGTTGCCTTATAAAGCAAATTCCTGAAAAGGAAAGTGATGGGTACTGTGATTTTATTCTCTATTTTCCACATGGCTCCTTATTAAAATACCATTGTCTTTGACTTTGGGGGATCATTGGGTGAGTGAGGAGTCATTTTGGAAGCCAAAAAGAAATTCCACAGAAGAAAAACTGGTACAAAGTCAGTATAATGGTACAAGAATAAACATGATATGCAGGGACAGGGGCAGTCATTTATGATGAATCACTTCCAATGCAGAAAATCCTTGTGCATTCTTCAGAGGGCCCTGTCTGATGCTGTATTGCCTATCGCTCCTGCCCCAGAAGCTGCCTGCATGACTGAAACAAGTAGCATCAATTTCTAGGCTGTCAGGACAAGGGCAGAATTCCAAGAAGGCAGGCCAGGGATTGGCCATTCAGTTCAATACCCACTAAAGACGCTTCGGAGAACAAGCATCGCCTGGGTCACAGGACACTCTGTTTCTCAGGATAAGAGTGATAGCACATTGTCTCCCAGGTGTCCAGGTCCTGTTTAACTAGAAGGCGTTAGATGTCCTGCTTAACTAGATTGCTCCTGCTCATAGAGTTTTTGTTCAGCAATCCTTCATTCTGTACAGATTTCTGCCACACACACCCAAGATAAAAGGGAAGGAGATTATTTGGGGAGTGACATGTTAGGAAATTCCAAATAAGGAACTGGTGCTCATTCTAGTCCACTCTGCAAAATTATGCCAAACTCACCACCTCCCCTTCCCTCTCCAAATCCCCCTCACCTTTTCCCCATTCTAACTCTTCTGTTTCCCTGTTACTTACAATCTCTGCTCACCCCATCCCTGGCATGGCTGGATTGGTCAGCTCACGCCAGATTTCCACCGGGTTGCATGGTGGCTCTCATGCTGTTTGCACAGCAGCCCTGCTGGGTGGGTGTCGTCTCTCTGCTCCTGGGTGAAAATAGTTTCCTGACCCATGGAGGACCAAGAGTGTCTTCTTCTTCGACAGTCACCGTGATTATAATACTCCACTCGAATTTGGTGGCTATGGCATATACTTACAAAAAGAAAAAAGGGATTACAAAGCAATTTTTACCATTTCTATTTATTCTCAACTGGTGCTTTCTATCTAGAAGTTTATTACTTTTTTAAAAACATGGGCAACAGCTTTTGAATAGCTTTGAATTGTTTGGTTAATATTTAAGCTAGGGAAATCTCTTTTCTCTACGAAGGTGGGAGTAAAGAGCACTGGTAGAACAAATATTAACTCTGTTTCTTTACGTTGAGCAAGCTTCTGGGGAAAAATGCCTTTTTAAAAGGACCGTTAAGTAAACCACTGTAACTTTTTCTTTCCTTTTGGCTCTTAAATGCAAATAGCCTAGACACTGAATGCAAGAGCTAAAATTCTCTGAGACTAGGGGGCAAAATATTTCACGTCCTAGAGCTGGTGAGCTGACCTCCTGAGTGGCTGAATGCAGCCCCTAACGCAAAGCCCTTTGTTTTGTTTTGTTTTGTGTTTTTTTTTTAAATATACTTTATTGATTTTTTACAGAGAGGAAGGGAGAGGGATAGAGAGCTAGAAACATCGATGAGAGAGAAACATCGATCAGCTGCCTCCTGCACACCCCCTACTGGAGATGTGCGTGCAACCAATGTACATGCCCTTGACCGGAATCGAACCTGGGACCTTTCAGTCTGCAGACCGACGCTCTATCCACTGAGCCAAACCGGTTTCGGCCACAAAGCCCTTTGTGAGAGCTGCACAGGGGAGGCCTAAAGACAGCCAGGGGCCTCAAAGGCCCTGCAGCTTCCATCTGCTCCCAGGAAGGTCAGTTGCCATTACTTAAAAAAAAAAATAAAAGTGTCTGATGGGCTTATTTTGCTTAGTGATCTCACTTATATGTGGAGTCAAATGAACAGGATAAACTGATAAACAAAATTGGTCCAGAGAAATGGAAGCATGGAACAGACTGATGAACTTCATAGGTAAGGGGAGGGAACAGGGTATGAGCGGAAAGAGATTAACCAAAAAAAACGTATATGGATATATGCATAACCCATGGACCATGGACACAGAAAATAGTGTGGTGAAGGCCTGGGAAGGCATTGGGAGTGGGGAGGAGGTGACCAATGGAGGGAGAGGGGAGCGGAATATCTGTAATATTTTCAACAAAGATAATACATGTGTCTTTGCAAATAGCATTTTGCTTGCAGTTTTGACAGAACCTCAGTGTAAAAACCACCCACAGAAATGTGAGTGTGCATCCTACTATGAGGCTATTTGAACTAGTTATATTGATCCACACAGTATGGTTAAAAGTGTAGTGGGAATATTAGAAGAATTATTTAAAGTGAGGTGTTGCAATCAATCTTCAGCCATTCTGTAAAAAGGAAAGAAATGTTGCCTCTGACTGCTGGGGCTTTTCTGTTTCATTTACTTTCTTTTATTAGTCATATTATAAAAATATTAAACTTAAAATCTCATTTGAAAATAAATACTTCTAAATTTCAGTCAAAATATAAATAGAGCCCAGCCAGTGTGTCTCAGTAGTTGAGTGTCAACCTTTAAACCTGGAGGTCATGGTTGGGTTTGATTCCCAGTCAGGACACATGGCTGGGTCCCCAGTAGGGGGTGTGCAGCAGGCTGCCAATCGATGATTCTCTCTCATCATTGATGTATCTACTTCCCTCTCCCTCTCTGAATCAATATCAGACCAAACACCAGTCTACTTAAATTTTTTAAAAAGATAACTGTAATATATCATTCTTCCATACCTTTGATCTTACAGACTTAAATATTCCAACAGTGTCCCTGAGCAAGAAATTCTGGGTTTGATTCTATCATGTTGCCAGTGGAAATAGGGTTCTTTCACAGAATCACAAGAAAAGTATTTTGGGGACCCACTCATAGGAGGATGAGGTGCAGTGGTAAGATTTATTGGAGTAAAAACATAGTACTGCCCCCGGGTGCCCAGTGTCTCATCCATGACCAGATGACTCAGCTCTGTCTCACTATAGGGCCACAAGCCCACACTTGTCCTTCCCTCGCCCAGAAGGACAAGGGCCCAGAGATGCAGGACTTCTCTGTGTCTCATTTTTCCATCTGCACGTCCTCTGCCAAGGCTGCACTTGAGCTACTGCACTTGGACCCATGGAGCTGCTACAAAGAGAATGGCCTCAACAGAAGAACTTTTGTTAAGCTTTACTTATATATCCTTGGGTTTGGGAAGGAGTAGGCTCTATCCAATCTCTTTCCTGGCTTTTCCTGAGCTTATGCTGGAGCCTCCCACTAACCAATCTCTTTTCTGGATCTTCTGTGTTTCATGTCCCTTATCCAATCCAATCCTTTCCCAGGCTAGACTCCGCCCCTTTATGTCACCATATTGCCTTCTACTGCACATGCCTCAAAGTTTTGCCTTGTTATCTGGTTTCTACTCCATATGCGCTTATCTTCCCCTGCACCATCTTGGTTTCTACTGGGCAGAGGAATTTCCCCTTTATTGTTTATTCCTTCCCCACATAGTCTGGGTGAGTGGACCAGTTATCCTCCAGGGATATTGGGAACCTAGTCCTTCTTCCCTACACAGGGGGTCGGGGGATGGAAGGAAGTTGTTAATCCCCTTGGCAGGGATTTGGCTAGCCCCTGGGGTGTCTGGCTGCTCTAGCTTCTTAGTTAATCTGGCTTAATGTCCGATTCCATTTGCTTCCTTCCTTTATTACTATTAACTAACTACCTACCCTAACAATCAGACAGGTACCAGCCTGGATTAAGTTCTCCAAAATACACCTTTCTTACATAAAATGAAGGGTGAATTCCTAAATTATGTTTGCCTCTAAAATTTTATAAAGTATAATTCCTCTAGAAGTATTCAGTGGTTTGGGAAATATAGCTGTTGCTTTTCCTAAGAAAGTCTGTATTTTTAGGAAGGTTTCTAAAAAAAAAAAAAAAAAGTCCTAGTTCTATGCTGCCATTAGGTCCCTAGCATGCTGTACGGGGAGAGCAAATAGCTTCTCTGTATGTAACAGAAGGAGGCTTCAGACCTCAGAAAAGTGTCTCGATGCCACAGACAGGAGTCACTGGGCAAATGTAGCTCAGGACCATCTCCCTGGGTCTTTTTGCCAGAAAATTTCGTCAGGCTACTGTGACCTCCCAATCCACTCTCGACCTCAGACAACTTTAGTAAATCCCTGTCTGGAGATAATTTTGGCTTCTTTAAAGGCTTAGTAATTTAGAAACTAAGCACATGACATTCCCTTTTGATAAGTCAGGTGTATTAAAAACAATTAAAAAAAACTTGACAAGCCCTGGCCGGCTTGGCTCAGTGGATAGAGCGTCAGCCTGTGGACTGAAGGGTCCTGGGTTCGGTTCTGGCCAAGGGCACATGCCTGGGTTGCGGGCTCGATCCCTAGTGGGGGGTGTGCAGGAGGCAGCCGATCGGTGATTCTCTCTCATCATTGATGTTTCTATCTCTCTCTCTCCTTCTCCCTTCCTCTCTGAAATCAATGAAGAAATATATTTTTTTAAAAACAAAAACTTGACAAAGCATTTGTCAGAACCTTGTTTCTTTCTTTTTAGAGTTTCCTTTCTTGTGCGGTCATACTTAATACTATCAGGTTACAAGTGGAAAAAGCTATAACAAGGCAAAATATCTTAAATGCAGTTTAAAAGAAGGCAATTGGGCCTGAAGACTTTTTTTTAAACCAACTATCTTCTTTCCTTAAATTCTGAAATTTTCAGATTTTTCAATGTACCTTTAAAACACTTCTGCAACTCATGAAGTATGTCACATGTTTAACCAAACTATATTTGGTAACATATAGTAAATAAGTTTTACCCATTTTTCCCCCCAAGATTTAAATATAAGAAACTCAGTGCACGGGCAAACTATTCCGATATAAATGAATCATCACTTGGCTGTATGCATTTTGCTGCCAGCATCGGAAAAGCTATCCATTGCATCTTAGTGAAAGATTCATCATCTTGTGTACAAGCTGGCATATTACTAAACCCAAAGGACACTGTGGCTTAAAATCTATCATGATGTGGTTTCACGGCTGTTTTTACGTATAGCATTTCAATTTTGCTTATAAACTTCAGTGTGGTACTCACAAGGATTTATTTGTAAATGCAGTGTTCTGCCAGGATTCTGCTGTCAGAGCTCTTTGGAGGGAACCCTGACCTACCCCAAGGGAGATTCGGGCACAAAACTGCCAATTGTTAAGATTTTGTAGATTCAGAGTTCTAGACACACATTTTTCTTTTTGACATCAGTGAATTCGGTATCAGTCTTCTCTATCCATGTCTGAAATTCAGCGAGGAAGCATCAGCATTAAAGAGAACTTTTATTTACTCACAAATCATTCAGAATTAAAATCAAGCTGGAAGTGGAAAAAAGAACTCAGAAAACACATCCACCTTAAAACTATACAAACTTGACAGTATTTTGAGATGTTCTTATTGGGGAATTTTGCCTATATTTGTCAAAATTGTTTACTAAAATTAATAGCATTGAATACATTACTTTTCAGAAAATTTTATTGGGGTATAACATATACAAAAGTGCATATATCGTAAGTGTACATTTGAATGAATGTGCACAAACATACATGCCTGTGCAACTGGCACTAAGATCAAGTAGAAGAACATTCCCATCACCATAGAAGCCCCTCCAGTCACTCCACTTCCACCCCATCTCATTCTTCCTGCAAGGATAGCCACAATCCTCACAGCCTAGATTCATTTTGCCTGATTTTGTACTTTCCATAAATGGTATCACACAGCATGTTGGTATGCTCCTTTAGTTCTTTCTCTCAACATTACATTTGCACGGTCTGTTTGTTGTTGCATGTACTTATACAGGGTGTGGCAAAAATAGGTTTACAGTTGTGAGTATGCAGAACAGAGTTTATTCTGGTATTATCATTTATTAATTACTAGAGGCCCGATGCACAAAATTCATGCAAGAGTCGGCCTTCCTTCCCCCGGCTGCTGGCACCGGCTTCCCTCTGGCACCTGGGACCCGGGCTGCCCTCGCAGCCCCGGCTTCGTCTGGAAGGTCGTCTGGAAGGATATCTGGAAGGATGTCCGGTCTAATTAGCATATTACCCTTTTATTAGTATAGATTATATTTTCCATACAAAGAACTATAAACCTACTTTTGCTCCACCCTGTATATCATTTTTTTCTCATTGCTATATTTCCTTATATAGCAATAGTGACTGTTCTATTGTGTGACAATACCAAAATCATTTATTTATTATTTTACTGTTGGTGGATTAATTGGCTAATTTCCAGTTTGGGGCTATTGTAAATAGTATTGCTATTGAACATTCAAGTGTATAACATTTCTGTTAGGTATATACTTAGAAGTGAAATTGTTGAGTCAGGTTATGTATATATTCAGATTTAGTAGATATCGTGGAATAGCTTTTAAAAGTTGTTGTAACAATACTTTAGATAAGAATTCTTGCCAACATTTGATAATCTGTCTTTCTTCATTGTTGCCATTCTTGTGGTATGTAATGTTATATCATTGTAATTTTAATTCATATATTCCTAATGACTAATTAAGTTAAACATGTTTTTGTATGTTTACAGGCCATTTTTAATACCTACTTTTGTGAAATATCCATTCAAGTCTTTTGCCCAATTTTCCTATTATATTGCCATTTTCTTATTGACTTGCAGGATTTCGTTATTCTAGATTCACGTCCTTTGTATATATAATAAACTAGTGGTCCAGTGCACAAAATTCGTGCACGGGGGAGGGGAGTGTTCCTCAGCCCAGCCTGCACCCTCTCCAATCTGGGACCCCTCGAAGGATGTCCTACTGCTGGTTTACAGAGATCAGGCCTAAACTGGCAGTCGGACATCCCTCTCACAATCCAGGACATCTGGCTCCCGCCACTCACCTGCCTGCCTGCCTGCCTGATTGCCCCTAACTTCTCTGCCTGCCAGCCTGCTTGCCCCCAACTGCCCCCCGCCTCTGGCCTTCTTGCCCCCAAATGCCCCCCTGCCAGCCAGATCACCCCCAACTGCCCCCCATGCCAGCCTGCTCATACCCAATTGCCCCCCTGCTGGCCTGCTCACTCCAAACTGCCCCCCCCACTGTCCTGATCACCTCCAACTGACCTCCACTAATGGCCTGCTCACCCCCAACTGGCCCCCCTGCTAGTCTCCTTACCCCCAACGGCCCCTGCCATCCCATCCTGGCCTGATCACCCCCCGGCGACCAAAGGTCCCAGCCCTTCCTTTTTTTCTTTTTTTTTTTTTTTTTCAGCACCTCCTTGAGTGGAGGCCAGGGCCTGCTGGAAGCAAGTATCTAGGATTTATTTATCTTCTATAATTAAAACTTTGTAGCCTTGAGTGGAGGCCAGGGCCGGCCAGGGTGGGAAGCTTGGCTTCCTCCATCGCTGGGAGCAACCCAAGCCTCCTGCTTGCTCCAGTTCCATGGCCAGCTGACATCTTGGTTGGGTTAATTTGCATACTCGCTCCTGATTGGATGGTGGGCGTGGCTTGTGGGTGTAGTGGAGTGATGGTTAATTTGCATGTTTCTCTTTTATTAGTGTAGATATCATCTCCCACTATATGGATGGCCTTTCCATTCCCTTGATAGTATTTTATTCTTACATTTTGATTATTAATAATAGAGTATGCTTATTAATTTTTATTAGAATCCTTTGTTTCCTATTTAAGAAACCTTTGCTTATTCCAAAGTCACAAAGATGTTCTGATGGATGAGGTTGGACTTAACCACTTTGTGCTTCAGTTTTTCATCTGTAAAAATTAGGCTATTAATAGTACCTTGTTTAATGGTTTATTGTGAGTATATGTATATATACTTATATATATATATACACACTTATATGTGCACATGCATATATACAGTTATGTAACATGTTTAGGATAGTATAAATGTACACATATGTAATATGCTTAGAGTAGTGCTGGCACACAGTATACACTTTGAAAATGTTATTGTGTGGCCCTTTCAGAAGCAAAACCCTTTACCAGTCACATCCCTATCACATAATCCACTCCTACTTGCCATGTTTTATGGTTTCTTGGTAAATTTGTTTTCCTCACATGCAGACTGATAATAGAAATAATGAGAGAAGGGGTAAAGGAGATGCTGGTTGGAGATTGTACTGATAAGAGGGAAAGTTACTTATATAAGGGGCAACAAAGCTGGGAAAGCAATAAAAAGAGAAAACTGGTAGAAAATCTGAAATGCTACTTATTTACTTTCATTAAAGAAATCTTTGGTAGTCCTATAACTGACATCATATCTAACTAATAGATATTTATATGTTAAGTTTTTTTATTTCAGTACTCATTAATCTTTTGCACTCGGATGTCGAGTGTGACTCGACACAGTTAGCATTAGAATAAAGGAATAAAGAAAAAAGCAAGAGAGTGCAAAGGGTTAATGCAGACATATATACTTATGGTATAAGAAGAAACTACTTCTGCAGAATCCTATCTAATAAAAGAGAAACATGCAAATTGATCAAAACTCTGCTACGTCCACAAGCCACACCCACCAGCCAATCAGGAGTGAGTATGCAAATTAACACAACAAATATGGTGGCGGCCACAGAGCTGGAGCAAGCAGGAGGCTTGGGTTGCCCCCAGCGATGGAGGAAGCCAAGCTTCCCACCCACCCTGGCCTTCCCTGGCCTCCACTCAAGGCTACAAAGTTTCAATTATAGAAGATAAATAAATCCCAGATACCAGGGCCGCCGCTTGGGTCACCAGGGGGCATGGCTGGCCTGCAAACTACCACAGGCCCCTCGCCCAGGCCACCCCATGCCCCAAGGGAACCCCCACCCTGATCCAGGACACCCTTCAGGGCAAAGCAGCCGGCCCCCACCTGTGCACCAGGCCTCTATCCTATCTAATAAAAGAGTAATATGCAAATTGACCATCACTCCAACACACAAGATGGCTGCCCCCATGTGGTCAAAGATGGCTGCCCCCATATGGACACAAGATGGCTGCCACAAGATGGCCAGCAGGGGAGGGCAGTTGGGAGGGACCAGGCCTGCAAGGGAGGGCAGTTGGGGGTGATCAAGCCTGCAGGGGAGGGCAGTTAGGGGTGACCAGGCCGGCCGAAGAGGGAAGTTGGAGGCGACCAGTCCGGCACGGAAGGGCAGTTGGGGGGGACCCAGGCCTGCAGGGGAGGGCAGTTGGTGGGGACCAGGCTGGCAGGGTAGCAGTTAGGCATCAATCAGGCTGGCAGGGGAGTGGTTAGGGGGTGATCAGACTGGCAGGCAGAAGCGGTTAGGGGCAATCAGGAAGGCAGGCAGGCAAGCAGTTGGGAGCCAGCAGTCTTGGATTGTGAGAGGGATGTCCAACTGCCCGGTAGGATCGGGCCTAAATGGGCAGTCAGACATCCCTTGAGGAGTCCCAGATTGGAGAGGGTTCAGGCTGGGCTGAGGGACACATGCCCCCGTGCACGAATTTCGTGCACTAGGCCTCAAGTATAGAATATATACATATTTGATTTGATTCTATAAATGGTTTTCCATGTAGACTTTCTATGATTTTGGCATACTCTCTTTTCTAAAGAATGAGGTGTGTTTTTTGTTTGTGTTATGGTATAGAAAGAAGAGCCACTAGGAATCCTCACAGCTATAATCTAAATAGGCCTTCAAAATTATATTTCAAAGGTCAAAGACTAAGTCAATAATTTCAAGTGTCACCTTGTCCTCAAATGAGGTTTTATTGTGATGGATTGTGACATAATCTGTTGACATAATAAGGCACCTATTATGTTATAGAGGCAGTTGGCTGAAATAATAGTTTTCTTTATGATCATAGCGATGAGTTGTCTTTCAGATATTATTGATTTCCTAGCTATAGATGACTACAACTTAGATTTTACCATCAAAATAAAATTTATGAGAGAGGGTTAATTACATTCTTATGGGAGACTATAAGGACATGTGTCATTTCCATGTTAGATCTTTGATGTATGCATGCTTGTATGTTGTATATAATTTTCATACAGGGAGTTTGATAAATATATATACATCAACTAGTATAAAAACCCTTATTATCAAATAAGGTAGAGCCCTATTATTACTTGATTCAGTATGATAGATATGAGATTATATCCTATGCATTCAAACAAAGCTATATAGAAGAGGTGTCTCAGATCATATTGCCAAATAGTTTAAACAACAAAGGTTGGTCCTGTTTCATGACAATAGTGATGTAAAGGATACATTACACCAGCCTTTGTGTTGAAATACCTGATCATTATATTTTCAATGTTTTTTCCCCTCAGTGAGTCTGAGTTTTATAGAAATTAAGCATTTTCTTGTGGGGTGCAATGCATTTTGACCAATTTTCTGCTTGTATTTCCCAATGACTTTTGTGTATCCCAAGGTGAAGAGAAATGTTTTCCAAAAGTAGCTGCAGCAGCAAAATCTGGAATAAGGTGACAAAGTGTTCAAAAACTGCAGAAAATGCACTCTGTCCCATTCATTTCCCATTTGCAAAAACTTGCTTTGAAGCAATCAACCTTGGTGAGGCAATATTAAAAGCAGGTTTTAAAAGTAAAAACAGCAAGGTTAAGGTGAGGGAATTGATGAAAACATAGTTTATATTTATTCAGAAGTACTTTAAAACAATCTGTGTTTAACATGGCAAATTGTCTGTCATTAAAATGCTAATGAAATGGTAAACAGCTGCTAAGTTTTTTATGCTAATGAATGGTGGCAGTTTAGTAGCTCTCAAGCCTTAAGTTTATTAGCATAGAAATTTGATTGGATAAGGGGATCATTGTACATTCTGACCTTTGTTGATGGAGCAATCTGTTTGTCAAGTTCCATGTTCCATTCTGTTTGATTTTAGTTTGTTAGTACTCTTGCCAGGCCCTCAGGGGCCTTGTATTACATAGTTGTTATCCAGCCACCATCATGGGCTTAGAATTTTCTTTTTTGGGGGGAGACCCACCATGGCAAAATAATTATACATTTGTTCATGAGGCAGCTTTAAATAGAATAATTCTGTAAAATGTTTATACTTTAGACTTTAACAATGATAATAATTGTAAATTGTAAAAGGCTGTTGATCTAATGAATCTGTTTTCAACTTAGCTAAGATTTTACAGCAAAGCTTTTCAAATAAATCCTATCTAATAAAAGAGTAATATGCAAATTGACTATCACTCCAACACACAAGATGGCTGCCCCCATGTGGTCAAAGATGGATGCCCCCATGTGGCCACAAGAGGGCCACCACAAGATGGCCAGCAGGGGAGGGAAGTTGGGGGCAACCAGGCCTGCATGGGAGGGCAGTTGGTGGTGACCAGTCTGGCAGGGGAGGGCAGTTAGGGGTGACCAGGCTGGCAGGGGAGGGCAGTTAGGAGTGACCAGGCCTGCAGGGGAGGACAATTAGGGGCAATGGGGCCAGCAGGGGAGCAGTTAGGCATCAATCAGGCTGGCAGGGGAGTGGTTAGGGAGGATCAGGCTGGCAGGCAGAAGCGGTTAGTGGCAATCAGGCAGGCAGGCAGGCAGGCAGGCAGGCGAGCAGTTGGGAGCCAGCAGTCTGGGATCGGGCCTAAATGGACAGTCGGACATCCCTCGAGGGGTCCCAGATTGGAGGCAGTGCAGGCTGGGCTGAGGGACACATACCCCCCACCCTGTGCATGAATTTCGTGCACTGGGCTTCTAGTATTTTAATAAGTGCCTTTTCAACATTTGACATATTGATATAATCATCTTGTATCTACAACTTCTGAAAGTTAGCAATGAATGTAATGTTACCTACATAGAAGAATAATTATAATTAAATGCAGGCTGCTTACATGGATGCCAGGCTGAGATCAGAGTCCTTACTTTGGCATCAGGAAAACAACCATTACTGTTAAATCTATACTTTTGGCAGATTCTCCTTTTGCTGACTTTATATTTCCTAATGGATGGGGTTGACCTGAATGAAGACTTGTCATTATAGATAAATGCTTCAGGTGCCTTTCTCGTTTTTCTGTTTTTAGGATCAATGTAAATGAGGTATGACTGTCTATTAAACACCATTGCCAGTAATGTTCTGGAATGATTCGAAATATGATGCAGAGTTCATTAAGGAAATTCATTACCAAAAATATCATTGAAATAGGAATTTTAATTATTCTGGGACACTGTATAAGAACATTGGTGAAAATTTTAATAGTTGGGAGCACTTTCCAATACTGTTCATTTCTTCTTGAAGTAAGAAGGGGATTATATGCATATAATAATTTGAAGTCCTGTGTAGGCATACAGGAGAAATTGGAATCCTTCCAGGGGTGGGGAACATTTTTCTGCCAAGGGCCATTTGGATATTTATAATATCATTTGTGGGCCATACAAAATTATCAATTGAAAAATAGCCTGCTGCCCTGACTGGTTTGGCTCAGTGGATAGAGCATCAGCCTGCAGACTTAAGGGTCCCAGGTTTGATTCCAATCAAGGGCATGTACCTTGGTTGCGGGTACATCCCCAGTAGGGGGTGTGCAGGAGGCAGCTGATAGATGTTTCTAGCTCTCTATCCCTCTCCCTTCCTCTCTGTAAAAAATCAATAAAGTATTTTTTTTAAAAGAAAAATAGCCTGCTATATATGGCCAAACATTTAGTTAACTCACCCCTGATGCCTTGGCAGGGCCAGACCAAATGATTTCACAGGCCTTATATGGCCCATGGGCTAGAGGTTCCCCACCCCTGCATACCCGGCTGGTGGTAATGTACAATAGTTCAGCTGTTTTTGGAAAATAGTCTGGAAGTTTTCAAAAGGTTAAACCTAACATATTACCATATGACCTAACAATCCCCAATTCCACTCTTAGGTAAATACCTAAAAAACTAAAAACATATGAAAACTTAGAAACAAGTGTTTATAGCGCTTTTATTAATAGAATAGCTAAAAAGTAGAAACAACCCAAATGCCCATCAACTGATGAATGAATAAGCAAAAGGTGGTACATCTACAGTGGAATATTAGCCAGCCTTAAAAAGGAATGAAATTCAGATATATAAGACAACATGGAAGAACTTTGAACACATTATGCCAAGTGGAAAAAGACAGTCACAAAAGACCTCATATTGTATGATGTGTCATTTAAATCAAATGCCCAGAATAGACAACTCTATAGAGGCAGAAAATAGATGAGTGGCTGCCAGGAACTGGGGGTGTCGGGAGGAAATGGGGAGTGACTGCTAATGGGAATGGAGATTCTTTTAGGAATTATGAAATGTTCTAAAGTTGTGGTGATGGTTGCACAACTCTGACCATGCTAAATAAACCATTGAATTGTACACTTTAAGTGGTTGAATTGTCTGGTGTGTGAAATAGGTCTGAAAAAAACTGTTACATATTTTAAAGGCATGCAGTGTCAGAACCTGTCTGGCAGAGCACCGCCTGCGCCAGCAGTAGCTTACCTGCTGTACGTGGAGGCCACCAGTTAAAGAAGAATGCTTGCTACCGGAGAGGAGTGCATTAAATCTCCTACACCTGGGTTAAGCCATATATCTAAAAAGATCATAGCTAATATCATTGTTAAAAGGAATAGCTGCCAAAATAATACAAGGTTCATTAGAAATAAAGACTGAAGATAAAAATTTGAGTTCCTGCCCCAACTCCTCTCGGTGACCCAGGTTGTGATAACCCCTTTAACCCCTCACTACCCATTTCCCACAAAGTAAAGGGCAATTTTCAGCTTCTTTTTTTAGAGAACAAATTGTTTGCATCGTAGTTTCTTAGGAGCAGACAGTAACTATAAGAATCCAAGATTCCTTCCCCTTGTAAAAAGCCTATAATCATCTCTGATTTGCATAAAACATGCCAACTAGTCACCAAATAACCGTATAGTGAAGAGCATCTGGCTTCAAGAGGCTCCTCCCCGCTTCTCCTACATTTTTGGCTAATCAGAGACAATGGTTAGACAACAGGATGATCTCATTCTGCCCCACCTGCCAGCAGGATCAGTGTACTGTTTATCTCAGGGGAGACTGAGCAGCCTGGGCTCTTGCCACAGGGAAGCATTTTGCATCACTGTCTTAGACAATGAGCAAGAAGACCCGTTTTGACTGTATTTTCTCCTCTTGTGCCATTTTCTTACTTCTAGAGTACCTTTCTTGCTTGCAGGTTGCGGCTCAGCGGTCTTATTTTTGCACCCTAGGTTGGAGAAGGAGATGGATGTGGGCAAGAGATTGAATTTATTTTTGTTTTGTTCTTGGCAGGCAGTACATGCCACACTACTACCCTTCCTGCTCTTGTGCGCACACCTACTCTGATGATGCAGCCTTCACTGGATATCAAACCATTTATGTCTTTTCCAGTGGACAGTAGTTCTGCTGTTGGACTCTTTCCAAATTTTAACACAGTGAGTAAATGCATTTTTATTTTGTGTCTTCCTCTGTTTCTTTTGTGAATAGGCAATTGGTATGGCCTGTTTCTAAAGTGCGTAATTTTAGACCATATATTGGTTATACTGCTCAGCTGTATTATGGAAGATAATGTGTCACCCATGGGAATTAGTCCAAATAATAGCCAGCATATTTATTTTACAACTATTTCCACAGACAGATTTTCATTTGTTGCTTTGAACAATTTTAATAACTTTTCAGTGGTGTGAGAACCCATATTATTTCTGGGATGCTGTTCACATGCTCAAGAACACAATTTAGAGCTATGAGCCACATTGATTTTTCCCTTCTACTACAAAGAAAAAAAAAGTGTATGCTTTATCTCCCTGGGTATATTTTTATTTGGGAGATATTTTAGATAAACACTCTTATACAAACAGAATTTTTATTTGAAGCCTTTTGTGGATTATGTGAATTTGACTCTATTAGTAACAAGAAAAATTCATTTAAATCTGCATATGTGTTGTCTGTATGACACCTTAACATCCCATTTAAAATGTAGGATAGGCCAGATGGCATGGACCTTTGAACCAGGAGGTCACTGTTTGATTCCTGGTCAGGACACTTGCCCTGGTTGTGGGCTCAATCCCCAGTGCGGGGCATGTAAGAGGCAGCCAATCAATGATTCTCTCTCATCATTGATGTTTCTGTCTCTCTCTCCTTCTCCCTTCCTCTCTGAAATCAATAAAAATATATTATAAAATAAAATGTATGATAAATATTAGAGAATTACCTGTTATTACCAATGTTCTTCATTCAGGTCAGCTGACCTTCAATCTGAATAAAAGACATTTTTCAGGTTAGAGAAGTAGAGCATGACATCTGCCAACAATAGAATTCAGCATAAAAAAAAAAAATCAGTCCATCATCAGATTACAGATGTATAGTAAGAGAGAAGATTAAAACCAGTTCAGGTGATTGCATGAATTATGTCTTGTTCGTCAATAAATACAATCAGTTGGGCGTGATGGTTGACATAAAGGATATAGCATTATAGAAGCTGCTGTAATCAAGAAAAAGAATTACATTATCAACACCACCAGACCTCGAGCATCTGCGGTACTGCCAAATGTTTCCTTTTGCAAACTTATCTTTTGTATGAAATGAAAACAGCAAGAGGATGATTTCTCAGAGGCTGTAAATAAAATCTGCTGACAGGCCTTCTGTTGTGGCTTTGCATTGGTAAGGTAATTAGAAGTTAGGGGATCAGTCAACTTTTTACGGAGAACTGGCCTTGACTTACCAAGTTAATAGTTGAATGGTTTTTTCTTCTTTGGGTTTTTCAGGGACAAATCAGACAGTACTTTTAAAAAGGCATTAAAAGGTGAGCATCATTTGTAGTGCAGTGGAACAGCTCGGTAAGATAGATCACACCTGCCCTGGTCACATTTCTCCATCAGAAGTGACCCCAAAGATTGTACCATTTCAGGGAGCTTGAACTCAAGCATGACTGTTGTAGACTCTATTGAAACACAGGTGGCATATTCCAAACATCACTAAATTCAGTTATTTACTTCTTAAAACATTTAGCTGGTGTTAGTGTTTTTGATTAATGTATCTTTGGAAGACAGCATTTGTAGCTATTGCACAAGTCCAGTTGCTGTCAGGAGGTAGCATTGATGATGTGGGTAGGCACAAGTGGCTCCTACTGTATTTCACCTCTGTATTTTTTTAATACAAGTAATGCATAGATACTTATTTCTAAGATTCAAATAAAACATTAACATCCAAAGAGCAAATACATATACGCATAACCCATGGACACAGACAATAGTGCTGTGAAGACTTGGGGAGGGGGTGGGAGCAGGGTGGAGGCAGTCAATGGGGAGTTTAAGGGGGCATCTGTAATACTTTCAACAATAAAGATAAAAAAATTTTAAAGAGCAAAATATGACGTTCACTATTCCCTACTCCTGCAAATAAACTTATTCCCTTCCAGAAGTATGTTATGTGCATACCTAAAAGGAACACAATCACAGTTGTCTTTTTATAATTATGATCAAATTAATACTATTCTCTAAGTCACTTTTTTCGGTTATCTAAATGTCTTAAATATACCTCTAAGTTCTTAAGGATTGTAAAACAAAAAAGTGGAAAGAATATGTTCATAAAGGGTTTTTTAAGATAAAAATAGTGTCATAATGGCTTATAATGTTGTGTAAGGCTTACTCATGTACTATCTTATCTTTTGTTTGTTTCTGTATTATACATAGTAATTAACCTTATGATACATTTGAGAATATCCAAGGAATAATTCTAGTAATAGAAGTTCTTTTGTTTCCTTTCTTGTAATAAAATAAGCTTGTAATTTTCCAATGAAAATACTTTTTGGTTAAGGTGAAGAATATAGTAAAGAACTATATTAAGTAATAATTTTCTCTATGTATTACATCAAAAGCATTTATTAGACAGAGATCCCTTTTGATAGTATGTTAAAAATTAAGTCATCACAGGGGACCCTCTATCATCTTGTAACAAAATGAATTTCTAGGATCATTGGAGGGTTTCCTATGATTTTTTTCACTAAACTGCAGTTTTAATTACTCTAACCCTTTCTCTAGAGGCTTTTCCATTATAGTGCTGAACTCTTCCCAACAGATTTCCTATGGTAATTTCATAAAAGTCACTGTCAACATTTTCCTAGAAAACCATTTGCATCACTAATAATAATTATACAAGATTATTATATATTTGTGATGGTTTATATCCTTCAAAGAACCCAGACTGTAGAATATTTGGGTAGACCATGATTATTATCTCTTATTGTCTAGAGGAGGAAAGAGAGTTAGTAAAGGAAGAACTGATATTTGAATTAGAATCTTCTGACTTTGAAACTCATATTCTGGCTCTTCTGTGTCATTAGCTCTTTTGGTACTTGTCACTTCCCACCTCTTTCATTGTGAACAAAGCTCAATCAGAAATCTTTTGTGTTCTTGTCTGGAAGCATGGTAGATGATTTTCACAGGAATCAAAAGTAGAAAGAGGAAAGGATTTTTTCCCCATCATTTATCCCCCCATACCCTCTTGTTTGAATGCATAATATGGACCTTTCTAGAAACAATAACTATGAAGCAGAAGATATTTTTAAAACAGTTATAATTTCTTGTTAGGCAATTTTTGTGTCTGCCGTGAGCTAAAGCCGACCCATTGTTAGCCAATTTTAAAAGTATATTCTACTCAGTAATCCACTTGTTCTTTGAAAACCGAGGTGAATGCTACTGTAATCACTATTTTTAAACAAGGATATTAGTAAATATAAGAAATATTTTAACTCATAATTATCAGTAGAATGAAAACAGTATACTTTGTGAACATAGCTCAAAGTTGAGAAATTCAAGTGTTGCTATTTTTTTAAATTTTATTAAATTTATTGAGGTGACATTGGTTATTAAGGTCATATAGGTTTCAAGTGTACATTTCTATGATATATTATCTTTATATTGCATATGTGACCACCTCTCAAAGTCAAATTATCTTCTGTCACCATATATTTGGTCCCCTTTTTCTTTTCCTCTCCCCAACCCCTTCCCTCTGGCAACCACCATATTGTTGTCTGTGTCTATGAATTTCAGTTTTATATCCCACATATGAGTGAAAAGGCTCTTAGCTTTTTCTGACTGACATACTTTGCTTAGTATAATATTCTCAAGGTCCATCTAGTCACAAATGGCAGTCATTTCTTATGGCTGAGTAGTATTCCATATTATATACATGCCATATCTTCTTTATCCAATCCTCTATTGAAGGACACTTTGGTTTTCTCTATGTCTTTGTCACCATGTTTATGGAGCAAATAATTTTTGACAAAGGAGCCAAAAAACACATGGAGAAAAGAAAGCGTCTTCATTAAATGATGCTGGAAAAATTGGAAAGCCACATACAAAAGAATGAATCTAGACTACAGTTTGGCCCCATATACAAAAATTAATTCAATATGTATCAAAGGCCTATGTATAAGATATGAAACAATAAATTACATAGAAAAAACCATAGGTACTAAACTTAGAGATCTTATTCGTAGAAAACACTTTATGAATTTGAACCCAAAGGCAAGGGAAGTAAAGGCAAAAATAAATAAATTGACTATATAAAAATAAAAAGCTTCTGCACAGCAAAATAAACTGCCAACAAAACAAAAAGGCAACCAACCGAATGGGAGAAGGTATTTGTAAACAACAGCTCTGACAAGGGGTTACTAAACAAAATATATGAAGAACTCATATGACTCAATACCAAACTATCCAACTAAAACATGTGCAGATGACCTGAGCAAACACCTCTCCCAAGAAGATCTACAAATGGCCAATAAAGATGTTCAACTTCACCAGCTGTTAGGGAAATGCAAATCAAAACTACAATGAGATACCATCTCACACCTGTTAGAATGGCTGTTATCGACAAGATAGGTAATAACAAGTGTTGGAGAGGTTGTGGAGAAAAAGGAACCCTCATTCGCTGCTAGTGGAAATGGAAACTGGTACGACCACTATGGAAAACAGTATGGCAGCTCCTCAAAAAATTAAGAATAGGGTTACCCTGTGACCCAGAAACCCCTCTTCTAGATATCTACCGAAAAACTCAAAAACATTTATTCACAAGACATATGCACCCCTAAGTTCATTGCAGCATTATTCATGGTGCTATTTTCTTTATGTGGATTTAATGTATAGATGGAAATCACTGATAATTTATGATATATATGCAGAGTATCTCAAAAAATGTATACACATTATAGCTCAATTTTGAAAATTAAGTGTATTTTAATAAACACTGCCTTTATAATTATTCAAAGTGTGTGTATGCATTTATATATAAAGTGTATATACTTCTCTCTCTCTCATTACATAGATATATGTAAAGTAATGGTTTCCTCTTGTTTTTACAGTGGAGTATGATAATGTTACATCAGAAACATAGCAAGAATGAAGTGGGATTCTGTCAGATTCCAAAACAGAATAGGCGCCTGTTCTCTCGTGAAGTGTACACAATTAAGAGATGTGCGGCAGAGCATTTGTTTAGTGGCTGTCTTGCCTTATGCTCCACGGCTGACATAATCTCTCTCAGTGTTTATATGTGAAGAGTAAGGAAGTAATTCTAGACGGTGACCCAGCAGAGTTATGAAGAGCATTGCTCTGGAAAATGGCAATCACTGATAATTTATGATGGGCTGTATGTCAAGGATGCATGTCTGGAGAACGATGATGTTAACGTGGCACTTCAGCAGCTGTACTTTAGAGAGGCGCTGTGTTGAGCCACTTATAGGTAAAAGGCTGTGCAAACAAAAACATAAATTTTCAAAGATCTGGACCTTTATATCTGAAGCCTAATAGGCTTCTCTGCCTGGCTACCCACTAATGTGCACCTCAAACCCTGCCACTGCACCTTCAATTATTTGTTGTTCAGGACTCAACTTAGCTATCACCTCCTTCACAGGAAATCTTCTGTGACTCTTCATGTCTGGATTAAATGTCCACTCTCTGTATTTTCAAAGTATCCCCAGATTACCTCCACTATTGTAGTTGGTCCACCACAGTCTAATTACCTGATTATCTATCTTGCTCACCAGAATGCCAGGTCCTTGAGAACAGGAGCTACATCTCATTTATCTGTGTATGCTTGTTGTCTGGCCCACATGCATAATAATACCTTTTTTGAAGGAAGAAGGAAAGGTCCCCAGTTCCTTGGTTTTGAATGTTCATGTTTCCGCATCCAGCGAAGGGAATGCCAAGATTTCTGCACTCCCAAGTGCGGCGTGATGGGCTCTGGTGTTTACTTTTGTTTTTATTTTCCTGAGAACTGTCTTTTTTAATCTAAAGGCAATAATTAGTTACAAACTTTTCCCCAGCTATAGTTCCAGCTTTCCCTGTTTGGTTGGTGTGGAAACTTTGCAAGTATCTACTAAGTTCCTATACTAAACCCCAGTTTCAAGAGCATTTAGTGAGAAAACAAAGTCATTAGTTACTAAATTTTATTGAAAACATAGTCTAAACACTAAAGAGTTCTGGGTTTTAGAGAAAAGGTAAATAAAATTACCGTAGGGCCCAAGAAACTTGTAAGAAATAGAATAAATACACTACAAAAGACAAGAAAATAAACCCAAGAAATATAGACAGGATGGAAATAGTTACTGAACTACTATAATGTTCAAGAAATAATTATTTTTGTATGCTAGTAGAGCTTTTCATTATTTTTTTATTCACTGTACTTTAAATGCCAAATGCTCCATGGACATCCTCTGGTTATTATACATAATGTTTTGGTAGCTTCCAAAATCTGCAATAGGATTTCTCCTATTAGATTTAGAATCTACCATCTCCTTTAGTGTGAATCCAATTTTTATCATTGTTCAACTGGGATAATACTTGGTGTTTAACAATTGAGTTAATACTTAATTTTAAATTCTCCTTAAGAAGATACTTCTTCAGCACTGGCCAGTGTGGCTCAGTTGGTTGGAGCATCATCCATCATCCCACACACCGAAAGGTTGCAGCTTCAATTCCAGTCAGAGCACATACCTGGGTTTTGTGTTCCATCCCTGGCACATGCAGGAAGCAGTCGATCAAAGCTTCTCTCATACATTGGTCTCTCTCTCTCTCTCTCTCTCTCTCTCTCTCTCTCTCTCTCTCCCCTCCTCCTCCTCCTCCTCCTCTCTAAAATCAGTAAAACTTACCCTTGGGTAAGGGGTGGAAAAAAAAGATACTCTTCAGAACTCTTCAGAATTGAAATAAATTGCATATTTACCACAATGGATAGTATCAATCCTATATAATAAAGAGGTAATATGCAAATTGACCCTCACATCCTCCCACAAGATGGCCACCCCCATGTGGTCAAAGATGGCCACCACAAGATGGCTGGCAGGGGAGGGCAGTTGGGGGCGACCAGGTTGGCAGGGGAGGATAGTTGGGGGGGACCAGGCCTGAGGGGAGGGCAGTTAGGGGCGACCAGGTTGGCAGGGGAGGACAGTTGGGACCAGGCCTGCAGGGGAGGGCAGTTGAGGGTGACCAGGCCTGCAGGGGAGGGCAGTTGGGGGGGACCGGGCCTGCAGGGAAGAGCAGTTGGGGGTGACTGGACTGGCAGGGGAGGGCAGTTGGGGGCAACCAGGCCAGCAGGGGAGGGCAGTTGGGGGTTACTGAGCCAGCAGGGGAGGGCATTGGGGGTGTGGGGCTGTCAGGGAGGGCAGTTGGGGGTAATTGGGCTGGCAGGGGAGCAGTTAGGCATCGATCAGGCTGGCAGGGGAGTGGTTAGGGGGTGATCAGGCTAGCAGGCAGGCAAACAGTTGGGAGCCAGCAGTCCTGGATTGTGAGAGGGATGTCTGACTGCCGGTTTAGGCCCGATCCCACTAGACATCTGGTAGTCGGACATCCCCCTAGGGGTCCCAGATTGGAGAGGGTGCAGGCTGGGCTGAGGGACACCCCCCCCCCCAGTGCACACATTTCATGCACCAGGCCTCTAGTTTAGTATAATAAAGTAAGTATAGTAGAAGACATATACACACATGCTGTAATGACTGAATGTTTGTATCCTCCTCTCCAAATTCATATATTGAAATCCTAACACTCAAGTGAAAACATTTAGAGAAGTAATTAAAGTTAGATGAGGTCATAAGGGTGGGACCCTCATAATGAATTAGTGCCCTTCTAAGAAGAGATCTCAGAGAGCTTTCCCTCATTTCACCATGTAAGTACATTGTGCAAATACAGCCATTTCTAAGCCAACAAGAAACTTCTCACCAGAATATGTCCATGATCTTGGACTTCCCTCCTCCAAAACTATGATAAAATAAATTTCTGTTATATAAGCCACCCAGTCTGTGGTATTTTGTTACGGTAGCCCAACCAGACTAAGATACATGTCCAATGTATATATTGTATGTGATGATGTGTCGATCAAGTTTCTTTTTAACAGCCGTATATTGGGAACATGTACAAATGTATTTGTTGGACTTCCCAGAGCTATAGCTATAGGCAAGAGCTGCCTCGAAACCACAGTCACCTGTCAGTTTCTCTGCAGATTGACAGGTGTGTTCTATGCTTATTTTAAATGTCTTTGTCAGTTCTGTCATGTTTTTTCAATTTCTGCAGGAAAGCACAAGTACAATGGAGGTCACTGCTGCTTTATTGCAAGAGACTCAACAATCATATTTTTGTGAAAAATAATCTGATTTTTACTTCCAACCTTGAAATTATTTTTTTTCCTGATGCATGAACAAATATATGGAACAGAGTAAATATTATTCCTAAAAGTGTGAAGTCCCAAATTGCTATATGATTCTTTGAATCATTCATGACAGACTGTGAAATGATCTGTATGTTTACCATTTATTTTATCATTCTAGATTCTTTGAAATTATGGGTCATTCATAGTTTGGCAATAGCAACAAATTTTTAAATTTTGTCTTTCTTGTAATAGAATTAATAATATATATATATCCAGGAGATCTAAAACAAAGGAATTGGGAGTCAGAAGTCACATTTTGCTATTAATTCATGCCATACTTCCTATGAAGTGTTCTTGTAGGGAAACCTGAAGTAAGCAGAACATTTAGCATTTTTATCTGCTTTTAATGCCTTTATCGACTTAATTAAGTCCTCATTTAAATACTTGGATACATATTTTTCTTTTATTTGAATTTTTATTTAATTTGATTTAAGAAAAAATACTCTCCCTCTTCAAATGCAACCCAAATGTGAATTTTTGCTGAGGAGTTTTCTTTTTTATTCTATAATGCTTTACTGTCACTAAAAAGTTATATATTCCGTATTTCCTACTAGTATGTCTAACTACTTGAAATGACACATCCGTCTCAGTCATATATAAAAAGAGAGAGAATATGGTTGATTTCTTACTTTTAGGATGTGTTTAAAATATATTGAAGAATAATACTATTTTATATGTGGTAAAGAAATGTATAGTATTAAAATATACCAAGTTGAAATTTTCATGGTTACTCTAATTTACTAGAAAAAGAAGAGAATGGCCTAAAACGGCACTTAGGCAAGTGAACAGCAGTACTACCCAGATCATTAGAAAAAAAGATGGTTCTAGAAAATCTTTGAAATGTGGTACGAAACTAATGAAGATTTAGTACACATATTTAAGCATAGATTCCTGACTAGAAAATTTTTATCCCTGTTAAATGTGACAGAGTGAAAAATTATGTAAACATGACCGCTAGAAGGAAAAAGTACTACATCTTCATTATTGTCTACCTTTCCCCTTGAAACCACAAACATGTCCTTTTTATTTTTTTAATATATTTTATAAATTTTTTGCAGAGAGGAAGGGGGATGGATAGAGAGTTAGAAACATAGATGAGAGAGAAACATCGATCAGCTGCCTCCTGCACACCCCCTACTGGGGATATGCCTGCAACCAAGGTACATGCCCTTGACCAGAATCGAACCTGGGACCCTTCAGTCCGCAGGCCAACACTCTATCCACTGAGCCAAACCGGTTAGGGCAAATGTGTCCTTTTTAAATGTAACTCATGTCCCTTGCCTTATTCAAAGGTCTCAAGATTTATCTACTAAAGACTTTGTGTTTACATCTCCCTTTCTCTGCTGACTCTTGAAACCCTTTTAGAAAATGCCAGTATTATTTGTATGTATAGGTACATGTATGTTTATATAATGTGTGGTCATATGTGTTTTTTCCCTAATTAAATTGCTTGTTCAGGGTACCTGAACAAAGCATTCATTCATAACCACCTACTGAATGTGTGCATGTGCCAGTCATCGTGCTAAGGAGGAGTTATAGCGAATAAGACAGAAGCTATTCACTGTCTGATGGAAATTACTTCCTTCTCTTCTATAATTCACCATAGCATAATAGAGGAGTCTGCTCACAGAGAATAACAGTCAGTTCAGTTAATTAAAGCTGCCTGAAAACAACAGAGCAAGACGTTGATGGGCCTTCATGGGGTACGAGAACACAGGAGCTCAAAAAAAGAGGCATCCGCAGTCTCACCATGCTCTGTCCTCTTGCGTGTCCCTTTCATTATCCTAGTCTCAACCTCATATGGCTCTGGGGCTTCATCGTTAGTGCTAGGGTTTCAAGGATTATGTGTACTTGGAGGGTACATCAGATTTTCTGGCAAGACCGGTCTTCAGTCTTGTCGCTGTTCCAGCTCAGCATTTTTCAAGAGTAGTGTCAACTTGGAAAAAGTGTCTATGTCAGGCCCTCTTCTTAAAAAAAAAAAATTATTCTTAACAAATTGTCAGTTAATATAAAAAGGTAAAAACAACAACAACCTTGTTCTGAAGGTCTCTCAATGAATGAGCTTTTCTGTGCCTGTGGTAAAGTAGAAGAGTTTAATAAATATAAAAAGTAGCAAAATATTATTGGGCATTCCCTCCAGCCCAGAATATGTATTTCTGAATTGGTTGCTCTATAAACATCAATTGATGGTGCTGTTCCCTGAGAAACTTTTATCAAAACCTGGGGAACCCATCCAATAGCACAGAGCATCTTTTTTCCTCCCTCTCTCTAGATTCTTGTATTCAAAATTACGTCTCAAATCTCTTTGGGAAAGAGAAAAGCATCTTTTGGGATATTCCAGTCCCTTTACTTTTATAGTTGATGTTGAGGGTGCTGAAGATGAATTGAAGTGCTACTTAGCAATCTGTGAAGTTTCAACATCTTTGTGGAGCTCAGTAGGAATCTTCGGAAAATACTTTTTCAGAGATTTAGCTGTCAATTTGGGTTTTCTTGCCCTCCTTTTTGTGTCCTGATGCTTGAAGTAAGATGAAAAAAAAACCCCATAAATTATATAAACAATACCTAATTTTTATGGAATTCTAGTATCAGGGGGCTTTAGCATACTTTTTAAAATATGTTTTTGTTGATTTTCAGAGAGAGGAAGGGAGAGGGAGAAAGAGAGACATCAATGATGAGACAGAATCATCAATTGGTTGCCTCCTGCACACCCCCTACTGGGGATGGAGCCTGCAACCCAGGTATGTTCCCTGACCAGGAATCAAACCGTGATCTCTTGGTTCATAGGTCAATGCTCAACCACTGAGCCACACCAGCCAGGCGGGCTTTAGCATATTTGAAACACATTCTACAATTAGTTTTTTAAAATTCATCCATATATGAAATAGGCTACATGTGTCATTGTTGTACTCTTTTTTTACAAATCAGAAGATTGAGGAATATAATCCAATCTTCTAATTTCTTCCAGCAGGCAGCTCTGCCACTGAAAGGGGAAAAGCTAAATATTAGACAAGAGCTGGTCTCCACCCTACCACTTCCTAAACTTAAATGTGTGTATTACTCACAGGTTATTCATGTGAGGCATCGTTTTTAAAGTACCCAATAAATCCTGTGGCTCCTAAAGTCAGGTTGAAATACCCTCCTTTGCAGTATATTCTATAGAAGATGGGGTTTTATTCCTTGTCCGTTTTAATACTTGTTTTCCCTTGTTGTGGACAGTTTCTAGAGTCAGGATCTGAGTGGTATAATAGAACATACTAGTATATCTGATCTCTTTTACAGGCTTAGGATTTATATATAATTAGAGGTGTACAGAAAGTCTCCAACAATTAAGAACATGTGTCTGGGTCTAATTTCTTTGTTTTCTTCATGCAGACACCAAAGTTCCATAATATGTAAAATGGTCCATTGTCATAATAACATAAGCCACCAAATCTCTATTTCCCAAAACGAGCTGAAGCTATTAGATGCTAAAATGACTCCTAATAGCCGCTATCACATGGCATATACTTGTTTTAACTTTTGAAGTACTTACCTTCTAAAGGAAATTGTGACATTCGTTTATTTAGTCAGTCACTCATTCATCGGGTATATCCCACCTCTTCCCAAAAGCAACTTGGAGCATTATCTCTCAGAGAAGTAACGCTGCTTGACTTGTTCCAAAGAAAGCTTCTAACAGTCCTACCTGACCTTGACTCTGCTTCATGCCATCTGGGGTGGCAGGAGCCCAAGTGGAGGGGAGAGGTGGGTAGAGCCACCGACTTCATTGCATAGGGGGTGAGCACTGAACTCAGAGACTTGCATCTAGACTAATTTTATTTTATCTTGAGAAAACCACTTTACTCCACTTCTCATTTGAAAACTATGGATGATGTAACGTATACCACTACCTCATTAAAATCTGAGTTATGTTTATGGAGAATTGAGGATATGACTTAATATCTAGAAAATTTCTGGAATTTAATGGGGGCTTAGAAAAAAATTATAACTATATAACATATCACCATACTATTTTTAGTAATTTAAAATACCCATGAATATAAAGTGAGATAATGTTTATTTAAAAACTCTTAAAACAGCAAAACCATTTCTTATAAATGATATTAAGATTTTATGGCTATTTCTATCACTTTGAGCTCTTCTTTCTTAACTACCTTAAATAAACCAAGTTATGTTTATCAGTGGGGCTCCTGAGGCTACTAGCTGTGTGCATTGGAGCAATCCTAATTAAGTAGATGGTAAGGATATACATATGGCCAAGACACGGTTCTGGAATTAAGAAATTTACACTCAGTTTAAAGTAGCCATGCCTAGAACTAAGCAGGTGCTCAATTTATGTTAGCCGAATGAGACAATAGTAGGGCATTCTTAAAGATCAGTATCACCTGACTGCTGAAAGCAATGAAGAGAGGCTACAACTGTATTAGGAGCAGGACTGAGGAGAGGGTACCGTATTTTCTGGCGTATAAGACGACTGGGCTTATAGAAGATTTTCCTGGGTTAAAAAGTCATCTTATACGCCGGAAAATACGGTACTTTGAGTGGAGGCTGGGAATAACTGCAATTGGTTTGGTTGGATTACATTTTTTCTTGTTTACCTTCAATGATGTTTAGATTTTAAAGACAATGTATAAAGGTATTTTGAACATGAGAACTGTGTACCTATGACACATTGTCAGTGAGTCCTAAGACGTAACAATGTTTTCTGTTATACTTTTAAAATACTGCTGATTTCCAAACACAGAACTGTTCTTCTCAAATTATGCATTAATCAAATTGACATTAGTTAAAATAGCAATTTTTAAAAATATTTTAAACTCGTCATAGTAGTCATCGTATTGTGTTATCTTTCCTGTAGTGATAGTGAAAATTTATTCTAAAATTTTTTTTGGCTTTTTGACTGTTACAGATCTCCCCTTACCGCTCCTCCCTCTTTTTTCCTGAATTTAAATCACCAATCACATCAGAAGTACCCACTTAACCTGTGCCCTGAACAGTGACATCTAACTCTAAATTTGATGCTTACTCAAAACAGATTAGCAGTTTTATATCCTGTTCTAAAATATTGCATAGATCTTAAGGGTATGTATATATGTAGGTAAACTTTTTTTATTTTTCAGAATACAAGTATTAGCCTAAATGAAACTTTAAAAATTATGCAAGCCAAGATAGTCAGAGCTCCATAGCTATTAGGAACAGCAGAGAAATGTATCAATCTTTAGACTTCTGTGCCTTTGGGGGTGGGGGGAGGAGAGGCTTAAAATAGATACTTTTAAAATCAGTTCTTTCATAAAAGAACTTTCCAGAAAGGCAGCCTGTAGCACATAGCTCATCGCTCCTTGTGCAATCAGGCCCTCTATTGTCTTCTGAGAGACAGGCATGGCCCCTTTGAAAGGTGAGTATCTTCTGCAGAAGCACTGTGACACCCAGATTCTGGGGAACCATCATTGTGTTACAGAGCAAGAGTAATATCAGAATTTCCTAGGAATCAGTCATCACAGGAAGTTAGCAGCAATTCATAGACTCCTTTTTGTGTTTGCTTCAGCCTCACCGGTAATCAGAGAAGATTATAGTCTCCATTTCAGCCTTCCTATCACTGAAATACTCTTTCTCTGCCAAGAACATGATTGATTTCCAGAGGCCAGCATTTTATTTTTAATATATTTTTTGAATGTATGTTTATTGATTTCAGAGAGGAAGGGAGAGAGATAGAAACATCAATGATGAGAGAGAATCATTGATCGGCCATCTCCTGCATGCCTCTTACTGGGGATCGTGCCCTGACCGGAATCTAACCATGACCTCCTGGTTCATAGGTTGACGCTCAACCACTGAGCCACGCTGGCCGGAGCTCCAGAGACCAGCTTTTAACCACAGTTCTAGGAGACCACTCCCGCTGCAATGGTTTAATAACTGTCAACAATGGTTATTGTAATATTGTTGAGGCAGGAATTTTGTGATTCATGAATAATTACATGAAATCTTTTAAATTAAAATAACATAATTTCTCATGTTGTTAGATATAGGTACTTGTCCAATTTTAGTAAAAGAGTTAGAGATTGGAGGTTGGGAAAGACAGAGGGGTGAATAAAAATTTCAAATGAGTATTGTGAAGACTCTAAGTGCCAAGCCTCCTGATATTCTGAATTTCAGAAGGAAACAACAGAATAATTCAGAAACATTTCTGAAAAATCTTCATAATGAATAGGTAGATTATAAATACAAATGATTTTTGCTTCGTAACATTAAAACTGTAAAAACTTTCATGAATGTTACTGAGGGATTTTGTGTTTCATGACAATTTGCTATGTGGTTCATGCAGGTTTTTCTCTATTGCTTGGTTGGGAAATCTTGATGCCATATCCATGGCCAAAATGTATCTGAAATATAAGCACATTGTTTTTGTTAACTTTCACCCAAGGGTAATTTTCCATTGATTTTAGAGAGAGTAGCAGAGATAGAGAGAGAAAAAAACATCAATGTGAGAGAAACACATTGATTGGTTGCCTCCCACATGTGCCCAGACCAGTGCTGGGGATCAAGCCTGCAACTGACATACATGCCCTTGATGGGAATGGAACCCACAACCCTTCAGTCAGCTGGTCGAAGCTCTAACCACTGTAACATTTTTTTAGCCTGTTTACCAGAAAACAGGCAAACATATTTTTACTTCCTTAAATTTGGAAACTTAGCACTGGCCAGGGCAACATTTTTAACTTGATGATGCCACTTGCTATATTCATTTTTATCTTATATGTGTCACTCTATTCAGAATATGTAGATGCAGAGAGGACTTTATGTACATTTGGAATAAATTTTATGGATAAAGTAGTTTTACCCAGAAGTGACTCCATTTCCTTACAAATTCTTAAGAAAAGAAAGACAGTTCAGTTTAAACTACTTTGGGTATGAACTATAGCCCCCTTGCAAATGATGAAAATGATTATAAATCAGATAGATAAATGTAAAATGTCAAGGTGTACCATTAACAGAGCCTTATTCAATAAAGCAACTATTACTGCAGAGAGCAGAGGGAAGCACTTTATTAAAGTTCTTATTTTACTTTACAAGTATGGTATATTTTGCTGAGGAGAATTAAATGTGTACACATATACATTCATACAAAATGGCAATAGCAAAATGAATAAATGACATAAAATATTTTTATATTACCTGCCCACAAAACCACTTGGACCACTTTTCTAATCAAAGTCCTAAAATAGTAAGTGTGACAGTGAGCCTGCAAGAGGAAGGAGGACAAGTAGAAACAATGTGGGTATAGCTGTGACGGCCTTGAATGGGAACCAGAGAGGGGGCTCAGATAAAATGCAAGATGCCCAGTCAAAGTTGAATTTCAGAGAAATAAGAATATCCTATGCAATGTTTGGCATATATTTATACTTAAAAATGATTTTTTTATTTGCAAATCTGGAACTGTAATAGGAGATGTGGGTTCTAGTCTTAGCTGAAGAGGCTCAAAAGCAGGTTATTAAAATTCTCCAAATCTGTTCCCATTTTCAAGTGAGGAAGTTGAACCAAAGTCATGCTGGTGGGTCTGGGGCCTGGCCTATCTGATTTAACCAGAACTGCTTTCAGTGTTTCATTGTATTGCATTTTTAGTAGGATCCTGTTTTGGGGTAGGGTGAAGGGAAGGTTTGGGGACTCCAACTAAAACAAACTAAGAAGTAGTTGAAGATGGAGATGTTCTCTGACACTTACCCCATGTAAGGAGAATAGAGCCCAAGATGCTCATGCTTGGAGCATTGCAGGTCTGGTGCCTTGCATGGAGCCTTCTCAGTCCTCAACTATCAGGTTTCTTCTCAGTGCAAGAGTAAGAAATGTGTTGTCCTCCATTTGAGGGGGAAAATACCTCTTTTCTGCTTTGCTTTGCAGAATGAAGAATACTTCCCAACAGACCCAGGTTTCTGATTCTCACTTCTGCCTGTCTGGTGGGGATGTCTTTTCATCGTACACCTTTTAATTTGTGTCAAGGACCTGTTTTGCCTCCGTATCAGGATATATCTGATTAGTTACTGAGCAGCCTTTCAAACTTAGCTTTGACAGAATGGTTTTGAAAGAATGTCAGTTAATGCATTTGGCTGTTCAGGAAGTGTATTGATTTTTAAATCAAGAAAGCTCATTACTTCCCTAGTCCCTTAGAAAGCCCTTGTAACCTTTTTTTAGCCTGTTTACCAGAAAACAGGCAAACATATTTTTACTTCCTTAAATTTGGAAACTTAGCACCAATAATTTTTTTAAAAAGTAACTTTTAAAGCTACCATCATAAGTATGAGCAAGTAACCTAGTTATGAGTATGCCATGTTTTTCTCCTAAAAAAATTGAAAATTCTGTTTTAAAAAATATTTCTCAGAATTATTTTTGACAATGAATTTTATGTTGTGGAAATTTAATCTTGGAGGCAGTTTTTGGGGTTGTTTTAAAGTCTCTATTTAAAACAAGAACAGTACCAGAAACAAGGAGGCATCGATAGGACTATCGGGTCTCAGAGGGAGGATAGGGGAGGGTGGGGGGAGGGGGGAGAGATCAACCAAAGGACTTGTGTGCATGCATATGAGCCTAACCAATGGTTAAGTTCAACAGGGGGTTGGGGCATCCGTGGGGAGGGGTGTGGGATGGGAATGGGGGGATGAGGACAAATATGTGACACCTTAATCAATAAAGAAATTTAAAAAAAAAAAAGGGAAGTGCTAAGCAATAGTGAGAATTATTTGCAAAAAATAAAGCCAACCTCATATTCTAAAAAAAAAAAAAAAGTGGAAAGGGGCTAAAAATGCATTATTAAGATGAGTTGAACAGTTATTTGTGTGTTTTTTGTGGACCTCGGGTGCTCCAGGTGTATTAATCATAATGTAATGGTCATGATATACCTTTGTCACTAATTCATGCATTTTGTTACTTGTTTAATGGTATAATGAGCCTGGGTATTTTCATACTTTTTTATGCAAAATTGAAACCATATTGTTTTTGTATCCACCATAATATGCCACCAGGAGAACTAAGGCTGTTTTTAAAACCTAACAATGAACAGTTTTCCATAGCATAAAAGTAGAAGACTACAATACCAAAAAAAATAAATAAATAAATAAATAATAAAGTCTCTATTTAAAAAAGAAACTCAACAACAGGAACGGGCAAGGACTAGGTGTCTGTCTTCTAGGTCAGATATGAGTCTGTCCTTGCTAACTTCAGGATGGATGCTCTCTTCCAGTGTGCCGTGGAATAACCACTAATGTGAATATCTTACTTAGTACTTTCCACACCTACTGAAAAAATATCCTTTAGTCCAGTAAAATGATTTTTTTGTTATATTTTACCCTGAGGAGTCACAGTACTAAGTAACATAGGAAACATCTGACTCATTTATCTTAAATTTTCTTGGTGAATCCTGCTCCTGTTCCTGTCACCCTGAATAGTGTGCTTTAACTAACTTTGTTGGTGTTTTTCTGTGGGCAGTATAATTTATTGTCAACTATATATACCTTGGGATGTTTGGGTTTTTTTCAAATATGAATATATCTCATTGAGAAATACAAGCTATAATTATTTTGAGGATAGTAACTTTTCCACAGAAAAAAATATTAATAGTATTTATCATCATTTCATTTCTTCTGTGCTATTAAAACCCACTATAGAATTCTTATTAATTCTCTGAAAGATTCTGGTAGTTTTTTACTTTTCTTAAAAAGTTTGTTACCTTTCTCATACTACTTCAAAAAGGCATTTAATAATTTTTATGAATGCTATTGTTACCTTGCCTTTAACACATGTTATAGATCTTTCATATCTATACACATCCATTGGCCAAAAATTATTTTAGTTATAGGAACATCAAATCTTAGTAAAATGGAAACCCTTGCAAGAACTTTTTTTGTGTCCTCATGGAAAAATACCTCTTGTTCCTAATGGTTTCTAGTCATATCTAAGTATTTGCTTATTCAAGAATGGAAACAAGCAAAGGAAAGCCCTGGGTTTTCTTAGGAGACATAATTCATAATTACCATCTTGCTTTTTACCTACATTGCAAGGAGAAATTGCAGTTGGGTTGAGGGTGGTCTGTTCTCCCTTAATACATCACATCAACCAATTAGACCTTTCTAAATATATTTTTAAACCTGAATATGGGTACATGTGCAATTGAATTTCTGTTCTTTAGCTTACACACTTAAGGTTTGCATAGGCACATCAACACCCAAAACATCGCCGGGTGTGTGCGTGTCCACGCAATGAGGTATGAGTGGACCTTCAATTAAGTCTCATAACCATTGCTGACATAGCTGAAAGTCTTATTTGTTAAACTGAACTTTTTGAAATGCTCTTTGATGTGGCTTCTTAAATTACCCAGCGGCATAACTACAGCTTTGCTGCATCACCCTTGATCCCTGGCAGCATGGAAAATCACCAGGCATGTGGAGCCAGCCAAGAAAATGGAACATTTTACATTTGTACTGACCATATTTATTACATAAAAGAATCTACTGTCAGAGTTAGACATTCAGCTTCAGTAAAGCCCACAGGTCTAATCTTACGGCAGCTCCCATTTACAAAATAACTACTGACTGAAAAAGAACTTGAAAAAGTATTCCTTTTACCCAGAACAATTTAAAAATTATCTGTCAAAAGTGTTAAACTGGTGTTCCACTAAAGAGAGGGAGGTGGTGAAACTCCCATTCATTTGCTTTTAGCTTTTTTGCTTTTACCATTTGGTAACTCTTTAAAGTTCTAAAAGTGCTACAAACGAAAAACATTATTTTCTTGTAATATCGTCACAAAACAACTCAGATCTTAGAGAAAAACGTGTACTTATTTAAAAACCAAAAGAAGTAACTCATGGTCATTTTTCTATTCACTAAGTCCCAGGGCAATCACACTGTACAGAAACCCACTAGAAGGGTCTCCAGGTGAGATGTGTCTGGCACGCAGAGAACTTCCAGCATGCAGACCACTTTGGTCTCCCTTTCTCCTTGGGGAGACGGTGACAGCGGTGGCTCTGAGATTCAGTGTTTGTCTTGGGACTTGCTATTTGAATAAAATCTTCTGCAAAGGTCTCGCAGACCACTTTGAAAGCTGAAGAACATGCCCCTTACTCTACAGTTGTTACAAGTTGTATGCATTTGCATTCTGTGTCAACTGCCGTAATTCATCGAATAATGTTCTTATTTTTATATATTTAGTATGGTTTTACATGTAAAAGTATCTGCACCCCAGTTATATCAAGACAACCAAAATGTTTATGGGAATTATCCATAGTAAAATATTGTTTCATTCCCATTATCCTGTTGTGATTATTTTCATGGTACTTACACTGTTGAAATACCTTATTACTTTAGAT
The DNA here is from genome assembly GCF_027574615.1 of Eptesicus fuscus. Classification (NCBI taxonomy): domain Eukaryota; kingdom Metazoa; phylum Chordata; class Mammalia; order Chiroptera; family Vespertilionidae; genus Eptesicus; species Eptesicus fuscus. The sequence continues at coordinate 54,606,124 of NC_072483.1, read as the reverse complement.
ATCTCTCCCCAACTAGAATATTGTGTTTTTGAAGGCCATTCTCCACTCTATATGGAGCTCCTAAAGGAGTATATGACAGCCTCTTAATAAACTTTTGTTAAGTAAATTAATTTTCAAGAAGCATAGTTTTTGTGCAAACTGAAAGTTATTTATAAATGTGTTGGAAAGCAGCAAAACTTCCCAAGAACAGAACTAAGTTGATATGAAATACCCTCTAAAAAGGTTGCATCATTTACTATCAGAGCAGTCTACAAAGAGGACATTATTTCATGACAAAACATAAATCTCTTAGCATCCCATCCTCTGTTTCTTTTTATTCTACACACACACACACACACACACACACACACACACACACACGGAATTTATCAAAAACAACAACAAAAAACACAACTGGAAATGCAGTTTAGTTTTCTTTTCAAAATAGGTCTTCAAAATAGATCACGTGTTTTTTTCCTTTCACTAGTTACCCATTTTGTCAATGGAATATACAACTTGTTTGATGAATCCCAGAACTTCGCCTGACTATATGGAAGCTGAGTGAAAGATATCAAGCTTTGTAAATCCATTTACAGAAAAAGGGGGGCAGGAGATCCTAATCTGTGCTCTCCACCAATTGTTTCAAATAAGTGGGCTGACTCCCACTTATATTTTCTACTGGGACTATTGACCACCACTAGGGAAGCTCTGGAAAAGGATCATGGGATCCCACTTCATTTCTCAGTAATCAGACAACTAAGAGTATGTCAGCCAGCCTCAAAATACTTAAAAGCCTACTACATTTTGATAAAATAGTAGTGATGGTGGTGGTGGTGGTGGTGGTAGTAGTACTTTGTTAGGTCTGAGACTTAGATATTGGTATAGGGTGAACTATTATTTTATTAAGTATGTGTTGTGTTCGTTTAGTCTTTATGCCAGTTAGGAATGGCTGGTTAACTTTCTGGTAGAATAATCCTATTCCAGTAGAATGGGGGCATATTTTATTTTGTTTGCAAGGCACAGGCAATATGTGGTTTCAGCAATGAGCTGGGGATTCGTGGGGGAAGTACCTCTCCAAACATATGGGTCTTGGCTGAATCAACAGTCTGTGGAAAGAGTGACATGCCATTTGTCTTCCTTTCAATGACACTGATGGTTTCAGGGGGGACCCTGTTAGGGTGCCCTGGGTAGGAGAAGCAGTGTCAGTGTGTCAAGTCACAGCTTTTACACATTCCAGATGCAAAATGCAGGTCTCGCAGTAGCGTGCAATCCCACTGTAATGTTCTGTGTGGTTTATTTTGTTGAGCCTTCTGATTTGAAATCCAAAGCAGTACAAAGTGGTGTGACTGAGCAAATGTCGCCAATGATATGCAGTTGTTTGTATTTTTTGATAGTTGAGAAAAAAATTGTCTTTATGATAGTTGTGTCCATTTTATTTCTATTTAAGTTTTCAAGGACTTGAGAACAGTAAAACAGTAATATAAAAGCATGTGGCCAGAGTATTTAAATATAAAAGGCAAAGCCTTTTTTGAAGTAACTTCAGAGAAATGTTGCTCTTCCATGACGTAGCTATCACTTTTATATGTGTCACTTCACGAATATTTGAAGTTCTAATGAGAACCCATTATCATATTCTTTTCTATAAATCCAGTATTGAAAAAAAGGAAGGGATGAAAAGTTGTCATTCTTTTTGTACTACTGTAATTGTATAATACCTCAGTTACAAAAAAACCAATGCTTTGCCAAACTTTCAGAAAGCCCTAAATCACCAGGGTTTAGTAAGTGAGGTCTTTGTAGTAAAACCAGGACAGGTGCAAAATATGACGGTCAACTGCTATGTGTAATCTCCAAGTATTTCCAGAAAGTTCTCTCTGTGTGTGTGTGTTTGTTTGTGTGTACATACACGTGTGCGTAAACCTATCAGTTACATTGGGGGAAGAGGACTGAACAGCTCCTTCTTTATTTATGGCTTTCCTCAAGTTGCACAAGGAGAAATTAGTTTATCCTAAGAAGGGCATAAATAGCTCAAAAAGAGAAAAGCCACGACCCTTTTCCAGGAAACCTCTATTTAGGCACCAAGTGGGCCTTATGTGTAGTTTGACTGCGCAGCTGCCTTCCAGGCTCCAAAAGTTCTAGGTACAGGCGTCCTTTGGTCACAAATCTCACACCCTATGGGAGTGCCATGCACGATACCCATCGTCCCTGCTCAGTGTTCCATCAGGGAACACGGTGAGGAGAGACGCCTGCCTGAGTCTGAATCCTGGCTTCAGACCTACAAACGTGAGGGAGACGAGTTACTAAACCCCTCAAAGCCTCAGATTCCTCATTTGTAAAAGGAGGATAATAATGGTATCTCCCTTGTGATGGTGGAGACTACACAGATAATCCCTTAGGATAGTTTCTGGCACTTAGTAAGAGCTCTATAAAGCTAAGCTGCTGTTACGATAATGTTTAATAGTATTATTACACAACTAGAGGAGGAATTAAAAGGCAAATATTCCCGGGAGGATAACACACTTACGTCACTCTTAAAGGGAGGATCCTGAGTGCTTAAAGTTGAAAAATCAGAAAAGGGGAGAAAGCTCAAAGTAGGGGTGGGGCCGAGGAGAAAAACTTCTATGTACATTCTTGTGCCGCTTTTTTTTGCTTAGTGGTCCCTTCTTTCCCCACCTTCAAATTTAATAGCGTTTACACTATCTTTTTCACTTTTCAATTTTTATAATTAGGTCCTTCTAGTGTTTGACTCATCCTACCCCATCTAGTCTGGGACAGCATCAGAAACATATTAGGCTTCCAGAAATGTTTGTTGGATGATTGATTTTTACATTTTAAAAGCCAAAAACCTGTTATCTACTTCTGTTTAATAGAAAAGCTAGTATTGCCTACTATAATATATAACAATAAAAGTGTAATATGCTAATTAGACCAGACATCCTTCCAGACGTCCTTCTGGACAACCTTCCCGATGAAGCCGAGGCTGCGAGGGCCAAGGCAGCAGCTGCAGCGGCAGTGGGGGCCAAGCCCCTTGTACAAATTTTGTGCATCGGGCCTCTAGTTGTACAACAAGTGCTTACCAAATGATTTTTAGAACACTGGTTAAAGTAGATGGCTAAATTTAAGATGAAATTTCCCCATCTTTAAGGATAGTATGGGTATCCAGCCATTTCACCACATAAAGAAAGCCTTGTACAATTCCTGAGCATTCCTTTTTGCTTTTTAATTGGGCGGTGTTCAATTTACCCCAATACCCAGTCCCACTTGATAGCTAGTGAAATCATAAGACTCTTACAACAATACAATTCAGACTTCAGGCCTCTTGAAAATTATTGGGGTCGTTGAAAAGCTTATAATTCTGTTTTTGATGCCTGAAGCTTCATCTAGCAATGCTATCGAGAATCTAGAGATCCTCTAGTAGGAAGTCCTTTGGTCATGGAGCCCCTCCCTCAGTTTCTCGCCCCTCCCACAGTGCTCGCCCCTCCCACAGTGCTCGCCTGGCCCTTAGTGACGTGCTGCAGTGTTTCCCCCTGCGGCTGGGTTTTATTGGAGCTGCATATTTGTATATGATTGCTTACACTGTGCAGACATACATTACTTTTTTGGTACACTCAGTGAAAGTCATGACCTTTTAAAAAAAAATCACACACATTTATGGTTCCATAATCTGGTGACTACACCAAAGATAACTATTTGTTCTTATTTTGATACTGAAAATAGAATAGATAGTATGATAAGGTCAGCTTCATTAATTTCCTTTTGATAATAGTTAAATTTTCCTTACATAGCCTCCAGTTATCTCCTTGATACTTGGCAACAGCCATAACCCCATTTTTCATTTTTATTACCTACCAGTTAACTGCACTAATAGGTTTTGCTTTCATTTCTACATGATTTTCATTAGACAAAGTGGCAAATGTTAACACTTGCTGCTTTTTTGGTTAGTAAGCATTTCAGGCTTTTAAAGCAGAGATTAACAAAGAAAATAGATTTTTTAAATTTTTATATAAATTTGCTTCTAGTCTCAAAAGTGCAGATTACTTCTAACTTTTACTCTTTTAGAAAAGAATGGGCTTATTTGGGACCAATAAATTGTGTCAAGTAAGGAATACTAGTAACTAGAACTATATGGTAGATGGGGGGAGGGGGGCTTCCTTTTTTTAAAAAAAGCATTTTCAGCATTATTTATCAATTAATCTCAATCTTCTCAATCCACAGACCACTTTCTTGTGTAATGTGAACTAACATGAGCTAATTTAATTTGTGTATTTAAGAAGGAATTTGTTCATTTAAAAGTGATATAAACATTTTAATAAAGATGTTAGAAGACACTTGCTCATTTTTAATAATCAAATGTCTATTGAATCTTTAAAAATAAGTTTGTCATATAATTATTATACTGCCAATAATTTTCCTGAATATTCTATATATATGAAATTATTATATATATATATATATATATATATATATATATATATATAGTTTGATGACACTAAGTTGAATCACTTACATGTATCACATTTTAGGATTTATGAGAATGTTTTAATTCATCTTGATTGTTTATTCATCCTAAAAATTGGTGATTGAATAAAATTATTACCATTGATTGAGTTATACATATCTCATTATGAGAACTTACATTGCACTAATGGGAGGAAAATTTAAGTTAGTATAAGTTTACATCATAGTTATTTTCATCTAACTTTTAGAATATTGTAAAGAATAAGAAAATAATCAGATTTTTATGACTTTATGCTTTTAAAAAGGAGAGAGAGATCTAAAAACATTTTCTATGTTCTTGACAAGTCTGGACCTCACTGAAATTTCTCGGGTATTTATAATTATGACATCAGATGGAAAATACACAAAATATAATTGAAACAGTTTCAGTTTCAAGGTATCAAATGATTTGGTAAATGGAGCAATCTTTTTTCTCCCACTTCAAGTTTTCTTTCAATTAAATCATGTCCCCAATTGACGAATAAGAAATATAAGTATAGAATTCTGTGATAAGCAGCAGAGATTTAGGGAAAAAACAAGTGGATCTTTTCCTGAAATACTACCTACAAGAAAATAGAGAATCAAGTGGAAAGTGGAAACTATCTCTTCCAAGTGGCAAACATGGAGGATGAAATTTTTATGACAGGTGATGAGGGACAGGGTAAAGGGCTATGTTTATTTAATTGATTTTATAGGTACAAGTAGGATTATGTATATAAAGTACAGAAGCTAATTCTGGTTAGAGTTTCTTGAAGGAACTGCCTTAGTTGGCTTATCAGGGAGTAGGTGACTGGGAACACATCTGCCTTTGTATTTGAATATATTCTGTTTTAAAGTATATATGTGTGTGTATGTATGTGTGTGTGTGTGTACCTATATATATTATACTAATATATGTATATATGTATTGTATATATATGTATATACTAGTATATATTGATTTTAGAGAGGATGGGATATATACATATCAGTGACGAGAGAAAATCATTGATCAGCTGCCTCCTGCATGCCCCACACCGGGGATTGAGCTTGCAACCTGGGCATGTGCCCTGACAGGGAATCGAACCAGGACCTCCTGTTTCATAGTTCAACGCTCAACCACTGAGCCATGTCAGCTGGGCATGCCTTTGTATTTGGAGTGCTCAGCCACAATTCACCTGTCAGGACAGAGAGCTTTCTGCCTTGGGAATATAAATGGAAAATTTTAGGCTGATGCGCAAATATGAGATTGGAGTAGGATAAATTTGCACCAGGAATTATTTTTTAAATTATGTAGGTTGATAATTTCAGAAATGTAAAGGGGACGTTTATATTCAAGGGTCATGTTGGACCTGTCAGCAAATATCTTGGTTTACTGAAAACTTAGAGCTAGATTTTTGCAGCTGTATCTTTCATCTGTGTTTCTATTTTATAATATGGGAATAACCAGGATATGTGTATTGATTTCATATGATGAAAGTTTTCATTTTTAATGTTGAGTAATAGGAAAGCATGTACATAAAACTATGGTTTCATAATTATTACTGTGTTTTTTAAAAAGTCTATTTTACTTTGATTTAAAGAAAAAACATGAATAATAATAACACAATAGTATATGGATATGGCAAAAGTAATGAAAGTGGCATGTGAAAACTAGTGTTTGAGAATATTCATATAGTTTTATTCCATGCTGTTTATGCATCACCAAATGTATTTTTTTAGAGCCTGAAAACAGAAAGTATCTCAATAAAATGCTTTCATTTTTTTACTTTGCAAAGCAGTGTAGTTTTTTATTCTGTCAACATAGGTATGCTATTTTATTTTCGTATCCAAACTAATTTTCTATTTCTGGTAAAAATCAGAAAGTATAGTTTCATATTTTACAAATGGATAAATAAAACTTAAGTGTATGCACTTGTGAGTAAACTAAGAAAGTGAACATTGAGATTTCAATGCCCATGGATGCTTGTTTTTTTATTCTCATTAAATAAAATTTAATATAATCAATTTTGCCTTGAACAAATCAAATCCCCAGATTTCCCAGTAATTCTATTTTATACTTAGTAGTTAAGTATAATCCTATTAACACTTTTTTTCTTTTACTTTTTAAATTATTATACATAAAATGGACTTTGGGGGAGTGTGTATAGTTCTATGAATGTGAACACATGTATAAATTGTGTGACCACCACTACAATCAGGCTACAGAATCGTTCTATTACTCCAGAAAACTCCCCTCTTCGAAATTTTAAGTGTCCCAAACCACATTAACTGTTTTTATAGTAGCAATGCGGTCTGTCATCTCACTTAAACTTGTAGCAAAAATAGGCTACTTTACTATTCAATAATTCTGTAATCCATCCTTCTTTCTAATGCACTTAAGTTTTTCTAGTTGCTAATTTTACATTTAGTTGATTTATACTCCTGACCAGGGATAATCTTAATTTCTCCTCTCTACCAAATATCATCAACTAATCCAACCCTAAGCTCTAACCTCAGGAGATTTCCTAGATGATGGTGTGTCAGTTTGTGTTACATCTGTTTATAAGCAATGCTTTTTCATCTGCATTGTTTTTTGAACTGCCAGTTGTCCAATGTTAATGCTGGAGATTATTATCTGGAGTACACAATAGAATCACTGCTGTGTCTCTCTTTTTATAGGCTCTGCAAATAGTGTGTGATGTTGTTTTTTTCTTTCTCCATGTGTTTTTGTAGCTTTGTGCCATATATTTGCTGTGGTTAAGTACTTTCATCACTTTGTTTTTCTAAATATGTATGGTATACGTGCAAACCAAAGGGAGGAAAGTCACACATTGTAAGTCAAAAAACTTGCTCAATATGTAAACAAGGGTTGCATATTAACCTATCTGTTATGGGCATTTCCAGTCGAATGAATTTTACCTGTAGTATATGAAAAGTAATAAATTATTTTAAAATAAAGATAAACATTTTCTGGGCTGTGAGACAAGCCTGTAATTTATGACTTTGCCATAAATCAAAATTTAAGAAACTGACATTTATCTGTAATAATTGTCATTGAGGCCATTTCAGACTATCATAGGTATTATCACTTCATGTAGGGAAAATATTAACAAGTTAATTTTAACTTTGACCTTTGGATTTTAAATATTCTTGTTTTATGATTCTTTTAAAGTTTTTCAAGACTCCTTATGATGCATATGATTTATCGGAAGGTTGGATTCTCCTTTGATTTGTGCTATGATTTCAAACCAGTTTATTATTTTTGGTTTTGTTCAATTCCTGGAAACAGTACATTACTATTAAATGGGAGTCTTTATAATCCTTGTTTGGGAACGAAGATAAAGCCTTAAGGAATAATACAGCTATTTTTACTTGCTCACACTATTTTCTATCCTTTGAAGTTATAAAATGATTATTTTATCATTTGCTCTTCAGATGGATCCTGTGCAAAAAGCAGTTATTAACCACACGTTTGGAGTGTCCATTCCCCCAAAGAAGAAACAAGTTATTTCTTGTAATGTCTGTCAGCTTCGCTTTAATTCGGATGTGAGTATCACCTTTTTCCTGCTCTCTGTAGTCTGTCAAGCTGGAAGTCTGATTGTTCTGGATAGATACATCTCTTCATATTTACAGACTGTCTAGCAGCCACTCATCTTGGTGGCCCACTTACTTCAGTGTGCCAGGTTTTCCAGGGATTTGGATTCAACACTAGAAACTTGAGCAATAGAGGGGCTAATATAAAAAAAAATCAAGGCTTTCTGTAGGTAATCAATCTCATCTATACCATTTTATACTTAACCTCACCAATTATGTTTACTTTTGAAAAATACTTAAATAGCAGAAAACATTTTTTAAAGTTTAAAATGCAATGAAAGTATGAAAAAAAATGTAATAAATTCTAAAGAAAATCAGTTGTTACTCTTGCTACCAAGTGTTATATTTCATGTGTGTGTGACAAATCATAAGTACCCGAGAAAATAATTTACTATATAATTTCTATTTTCTCAGACATGAAAATATAGAAAAAGGTTAGTAAATTATTTTATGTAGCCAGTTTAATTATCCTGCTAAAGAAGGATAACAAGAAAAAGGTACAAATTAATATTTTATGAAAGTTGATTTTCAAATTAGACATAAAATAACATGAAATAAAAATGAATAATATTTGAATGTTTATAATAAAACCCAATTACCAAGTAAAGCCAATGACCAATGCAAATTCGAATCTGGAGATTCAATATCATATGTGATATTTCTTGAGTTACTCCACCCCAGAAGTCATTTTGCAAAACACTGTTATAGGATTTATGTTTATTGTAAATACTAAAATAATAAATACTCTATATACTATTGTATAATTGCACTTATATAACTTTCTGAAAAAGAAAACTATGGAGACGGAAATCAAATCAGTAGGGACTGATGGTGGGGTTAGGGGATTGAATACAAAGTGGCATGAAAGAAATTTTTAGAGTGTATATCTTAATTGCTGTGGTGATTATACAACTGTTTTTATTTCTCAAAACTCATATAACTTAATACCTAAAAAGGAATTTTACTGTCTGTAAAGTATAACTCAGTAAACCTGACTGAGAAAAAAAATCAATGCAATGGGAAAAATGAAATACATTGTAAATAGAAGACTAATTAATTATAGATACATAACTACTAGGGATATATTAAAGTACAATATTACTATTAGATTTAAGGTGTAATAATTAAAGCACTTTTGCAAGAAAAGACAGAACAATGAATACTGAAATAGATCCAAGTATATTTAACAGCTTTGCATAGACATTTTACAAATGTCTATAGTCACATAGGGAAATTAAAATATCTGTAACACTATGAATATAAAATTAAAATGTTCCCTACTTAACTGACTCCTTACAAAAGTTTCACCTGAAGACATGCTTCATATTTAGTCCTAGTATTCCCAGTGCAGCAATGCTATATATTGAAAACATCTGATAATACAATGCAACAGATTGCAAAGTGAATCCATATAAATATTGCAAAAGAGGCAGATTTCCATGAAGTCTATGAATGTCATGTTAGAGAACTGCTCAATGCAAAGCCACTGACAACTGAGGATATTAGAAAAGATAACTTGATAAGAGAAAAATAACAAGGTTGATGACAGACTCTTCAAAACAAAAGGCTTGACTATCAAGTGAATAATAGGGAATTTGGGCAATTATGAGTCCCTTGAATTAAAAAATAATAATGACATGTTTACATGGTTCAAAAAGTAAAATTAATTTTAAGAGATACACTGAAAAATCTTGTTCCATCGCATTCCCCATCCTCCCATGTTCCATGCTGCTCCTGTCTATCTGTAACCACTTTCATATTTCTTGTATATATTTCCTGGGTCTGAAAACCAAGAAAGAAAGAAAAGCAGGTATGAATATATACTCTTATTTCATCCCTTTTCTACATAAAAGGTAGTGTACTTTTCTTTGCCTTGTATTTTTTACATAAAGATATATCCTAGAAAATTTTCCCCTATCAAAACATAGAGAGCTTCCTCACAGTTTTCATACAGATATGCTAGGCAAAGATATTTACATCCTCGTCTCTGGAACCTTTTACTAATGTATGTTACCTAATATGTCAGAGGGGAATTAAAGTAATAAATAAAATTAAGGTGCCAATCAGTTGACCATAAAATATTTTATTCTGGATTATCTTGTGGGCCCAAGGGTCCTTAAATGTAAAAAAGGGAGGCAAAAGAAAAGGTTAGAGTGATACGATGTGAGGACAACTCTACTGGCCATTGTGGGCTTTGAAGGTGAAAGAAGGGGCTGCAAACCAAGGAATGTGGGCAGCCTTTAGAAGCTGGAAAATCAAGAAATTCATTTTCCCCTAGAACCTCCAAAGGAACACTGTTCCTCAGAATTATTAAGATAATAAATGTGTGTTGTTTTAAGCCAGTAAGTTTGGGATAATTTGCTACAACAGCAATAGAAAACTAATACAGTAGTCTATGTGTGGATGTTCCAGTTTATTTAACTAGTCCCTTATTGGTGGACATTTAAGTCATTTCCAGTCTTTTGGAATTACATAAATTTTCATAGTCAACTAATGTCAGAGGTAGGACATAAATTCAGGTCTCTTGCTTCTAAATCCACAGCTTTTTCTATTTTATTACGTTGCCTCACATATTAACTTTGCTCGTTTTCTTTGCATTTATTGAGCTTTTATTTTATGCCAAGTACCATACTATTTTCCAGAGACCAGCAGCAAATTTATTAACAGCGTTGAATGAAAGCATCTAAGGTTCAACCTGATCAGATCCTCCCAGAACTTGTTCCAGATCTTCAGCTCTGTGTTTTTATACTCCATACATAGAGAGGCCACATGGTATAGAACACTAGATTAAGAGTATTTGAATGTGCTTTAAGTTCTAAGTTTTGACTTGATAAATCACTTCATCCTGTGGGCCTCAGTTTCCTCTTCTATATCACTAAAATAGACTACTTGATCCTCAGAAGGACCTTTCCAGTTCCATAATTAAAAATGATTTCCATGGCATTTCTGTTAGAAGAACAGGGTATAAACACCCTCATTTAATGGGTGGGACAGTTAAGACCAAGGAAGAACGACTGCAAGTTTTTGTTTTTGTTTGTGTCATGGGTGGGCTGAGGGAGGTGGGGATGAGGGCCAGTCTTCTTTCTACACCCAGAATTGCTTTGGGAGTAGGTGCACCTTTGTCTTGAGCTTCATTCCATGGCCGCAGTTGTCTTTGTATTCACTAACAGAGACATGGACAAATGCACATGCGTGAGCGCCCCCTTTGTATTCACTAACAGAGACATGGACAAATGCACATCCGTGAGCGCCCCCTTTGTATTCACTAACAGAGACATGGACAAATGCACATGCGTGAGCATGTGACCGCCCCCTTCCTTGTCACCACTCAAAATTTCTGTTGATAATAGAGAAAGAAATAAAATTTCTGAGTCATACTTAGACTCTGGGTGGTAACATCACATAACCTGGATGGCAAATTCACAAGTATCACATATACATGTTCTCTGTGTTTAGTAATGGTGCTGTAATCTGCATAACTGGGCCCTGAAACTGAGCATTTTTTATTTGTGGGAGAGTTTATTATTTTATAATTACCCTATTTACATTTTAATGTAAGAATTAAGAAGATGCTCATCCTTATTTTCTTTAATAACATTTCTAAATCAGCCTGAGACTGAATTGCCTTCATTCTTCAGTGTAGAAAATATGGTTATGGAACAATCTGGAAGGCAGATTTGCACAGTAAACAGACTGCATTCTGCCTTTTCCCATTACCCATATAAAATGTAGCAGGGCAGGATTCATGCATTAAAATTCAATGTGACCTAGTTTAAGGGTCCCATAGTAGCCCCCTTTGTCCAGTTTTTATCATCTCAGTAGCACTCCACTGTTGGAAAGCAAAAGGCTACAGCTTTATTTACACAATACAGTGTTATGCAAATGAGCAAGCATTAATCACAAGCATTTCCCAAATGAACCTTTACAAATTAATACCATTAACTTTGCCAGGGGGCAAGAAATTGCATTCCAGAAATAATAAGTCTTTCCAACGGAGTCCCAGACATTTGCACAAATGTGTACAGCTCACGAATCCCTAGTTTCCTCTAGACAGCCCCCACTTCCCCCAACATGGCTTAAGCTGGCACGGAATGAGGTTATCCTAAGACTGAATGCACCTTTCTAATGAATGAATGAGTGGATTGCAACTGTAGTGTGGTCATAAATAGATAAGCCTAAATCTTAATCTTTACCTTTTAGCTGGAGGTAACCCTTTCCAGGAAAATAGTTCTATACTTTTTCTGTAGTTGGTTTTAAATAAGACTCAAAATTATTGGTTTTTTTGTCTTTCATACAAAAATACTGGAAACTAGTCCCTAACATAGGCTTCTAAAATATTTTTGAGGCTAATATTTCTCTTTTTGGCTAGGTTGTAAGTTGGCAATAATTTTCCCAAATAATTTCTAATTTGCATATAACTTCAATTCCTTGGAGAATAGTAGCAGAAGGATAAAGGAAACTCATCCTTATATAGATTCTTACACAAAATCAAGGCAATTTGACTCTCTTAAATGTTTGAAAACAGATTATCTATTATTATTATTATTATTATTATTATTATTATTGCAAACAGTTAATTATAAATACCCTTAATACATGACTGGATCCTTTATGCTTCTTAGGCAAATCAAGATGAAAGCATAATGAGCTTTTAAATCAAGTTTTATATACTCTAATATAGGAACTGACCCTGAAATTTTGACACTCAGTATTAATACCACAATTTATTAAGCGTGAGATGCAGTGTCCCTAATTGCTAACCCCACGGGCTTAATCAAATTTACCGTATTACCTTCCGGATAGCATTAGAAACTTCAAATCACTTATCTTTCACATTTTCTTTTACTTGTCTTCAATGTTGTTGTGTTGTTCTCTGTCTTTGTTTTGGTTTTTGGTTATCCAGTATCTCCAGCTCTCATCTTCGCTCACTGTTCTTTTTGCTGTGTTCTATTTCCTCATGTCTCAAGACATAAGGAGATGACCTCATGCCATTTCATTGATTTATGTTAGACTGATTACACATGGACAAGAAACTCAAGGTTTGCTTAGAAGTTAAAGTGGCAAGGGACCAACCATTTGTATGAACCTTCTATGGGTGACCTGACTCTCTCTCCTAGTCTTTACTTTAAATCTCTCTGAAATTTTAAATTTTAGAAAGTGAAACTATTCAGTGATCACCTTCAGTTCCCATGTGACTGCATTAGTGTGTAGTTGAATGTTTGCAATGCCAGTTCCCTCTGCATTTTGCATCTTTGTCATCTCTGCAGTTTTCAATTGGAAAAGGTTATTTAAGTATGCCCTCCTGGGTCTATCTTTCTCTCTCTCTCTCTCTCTCTCTCTCTCTCTTTCTCTCTCTCTCTCTCTCTCTCTCTCTCTCTCTCTCTCTCTCTCATTTTTTTTTTTTTTAGTTCTAAGCTTGTGCCTACTTCCTGACGTCTTTAAGCAGTTCGTATAATACAAATTCTCTGTATTGTATAAACAAACTGGCCCATCCACCATCTGCCATTTAAGAGGCATTAGTGCAGTTTCTGCAAGAGGCCCTGGCATTCTCTGTCATCCTGCAGAGAGCTCAGCGTCATGAGATTAGAGAGAAAGCCGCAACTTGGGGTCCCACATCAATGTTCTTTCCCATGCTCTTGGCTGACCCTCCATTTCCTTTGGCCACCATGCCTCCCTCACTCCACCTCTCCACCATCTGCCGTGAGGCAGCAAGTCCCTGCAGCAGCTGTGTTTCCTTCCCTGGGAAGTCAGAATGGCCTGGAAACAAGAACCATTAGACACCACATTTGAAGATGTCCCTTGCAGCAAAAGCAGGCGAGGCCCTCGGCCACAGGGGCACTCCTTGCCTTTCTGAAGGATCAATTCTTCTAAAGGAGTCTATGTTTTGCTATTGGCTGCCTCGTGCTTGCTTTTAACTCTAGAAATTCTGTCAATGAGTTATCAGTGTTTCTCTTTCCGTGTTAAACGTATTCTCAGACCATCAGGTTGCTCCTTCAGTCTTCTCTACTTTCTCTTTCCTTCTCCTCTGGCTCTTTCTTGGATATTCATAGTGTCTTTATTACATTTTTTTGTTTTGGTGTTTTGAGGGATTTTTTTAGGTTAATGACTGGATTCATTGCTTTAAATTCAGAGACACTTCCCTTGATGGGGAAAAAACATATTAAGCATATTGTTTGAAACTCTAACCAACACACTGTTTTAAAAAATGAGTTTATATTATATTTCCTGAATTTTCGGACACCACATTTGATAACTAATATGTCAAGGAAAACTCTGAATATTTGCTTTCAATATTTGACCCTCCCTACATCACCCTATCAGGTATGTCCAACAGGTATCTCTCTACACATGTTCATCCTACAGATGAGCTGTTGCCTCCTCTCATATACAGTCACTGTCGGCCACCCATAAACATCTACTCTATTTCTCCTGAGGCCCTTCAGCAGCCTCTCTATTAATTTATAATATATTTATATAATTTATATTAATTATGTATATGCAAAGATATGTAAATTTGGTGGGTTTTGGATTTTTTTAAGAATTGGTGCTGATAAAATGTGAGAGGCAGAGTTTTAAGAACACAGGTGCCTAGCCAGCCAGGTCTCACCTATGCTGATCGTGACCTCCCCTTCAGAAACAAAATGAGCCATGAAAGTGGGTCCTCACTGAAAAGTGAGTTGATGATGAAGGGGCTTGGAGAAAACCACCATTAAACTGAATTCTGCAGCTGACGATTAAATAGAGAGATACCGACCACAGTGATACTAATCTCATCTATGGGTTTGGAACTCCAAAACGAGTTGTAAAGTTTATACCTGCTGTTAAGCAATACAAATGATAAGATAAATGAGTAATTTCATAAGTTTGAAAAACCAACTGATTCTGTCAAGAAAAAAAGTATGGAAGAAAGAAGGAATCGATAGCATCAAATGGAAATCTAGAAAGTGATAGTGTGCTTTTGTCAAACTTTTTACATTTTTCCCATAAATAAGACTATTTATATTGATTCTTAGGTATGGAAGGTAGTGAAGCAGATAGGAGGTAATTAAAAGCATAAATCTCAGGATCCTGGGAAGGTAATCCTCTGCTTTGCAGACAGAGATGACAAAATGATGAACATTTTTTGCTTCGATATGACAGAAATATAGCATGGTTACAGAGAGGAGGAACATACTGTGCTACAAGTTTTCTTCGGTAGCTGCTTTTTGACAGTTCTTTAAAATTTTAGTCGTTTTTTGAAGCATATATTAGTGACTTATTAAATTTAAAAAAAAAAACTTGCCTCCAAAGCAGTACTGTAATATTACAAAATTGTCAGTCTTTTTCAGCACTGCCTTATTTGGCATGGATATTGGGATAATTTGTGGCTGGTTTTTAATTCATCAGTGAAAGAAAGAGAAGAATAAGATAAAAGTTGAGTTTTTTAAAAAGTGAGCATTATGACTTATAAAGACTCATATAGATGTTTATATGACATTTTCCTCAAGCTATTTCTATGTGTTTAATAATACTCCAAGGTAGGATGACCAGCCTAATATGATGTTGTAAAGGACAGGAAATGTGGATGTTATAAGGATAGTACCCAAACCCATCCCCACATATCAGGAAAACCATTAAGTATGGTATCTACAACTTACCATCACTACTGCAAGCTTTGGTATATTTCCACTCCACATTGCTTTGCTGATCAAACATTAATAATCCCTTTAAAAATACTATGGGTCTTCTTTTTTCCTGTGTAAAATTTCTATAGCTCTTTTAGGGGAAGTAAAAGATTCTTCTTCTTTTTTTAAAATCTTTATTGTTGGAAGTATTACATAGGTCTTCCTCTTCCCCCCCCCATTTTTTTTCAAGTCATTTTGTTGGTGATTTTGTCATCTAAAAGTTGTCTTGCCCCTTGGGGGTTAGGGAAAGACTGTTGAAAGCTTGTGGATTTTCTTTCTTTGCTTAGTATGCATTGCTTTAGTTAAGATTGGTTGTGGAATCCTTAATAAGATAATTTTTCATTCAATTTTTGTGGTTTAGGATTCTTTAGCTAAAAATGTATTCAACATATAATTAGATATCAGGTAGAATTTCTAGGCTGAACACCTATAGGTTTGCTAAATGATTAGTTGCTGATTTAAAGCTTATATTCAGACTTTATTAGGACATGTTTGGTTTCCCATAGATTGTATTTTATTCTAGTGCTTGAGTGAATAATTGACTAATTTTCATAACTTTTACACCCCCCAAAAAGGTATTACTTATGTAAGACAGAAGCAAAACAAAACAAAACATAAAAACCTGCATGCAACAAAAAGTAATCTTGTCTATTCCATTCCTTTCAAGCAAGTAGTTGGTCGAATACAGTACAGAACAATCTGCAAAAAACAGAAGTTTAGCTACTTTCATTTCTCAGGCAGCTCTTTGAAATAATTGACAGCATTTGCCCTGGAGGCCAGAGAACTTTAGATATAGTGGGTCAGCTTAAAGAGCAGTTTTTTGGGAAAACCTGGCTGGCCATAAGAAACTTAATGATACATCTCCAGGGTGGGAGTGTAAGGATAGCATATGAGGAAGTATTTATTACTCTGGTCAATTTTTAAAATTTCAAGCTAGGAAGACTGTAGGAAAATAGTGTTGCAGGTTAATGGGAGTTCTTCAAGGAGAGTAAAGAAGCAGTGAACTTGATCAGAGACAGAAGAGTATCAAAATAGTTCCTGCCAAGAAAGGAAAATTCAAGAAATATAAGACAAGTTCCCTACTCTCACAGATCTAATTACCTAGGGAAACAAAACTAATCCACATAGAAACAATGCTGACCTGTATGATGTTAACTATAGGGTAATATAAATTTAGGAAAGAAGCCAGCACACAAGCTAGAAGAATAATCGCAAGTGGAAAGCTAGCCTTTGGCAGGTGCCTGTTCTTCTGCATTAGAGGCCCCACTAGACACTCGCCACCTATCTCTGTAGTTCCAGAGGCCCATGGAGGAGGTGAAACCAGGGGAGAGGCTTGAGAGATGATCAGGATTTGAAGGAGAGAATATTGAAGAATTATTAAATACTAGAGCTAAAATAGATAGGGTTTCATTAAGGATATTGTCCATGAACAGGCTGCAGAAGAGGTCCATGAACCTCCCAAAATCATTTGCTTATCTGCATACCTGAAACCATGGTCACTTAAAATGATCTCTTAAAGGTGATTGACTCTTCCCTTCTCAAAAAATGAATGTTCCACAGCTTCCACTGGTAACATTTCAGGATTTAGCCATTTTAGTAATGAGTATTTCATCTTACCTAAATGAGAGAGAGAGAGAGAGAGAGAGAGAGAGAGAGAGAGAGAAAGAAGAAGAAGAAGAAGAAGAAGAGGAAGAAGAGGAGGAGGAGGAGGAGGAGAAGGAGGAAAGGAGGAGGAGGAGGGGGAGGAAGGGAGGGAGGAAGAGAGGGGAGGGAGGGAGGAAGGGAGGGAGGGAGGGAGGAAGGAAGGAAGGAAGGAAGGAAGGAAGGAAGGAAGGAAGGAAAGAAGGGAGGGAGGAAAGAAGGGAGGGAGGGAAGGAAGGAAGGAAGGAAGGAAGGAAGGAAGGAAGGAAGGAAGGAAGGAAAGGAGAGAGGAAGGGAGGAAGGAAGGGAGGAAGGGAGAAAGGTAAGGGAAAGAAGCGTACTTGTTTTTCTCACTCTAGTTCTGTCTTCTAGAGCACCTGGAGGGCAAATGTTGTGTTCCCTGCTCAGAAAACAGATCTGATGAATAAGAACTCCCAAGAATACATCACTTTGTTAAGGTTCTGTTCTTGGGGGCTGAGAATATGATTTACTCTTATTAATTTGTTTTTCCTTTAGATACAATGTACTTTTAGCTCTTATCCTATCTAATGAAGAGGGAATATGCTAATTGACCCTCATGTCATCACAAAGATGGCAGCACCCATAGCCAATAAGGAGGGAATCTGCTAATTGACTGCCCCGCCCTCAAAGATGGTGGCGCCCTCAACCAATAAGAAGGGAATATGCTAATTGACTGCTCCTCCCTCAAAGATGGCAGCACCCAGTGCCCTCAGCCCCACCAGGGCAGCAGGCACACGGCACGGCCAGGCCCGCCCCTAGGTGGGCCTAGCTGCTCCGTGCACCTGCCTCCAGAGTCCCCCAGTCTCCTTAACCCCCTAGCCGCCCATGGCCAGCCCAAGGAACAGACAAGCCTTGGATGGCAGCTGCCCAGCCGCCCAGAGCCTCCTGAGGCTCAGATAACCAGGGCCAGCTGCGGCTTGCACTGCCGGCAGTGGCAGTAGCAGAGGTGTGATGGGGTGTTGCCTTCCCTTGATCGCCGGGTCACCTCCCGCCCCTGAGGGCTCCCAGACTATGAGAGGGAGCAGACCAGGCTGAGGGACCCCACCTCCAGTGCATGAACTTTCATGCACCAGGCCCCTAGTAAATAATAATTATATTCCGTTATCAGTGATATACCTAACATAGCTGATTCCAAAACTAGACCATATTTAACATCCCCTCTTGAGGACAAAGTCACTTTCAGAAAAATTGTGAAATTACATGTATAATAATAATGGCCAGAAAAGAAACTCAGACATTGTTTTAAAGATTTAAATATATTACTACTAGAGGCCCGGTGCATAAAATTTGTGCACGGGGGTTCCCTCAGCCCAGCCTACACCCTCTCCAATCCAGGACCCCTCAGGGGATGTCTGACTGCGGGCCTAAACCGGCAGTCAGACATCCCTCTCACAATCCTGGACCGCTGGCTCCAAATTGCTCACCTGCCTGCCTGCCTGCCTGGTCACCCCTAACTTCCCCCCCCCCTTTCCAGCCCGATCACTCCTCACTGCCTCTGTGTGCTGGCCTGATCGCCCCTAACTGACCCCCTGTCGGCCTGGTTGCCCCTAACTGCCCCCCCCCCACTGCTGGCCAGGTCACCCCCAACTGCCCCCCTCTGCTGGCCTGGTCACCCCTAACTGCCCCCCCTGTTGGCCTGGTCACCCCCAACTGCCCGCCGCCCCCCCCCCCCCCGCACTGGCCTGGTCACCCCTCCTGCCCTCATACCAGCCTAATCGCCCCCAACTGCCCCGCCTGCCAGCCTAATCACCCCCCAACTGCCCCCCCCCCACCAGCCTGGTCGCCCCTCATGGCCCCGTCGCCAGCCTTGTTGCCCCACGCAGCCTGCTGTTCAGTCATTTGGTCATCCCTCACTAACCCCCCTGATAGCCTGGTTACCCCACACAGCCTGCTTGTTCAGTTGTTTGGTCGTCCCTCACTAACCCCCCTGCCAGTCTGTTCATAGGGCAGCCATCTTGTGAGGGCGTGAGAGTTAATTTGCACATTACCTCTTTATTATCTAGGATAACACTTAAACCTATATAATAAAGGGCTAATATGCAAATCAATCGAATGGTGGAACAACTGGTCACTATGACATGCACTGACCACCAGGGGGCAGACACTCAATGCAGGAGCTGCCCCCTGGTGGTCAGTGCACTCTCACAGGGGGAGTGCTGCTCAGCCCAAAGCCAGGCTCATGGCTGGCGAGCGCAGTGGTGGTGGCAGGAGCCTCTCCCACCTCCATGACAGCACTAAGGATGTCGACTGATGGCTCGAGGAGCAGGCCTAAGCCATCAGTCGGACATCCCCTGAGGGCTCCTGGACTGTGAGAGGGAGCAGGCCTGGCTGAGGGACCTCCACCCCACCCACGTGTACAAATTTTGTGCACCGGGCCTCTAATTATACTATAAAATAGGGGGAAAAGTAAAAGTTAAATCCTTTTATTACATTATATTAATTACATTAACATATTTATAAATGAGAAAAACTTGAACCTTATATTATTCTATTGCAGTAATGAATAATTACATTATAGTAACAAATAAGTGAATTTTAATGAAATCAGAGTTACACAAAAGATACAGTTTACATAGCTACTAAATTGTACCACTGATATTTTCTTTTTCATTCCTTAGTTTTAAAACACATAAAAATTACAAAGACGCATAAATTTTCATTTTAAAGATATTAGCCAAAGTCAATGAAATATGTTATATGTAAGTTCAAATTTATATTTAGCAAGCAAAAATAATACACCTCACAGTTGTCACTGTCTCAATCTTAAATTTCAAACACAGATAAATATTCTAGACAGTCATGTAAAACGAGAGAATTGCAGTACCTCAAGTTCTGTTTCTTTGTCTATACAGTCACTATGATATCATCGCCTGTTTCAAATCCACAACTGAAATGCTAGAATATGAGTGACACAAGGTTTGCTACTAGAACTGCATCCGAAAGGAGCTTCAGTGATTCTTAACCACTAGGAACTTATTTTCTAAGTAAATGATGTAGCAGAGTCATTGTGGATTCGGAGTTTATTGATATCACTGCAAGTCCTCTGTATGAACTTTCATATAGTTAATGAAAAGATAAGCAAACAGCCCGGCCAGTGTGACTGTGTGGTTGAGCGTTGACCAACAGACCAGGAGGTCACGGTTAGATTCTAATCAGGGCACATGCCTGGGTTGCGGCTCGATCCCCAATGTGGGGTGTGCAGGAGGCAGGCAATCAATGATTCTATCTCATCATTGATGTTTCTATTTCTCTCTCCTTCTTCCTTCCTCTCTGAAATCAATAAAAATATATATTTTAAAAGATAAGTAATAAAAATGTGCTACTTTTAAGTTTAAACATATTACTAAAATTCAACTGTAACCACAGCAGTTGTTTAGAACTTAGACTAACAATTTTTTTCAAGAAGAAATATTTTATTACAAAGTTAAAAATTGCCAGATTATAGGAATAATAAGAAGCAAACTGATTGTTCATCAATTTTATTATTGTTTTTAAATTATTTGCAGACAGTACAACTCATTTCCTGAAGGTGGACTGCCCCACCTTCAGTATACCACTGATGCTTGTAAATGTTTGTTAATGGAATTCTAGTTCTGCTTTAAATGGGTGTTACATGTAGCACGGGGAATGTGCAGTGCTGATTTATACTACAAATAGTTTCCTTTTTATCTTTGATAATGCCCACTGAATGTTCCCTGAAATGTAGCTTTCATTATCTCTGAACTGTGAGCTTGAAGTGATTACCTGCTTTTTGCTCTGGAAAGATGTAACATTATTATTTAAGAGACATCTATGGAATCCTTTTATGTGATAATTTATTTGTTTATGTCATGAATTTTATTGGCTTTTTCTCATATCATTGGAGAAGAATAGAAAAGTATAGATTCACTAAAGGGGTAGTTAGGATATTTGTTATAGTTTGTAATTTAAAATGTTTAAGCCAACAAAATGTTCGCTATGCTTTTTTAAACTAAAAATACTAAAATCTCTTTTTAAAATTTAATTTATACACTTACACAGATGGTCATAGAAGGGGTATTCATTAACATCTGTCAATGTTGGGGAAATGATGGATGTCTATATTTGTAAAATGCCAGAATAGAATCACAGAATTTGCAGATGTAGATTTAAAAATACAAAGCTTGAATATCTGAAAGACGTTCTCTTCAAGCTGGTTTTCTAAAGATTTAGACATTGAATGAATGCCTTTTGAATACATTTTCATAAATGCAGGAAATTCTTGTTAATTTGGACTACCATCGTTAAGGATTTGTGATAATTCAGGCATAGGCTGAATTGGACTTCTGTCTGGTCCAAATGTTTTCTTCAAAGAAAATACAGTTGGATGTTGCAAAGGAGATTAGAGTACAGAGATTTAGAATACCAACAGAACCATTTTTTTCAAGCTTACTTAAGCACTTTAAAGACATTCATTCAAATACAAGAAATGATATAATTTAAAATAATTCTTATATATTTTGATACATCACCTAAGAATCTCTCTTAACTAACAGTTACCAACTAACAGCATTTCCTCAAAAATTTTCTACTTTCCAACTTTTTTATACCATTTCATTATGCCTTTCATCCAAATTAGTCTACATTAATGAGGTTTTTCTGAAATTATAAATCATTTAATAATATATAATACTATCCCTTTTTTTTTTAAAGCACATGATATTTCTGTGACTTGGTTAGAATTTCTCTGAAAATATTCTGAGTCAAGTGTTTTAACTTAGATAATATATAGGATTTATATTGCAGGCCAAATAGACATTGTTTTGAGAGATGATAAACCAATTTAATTACCTATACTATCAAATTAACTAAATGATCAATAATTCACTGATTCTGTGTTCTGACCTGGGCCTATTTTTATTTTAATCCTCACCCAAGAATATGTTTTTTTATTGATTTGAGAGAGAGAGGTCGGAAGAGAGAGAAATATCAATCGATTGCCTCCCCTTCACACCCCGATTGGAGATGGAACCCATAACCTAGATATGTGCCCTGACTGGGATTCGAACCCTCAACCTTTTGATGCACGGGATGACACTCCAATCAACTGTACCACCTGGCCAGGGCTGACCTTGGGTTATCTTAATAGACAAGTGAGTGAACCATTGTATTTAAGAATTGTTTTTCCAATAAGTTCACAATTGATCAGTTATGACTGATCAAGCCCCAGGTCCCAAAAATCATACCAACTGGTGACCCTGACTTCAATCCACTGCTTCTAATCATAGACAGAAATAAGTTGAGAATCTAAAGCAGTGCTTTTCAATGTTTTTCATCCCATGGCACATATGAACTAATTACTAAAATTCTTCAGCACACCAACAAATATATTTTTTGCCAATCTGACCAAAAAAATAGCTATAATTTTGAGTCATTCACACCAGATGACTATTGTTGTGTTGGCTATTGTCATTTGTTTTTATTTGACAATTTAAGGGAAAAGAGATCAGTGCCCCTGACTAAATAGTCAGGTATTGCATGTTTTAAAAATTCTTGCAGCACACCTGTTGAAACTGCTGATCTAGAGGAAGTCAGAGGTACTGATTTGATTATGGCTGCTTTTGATACCAATATCTTCACTCTATTAGTTACCTAGCATCTTCCCAATTCAGGTTTCTATCCAGTTGTGCACATCTCTAGTCAGTTCTTGCCACTGGCCCCATTGTTTGCAGACTCCACTCACAATGGCTCTTTTATTTCAGTCAATCTGCCAAGCTGCTTCTGTCCCTCCCACTTTTGATCTAGTCCACACTTCTCCTTCAGGGCTCACCTTAAATGTCTCTTCCTGAAGAGCTTTTCTAGAACCCCCAGTCTAAACTCGCCCCACTCCCAATAATTTATATCACCCAGTATTTTTCCTCTACGACATGTATCACAGTTTGTGACGATATCTTTATGTAACTCTTTGTTTAATATCTGTTTCCAACACAAACATGCATGCACACACACATGCACACGATTGTTGGCTCCATAAGCACAGGGACTGAGTACGTGATGTGCATTGCTGACTCTCTGGTGCCTAGCACAGTACATATATTTTCTCGAATAAATGGTCCTTAAGGAGATTTTTTTTTTAAATCTTTAATTTATGACAACCCAAGGATTGGCTGAGAATTACTGAATCCATTCTCTACAATGAACACTATCATTTATATGACCTTAAAGGTCACATCCCCAGACCTCTTTTCACTTCCAGATCATTCACTCCAAGGAAATGAAAATCCTCTCTTACCAGGGTGGCTAAGGGAGAGAGTCTTCTGTTTTGGATCTCCCCCAGTGGAGGCTGTTTGGACTCTGGGCTTAGGGCTTGCTTCAATGGTGTAGTGGCTAAGAGCCTAACCTTTTAACCCTGCGTTTGAATCCAGGGTCTTCCATTTCTGGCAGTGTGATATTGCATAATTGCCTAACTCTTCAGAGTCTTCGTAAACTTGGGCTAATAATACTTGCTTCAAATGGTTTTATGAAGATTAAAAGAGATGCTGTCTCTTAAGTACATAACACAGTAACTGGTACATAGCAAACAATTAAAACTACTTGTCAGTATTTTTATTTTTGAATTCAGAGTAATTTTTGTAACCTGACATGGTTTTTTAAGTCTTTCTGGCGGCTGTGTTCTCTCTATGGCTCTGCATTCCTCAGCTCTTTGAAGTGATGGGTGAGGTGCTGTAATTTTCCTCGGAGCAGTAGCTATAAATAAGCCCTTTCTTCACACAAACATGACCACCATGGCACTTCTTGTGCAGCATTATCAAATGTTCTTCCAGCACATAAAGACCTCCTGTTATTTTCCAGTTATTTTCTGAGGCTGTTTTGAAGTTACAGACAAGTGTTTTAGCATTAAGGTTGTTACTGATCCTCAGTAAGGTTATACTAGTAGTTCCTTTTGGATAGTTGCATGTATGTATTTTTAATTATTTTTCCTCTGGAATTTTCCCTTCCCTTGACCTCTATTTACATCCAGCTTTTCTGGTGGCCTAGTTGCTTTATCCTGTGCTGACTTTTCTTCCTCATCTTACCTTTTAAATATAGCTCTTTCTCAAGATTCTTTCTTCAAAATAGGTTTTCCCCTCTCTGTACTTAATTCCTCCAGAATCTTATATATCCCCAGAGTTTTATTTATCATCTTATCACGTCATTGTCAAATGGATGTCTTCAGCTCCAGCCTCTTTCCTCAACTACAAATTTTATTTCCAGTTCTTTGTTGAACCTCTCCACTGTGTATCTCTTAAGCAGTCTAAATTGATGTCCCATCATAACTGCATCTTTTTTTTTAATGGTTTCCACCATTTTTCTAGTCATTTAGACCTGAAACTTTTAGAGTAAGCTCCAATTATTTTTTCTTCCTCTACCATTACTTTAATTCTATTGTCAAGTAATAAAGAGTCTTTCTCCATTTATTTATTCATTCATTCATCCCTGTAATCAGTATTTATCAAACACCTAGAATGTTTCAGGCAGTGTGCTAAGTGCAAAAGATTGAGTGGAAAGCAAAATCTTATAGGTACAGGTCCTGTCACCCATATAGGTCTTGAATCAGCCACATAGGTCTTGAATATGATGATTTTAGATTTTAAACCAAAAACAGTGAAAGGGCATGAGTATTTTAAGCAGAGGAATGCCATGATCAGATTTGCATTTGACAATATCACTCTGGCCCCTGTGTGGAGAACAGATAGTGAGAGAGCAAGAGGGGCCTGTGGGTGATCACTAAGGAGGCTATGCAGTAGTCTAGGCAAAAGATGATGGCAGTTCAGACCAGGGTGGCTATGGCTGAGATGTAAAGAATTGGCTTGATTAGAAAAATATTTAGGAGGTAAAATCTATAGGACTTAGGGTTTGATTGAATCTAGAATGTAAGTAGAATGTAACAATGAGGTTGATTCCTGGATTTGGCTCTTACAGCCAATGTAGAATGATGCTATTGGCAGAAAAGGAATGATAGAAGAGGACTACGCAGAGACAAGTGATACCAAAAGTTTGGTTTTGAACTTATGTTTAAGGTGCTTTGAGATATTGAAGTAGATATTCTGAGTCTGGAGCTCAGGAGAAAGATCGGGACCAGAGAAACCAGGAAATTATTGCTGTAGCGATAGATGGAAGGTTGTAGTGTGGATGAGACCGAATAGGGAGTAGACTGGGACGTTTGGAGTGAGAAGACAAGAAGGCCTAAAACTGAGTCTTGGAATGTATCAAGCACTGATGATAAGGAAGTGTTGGGGAATAGAAGTTGAATATATACCGTATGTATAAAAGAGAAGGGATAACAGACACTTGGTATGGCAAAAAGGAACAGCACCTTTAGTTAGAGACTTAATAGGAGGAATAGCTCCTTTTCTATAAAAGCTCTGTTTTTTGGTTTACAATGCCCCTGAAATTTGAAATCTGTGTATTTAAGAACACCGTTACCCCCTGACTCACTGTGGTAAGAATCTTCTCGTTATGCTCCTCTTTCCTTTCCGCCTAGTAGGCCTTTGCTGCTATTGGACTATACTATGACAGAAGGCTTCAGTGGCTTCTCGTTACTTATGTAATTAAGTATGCTATTTGTTACCTACCACCCACTACCTAGTATTTAAGGCCTAAATAATCTGGCACTTGCCTTTCTAATCTTTTCTTCCACTCCTACTCTACACTCACCCACATTCATGTTTTTCTAACCACAAATTGTTTTTTCCAGACTTTTTTTTTTTCTTATCAGTCTTCTCTTCATTTGGGAATATGTGCCTCTTGCCTTCAAAATCCTTTTTATTATTGAAGACCCATCTCCATACCCTTTCTTTTCTTCAGTGTTCATATCATTTTATTAAGCCTGGGGCAGGAGGTACACATTTTGTTGCCTGATTTCAAGAAATATGCTGAGGAGAACATATAACTACAATACATCCATAATTACAAATTGGGGTATAGAAACTAGGAAAAGATTTAATATCTGCTTTAATTCAATTAAAGCACTTACTAATTATTTCTAGTTGTGAAAGAAGAAAATAATCATTTAAAGTATCCAATGCCTATTTTGCATCTGGACAACAGAACAACCATGGAAACAACCCACATGTCCATCAATAAGGTACTGTTGAAATAAACTATGCTTCATTCACATAATGAAATAAATGTACACAACCATTTAAAAAATCAGAAAACTTTCTAATTACTCATTTTAAAAAATCTCTAAGGTCTATTGCTAAAGAGAAAAAGCAAAATGCAGAACAACATATGTGGTATGTAGGCCTTTGTCTAAAAATGGAAGAAAGGAAAAATACAGACATGTATAAATTTGCTTGGTAGGCATCTAAATTATCTCTGGCAGGATACACAGGATACTCAACTAGTTGCTGAGTCAAAAGGTAGACTTTTCACTGTTATACTTTTTAAAATACTTTTGAATTGTGTGATTATATTACCTAGACAAAAAAGAATATAATGTAGCCCTGGCCGGTGTTGCTCAGTTGGTTGGAGTGACATCCCACACCAAAATGTGGAAGGTTTGATTACTGGTCAGGGCACATATCTAGATTGCGGGCTTGATCCCTGGACATGGGGGAGGCAACCAATGTTTCTCTCTCACATCGATGTTTCTCTTTCTCTTTCTCTCTATTTCTCTTCCTCTCTCTAAAAAAATTTAATTAAAAAATACCATTTAAACATAAAAGAACACAAAAGTAATGGTTAGCAATGGTTATACAAATAAAATTCTATAGAAATCATGAATGATTCAAGTCCAAAGATTGTAGATCTGCCAAATATAATACTGGTTAAGAAAATTATTCTTTTGAAGCCTTTCTGCTCCTGCAGTGGGCTTTAATTTTGAACCCTTTATACCACTTGTCTAGATGATTATGATGTCCTGTCTTCTACTTCGCCTCACCCCAAACGCCCCATGGTACACATTAGCTGTTCTCCACACAGTAACCAGAGTGATCGTGTTATAAACAGAAGTCAAACAAGGTTACCCCTCTGTTCAAAACACTACTGGGATTTTCCATCTACTCAGAATAAAAGTCAAAATCCTTATAATAGCCATTTGCTGTTCCCTGGACCTGAAAGGCTCTTCTCCCAGATATCTATCTGGTCAACTCCTACACTTCATTCAGGTCTCTGTGCAAATTCCTCCTCAAAAGAAAGATTTTTGTTGATACCTAAAATGACACCTTATCCAAAATAGTCTATACTACTTACCTTTTCTCATTTTTTTTTTTGTAGCACCACTTAACATATTCATAAATATATCACTTATCACTGAGAACTTAATATATAAAATATACTAGAGGCTCGGTGCACGAAATTTGTGCACTGGAGGGGGGGCCTGTGCCTCTTGCAGTCCGGGACCCCTTGGGGGTTGTCCAACTGCCAGTTTAGGCCTGATCCCCCAGCAGTAGGACATCCCTGTCACAATCAGGGATCCCTCAATCCTTACCACACGCCTGCTCAGTCCTTACCGCTTGGCTCACTGCTCCTTAGCGCTGCCGCGGGGGGCGGGAAAGGTTCCCACCACCGCTGTTGCACTTGCCAGCCATGAGCCCAGCTTCTGGCTGAGCCGCACTCCCCCTGTGGGAGTGCACTGATCACCAGGGAGCAGCTCCTGCATTGAGCATCTGCCCCCTGGTGGTCAGTGTGCATCATAGCAACTGGACATTCTGGTCATTCCACTGTAAAGGTTGCTTAGGCTTTTATTATACAGACTAGAGACCCAGTGCACAAAATTTGTACACAGGGGGTATCCCTCAGCCCAGCCTGCACCCTCTCCAAATTGGGACCCCTTGGGGGATGACTGACTGCAGTTTAGGCCTGATCCTTGTGTCCCCAACTGTCCTCCCCTGCAGGCCTGATGACCCCCAACTGCCTCCCCTGCCAGCCTGATCACCCCCAACTGCCCTCCCCTGCTGGCCTGTTCACCCCCAACTGCCCTCCCCTGCTTGCCTGGTCTCCCCCAACTGCCCTCCCCTGCAGACCTGGTTGCCCCTAACTGCCCTCCCCTGCTGGCCTGTTCGCACCCAACTGCCTTCCCCTGATGGCCTGATCTCCCACAACTGCCTTCCCCTGCCGGCCATCTTGTGGTGACTATCTTGTGGTGGCCATCTTGTGACAATGTTGTGCGATGCCACCTAGGCTTTTATTATATAGGATATATAAATTGCCCAGCCGGCATGCCTCAGTGGTTGAGTATCAACCTATGAACCAAGAGGTCAGGGTTCAATTCCGGGTCAGGGCACATGCCCAGGTTCAGGCTCATTCTCATCATTGATGTTTCTATCTCTCTCTCCTACCTTTTTCTCTAAAATCAATCAATCAATATATATATAAATATATATATATATATTAATTATTATTTCTCTCCCCATACCAGAATGTAAGTTTTACTAGACCTACAACACATAGGATGATGCCAGGTATTTGTTGAATGAAAGAATAAATGGACAGAACCTCAACATTAAATTTCTGCTTTTAGATTATTCCTATTCTGTCCCATATCTATTATATTCAATGCAACAACTCTATTTAGTGTGTACCATGTAGCAAGTGTTTCAGAAGATTCAAAGATGAGTAAGACAGCACTCACATCAATCATATTGTATATTATATGGACAACCTTTGTTGTGATTATTATTGAGTAGAACTTTTAGGGAGAATCAGACACTAGAAGTCCACTTAGCATTTTACTGGTTATATTAAAATAGGTTGTTATTTGTGGGTGAATAAAAGTTATAGGCATTTTTATTTTAGTTTTGCCTCCAGTAGACCAATCTCTTATATGTTAAATTAATCTGGAATTAAAACTTCGAATTTAATCTGTTACTTTAGTGTAAACATGACCACATGTTGGTTAGGTGACTGGTATAAATGTAGTTTATTTATTTTCTGTTATTTATATTTGCATGTTTTGAAAGGATATTGTACTAATATTTGCATTTATATAATTCACTTAATTTTGAATTATCAAATATCTGCTGGGTTTTAAAAACTGGTTTAGGGCTATAGAGTATGAATTTTACAAAAACTTAATTGTTAAAGAGGTTTACAAATGAATAATGATACATAAATAATATATTAAACATATATAAAATCTTACTAAAGCCTGTTTTAACCAATTTTCTAAGCATTGCACTTTTAAAGTTACTTTGTGACTTTGGTCAACATTAATGATATTATATATCAAATATTAGGAGACACAATGCAAATTCTAATTTTAGATTTGTTTTGTATCATTCATGTAAATTTTTTAATATGGAAATGGAAGGAAATGTACTACTTTCTAGCCTGATTAAAAATTAATATGTAGAAGCCTGGGAGGCTAATTTAAAAGACCATCAGAAGACTTGAATTAGTTAGATGCAGAGTCACAGCTTTAATGCATGGACTTGAATTATATTGCATTACTTATCACTGAGAAACAAAAATTGCTCTTATATAGCACACAATGGCAATCCATTTCCCCACTGAAAGATAGCAGCACTCTTGAACACGTTAAAAATTTAGGATATAACTGTGAAATCGCTATAAACTCTGAAATAATTGGGAATTATTAACTAAAATTTCCCAGTTTAATATAAAATGTGAAATTAATTTAAGAGTGGTAAATAATTTTTACTTTTAAATACTTAGGGGGGGAAATCATAAAATAAATGACAAGAATCAAGTAATTATTTAAAAATCCTTTATGTTTTGTAATGAATCATAAAAATAAAATATCCATATGCTTCATAAAAATTCTAAGACTTAGAAGTTCAAACAGGTTACATTCCCAAATGCATAATTCTATGAGGAAAAATACATATTTTAATAAATTATAAATACTCCGATTATTTCATAATCAAGATTATGTTAGTGTACAGAGCACTCATTTTCCCACTTTGGGAATGTTAACTTAGAGAATCTGATTTGTCAAGTCATTCTGTGTGGAGTTCATGATTGCTCTTCCTTATGAGTTGGAAGATTAAGGGCATATTTCTCTAGGGTTCATTTGCTTCACTTTGCCTCAGTTAAATCCTAGTGTACATATTTGGACTTTACACATACATTTATCATTAAATTAACACAGATATTGACCCCCAATCCAGAAGACAAAGTAAACATATCTTTCAAAAATATATAATATAATGTAAAATGAAGAAGTAAGCAGTCTTATTTCTTAGGATAAGCATGTCAGATAGTTTTTGCTGCATTCTTAACTAAATTGTGGTGATGTTAAAGAAATTACATTAAATAAAACTCATTATCTATTATCTACATTGAAAAAAACTACATAAGCCTATTTTTATTAAGTTAGAAGGAAGAAAGTCATTTTCAAAATGCAGTCTCTAGAATTTACAGAATTCATAAATAGAATTAAGAAATTAATATTCTGGGATGAACTTTACCTTGATATATATATATATATATATAAAGTATAATATGCTAATTAGACCAGACGACCTTCTGGATGAAGCTGGGGCTGCAAAGGAAGCCTGGGTCCCGGGTGCCTGCTGGTGGCTGGAGGGAAGCCCGGGTCCCAGGTGCCAGAGGGAAGCCAGTGCCAGCAGCCAGGGAAAGGAAGGCCTACTCTTGCACGAATTTCATGCATTGGGTCTCTAATATATATATTTATTTTTTAATGATATAATTTTAAATTATGGCCTAATTTGCACTGGCCAGGTAGCTTGATTGCTTAGAGCATCATTTTGGTATACCAAGGTTGCAGGTTTGATCCCTGGTCAGAGCACATACTAGTACAAGAAGCAACAAATGAATGCATAAATAAGTGAAACAACAAACTAAACAACACCCCTCTCTCTCTCTCTCTCTCTCTCTCTCTCTCTCTCTCTCTCTCTCTCTTTTCTCTCTCCCCCCCCCCCCACCTTTCACTCTCTAAAAATCAATACATAAATTTAAAAAAATATATTATGGTCTAATTTTTAAATGAAAGAACAAGAAGAGAGAGCAGAGTTGAGCAAATGAAAGAATTTGTGGCTCAAACCAAAGCCAAGTTCAAATAACTCTCTTTTATGCCTTGCCCTGCTCTACTCAATTCTAAACGGGAAACATAGGGTATGTTTGGATATACAAGTAAAGAATGTTAGATTGTTGGAAATCTCCTAAAATTAAGATTCCACCTTCACATAATTGAAATATAAAACTCATTGGGGAAATGAGATAAAATTGTGATCACTTGGAATTCAACAAGAAACAATTTTATTTTTTAAAAGCACTTTTTAAAAAGCCACTCTTTGCTGTATTCCATATGATTTTAAACTCAAGCTTCAGTGTTTTATTAATTCATCATGTAAATTCTGTCATAGTTGTTAGGTCCATTTATAGTTTCTCCATGTTTCCATGTGTAGAGTGCTTTCACCAGTGAATCATGCACCAGAAACATGAGCATCAGGACTCTTAGCTGATTAATAGGCTGCACTGGAAAAATTAACTGGAAGCCCACTTATATATCTTAGTGTTTTAAGAAATGAGTTAATTTGCCTACATGGAAATGTTGTATAATGTGAACTAATAGAATATAATGCTCAGGTATTCAAATAGTGGCATTACAAATCAGCTCTAACCCATGAATGCTACTTCTGTCTTGTGATATTAGGCCAAAATTAGTAGTCTAGAGTGCACATAATTTTCTTCCTAGATGCTACCACTTTTGTCTTTAGTGATATAGAAATATTTGGAGTTGATGGGGTTTTTTTACATACCTACACTAATAAAAGAGAAAGATGCAAATTGACCATACCTCTGCAACGCCCACCAGCCAATCAGGAGTGAGTATGCAAATTAACCCAACAAAGGTGTTGGGTTAATTTGCATACGCATGCATGGAGAGAAGAATGAAGGCTCCACCCGAGTGAAGATTGAAGACTGAAGGCTGAAGGCTGAAGGCTGAAGGCTTGGCTCTGCTGCGGCCCGGGTCCCGGGTGCCAGAGGAAAACCGGTGCCAGCAGCCAGGGAAAGGAAGGCCTATTGCACGAATCTTCATGCAACAGGCCTCTAGTATATTATAAAGCCAGTAAATATGACATGCCACAGCCAGAACTATGACCTTGCAAGAATCAGAAGACACCATCCACACTGAATTATACATGTGAGTGCCCTCCACCCCCAGAGAGTTAACGTAATGCAGTGGCATTAGACAAGCCATTGAAACCTGGAGTGTTTCTCTTAGCTAGAAATTAGAAATTAGCAAAGAAATTGTATCTTTTTAAGCTAAACTCATAATGGTTATAATTTTTTCTAGACTTTGTTTCCAACAGGTCATAGTAGATGAAGATTGAATGAAGTGAATATCAAAGCCAGTAGTATGTCATTACTGATATTGCAGGCCTTATTTTAAATATAAACAGAAAGACTTACCTGCAGGCTTTGGATTACGTAAGCCTTTCTTCTGAGTGCACTTTACGATGTAGCTTCATCTCGGAGAGAGTGTGGTCTTGTCAGTGCAACAAGTATATGCAAAGAGCATTTTAATAGTTAAAAATAGTCTTATATTAAAGCAAAGATTCAAGTAATTATCTAGCTATTGCTCAGTAATCTTTAGTTTGTTTCTTAATAGGTTTAACTATAGTATTTCAAATGCCATGCTTTTATCTCAAATAATTATGAAAGCTTCGATAGAAATAATTTGTTCTTTTAATATATGATTATAGTTTAGAGAATAAAAACTGTGACATAAAAGCAACATCTTCATAACCATCTATACAAGGTGCCTACAAATAGAACTTCTTAAAAAATTTTAGACAGCTACAGTATTATGTTTCTTGTTTTATAGGAGATCATTTTTGAGGTAGCACAACGTGGCAGCCCTTCCCTGTTGTTCCTTTTATCTCTGTGCGCTTGTGACACAGAAAGGCGGATTGCTCAAGGAACATTGCATAGTTCACAGAACTTCACTGCCCAGCGCCTTCTGTTCCCTTTGCCTGACGTGCCTCCCCTTTCACACCGCCACTTCAGAACTCTGTCCCGGAGCCGGACACAGCTCTCACGTCCCTTTTTCATGAAGTTTTGGTGACCCCCTGCAATCCGAAGAGATTTGCCTCTCCTCCGCTGCCCATAAGTCTCTGCTGCTCTTTACCTCCCATTTTACACTTCCACTCTCTGCTTCGGGTTCTAGTTACTTGTATGCTTGTCTTTTCTTACCAGTCATGCAAGTAGGGGTCTTTGCTTTAAATCTTTCACAATGTCTAGCACAAGACAGGTGCTAAATAATTCTTTGTGGAATAAATAACCAGGTTTTCCCCTTGTTAGTTTAGCCTCTTTTTATGCCAGTTTATTTGACATCTGTTATAGTTGGCATTTAGTGTATAGAGTTTTTCTGAAAATTAGCTGGCCTCTGCTATTTCCCATATAACACTGCTTAACACATTGAAATTTGCCTCAGAAAAAAAGGAGATGCCAATAGTTTTAATGATGAATTTTTTTAAATTAAGGGAATAGTTCAAATTACTTTTTGAAATGCAAAAAAAAAAAATGGTTTAATTGGTAAATAAATAGTTGAGGACTTTCTCCTGTGACATCGTCCTTTTCCAGCCACTTTGTGGGTTTCTTTACAAAGTGAACACATTGAACACATGTTTCAACAGCCTAGCCCCTACCCTGAAGCACAATTAGAAATAAAATAAAAACTGGAAATGAGAGCACAGTGAATTTTAGAATTTCTCATATTTTTATTTTTAAAGCAATACATTATCTCGTTATTCATCTTTTTTGTTTGCACCAGAAGGGTCCCAAGAATTATAGAGGATTCGGGAAAGTGAGCGGCTTTAGCAACAAAGACGGATATGAATGAAAGAAAAAAAAAATCATTTCCTGTCAATGCTGTTTCTCTGCCAGTGGGTGGTCAAGTGGCTACCAGAGAGACCTCTGAGAGGAGAAGCTAGATAGCAATGAATTCTTGCATGGAGGTCAGAATGGTGCTTTAGACAACTCTCTAATTCTGGCAGTTCTTGGCAAGAGGATTTTTGATCACTCTAGTTGGGAGCAGTATCACTTTTGGTGTGGAAGCAGAAAACAAGCCATTAGTGCCAGACAAATATGTGTCTGCTGGTTAGTCACTAAAGTGAAAAGTACAAGTCAGTTTGGTCAACCAGGTCTCTTAGAAGTGATGCAAGAGCCATTGCTGATTGAGCTTGATTGTGTTGCCTAGTTCATGGGTTTCCTGGCTCTTGTCCTTATATCTTTCACTTCTCAAATAAGGAGATTCCTAGATAATTAAGTCAGGTTAATCATGTTACTAATTAATGGTGTCTCCGTTTCACTTGAAGATTTGCCAAGGATTTAGAAGCTGTTGACACTGCCTCAGATAACAGTAGTGGGGATAGCAAAGTACTAATACCAAGAATATCACAAGGGCATTGAAAGGATGCCTGATATGAGTGAGTGGTGCCTGCCACCGTCTTTATTCCAGGAAATTTCCCAAACAATGATCAGTAGAAGCTAAGAATCCTTGTTGTACTTCTCTCCATGCGAAGAACTCAAAAGGAAAGTGAATTATGGCTATGGACAGTTCTTTCCATCTTGGCATCCAGTGAGGTGTCATTTAGCTGGATCTGTATCCCAAGTGCTAACTGTTGCTGTTAACTTTCTGCATTGATGCCAGTAATGAGGAAATGACACTGCTTATCTTGTACTAGGAGGTTTTATTTGGAGAAATGTAGTTTCTTTAGACAAAGGACAATAAAGTAAACATCTCACTATTTAGTATACTTGGGAAGAGGAGAGGTCTCCTAATATCTGTAGAAATTATTATATACCTAAAAAGTGGGACTTTTCTTAGCTCTCACCAGAAGGATCAGGCCTAATATGTTATGCTAGTACATTTCCCACGAATTAAGTAGATATTTCCTACTCATAAAAGCTTCTATTAAAATATAATCTTTTACCAAGTGATTAAAAGTGTGCTTTGTATAATTTTTCACTCCTTATACAATTGTAATGTTACCTCAGTGTGAGTATGTATATGTATAGTGTATGGGTATATAATTAAATAGCATGTAAGCATTTCAATCTGCAAAATGGCTTCTACACCTACCTTTGTGAATTTTGATAAGTTATTTAACTTTTCTATGCCGTTTTTTATTTGTAATGTACTGGCTAATAATCCTAACTTACAAAGTATTATGAGAATTAAATGAGCTAATACATGTAATACATTTAGAACTATGTTTGGCAAAGGCTTAATAATATTATTCGTTATTATTATTATAACTTCACATTGTCAATTTTTAAATGTTTATTTGTATATTTTCTTAGTTTATACCTACCCAGCTATATTAGCTGGATTTAACCATTCTTGGTTGATAATAAATAAGACTTAAATAATGTTACACTTTTCTCCTCCCTTGGGATTTTTACAGCTCCACAGAATACATAATGAGAAGTCCCTAAGCAAACCAACAAAGAACAATGATAAGTCAATGATGATCTAAAACAACACTTATGAATAGATATTCAGGAAGTTAGGGACTGTGTACAGTCAATACCAGGTCACTTACCTTGGGAGATTGGGGTTATACTAGTACACTAGAAAAAAATCACTTATATATCTGTTGTTGAAACATAGAATTATAACCTGGCTCATTCTTTCTACTGTCAGTTCTACCTACCTACCTACACAGATACACACACACACACATACACACACACATACACACACACATGCACACACCACTTATATGCTGCTTGCTGAGGAAAATGAATGAAAGCATTGGTATAGTAATCTCCAAACACATAAAGTTATATTAAGGAGAACTGATGTAAAAGAGTTATTACTTTAGAAATCCTCTCACAAAAACTAATTTTATATGATAATTTTAGTATCCATTTCACTTTTATAAGTAAGCTAATATGCCATATAATGTATGTTTAATTTTTTTTCACCTAATAGGTATTTATATTTTCAGGGTCTATTCAAAATGAAATCAAAGTGAATATACATATTCTTTTATTAGTATCTACATTAGTACTTGATGCCAAAAAATAAAATCCTTGTTCTTTATTCAGAGGGGAATTTTCCAAATGTCAATAAATTGACTAAATATTTTCTTGGTTTGCTATAATTTGTTTTTGTCTTTTTAAGGTTTTTATTAGTCACTTGTCTTTATCTCTTTTCTTCCTTTTGATCCAATATTGAAGTCACAGTTCTACCCATGCTTCATGTATATGTGACTGTAACAATAACGGCTTCGACTTCCGAATCACATCAGAAATCAGAAACAAGGACTGTCTCTACCCCCTTTGTGGCTTATATCACCTATTTCAGAACTGAAATCATCAAAATGTTATATGAATACATGTAGGTGACTCCAAAATGCAGTGCCACCTTCACTTACTGGCAAGTTGCTTTGTTACATCACTTGCTCTCAGAGCAGAGTCCAGAAGAAAGTAGATTCAGGGCAGACAGGTTTTTAGTTGAAGGAGGAAACAAAATGAAATGGTTGTGGAAGGATATGCACGGGTAGGACATTCAAAGCACCTTGCTACCAGCCAAATGTTTGAAAAGTAACCCCATCGGACAGTGTGGAAGGCACTGCTGACAAAGCTTACCTTTGTCACAATTTTGCCCTGGCCCTGTTGTCCTCTGGTTCTCAAAGACACAGGTCTTCCGTGTTATAGAGAAGGTTTCAATATGCAAAAACCTCTTAGATACTGTTCTACCACTTCATTAAATACCAAAACATAGAGGTCTGAGTGGTAAATGTCCATGTTGCATATGACTGAATGTATATTTTCCTGCATGATCATCCATTGTGGTGTTTGTAAGTAGCCAAAAAAATGAGCCTGATTTGTTCTCCTTTGTAGAGCCAGGCCGAGGCCCACTACAAAGGAAGTAAACATGCCAAGAAGGTCAAAGCACTAGAGGCAACGAAAACTAAACCCAAAATGGTTTCTTCCAAGGACAGCGCAAAGGCTAACCCCAGCTGCTCCATCACTCCACTCACAGGCAACAGCTCTGACAAATCAGGTCAATGACACTTTTTGTTCTTTACATTCTTTGTGTTCCTCCTGGTCCCTTGCCCCACCCCCATTCTCCTCCTCTCAGCTGCTGCATGTTTTCTCCATGATTTGTTTTTATAATATGAATATGTTTCCTTCACAGGAGGTTATGTGTTTGCACGGAATCTAAGCATTTGATATGTTACCATTCCATGTTGTTAAATATATACATTTAAGTATACATGTGCGTGTAAATATGTATATATATATATGTATATATGGGCTGCTTGGTCACAGTGTGTTTAGACAAAAATCAAGAAGTGGACCTAAAATACTGACGTTATGATTCCTTTCTATTCGTTTTATGTTTGATTTTTGCTCTAGATTTTGTCAGTGAAGGAATTTTTTTAACTTATCTACTAATAGATGTTTTTGTATTCTTTTACCACAATAAAGGGGAATGGAGGAGCAAAATGGTGAAGTTTTCTGAGAGAGTGGCATTATTAAATGAATGTGAAAACGTGCTCAATAATAAAAGATTTTGATTTTTGAAGATCTTTGTAGAGTTCCCCTCAGAGTTACAAATGAACTCTAGGAGTTTAAGGGAACTATGTACAAAGTAGTGAATTCACTAACAGACAAGCTTTGGTACTTGGAAATGGGCCACTAGTAGAAGTACCTTTTAAGAGGAGTCCATATTTCACAGTTCCAGTGAATCAGCAGTTTTTCTGAGTCAGTTCAAACTAAATGATTCAGAGAGAAGAGGAAAAATTCATTTTTCTAGCATGTACACCATGAAATTAGATGTTTAATAGACTTTCACACACTCACATCTGCCCTCAGGGCCCAAGAAGGATGAGTCATCTTGTTTTAGTGGCTAGTTGAGGACCAGTGTCTATTAAAGGAGACAAAAAGAATATATCCCTTTCTCTGTTTGCCTCTCTCTTTAGAAACCTCTCTGTTGTTACACATACACACATACACACACACACACACACACACACACACACACACACACACTGACACTGACACACTTCTCTTCTGCTCTTCACATCACTGTAGGTTTTGAGGAAGAGACTCCAGAATGCTTTCCTGGGGCTGCCCAAGGCCATTGGAGAACAATTCCATTACTGTAAGAGGAAAGTTTAGAAAAGCCCCTTTAGCTAAAGAGACTATGTAGGAAAAGACTATTGTTAGTTAGGTCCCGTAAATACTGGTTCCAAAGCTCTGCAGCCTAAGGGGAAGCTACCCCAAATTTGGTAATAAAGATTTTTTTGTTCTTTATGTCATAGAATCACTGAATTGTGTTATCTAATGAATAGGTAATAAATAGTGAATTATTTTATCACACTTTTGTGTTATCTAATGAATAGGTAATAAATAGTGAATTATTTTATCACACTTTTGTGTTATCTAATGAATAGGTAATAAATAGTGA
Source organism: Eptesicus fuscus (assembly GCF_027574615.1). NCBI lineage: Eukaryota > Metazoa > Chordata > Mammalia > Chiroptera > Vespertilionidae > Eptesicus > Eptesicus fuscus. The sequence continues at coordinate 54,567,412 of NC_072483.1, read as the reverse complement.
ATTATTTTATCACACTTTTTTAAAGAATAGATCACCTATATAATCTAATTAATTTTAACCCAGATTGATCAGGTATTAAGGTCAAATATTATCTCCAGTTTACAAAGCAGCAAACTGAGGCCAGGTCCCTGCTGCAACAGTTATTTGCTGGAGGTTACCCAGGATTTGGAAGAACAAGATTCATCATCTCCGGACTTCCTACCTGGTTTTATTTTTTTATAGGATATTGTTGCTTCTATGAAACAATAATACTCTGTCAAATATTGTATTACGTAGATTATACCCTCGATTAGAAAAAAATATGTTTCATTCAAGGCAGTTAAGTAAGAATAGCTGTCCTGTTCACATTTTAGAAGTTGGCGTAGAATTAGATGTAAAATCCAAAGAAATGGCTTTTATGGTCTCCTAGGATCTATCCCAACTTTTAATGACACATTAATGGGAGTTCAAACCATAGTAGGAAGGAGGAGAAATGTGCTTTGGGAGAATTGGGGTCAAAACACAGCAAGCATTAGGCAGCTTTAGGAAGATGGTGAGAACATATTGGCCAGACACTTTACCCAAATTTCTCCCTGGAGTTCAAGTGCCATAATGCCATATGACAATACACCTCCCTGTGATAATATGCCCCATACATCAAATTGAATGTTCTTTTGTGACAGCATTTAACCACTCATAACAGGTTTTAAAAAAAAGAGCCTTTGAAAAACCTTATTTCTTGAAAATAATAAAATATTGTGATAATCAACCTAATGATAAAAATATTTTGATAGTGAACCTAATGGTCCATATGTCTAGTCTTTAGCAATAGATATCAATTAGATATCAAGATTGGGAAAATACATTTCTAGTTCTTCAAAGTATGTAAAGCTATTTAGAGCTAAACAGCCTTTAATCGGTTGCTGTCTAAATAGATGAATGCCAATGGAATGATTTAAAATGCTACTGATATTTTTATAAATGCAATTAAGAGCAAAGATGATGGAACCAGCATGTTCTGCTTGAAATATAACAGTAGGAACACCTTAAATTTATTCAGTTTATAAGATTCAGTCACATATAAGTTTTAATATGACCCTCTCAACAACCCTGTAATTGGTAGGGCTGAAATTAGTATTCATCTCTCATTGATTTATACAACTGACTTCATATCCATTTACTCCCTCAATAAATAAATATATATTACTGTACTATGGAGTATAGTACATCTGTATATTTTGCTAGGTACTGGGATGCAACAGTGAACAGAAAGAAATTTTCTTGCCCTAAAAGAATTTCTAACCTAGCATGTGTGTTTTTTATTGTGTTGGATATTTGGACTACAAAGAAAAATAATAGTTACCACCTTGAGCTGCTACCAAGGTAATAATGAAGAACCTGGGGTCTTGCAAGGGTTAAATGGCCTGTGTGAGGTCCACAACTCATATCCCAGGTGAGTTAGAGCAGGAACTAAGGGCTTCTTGCCCCTTGCTTATTCTGCTATTCCCATTACTTCTAAACTTCTCTCTCTGACTTTGGGGAGAAAATACAAGTATCCCAATGGGCAAAATCAGATCACTAAAACACTTTTTAAAGAATTAATGGGTAGGACCATATGTTACTTTTAAATTGCTTGCTGACTGTTGATATTTTTTAGTAGGAGCCATGGCATTGAAAGGGCCATTAAGGCATTGCTTTATTGATAATCTTTCATTCCTATGCAGTATGTTGTTTGTAGCATTTAACCATAATAGAGCAAAGCTTTCGAACTTACAGATCTTTTCAAGGGCACATTTGAATGAAAACACTCATTTCAGGTAAATGACAAATGCTCTCAAACCTCCAGCTTGACAACTGTAGACTTTATGTGTCTAAGCCAAATATACTGACTGAGCTAGAGATCAACATTGGGAAGGCCATCACCAATATGGCAGGAGCCTTGAATTGCCTCCTAGGGTGTCCAGTTGAGTTGTTCTGAACACTATCCAAATTTTCAGTAACATTTGGAACCATTCCATCTGCAATATTTCCACTGGGGACATGGAGATTATTTTATTTATCCCATGCCCATGACCATACCATGCAGACTATGAGATGTCAATGTCAGAAAAGTCTTAAGAAGGAAGGAAAGAAGATAGGATAGCTCAAAACAGCTCCTTTCAGTTTTCAGTATGTTGTCCTTCTGCATGGTGCCAACCTCTTGGGTGTGAACCCAGAGCAGTTATCAACCAATAGATCCGTGTGATTTGCCTGGAAAGGCTGCAGTTCAGCTTTTTATGATCACCCTGTTGCCTTATGAAAGAGCATTTTCAATTTTGTCCAAGAGTTTTTCTGCCAAGGATACAAATACAGACCCTCGCCTCGTCATTTTTATGGGTTCCCCTGTGTGTTCCACAGTTTTTATGTGTTGTTACAAATGGGGCCAGGTTTTCCAAATGACAACTTCTCATTTCCGCTGACTGCCGCGGGACTCCATCGATTAGCTAGCAAGGTCTTTGTAACTGCCTCTTCCCCCCTTTCTGTCTCCAGCAACAGGACCTTGTGGTGTTGAGTAGAAAAAAATGATAGTTTTCTGCTTTGGCAGCGTCTGTCATTTATAGATGAGCACCATCATAAATTTGGCATACATCTATCCAAATCCAGGAGGCTGAGATTTAGTAGCCCTCATAAAATAATAGATTAACTATATTTATGACAAACATCTTAAGTATGAATTCTGGGGTACAATCATGTAGAACATAAATTGAGTCCCATCTGTCTAAGGAGAACAGACCATTATACTAGGGCTCATATTTTCATGAAATGTACATATATCATTAAGACTTTCAAAGTCAATTTGAAAAATGAAGCTGCCTCCGTCTTTGCCTGTGCACCTTGAATTTGACACAGCAACCTGCCAGGCAAGGCTAACGACGCTTAGGTAGTTAAGAGTGTGTCATGATCTGAAAACTAACTTCTGAAACTTTTGAGCATTTTCTTTTTCTTCTCTTCCAAATAATACTGAGCATTTATTGTTAGGTTCTCCACATCTGAGAGAAGTGCCCATGGTTGCTCTAAGAAAGTAAACCAAAAGTTAAGACTGACTTATGATTTACTGAGGATCTATCAACTTATGATGTACTAGGGATATGTTATAAAACATTCTAAAAGAGCAAAATCTTGGATATCTCCTTGAGGGTTATATCACCATGAAAAAAACTTTTCTGCATGTAAATTATATTGGAATATAAAAAGACTTTGTATGCACATTGAATGATTTCATAAATGCACAACCATAGATGACCTTGAAGTTTTAGCAAAGGTCATTACTTACATTTTTATGACATTTCACTTATTTGCTTCAGGAAGAATTCTCTTAAAATGACATATTTTTCTGAAATGGTGGATGATCAAATAGAACTAACCACTCAATCAGTATTTGTAGATTCTGTGTGCAAGGGCACTGGTATTAGGCACTTTAGAGGATTCTGGGCCCAATTTTGATTATGCTTAGATGCTTAGAGTCTAGTGTCATACAAATTTAGCTTTATAGTATAAAGCTTAAAGTGTTTTTATAGGAACATTTCTATAGTATTTTCACCTTTCCTGACTTCTTTCTCTGAAAATCAGGTTTACTGTTATAGACATCGGGCATAGTATTATGCAGTACTGGTTTGGTGCTCCCATTTCTATCGACAGCACTATCCAATTAAACATTCTGAGGTGACAAAAATGGTCTGTTATCCGTGTTGTCCAACATGAGTGCCATTTGCCACACATAGCTATTCAGCACAGGAAGTGTGACTTGTGCTACTGAGGAGCTGAATATTTAATTTTAAGCAGCCACTCCTGGCTATGTTATTGGACAGCAAGCACATCTATAGACTGTGGTACTCTTTGCTCTTTTGACTAGCTATGACTCCAGAGAAGGCGTTGAATTCTTGAGCCTCTCTTTTTTCATCTGCGAAGTACAAATAAAGCCCTCGTAGCATCACAGCAGTGTTGGATGGAGCAAATGAAATAATCATGAAAAAGCTTTGCAAATGCAAAACCCAATAAATATTCCTATGATTGATGTAATTAGTTTCTTGGATTTTTTTTTTTTTTGTCCTCCTGTGGTATCTTATTTCAGCTATCCCTTTTGGCTGCAATCAGTGAGAGGTGGTTGGCTATCATCTTCCATTATGCTGTACCTAATAGAGCATATTGTAGAAAAACAGATCCAAGCTTATTAGGCTTATATGCAAAATATACTCTTAATAGCAGTACTAGTAATAATTAATGTGTAACTGAATGATCATTATGTGCCTGATACTAATGTGCTAAATGTTTTATATATACTATCTTATTTAATGATCATAACAATCCTCGGGTGAATGCTAGAAAGTGAACCTTAGAGAGGGAAAATAGTGGCTCAGAGTCATTCACATAGGAAGTAGTTTCAAGGCCAGAGTCTCCCCGGGGCAGTCCTTCAAATTCACTACCATGATATGTTACCTTTGGATGAAGGTTTGTGGACTTTACTGCAAATGCTTTTTGAAGGCTGTTTGAGATTATTTTTCACTAGATAATACTGCTAGAAGTCTCAAAACTCAGAAAGTGTTATCCCTTTCCATGTACCCTATTTTACAACAGGTTTTGTTTTTTAAAAAAAGTTTTGAGTGGCTTTGAATAGGGATATATTAATTAACCAAGGTATGATTCTTGAGTGTTATTTACCTACCTTGCATGTATAGCATAGTAAAAAGAACATGAGCTTGAGGTCAGATTAGCACCACCTCTCACTGACCATATAACCTTGACCAAGTCATGTTCACTGACCTTTTATTTCCCCATCTATAAAATGGGAGGACTAATACTTAACTCCCCAGTTTGCTGTCAGGATTAATGAACTAATAAATGTGCCTGGATCCATGCCTATCACTTAACAGACACTTAATAAATGGGAACCATAAAAAGCAACCATTTGTTCAAAGAAATTCCCAGACCCTGTCCTTATCTTGACTCTAGGATCATTTCATGCCATCCTGCCATGCAACAGTGATCTGCAGTTACATTCTTCTTTATGTGCTTCCTTTATTGTCTCATAGTAATTACTGCACTTGTGTTTTCATTCCAGGACATTAAGGCTCGATGAGCCCGACTTTCCCAGTGGGACATTTAAAGATGTAGAAGGACCTTCTTGGTCTTCCTCACATTTCTGTATAATGGACGAAATGTCTTTTTACTCATTCTTAATGTATCTCATCCATTATGTCCCCTACAGCTCCTGGTATTTCATCCTGTACACAGCAGTCATATGGTTAGCGTGTATTAAATGAATATCGTTAAGTGGAATTGAATGGGGGAAGCTCTGGTGCCCCCCTCTATATGGACAGGGCAAAAAGTCATGGGTTAGCCCTTTTCCTTCGTATTTAATAAGTTAGATGCCCCATCTCATAGGTTGACGGTCTGCTCTATATACAGCTATAGTAATAGAAGAAGGGACAATTTAGCACATCTCCATTTGTTGAAGGAGAAAATTGGGTCCTTCATGTGGAGAAGTGGCCCTTCTGAAGCCAGGGTTGGCTACTGAGATCAAAGGAGCGGGAGGGGAGGAGGGGCTGTAATCAGAATGAGAAACACACCCCTGGCTGACAAGTTCCTGCTAGCATTTATGTAATAAAAATAGGAGAAACTGGTCATTCCATACATTGTATTCCTAGCTTCTTGCAAAAATTTTTCTTAGTGTACAATTCTTTTTTGTACACTGTTAATTATTTAACCTCTAAAAAATGTGCTTTATTTTCTTTCAAATATGAAATGACATAAGTACTAGAAATTCTTGTCACAATAGAGATTATTTTGTCCCTTGATCCCCAATATTTGAACTTCTGTCAGAGTTTTATGATGATTTTTGCCCATTTAACCAGCAAAATTCGTATCTAAGTTAAAATAATTTGTCCTCCCGCTTGGCCAGTGTGGCTTAGTGGTTGAGTGTTGACCCATGAACCAGGAGGTCACAGTTATATTCCAGTTCAGGGCACATGCCTGTGTTGCAGGCTTGATCCCTAGTAGAGGGCGTGCAGGAGGCAGACGATCAATGATTCTCTTTCATCATTGATGTTTCTATCTCCCTCTCCCTCTCCCTTCCTCTCTCTGAAATCAATTTTAAAAAAAATAATTTGTCTTTCCTAGCACAATATCTTAGTTCTTACTTCTTTATTAACAAATATTTTTACTCAATGTGATTATTAGTGTACCACATTTTGAGTTTAGGAAAAGTTACTGCCAGGGTTCTTGTTCTGGCATTAAGAAGGGTTCAGCAATCTGGAGAAAGGCTGTGTCTAACTTAAGTAAGAGTCCAGAGATGAAAGATAATTTTGAAAGGCATTGGGGGTCAGAGGAGCCTAGCTAAAGGAGCTAAGTTCTCCTTGTCTCAGGACCCCTTGCTTTTTATTAACAAAAATTGTCCTAAGGCAAAGTGAAGATATACACTTCAAAGGGTAGGGTTTCATACAGAAGCATTGTCAGATTGGGGAATAGTCTACGGCTGTTCAGGTGTTTGGCCAGTAGGAGGCAATAACATGTAGATTTAGATGCCCTGAGCTGTCTGGCAGTAAACAATCATCCTTTTCTGGTTTGGGGAAATGCCTTTGGCCATTCCCAACAGGTGATAACATATGTGACTTAGCCCTTGTTGAGTCCCCAAGGTCCATCAACCTTTCAATGAAACTCTTGCAATTATGACATGCTGGAACTAGCTTCCGGCAAGTTACTTATTTCATTCTTTTCAACCAAAATTTTACCCAATCCTTTGACTCATCCATAAGACATAATGATTAACATCTAGCAAAAGTTTTTTAAAGTACTTTGAAAAATCTTGAGTAGATGTTCTGTTTATATTAAAGCATAATATACTTTAGGTACTTTCTTCAAGTCTATACCTACAAATTGAGAAAACCCTTTTGGAAAACAATGTCCTTGGATAAATCAAGAAACCAAAAAAAAAAATGTTTATTCCATTTGACCAATTAATTAATAACAAGGAAATAATCCTAATGCAAAGCAAAAAAATAAATAAAACGTTATGAATGAAGATGTCCATCATAGCATTATTTATGTTAATGAAAACTGTAAACAAGATGATCAGTATGAGGAAAATTATTTAAAGTTCTTGTATCCAGTGGAATATTATGCAGCTTTACAGTAAATAAAATAACATGAAAAATGCATGCAATACATTGAATCAAAAAACTTCAAATTATATCAAATTGAAAGTTTAAAATGGTTTACTCATGTGTGTATTTGCATATATTTATTGAGCCCCCATGGAATATCCAGCATTGTGCTAGGACTGGGTATATGACAGTGAGTCAGGCAGACTTGGGCCTTGCCCACATGAAAGCATGTCTAGACGGGTAGAAACTGAACAGGTGATGACAAGCTTGATGCGTGAAAAGAAAGGGATGCTGACCTTGTCTGGGAAGGAAGGGCAGGCCTAAGCAGAGGACGTAAGCATCTATGTCTGGTGGGTGAGAAGGTAGCTATGCAAACAGGGACCCTGGCTTGGGGGTGGAGGTGAGGAGGGTGAGAATCCTCTCATCACAGGGACCAGTCCTCCACAGGAGTTGACATGTGAAAGACTATCCTGTTTAAATAACTTGGGGACAGGGAAGGAAAATTAGGATATGTAGAATGTGGTTAAAATGGTGGCTGAGGACAGAAATGAAGGCAAAATGAAGTGATAGTAAACATGGAGGTTCTTAACCTCTTTTTATGGCCAACTAGTGAATCCTAGCCCCAGAATAGATGTTTTTAAACCCATAAAATAAAACTTGTAGTTTTACAAAGAAAAACAATTACATGGAAATGTAGTTTTCAATTTCTTGTTATGATATAATGACACAGTAATTAATACAATGCATTCATTAACATACAGCAATAGGTCTACTATCTATCATAATTTTGAAGGGTTGATGAGCATAAATGGTATTTCAAGCTTCCTATGACCATTATAATATCCAATGAAAATATCTGATTTCTCTTGGTGACAAAGTTATAGGTACTGCTACAGCTGCTATAGTTTGTTGCCTTCACTTATAATTGAAAGAAGTGCTACATTTCAGTTAGAAAGAAGTGAACTTAAAGATGTATTTGTCATTCAAGTTCATGGATCCTATGAACTCATTGGCCCCTTAGGAGTCCACAGACCCAGGTTAAAAACTTCTGTTCAGTATGATAGGATTATGGTTGTCATTTTTCTCCCCTATTCTCCACATGGCATTTGCAAGATAACTTCTCCTGATGACTTGATGAGGTTTATGTATCTCGGGCCACAGATAAGATGAGAAACAATTTCTTAGTCTTTTGCTTTGTATTATAGTTGGGAGGTTCACAATTTGTAATGCAACATCCTATATCTTCCTTGCTCAATTCTCTTATGGTCACGGTTATAAGTCCCCTTGTTGCAAAATTCTTAAGGGACTTAGCATGATGAGAAATCCCAGACAAACTCCTTTGGGGACGTAGGCTTCTTAAATTAATATCACTTTCTATGGCCAGCAAACTTTCTCCTGCATCCTGTAGGTCTTCAATACGCAGCTGGCTTTGACAACTTGGTAGTAAGTCAGCAGACTGAGTCTAGGCACAAATGCTAGATTTAAAATGTAAAAATATGATTAGCTTTTAGCAATATATTTTTAAAGGATTGGTAGCTTTCTGGTGCCTGGGCAGTCCAGCCCCTGAATGTCCGCACAGCCCCAGTTAGGTCCAGAAAGAGTGAGGGCTGACCCCTATCTCCCGCAAACAGCCTGAGGCAATAAGCTTGTTTGCTGACCGTAAATTTTTTGTATTTTCTGTATTAAACAAAGTTACATTTTTTTAGATGAAGAAAAACTCAGTTTCCTCATTAGCTCTCAGACTGACCTTCCCATTGTCAGTGTGCATTTCCCCCTACCTGGAGTATCAAAGCTGAACCCTAAACTCTTCATCTAGAGAGGAAGGAGGTGGGAGGAACAGAATTCAAACATTTTCCTTGTACCTTGAGAACCTATGTTTCCTTTGTAAAGGGCCATTCAGTTAGAAGAAAAAGAACCTGCTCCTCATTCGACCTAGAAAATTCATTTTTTAATCTTATTCCTGGCTTTTGAATCATTACTGGACCTATTCCCTGAGGGACTTGATTTGAGTGGCATGAGTTAGTTATTCTATTTTCCATAATAAAGCTGCCTCAGAAATAACTGTTTCACATCTCTTAGTGACAAATCGGAAAGGGGGCAATTTTTCACCCTGAAGAAGTTGAAATGTGACTTTTCTATTGTACGAGTCAAATGGCTGGAAAACTACACAAAATAGGAGAAAGCTGTTCATTAGATTCAAACACTAGCAAACAAGCCCTCTTTTGTGCTCCCTTAGAAAAGTGACAAGTGCGGGCATATCCTCTGTTTGGCTCAAATAAACTCTCAGAAAAGTTCCCAAAAAAAAGAACTAAAAGTGACAAGTTCATTACTATCAGTGCCAGCTTTCACCATGGAAATATTTGGAGGTGCCACTGCTTTATCTGAATGTGACACTGACAGCTTCTGCTCCCCAACAAAGTGGTGCAGGGGACAGTGGGGCAGTTGTCATGCAGACCTCAGACAAGGAGGGCAATGACTGCCATATTATTGGGCCACAAAGTCACTGCAGGGTGTAGTCCAATGGCCAGGACCCAATTGACATAGGCTTTCAAATGGAGAGAGCAGGGATAGCCTAAGTCAGGATTGTAGCCTGGCAGAAAATTGCATCCCTGGACTGTTTTGAACTTAAGAAATTAGTGACCTGGCTTAAGTTATTTAAAATGAATAAGATTCTTTGCTTTTTTAAGGATAAGCTCATACAGATTCTGACTTAGTGAAGAGTCACTTTAATTTATAGACTACTTTCACTGCTTCCAGGATTAGTCTAAAAGCTAAGATGTAAAAATTAGATAGAAATGTAGTTCATTAGGAATTAGCAAGCTTCCCAGTGATCAACTGTGCTTGAAGACACCGAGTTTCTGGAATTTGGCTTTAGGCATGATGATGTGGCACTGTACGTGAAGGGCCCACCGGCATCAGATTGGCCTAATATGTATTATTGGGCATGTTCTTTTTATTTTCTGTGTTAGGATATTAGTCCTCTGAGGCTGTATTTGAGTCATATAGTGCTCAGTTTGATGAATAGGTGGGTTGATTTGAGTAAAGTTTCTGGAGTAAAAAATATTGAAAGCTGATTTCCTTCACATGGTTTATCAGCTGGATATGAAAACAGCTCCCCCAAAAAGGTTTTCAAAATGTTGAGAGCTTTGGAAAATAAGTAAATTAATGTGAAACCTCCCAAGGAGGCTACTTTGAAGAAATAAATGCACTTGGCTGCATAAATTATGGATATCTGTTACAAAGGGCAATTCTGATGTAGCTGAGCAAATTTTGCTTCAAAATCCTGGAGGATAAAACCTTTGAAAAGGTGTTTGAGTAATCAGGAAATAATTAAGACAGTCAGAGCCTTGCTTTATGTGAGGGAATACTTGAAAGTGGAATTCATATTAACCAGAAGTTGCCGATGACATGCCTCTTATTAAAAAAAAAAGAAGTAAACAGTACATTAATTAAATTTTCTAATACACAAAATAAGGAGCCTTTAAAATGCCAGTAAGGAAAGAGAAATAATATAATGGGATTTGATAAAAAATATCAAGCAATTAAAATGAGGAATAACAAAGTTAGGCATTGTTGTCATCATCTATGATGATACCAGATATTCACCAGGCAGACCCCACTTTCTAACACCTACGCATTCCCTCATGTTTCACTTATTCCACCCATTCACCTCCCACTCCTTTTCACCCCCTTCTATGCTTATCTAAATCTGACCTTCAAAACCCAGCCAAAATGCCACTTTCTTCATGAAAAATGTCTCCCTTTTCCTAGGCCAGAAGTAATCATTTCCCCGCTCTATGCTCTCATGCCTCTTACTTACTAGTTTCCATCATAAATTAGACATCTCTAAATGACTGTCTCATTTCCCGTGCTAAACTGTTACTTTCTTCAAGTCTATACCTACAGTCTAGCACATTGTCAGCAACTAGCATATTGTTAATATGCCTCTGTTAATGAATAAATGACCGCTTTTGAAAAAGAGATATGAAAAGGAAATGTTATATTTTTCTTAAAGAAATAGGGATACAGAGAAAAAGATGTAATTTTGTTCATCTTCTCAATGTTACCTGAATTGGATAATTGTTGAATAGGGTAAATATTTTCATTTAAAAAAATAAGCCTTAAAACTAAACCATAATTTTAAAACAAAGGAACAGCTTTTTCACCTTTCTGGGTGGCTATTGTATGTCTTTTATCATGTTAGTGCCATATGAACTCCTCCCTTTGTGCAGGAAGATTAATTCACTACCACTCATGAATAGCTAGAGAGAGCATCATGCTCATTTATGCCACCTACTAACCTGTGGGACATTATTTAATCTATATGAGCCCTAGTTTCCTTACCTTTAAGAAAGGAATAATCATTTGCTGCCTTACCTGTTTCACAAGTTTGCTGTGAGAGATAAGAAGACAATGTAAGTGATAGTACTTTGTAAATTGTAAAATTCTTTGTTAATGTAGGAACATATGGAGGAGATCAATATAAGGGACATTAAAATAGTAATATGAAAAAGAGAAAATAAGTGACTAAAACAGGTCAGATTCTTTAGGTCAAATTTATATGAAATATTTTATGAAATGTTTGAAGGAAAGAGTTTGCTATGCAATAACTTAAGTTTCCATCATAAAAAACAGTAATGCCATAAGGGCAAGTGTTAAGATTACTGAATAATTTCACTTGGTGTGTTCTATAAAATTGCAATTTTAGTCTGAGGGGTCCTTATAGATAAAAGAGTTCCAGGCCTGAAATAATCTTCAATCTAATTTACTCATTATTTTCATTTAGGAAGGATGATTCCATTTCCTTCTCTACTACTATTGAGGTCAGTTTAGTGAACATCTAAAATATTTTCCATCATACTTCATGGCATCCTAAAGTTTTAATGAAGTTTCTGGAAAGGAATAGAGATTGTGGAATCCAAGGATAAAAAGTATCTGAGCATTCACTTATTCTAAATACCATCCAGACTTGGAATTCATCTGTAGAATCCCTGCTATATCTGGTCTTGACCTGGATGGATCCAAGGTAGAAAAAGGGATGGGAGTCAACAGCTGATCCCTCAATCAATTAAGTAGAAATGTGATCTCCTTTTAGTTGTGATGTGTGTGAAAGCTTTGGTTTGCCTGGTATGCAGAACAGACACACTGTCATGTTGCTGTTCCCCTGTTGACACCTGGCCTCTTGGCCATCACACAGTTCCCATGGTACACAGTTCCAAATTAGCTAGGGCAACGAACAAATACATCTTCAGGTTTAATTCCCTTTCTCTCTTAATGAGAGTTTATTAGCATATCTATGGCCATTTTCTAAAAGCACCAGCTCTAGTAGGATTAAACCTGTGATGGATTTCGCTGTTGCCTAAGAAGTTCCCTTTTCTTTCCCAAAGGAGCCACTGAACAGAGCGTCTTGAATAGCAAATGAACCCTGAAGAGTTAAAGTCACTCTGGCCCCTCATACAGACTGCATATGGGCCTTGAGGATTATAATCATTTAGTAGCTGCATGATCAAAATGCCAGATGTCTGTAACTTATTTGGTTGAACCTCATATTGTGCTTATGGTTAATGTCAGTTTGGGGTGCTGGGTGGGGAGAGATTAACCAAAGAATTTATATGCATAAATGCATAACCCATAGACACAGACAATAGTATGGTGAAGACCTGGGGGAGGGGGGCAGGTAAGGAGTGCAGGGGGTCAATGGGGAAAATAAAGGGGACATCTGTAATACTGTCAAAAACAAGGTTAAATTTTTTTTTAAAGAATTAAGGGAAGCAGAAAACAGTTCACAGAAAAAAGAATTATAAAATGGGTTTTGATAAAAATAGAATATTATACAGAAATTTATACAAATATTATACAAAAAAATAGAAATTTATAACTTAGAGTGGCAGTAGTTAATATGTATAATGGAATCTTTGCATCCGATATTTTAGATAAATTGTTTCCATTCAAAGAGCAGCAAAAACTTAACTAATCATAACCAAAATAAACCATGCTTCTTTCCTCCTCTCTGCCACACACGCCAAATTTGAAATGTTTAACTTCGTGTAAAAATTGAATTTTAACTTTATATTCATGTTCTAATTAAAACACGAGTAGTCGAATGAAACTCCTGTTGCCTAATGACTTATTTCATGTTACTATCAGATCATGTCATCATATTGGAGGGTATCTGGTTTCCCTATATATTAAAGACATCCCGGAGTAAAATTTACAATTCAAGGATATTAGGTAGAAAGTTACCTTCTTCAAGTGGGAGAATGAAGTCATTTTTCATGTCATCATGACCTTGGAGTGACCTGATATGGAAACTGGTGGCATGGGATTCTCTTTTAATCAGACTTGATAGACTAAACTCTGTGCTGGGGTAAAACCAAATATAGAGATCAAAATCTTATTTTTAACTCTTTTATTGTTCATTTATCTGTGTTGATATGATACATGAGGCTTTAATACCATTTCTCTGTGTCTCTCTTAGAAGACCGAGGGAAGCTAAAAGTCAGCAGTTCCAGCCAGCCGTCAAACTCTGAAGGTGGCTCCTTTCTCCTCAAATCTGGCACAACACCCCTGCCACCCCTGCCACCGGGAGCAGACGCTTCTCCCTCCAAGAGCACAAATGGAGCCCCTGGTACTGTCTCTGAATCAGAAGAAGAAAAAGCCAAAAAATTGCTTTATTGTTCACTATGCAAAGTGGCTGTGAACTCCCTGTCACAGCTGGAGGCACACAACACAGGTTAGTGGCTATTGTTGGGATTTAAATAATGTGCATAACAAAATCCAACTTTTCCCTTCAGAATACATTGGGTGTTCAAACATTAGGTTTGTTCAGTGTCTTCTCTACTTTTTTGATTCAGATGTATGATTTTGAGAAAAGCCTGACTTTAGAAACAGCAAGGCAAAAGCAGATTGGCGATAAAACTTGTTCTATATTTTCTAAATGTACCTAATACCTCCCCAAACTCACTACAAGGAAGTGACGAGGATGAAGACATACTAGTATATCTATGCACAATGTTCATTGCAATAGACTTACAAGAGGAAAAAATAGAAACAACCTAAAAGTCCCTCAGTAAGGAAATATTGAATAATTATAGTAACTCAATATGACAGATTATATTATTCAGTCATTAAAATGTAATTATAGACTGCCGATGTGGCTCAGTGGGTTGAGGTACTCCTATGCACAAGACAGGATACACGCCTGGGTTTCAGGCTCAATCCCCAGTAGGGGGCATGCAGGAGGCAGCCAATTAATGTTTCTCATTGATGTTTCTATCTCTCTCCCTCTTCCTACAACTCTCTCTAAAATCAATAAAAACGTATTTTTTAAAGAAAGTTAAAATCAATAAAGACAAAAGTGTTTTTTAAAATATATATAATTATAAGAAAATATGTCTATAATTTGATATGTGAAATTTTCAGAATATTTAATTAGTATGATCCCAATTTTGAAAAAAAATGTATTTTATGCTGATTTTTAAAGTTTAAATATAGTTGGTATACAACAGTATATTAGTTATATTAGTTTAGGGTATACAATATAAAGATTTGACATTTTTATACCTTACGATTGTTGTTTTAATAATTGTCTTTCACCTTGCAAATTTCTCAAAATATTATTGGCTATATTTATTTTTATATACTATAAACTAAACTAAAAAGAAATGCACTAAAATGATAACTTTGATTATGTCTGGGCCTTGAAAATATAAGTAATCTTTATTTCTGTTTTCCCATTTTTTACAATGAAAACATGTTAAATTTATAAGAATTAAAATGGTCATTAAACAATAAAAGCATTGGGAAATTCAACCTGAAGACAACCTCTCAAGAATAAGAAAACTAAGAACTTTATATAGTTCTTAAATCACTATTTAATATGTGTCTCTTTCTGTTTTAGGATCTAAACACAAGACCATGGTTGAAGCTCGTAATGGGGCTGGTCCAATTAAGTCCTATCCTAGACCTGGATCAAGATTAAAGATGCAGAATGGTAGTAAGGGGTCAGGACTACAGAACAAGACATTTCATTGTGAAATCTGTGATGTTCATGTTAATTCAGAAATTCAACTCAAACAGGTAATGTATTCTGAATTAGTAGTCACTGTTTGGGGTCATCACTTGACTGTGTATCTCCTCATCTATATAATGGTTCTCACTGTGCTCACAGTTAAATTAACTAATCTTTATATGATGCATGCAATATGCAAAATACAGGTGCTCTGTGGAAGAAAAAGCCACTACCAAATATTTGCATACCTATTGTTACTATATGTCAGATTCCAGACTAGGTGTTACAGACTGATGAGTACAGCAGTCACCTGGAGCTCACAGTCAAGCAGGAACTTCTGGAAGACAAGTGGGCCATTCAACCGATCATCCAAGGACCCAAAATCTGGTTTGGGGGGACTCCACAGTCACAGTGGTAACACCAGGCAAAGTTGGATAAGATCTATACAGAAAGAGGAAAGGGAGAGAGGCATTACAATTGAGTGGGGAGCAAGTCTTGACCCACACACTACCTTGGAATTTGTACCCTAGAACTCAGTCCAGCTACCTCTGGTATGAAAGCCTCATAATCATGGTGAAACCAGCTACCTCTATGTGGAAATATATTTTACATGAAATAGAACTCACATTTAGATTCAGCTAATGCAGCAAACTTTTTTCAGCACATTTCTAGCCGAAGGCATAAGGATCGAGTTGCAGGGAAACCACTGAAGCCGAAATACAGCCCCTACAACAAACTCCAGCGGAGCCCAAGCCTCTTAGCAGTAAGTTCACCTTGCCTGCTCACCTGTTTGTGGGGCAGCCTTGCTGGGTTGGGCAGATTCTGTGGGTAAGGAGTGCCTAGGGACTAATTAGTCCTGAAAGGTTTGGAACTTAAACAGCCCGCGTGGACAGAAATTTTAGAATGAACTGCTTAGCTCCTGCCCTAGGACACCTTGAAGAAAGCTTCCTTAGAGAAGAGAAGCTGAACCTCTTCAAGAGCTAATACCTCACCCTTTTAGGAGGCCCTTTTGAAAAGACGACCTTCTTTAGCATATAAAGAAAAGAAAAGGCTCAGGAACAAGGACAAGTGATGACTGTTGGACCTGGGAAAAGGGATTGCTTTCTGAAAACTAAAACTCACCCATTTAGTATCCGCCTCCCTTCTCTCTGTCTTCCTCTCTTCCTTTCTCTCTCTCCCTCCCTCTCTCTCTCTCTCTCTCTCTCATTCTCTCTCTCCCTCTTTCTTCCCCTCTCTATCTCCCTCCCTCTTTCCTTCTGCCACCCCCTCAACCCCTCTACCCCCAGTAAGTAAAGTAGGTGTGTGTGTTGCCCTCTTTCCGTGTCTAGTAGGCATGTTGGTAATCGGCCTGTTTCACCTGCTCTCAGTATGTGCTGTTGT
This sequence comes from Eptesicus fuscus, assembly GCF_027574615.1. NCBI lineage: Eukaryota > Metazoa > Chordata > Mammalia > Chiroptera > Vespertilionidae > Eptesicus > Eptesicus fuscus. The sequence goes on along the minus strand of NC_072483.1, from coordinate 54,550,903 downwards.
CAGTTTTTTTGCAAAATTACTCAACGAGCCCTAGCTGGTTTGGCTCAGTGGATGGAGCATAGGCCTGCGAACTGAAGAGTCCCAGGTTCAATTCCAGGTCAGGGCACGTGCCCGGATTGTGGGCTCGATCCGAAGTGTGGGGCGGTAGGGGGGGGGGGGTTGGGGGGGGTGGGGGGGCATGCAGGAGGCAGCCGATCAATGACTCTCATCATTGATGTTTCTCTCTCTCTCTCCCTCTCCATTCCTCTCTGAAATCAATAAAAATATATTTTTTAAAAAACTATCCAAGGACTTCAGCGATAGGTGCCATGTAAATACCCAGACGACTGGATTTCATAATCTCCCTGGGACCCAGGCTGACATTCCATCTGAGGGTGAAGCTGGGAGTGGCCAGCTGGAGGCCTTGCTCAGGTTACCTTCCAGCTGCTCTCCAGCCTCCCTCTGATGCTGAGCAGTGTAACCTGCACTGAGCAAATCCAGCTTCAAAACGCTTCCTGATGGCAAAAGAGAGAAATTAAGGATCGATTTCTTACTTCACAGGAAGATTCCTCCCTGGGATTCCTTTCCAGAGAAAGCTGCTCGCCCACTTGCAGTGATTCCCAGTGAAGGAAATTTGAGTTAGCTGCAGTTTTTCAAGGAATGCTCTTTAACTGGCCAGAGAGAGGGGTGTAAATGGACTTTGTTTTCATTACGCTTCATGAATCTCTAATGTCCGGAACCCCAGTCACCTACCCCAGTGCAGCTTTTGGAAGAGAAGTGAGGTGAAGGGTCATGAACATTCTTTAAATTTTTTTTAAATGATAAAAAACCTCTTCAAGGCTGCATTGTGGATTATGACAAGTCAGAATTTTGAATTGAGTTCCATTGTCTAAGCAGGAACCCTTGGGGACGATTGCTTTTCTTTCTGAGCAGCTGTACGAAACCACTTTAGGGTCTGTCTGTTCAGAGGGGCTTTCCTATGTCCTAGTGTCCAAGGGCAAAGACCACCACAAAGAGGTGAAATGGAAACAAATCAAAGTAAAGGTATGCATGGAGCCTTTGAAACCAGTTTTGTAAAAATGGTCATTTCTTGATTTCTGAGAGTAAAGATTTATATATATATATATTATATTGATTTCAGAGAGGCAGGGAGAGAGAGAGAGATAGAAACATCAATGATGAGAAAGAATCATTGATCAGCTGCTTCCTGCACGCCCCCCACTGGGGGATCGAGCCCGCAACCCGGACATGTGCCCTGACCAGGTATCGCATGGTGACCTCCTGGTTCATAGGTCCACGCTCATCCACTGAGCCACGCGGGCTGGGCGAGCGTAAAGATTTTTTTAAAATTTGACTTCTTAATGTCCATGCTTAACTTATAAAAATATATCTGTGTTGCTTATTCAAAACAATCCCCCCACCCCTTTCCCGGTTTTCTCCTTCCTTTAGGCAAAACTTGCATTCCAGAAAGATATGATGAAGCCTTTGGCCCCAGCCTTCCTGTCCTCGCCCCTGGCGGCGGCAGCCGCGGTGTCCTCCGCGCTGTCCCTGCCGCCCCGGCCTTCCGCCTCGCTCTTCCAGGCGCCAGCCATCCCTCCCGCCCTCCTGAGGCCGGGCCACGGGCCCATCCGCGCCACGCCTGCCTCCATCCTCTTTGCTCCCTACTAAGCCTGCACGCCCCCGTCGGTTGAGGCCAGGAAGTAGGAACGCTGAGAAGAAAAGCCAAAAGGATTCAGCAATTCAAGCATTTTGTGTTGCAGTGCCCTCACCCAGCCACGAGATGTGAGCCCGACTCCAAAGAATAACCCCTCCCTAGATTCAGGCGTGCTTGTAGGGCCCGCTCCTGTCATTTAGGAATCCCAGCAGCACAGGCTTTCTCTCCCTGTTCCCTCCCCCTGCCCTGCCCCATTCAATCTGTGTATTTAGATATTTGGTTTCTTGCTACTCTATTGGTCAGGAAAAAACAAACAAACAAACAAAAAAACATAGACCTATATCATTCTCTGACTATTTCTCCATGAGTGTGATCTGGCTTAGAAACAATATGGAATATTTTCCTGACAGACTTGAAAAGTAGGGTCTTCCTCACATGTCTGTAAATAACTCTGGAATCCAACTGGGCACATGCTAGTGTGGCACAAAAACAGATGGACACAAGCGCTGCCTTGTGGACCCCATCCTACCAATGGATCACAACGTTTTCTTTCTGGTGTACTATTGTTGACAGGGATTGTGTACCGTTTTAGACCCAAGTACTGTTGTATCCTGTGTAGTACTAGATCTGTATCTCTTGTCGGAATTAAACACTTTTTAGTTGCTGTGTAAATGTTAGGAAGCAAAATAGCTTTGAATTTTCTCTTTAAGAGAACAAACGATAAAGTAATGTATTTTTCTTCATTTTCCATTTTATTGGGTGATATTTAAATGAACTAGAAAGCCATATAACATAGCTATAATTACTACCTGTTTGCTATTTTTGTTTAACTTATTTTGTAGCTTCCTCACCAGTTTGAGTAGCTAAGCAAATGTATACAAACAGAAAAGAGCTTCCTAAATTGCACATTTTTTGCACCTCCTGTGCATTCTGCAAGAAGACAATGAATCCATGTATTTCTACGTAATTATCTCCTTCGTTTCTAACCTGTTTTCATTTGTAATGATGCTACATACTCTTGTGGCTCCCTGATGCAATAATGTACAGAAGATAAAAAATTTATAATTGAACAATTTGTCTTTCTGTTCACTGAATATGTTGCAGGTCATGCTCCCATGCTCCCTTTCTAAGCTGATATCAACAAAACTGGAATGTTTGTGATATCAGGGGTAAGAAGTATCATAACACAACAAAACAGAGTGAACTCTTTTTGAGCATCTGTATCTGCAATCTGTAAATGGTAAAATGTCTGTGTATTTTTTTAAATGTACCTTTTCAATAAAAGTACAAAATATAAAAATATGTTTGTTATTTTCAAAGTGATTTTCTCCTGAGACACCTTCAATTTGAAATCATCTGATGAAAGATTTTCAGTAGATGCAAAGATTGCTTTTTACATATTTAGCATTTCCAGCATATTTATTTGTCATGTTTATTCATTACTGTTCACAGCATCTGTATGAGGCGAGACTTTTGCTGCTGTTTTCCCTCTGAATCTCAAAGAAATTGGGCCAAAGTTGTGAGTGTAACCCAAAATAATGGTAGCAGCCTGCCAAAAAATTGGGACTGAATTTTTTAAACTCACTCTGTGTCTTCTAAATCCCTAGGCCATCTTTTATTCATATCCATGGCAATTACACTCTTTTTTTTAGAGAATTTTATTTCACTCCTTCCCCTTTATCTTCTCTAATCACCCCACCCCTCTTTACTTCCACCTCATTCTGTTCTTAAGGGTAAAGGTTAGTACATCCCTTTTGTTCTGGTTATCTATTTGCTGCTCAAAGAACTACACCAAAGTTTAATGGCTTAAAATAACAATCATTTTGTTACAATTTCAGGAGTCAGGAATTCCCACAGAGCTAGGCTGGGCTGTTCTTCCTTTCCTTGGGGCACTAATAAGGGGTCCCTTGGTCATATTCAGCTGGTAGGTGGGCTGGTCTAGAGGCTCAACATGGCTTCACTTATATGTCTGCCTGGATGAAGATGGCCGGAAGGCTGACCTCTACTGGAGTAGTCTTCAAGAGCCATGTGGTCTCAGATAGTTACGTAGTAACTCTGAACTCTCAAAGATTTCAAGGGGCCTAAGTGGAAGTCAAAGGCTTCTTGTAAAACTGTCTCAAAACTTATGGTGCATTCTATTGATCAAGTAAGTCACTAAGGCCAATCAGGTGCAAGGAAAAGGAAATTATTCACTTTTCAACGTGAAGAAGATAAAGAATTTGTAGCCATCTTTACCACTCCATTGTAGAATTTTGAGACAAGTACTAACAAAGTTATTATAGATTCCCTTTTCCCCTACCATAAAGCCCAAACCGTGTAAGTTTTTAAAAATGAGAAGAATTGGAGTGGGAGTAGGACCTAAATTCTCATTTCTAAAAATTAAGGCCAATGGATGGCAGTGCAGCTGTGATACATGGCAATAGGCTTTCTCTACCAAAAGAGTTTATCCAACTATTTGAAAATTGTTTCCCTTAATATTCTAGACTTATAATCAGGTTACTTTTAGAGTCTATTAGGATTTCAGTTGCATTCAGAATTTGGTTGATTTTTTTTTTTTAAATATGACTAATTTGAACTCTAACCAATACTAACTACACTAAACTTTGGTTGGACCTTCAGACATGGCTTATGGACATGAAAGAGTTGTGTTTGTTTAACACTTTGGAGAAGTTTTTGTTGTTTTTATGGACTCCAATGGCAATTATATTTCATTTTTCTTGTATCATCATCTATTCCGTTAAAGATTACTGCAATACTCAAAAATTTTAATGTCGGTATTTAAATAGACTCAGGAATTTACTGATTAGATTCATAGAGTTAAAGATTTTTTTTAAATCACCTAAGGGAGAAAGTACAAAATAATAGCAATTAATTAAAATGATCATATCCAAAAATAAGTCAGGAGTAGCTTCAAACAATTATTTGTAAACATTATTAAACAGACATATCTTATTATCCACACTGATTCTGAGGCAGCAGAGTGGGTCAATCCTGAGGGGTTATACATATTTGAACTAATACCCCTTCCTATGCCAGTTCTTTTTTTAATCTTTTTTAGAGATAAAAAGGGGAGGGGTGGAGAGAGAGAAACATCAATGTGAGAGAGAAATATTAATTGTTTGCCTCCTGTATACTCCCCAACCAGGGATCAAACACAATCTAGGTATGTGCCCTGACCAGAAATCAAACCTGCAACCTTTTGAACCACCACTCTACCCCCTCCACTTATTGGGAAAGTTTTAAAATGTGCTGCTTACTCTGACATAGCCCAGCTCTGGTCTCTGAAGAATCTGAAAACTGCTCTAATGTGGGATTGCCCACATTAAAAAATACCAAGTTAAACTTGAATTTCAGATATACAATGGATATTTTTTAGTATAACATGCTAATAACATTTAGTATGATATTACATATAGCATAAGTATGTCTCATAAATAAGTATACAATATTTGGGACATACTTATATTAAAAGAATATTTGTTGCCCTGGCTGGTGTGTCTCAGTTGGTTGAGCATCACCCCATATACTGAAAGGCCACTGGTCCAGTCAGGGCACATGCCCAGCCTGCTGGTTCAGTCTCCAGTCAGGATATGTCCACAACCAATCAATGTTTCTCTCTCACATTAATGTTTCTCTCTCTCTCCCTCTCCCTTACTCTCTCCCTAAAAACATAATCAATAAAAACATATTTTTGAAAAAAAGAATATTTGTTGTCTATCTGAAATTCAAATTTAAATGGATGGACTGCATATTTTTCTAAGTCTGGCAACCCTGTCTCAGGAGCATTCCTCTTCATCTCATATACCATTATTCCTCAGGAGAGAAGCAACCTCTTGGGTATTAAAAACTAAATAATGAGATTTTAAAGGCACATTGTGAAATGCACTCATAAATAGGAAGAGGAAGGGATCTGCAATAAATGAGTCAATGATATATTAACAGGGGGAAATGCAGCTACAAAGGCGAATTACTTAAAGTTGTACAGATACCTGTCTAACAATATTAAACTACTAGAGGCCCGGTGCATGAATTCGTGCACGGGTGGGGTCCGACTGTGGGTGGTTGGTGGACCAGCCCCACCCCTAATCAGGGGGGTGACTGGGGGCAGGGCCAACCAGGGGGAGGGGCTGCGGGCCCTTGGCTGGCTGGCCCCGTCCCATGGTCAAACTCCCGGTCGAGGGGACAATTTGCATATTAGCCTTTTATTATATAGAAGGATTCTAAGAGCAAAACACCAAAATTTTCATTCGTATTATGCACCAAACACATCAGCCCCTGATTTGTTCCTTCTCTGCTCTAAGCTAATGCTTACTTTCTGGAGCAGAAATTGTTATGGTGGTGCAGAATTTTTCTCTAAGAAACTGCTTTAAGGAAAACTACACTACAGTTAATATAGTTGAGAAAGAGAATCAAGGGATTCCCATGGGGAGGGGAGGAGGAAACAAAGGAGAAAGAACTGACAGAGCATCAGGTGGAAATCTTATGCTAAGTAAGACTCTCTTTAGGAGTCTAAGGAGACTCAGTGAGGAGACTGAGTTTGGGATGTTTTGAGAAATAAGAACCCACACCCAGGGGTGCCATGGGAGAGAGGATTATTGTGGGAGGGAGAGATGGCCAGAAACTATTTGATAGTTAAAGATTAAGTTAGCATCCAGACATACACCCTTGATAAGCATGAGCATCTTCAGATAACAGGTGGCAGAATTTCATTTCACCTCTGGTAGGTCTGCTGTGTGGATTCTGGCCTCTCTTAGAGTGTTACTTCCATCAGATGCTTGTTTTGTTAATACGATAGCCCTCAATATCAGAGGTGACATGACCTCTTTGGGAAAATGCCAGTGTCTGGTACCTAGGTGGGCTGAGGAGAAGCTGTGTAGACCAAGAACAAATTCCACAGGGGATGCTCGTCTTTGCCTCCTACCTTCCTCCAAGTAATTAGCTCCATGGGGAAATTCAGGGACATGGTACAGGTTCTCAGCAGCTATGCAGTGTGACTATAGGGAATTGCTCGCATTTCTTTGGCTACAATTTCTAAAGCCAGAGTGACAATAAAATGTATTCTTCTACTACACACTAGGTGCTCAAATTGCATCAAACTTCTGGTTGTCAGATGGAATGCATTCTGTAGGTACAATGAAAATATCTTCATGTCAATTATTCCTTATAAAAAGTCACTTACAGATGATTGGACAAGCTTGTTATTAAGCACCTGCATTTCATTTTTATTATAGTGAACAAATAAAATTAGGGTAGAGGAGAAATAAATGAGAATAATACATAATTTGCTCTCAAAAGATCAGAATTCAAATCCTGGCCATGTTATGTTCTCATTAGTTTTGTGATTTTATGTCAGAAAATGGATGTTATATCATATTCCCAGAGCCTCAGTTCTTTACATATATAGTATAAAATAGATATAATAGTATCCAAGCCACAGGGTGGTTCTGAGAGCGAATAAAATTGAACATGTAAAAAAGCTTTTGTAAATTATAGCTTGCCAGATAGATTTTCACAAGTGGAAAATAAACTCAATTTTCTCATTTAAATCTCTAAATTTTAAGTAAGATACTCTCAAATTAGTCAGTTTTGAATTTTTAACCTAGAGTCAGAGAAAAATGCATCTGTGTGTAAGGTAAAGAAGAAATAGCAAATGCATTAGTTGTTAAGTAATGTTCCTATATTCAAAGATATGATTCAAATAGAAGTAATACTAAAATAATCGAGCCAAAGTAAATGTAAAGTGTTTGCATATTATAATTATGTTTGAATTTTATGTTTCATAATTATATAACAAAAACAGAATTTCAAATTGAAAATATCAAACTTTTTTATGTTGTAAAAATATTACAAATACTGTTCTAAAAAAATAAAGCTTCTTTCTGATATAAAACTTAATTATAAAGGTACCAGACAATCTAAGGAAAATATGTCATGTGACATAGGTAGTTTTATATTCTTATTATACCAAGAACTCTTAAAATAAGGCGGGGGAACTCTTTCAGAAAAGAAAGACAATCCAATATTTTAAAGGGGCAATCCAGAAAAGACAAAATGCAAAAAGACAAAGTGTGTATATATTTTTCTGGGACACCCTGTATATACAAATGCTTAATAAATGTGAAAAAAAGTCTGTTGTCACTAAATAATACAAATAAAGTAAACATTTTTGATGTAGCATTTTAACAAAAAATTTTAAAATTTCTGAACTTTGTATTAGTGAGAGTGGAAATAGGGACACATTCATGCACTGTTGGTAGTAATGAAAACTACTTTGACTTTTCTGAAGAATGATTGGTCCTATGTATCTTCATGTCAATTATCCAAAACCTTTGGCCTTGGAACTCTATGTCCAATGCTTTATCCTAATATATAACCCTGTAAATTTAAAAAGATTCACACTAAAAAATAAAATGATTTACACTCAAGTATGTTTCAAAATAGTGAAAAAATATTTACCCATAAAGAATGAGTAAATATATTATGGAACCCATAGGCAGTGGGAAATAGCACAACCATTTAAAATGATGACATAATTCTGTAATTATTTACATAAGAAGATGTTCATGATATGTGTCCAAGTAGGGGAAATAAATGGTTACAGAACATGTTCAGTATGATCACATTTGTACTAAATTTTAAAACTATATCTGTATGTTTGTATATATACATGGGGAGACATCTCATAAAACTTGTCATCTGGACTGATGAAAGAAGTGATTCCTGAGTTGTAGATTTTCATAGGGCTTTACATTTTATTTATAATATTTGGTACAGTTTGACTTTTTTACAAAACACATGTCACTGTTTCAGAATCTTGTATAATCAGTAGTCCTATTACTATATAACCAAAACAGATTATCTCCACTATAGAATGACAGACAGGCAGTTTCAAAAGACTCCATGAAATTATAACTGGGTAATAAATTTATAATAAGTATCAAATAAGAATAATTCATTTTAAAAATAAAAATCAAGGAGTTTTAGTTTTATTCAAAAATTTTTCTGCCTTGAAAACTTTCCTGATTTTTTGAGAAACTATAATAAGCTTACTCTGAAAAAGGATACACCCAATTGCTTAAATAATGTCAATAGCATCTTGACGGCTATGATTCTCAATGCTTCTCACATGGATTCTGTCCACCTCTCTCCCCTGTTCTGGGCTCTTCTAGTGTTCAACCAGTTCTGTGTCTCTTACTACTAAACGCCAGTTCTATGGGAACTGCATTACCTGTGCATAGAGACATATGGCTGCATTATTTAAACTGAGAAATTGTGCCTATTTATTCTAGAAATGACATTATTATAAGATCAAAATACATTTGTCCTTCACTGTTGATTGGAAGTGCATTTATTCTATAAAATGTAGTTTGATGATTAGGCCACCAACTGAAAGAAAAGGCGCCCTCCTTTTTGCCTCTATGAGATGACCGTCATCTTAAGCATATTCGTCTGATGTTTTATTCTCTGCAGTTTAGGCAGTGGGGAAGGATTATAGTAAAACAAAGCACTGGCTATTTAAGTACAAATAGCTAGTAAACTTTGCTTGAGGAGCAGCTGACAGCATTTAACCTACAAGGCCCAGAAGTTTCACATGAGAAAAGGATGATGCAAGCGCTCTTTCCTGTTGAAGAGTCCGAAAACCATCCAAACACTCTCCCTAAAAGAACTCACTTGGATACCAACGACTCTTACACTTTCCACTAAATATTAACATGGCATGTGTGGGACTGAACATTAAAATGGAAGCTAGTATGATAAGTAGGAAGACTCTATAGTGAAGAAACACTTTGCACTTTGGTTTCTGGCTCTCCAAGATAAAGATTAGTAGGCTCGCCCAGGCCGATGTGGCTCCGTTGGTTGGAGCATTGTCCCCTATACTGAAAGGTCTCAGGTTTGATTCCGACCAGGCCATGTACCCAGGTTGTGGTTTTGATCCCTGGTCAGGGCACCTCTGGGCACCCGATCGATGTTTCTCTTTCTCTCTCTCCCTCTCTCTCTAAAATCAATTTTTAAAAATTAAAAATAAGATCAGTAGGCTCCTCCTTGTAGCTCCTGGTATGAGGTTCTTCTGAGATGCAGTATCTTTATGATCACTGGTAGTTCATGCCTTTGTTGAGACAAAAGGATAGCTTTTACTCAACATGAATGAGCCCATTTAAAATCAATACACTAAAGAGTCAAGCACTGAAATTGATTTAGAAGTAGAACACCAAGCGAAAGGAGAAAACTGCCACTGGCCTCAAGCCACAAAGCAGGGTTTTCTAATAAGTGGTTGCTTAGCTTTGTCTACAGACAAAAAACAAACTGACCACTCCGTCTTCATCGAGGTGCAAAGTATAATCTGGAGCACAGATTCTCAAAGAGCAATGTGTAGAAGAATCATCCAGAAAGGTTTTTAAAATTCATATTCCTGGGCCCCACCCCCAGAGATTATTAATTATTCAGGAGGGAAGAAGTGAAGTGATGTCCAGAAATCTGTCTTAGCAGTTGCCTCTCCCTCATCCCCCCACCTCTCTCCACCCACTCAGTGTAACAGGAAGAAGACAAAGAATAGTCTGGCTCATGAAACTGAAGAAAGTTTTATTGGCCCCAGAATGCTTGTGAGACTCCTGGGTCTAGACAGTGCTGCATATCAAATCCAGATTAAAGCAATAAACACTTCCAAAGATTCTACTGAGTAGACCAAACTACAGACTGTGACTTGAAAGAGGCCTATCTCCAAAACAACCAAATACTTCTAGGCAAACAATAAAGATTTTTAAATACTCTAGGAATAAATCCAGTTTCCCCCCCTTACAAACAAAATCCTACCTATAATCTTTACTTAAAAACAAAACAAACAAGTCAGAAATAGTTTGTAATATGGAAGAAGACCTAGCGATTCAAAATAAATAGAGGAACAAGGTGGACTACATAAAGAAGAGTCCATGGCCCACATCCTGGGAAGCCATTGTGGAAACAAGAGCTTGTGAACTACCACAGAGGTTCCCGCTGAGACAGGACATCTGAGTAATAAAATGGGCAAATGAATGGGAAAGGGCTATCAGTTTAGTCCTTCAACAGCCACCTCTTGCTGATGTCAGACACTGGAAAAACAGTAAATGGCTAAGAATGGCTCCTGCCTTCAAGTTGCTTAAAATGCTGGGACGTAAGGGGGAGGGGTGGGAGCAAGTGTCTGTGAAGACAACACATATGAACATTATTTCAATCTCTAATAAGCAAAGAAAAAATAAACTAGGCCAATTGGCGGGGCTGGCACAGATGCAGTGAGCAGATGCCAAGGAAAACTTTCTGGAGAACAGGATCGCTAAACTGGCAAGAAAAAAAAAAAGCATTCGAAAGAGAAGGAATGGCATGAGCAAAGGCACAGAAGCATGAAATACAGTGCATGGAGGGGGGCACATACAATTCATCAAGCTTAAAATGAGAAGCAGGAGGGGTGGGAATAGGCTGGGAGGTAGAAGTGGTTCAGTCATGGAGAATCTCACTGAGAAGTCTGGACGAATCCTCAATTGGGGGTTTTAATAGGAGTAATATGATCAGATTCGCATTGAGGAAGATCTTATTTTGTAGAAGTAAAAAGGAGGGATTGGAGACAGTTAGGTAGACCAGAGAGACAGTTATGAGGTCACAAGGATGACTGAACTGGGGCCATGGTAATAAAAACTATGAAATGCTTTGGACAGCAGAAACCACGATACAAAACCAAGCAGCTGAGGCAGCATGATTTAAGCAGCAGCACTTTAAACAACTCAAGAGCAAGAAAAGAATAAGAGGCTCACTGATACTCATTGAAAGGGTCCATCTTTGTAATCTCCACACATCCTGCATGGTACCTTACTCCAGTGAATCCTGATGTGAATTGAATGATGAGGCACAAAGTCAGAGTGGCTGGGTATGTAGAATGTTTGCCCTCATGCTAAAAAGTCCCAGACTGTAATAATCTCTAAGTCACACGATTTACTTTCTTGATGTGCTATTTTCCTTTTGTGTCCAATTGCAAAGCAGTCACTCCTTCCCCTGGAAGTTTCTGTGGACAGAGAACCAGAGAGGCAAGGCTGTTAGAACTGTGTGCAAAATAAGAACAGAGCTCTCAGAGCAGCCCGAGGGATGCTCCCAGGAGTAAAGCATACTGGAATCATTCTTAGACTTTTTGACATTTATTTCAGCTGCTTGAATGCAGCATTTTTTTCCTTTCTTACTTTCAGGTGTTCCATAGTGTTTGCAAATTGAAGATGTAATACAAATGACTTCTGGACATATATTATGAATCACTATTAAGTAAATAATCACTTTCTTAGTTCATTCTACAAACCATGACATCCAGAGGACTTAAACTCAGTGAGGGTCACCTAAGGAGCTCTTGAAAAATATCAGAGCCGTGGCCTTAACATCCCAGGAACTGAATCAGAATCTCAGGTGGTGAGCCCCTGGCATTGATAGGAAAACAAACAGATGAACTGTCCAGGTGATATTAATGAAAAGTCAGGTTTGAGGTCCACTAATCATTCAGAGCCGAAAAGAGACCACAGAGAGGAAGGCAAGAGAAATTTGGTGCCTCTGATGACTGTTACTTGAGGGCAAAGTACATCTCCCAAGCCCAAGGAACAAAACAAAGAAACTAGCTTTCCAGATATATGATTGGTAGGGGAGGGAGGACATTTTAGTTAAAAGAAGTCTCTCTTCCCTCAAACCATCGTCTAATCCACCCATGTGTAGACCTCCAGACCATTTGAACTATCGTCTGGCACTGTGTTCATGGAGAGCTGAGGGGAAAAGTGCTATCATTGATTACTAAAATTCTGATGGAAAAGAATAAAGTCTGGAAGAAGATCTAAAATTACACATCTAAATGTGAAATTCCTAAATTACAGAGTAATCTGTTAGACCACCAATGCTAGATCAAAATAATTTTAATCATTTAACTGCCTATAATCTATACAAATTCTTGTATGGTTAGCCCCAAAAATCACCAGAGGAAATTGTCATGTATTAAATTCAGGTCAGGGTGGTTTTCAGATCAAGGAGCGGTATTTGGGTGCATTAGACATGTTTGCTATATCATGACGATAATAAGGTTAAGAAAACATAATCCCACAATTTAATAGATTATAATAATAATAAATGATGAGTAGAGATACTAGTGCTAATAATTCCTGAATGCTCCTGAACCATGACTTATGTTGGACAGTCCCAAGCTGGTTCAATGACCTTTATCTGCATTGAGTGTGAATTTTGCCAGCCTCCATGTGATAATACCATCTCATTTCCTCTGAGACCTCGTGGCATCATCATCATCAGCTTCAGGAGCCACGGGGGGGGGGGGGGGGGGGGGAACCTCACACAGAGTCATCCATCCTTGCTAATGCTGGAGACAACAGAATCATCTTTTCTGCAACCGAGAGAGATCGTATTTTATGGGACAGAAAGAGGAGAGAGGGCCTCTCCCTACTTTCCCTTTTCATTTTTTGAATTCTGCCCCATTTTGCTAGCCAGATACAGATCCTTGGGCTAAGGGCTTTCTCGTCCAGGGGTGCCACTGATAACTAACATCTCGTGCTCTCTGACCCTGACTATCTCAGAGAAAAGTAGAGTGACTCCCTTTTCTGCCTCTGTTCCAATGCTACTAAAGCGAAACGGAAAAACATGCACTACAGGGAAGAAAGCAGTCACGTTCACCAAGGACTCTCAGGCCTGACTCCCCTTAGGCAGCTCTGCCCAAGTTCGCCACTGAAGAGAGAAACCAACAGGTGATGGGAAGCCTCCAGCACGCTTTCACTCCCTCCCACCGGAAGCTACGGGATCCTCTGTGAGTGCAGGCTTGCGGAGGAGGGGAGCAGGCTTTGCATCAGATGGAAAGGCCTCCGAGTCCCAGGGCAGGTGGGGCCGCCGCTGGGGGGCTCACTTCCAGGACTGAGCCCTGAGGCAATCACCCGCAGGCCTTCCCGCTCAGGGTTTGATTCCCAGCCCTGCTCGCCCACGCTCGCTGTCTCAAAAAGCAGGTAAAAATCGTGTTTGTTCCAAGCACACGCAGGTAGTGGGGCTGAGCTCTCAGGAAATGCTGAAACTCGACAGTGTCGGATGAGTCAAAATCCTTAGGGGCAGGAGCAATGTGACTTTGAGGATCAGAAGTTATTTTTGACGAGCGGGGCACTGCTTGAGCTGCAGAGGTAAAGGGAAGGCTCTGAAGCGATTGCGCATGTGCTTGGCTCTATTCGCAGCAGCCGTGGGAAACCTGGATCCAGCACGTGTGGAAGGCAAGGCAGCGTTCATTTCCTTCCTGGGGAGCCCGGGGAACCATTAACAGCAAAAGTTGCCCAAAGAGGAGGAAAGCCTGTGGTTTTGCTGCCCCCACAGGTAAGTGGGGAACAGCTTTCTGCTGTCCCCAAAGACACTTGAAAGGAAATGGAATGTTCCAGGCAAAGATAAACAAGCCATTTGTTAATTAATGGAGTCACTCTGGGGAAAAGAAAAAGGAAAAGGATGGAGCTAAGAATGAAACAATACATATTAAATATAAGGCTCCTATGAAGATAATGCCTCCATCCAAAGTTCATACTGGCCCCCCTCTCCCTCTCCCACCACCATTGGTAATATAGGGGTGCCCTCTCCCAGGCAAGGACCATTCCCTTGCTTTTTCAGTTCCTCCAACATCGCTGGAGCTTGGATTCACAGGGCCCATGGGAGGTGTGCCTCTGATCCCAGGATCTCAAAACCTCATTCATATTCTTTGACCTGGGCCTTGCACAGTGGCTTCCACAATTGAGTGAAGTCCTCCCGACTCTATAGTGGGACTCATGAAGATGAAATGTTATCATTTTATTTAGTCATTTTACCTGTTCCCAGGCAATGCAGACAGGCAGTAAAATTAATTAAATCAACACTCCCCATTACCACTCCTATTTCCCCAGAATAAGTTGTCCCTCTCTCGAAGAAAGAGGATTTTCCCCCTAAGGCTGTTTAAAAATGGTTACACAACCTCTGTTACAAACGCAGGAGGACTGGCAATAAAATGTGTAAAATTATCTTCTCTAAATTTAATTAAACTCACATTGCAAGGCTGTCTTTTGCAGCCACTGTCTGGGGGCTCGGGCATATTGGAGCATATTTGGAGAGCTTGGGGAAGGAGGGTGGTGAGAAAATCTATTTGCTGAAACAAAGCAAAAAGACTTCTCTCACTGTCACCTGCCCCAAGTGAAGGAGGCTAAAGAGCCCCCACGGAGGGAAGACAGAGTTATGAGTTGAGGAGCTTAACCTGATAGCAAGGTCTTTAGAGGGAGACAGTTCTTAATGTTTTCTGCTCAAAGACCCCTTTCAGAATCTGCTAAAAGTATTGGACCCTTTCCACAGAAAAATGTACATATGCGCCTACAATACTCATTTTTTTTACACAATTCCAGTGGCTTTCTCAGACTTTGGAAGCCCACCCATGGATTATGTGGGCCAAGGAAGCACTTTCCTTAAAGTCCCTTCTCCTTGAGAACTAAGAACAGCATGGCACCCCTAGGTGCAGGCCTGGTACTGAGCAGTAAAGAGACTACTGTGCCTGATTCGGTAACACACTGGCCACCAAGTGACACTGATTTGCCATCCTGTTCCTGAATGTCATTTTAAGAGGAAAGATAGTCTCATCACTCCACCCCAGGCACTTGATCAGCCAGCAGCACTGGGCATCTGTGCCCAGCAGAGCCAGATGCCAAAGAAGTGACACTCATGTGCAGTACTCGTGGCAGAGCCCACCAAGGCCTTGGGAGCTGGGGACATGGTCAAGCAAGGGCACCAGCACCAAGTGAAAAGGGGTGTAAACACTTCAGTAATATTTGTTCCAAAAGGCTGGTGAAGCCCAGGGACATTCAAATTACATCTAATAAGTACATTCTTCAAATCATTATTTGATACTAGAAATGTTAGTAAGATATGGAGGCATTTCTGGAGTAAAGAAATTTTAGCACCTCTCCATGGTTAAGATAAAGTCTTTGCAGTCGGTATCTTGGAACACAGCAACTCTTAGAGAGGTGTGTGGCCAGATGGGTGGATGTTTTTCCAACATGGGAGCTCTGCAAGGGGCTGGGCGTATAGGTCAGTCATAGAGGTAGAAGTAGAGGCAGCCATTTAATGTGCATATATGCGCACCGCAGCCCACAGTGTCAGGAAGCCACACAAACTTGCTGAATCTCAGGAATAAATTTATTTCAAGAAGCAGGCTCAGTAATTGAAAGATTGTTGTCTTTTTCGTTTATCTACTTCCCTATTCCAGTTTACCTGCACTTTATTTCAATGCACTGAACTATGATAGCATTGGCAAGAAACAGAATCACAACACAATTGTCATTAGAATCTATGTTCTCAATATAATGGGGGCGGGGGCGCAAAGGTGCTAAAGATATTGATGCCTAAAATACAGCAAATTTAGATTCTGCTGAAGCTCACCTGTAAACTTGAGCAGGTTGGTTAACCAGTCCTGTTCTCTTAGGAGCAAGATGAGGGGTTCTGATGACCTCTAATGTAACTTCCCATCATAATCATGATCATAATACCTTGATTTTGTATGGATCTTTGATATTCACAGACCACTTTCTCTCATTTAATCTAGCCTACTGGTGAAGAGCACTGCTCCAGAGTGAGACTACCTGCCTAGGTTCAACTCCTGACTCTACTTCTTACTGAGAAAGAATTTTGCCAAAAGACTGCCTTTGGACTTGGACTGCAACTCTCTCTTGGGTGTTCAGCCTACCCTAAAGATTCTGGACTTCCTAGCGACTGAAAGTCTCCACAATCATGTAAGCCAAGTCCATAAATACATATATTTATGTCATATATATATATATATACTAGAGGCCCGGTGCATGAAATTCATGCACTGGGGTGGGGGGGTGTCCCTCAGCCCAGCCTGCACCCTCTCCAATCTAGGCCCGCAGGGATCAGGCCTAAACCAGCAGTCGGACATCCCTCTCACAATCCAGGACTGCTGGCTCCTAACCACTAGCCTGCCTGGCTGCCTGATTGCTCCTAACCACTCTGCCTGCCAGCCTGATAGCCTCCTAACCGCTTCCCTGCCGACCTGATTGACACCTAACTGCTCCCCTGCTGGCATGATTGACACCTAACTGCTCCCCTGCCGGCCTCATCACCCCCAACTGCCCCCCCTTGCAGGCCTGGTCCCCCCCAACTGCCCTCCCCTGCAGGCCTGGTTGCCCCCAACTGCCCTTCCCTGCAGGCCTGGTTGCCCCCAACTGCCCTCCCCTGCTGGCCATCTTGTGACAACATGGGGGCGGCCATCTGTGACAACATAGGGGTGGCCATCATGTGACATGGGGTGGCCATCTTGTGGTGGCCATCTTGTGATGATGTGGGGCAGCCATCTTGTGGTGGCCATTTTGTGATGATGTGGCAGTGGCCATCTTGTGATGACGTGGTGTGGCCATCTTATGGTGGCCATCTTGTGACAACGTGGGGGCATCCATCTTGTGACAATGTGGGGGTGGCCATCTTGTGACACTAGGGCATGAGGGTCAATTTGTATATTACCTCTTTATTATATAGGATATATATATATATATATATATAGATATATATATATATATACTTCCTATTGGTTCTAAACAGTTCTATACATTTTGAAGCAAAATGACTGGTTTCTCTGCAACCACTAAGTTCGAATATATTTAACAATACAAGACCTATTATGTTGAAAGGCAATGTCATGTGATGAGTAAGAACATGGGCACTGCCTAGTTTGAATCCTGGTTCTATCACTTACTGTAAATTGACATCAAGTAACTTAACCTCTCTGGTCTTCAGTTGTTCCATCTGACAGTAATAGCTTCTACAGACTAGAATTCGTTTTTTAGTATATGTGCTGCTGAGGCCGGCACCCATAGAATTCTTAAAGGTGCAAATGACCTAACACCTATAAAGGATTTGGTACAAAGTCTAGCATCTAATAAACTCTCAGTAATATTAGTTATTATGTTCCTTGATCCCTGTGTCTGGTGGATTCATACCAAGTTAGGCAAAAGCAGGCTGAGTGCTTAGAATTTGAAGAATTCCTTATTAAGCTACTGTACCAACATATTGTGTGATTTCCGTGGCGCCTCCATTTCTCTGCTATAAAATGGAGCAAAACAGATGGGCTGTGAGTTAAAGCACTGTGAAATCCTTAGATAAAAGGTGCCCCTGGGCATTGTTATCATATGACAGGCGATTGGGTGTTATTATAGGGCAGGTTTTATATTTTTAATATATTTTAAATGTTTTTTCAGTCAACATATGGGGTGAGGTAAACAAAGTGTTGTTAGAACAGAAATTCATAAACAGTGGTATTTGCACTCCCCTGCTATATTCAACTCACTGCACAGAGTTTGAAAGATTTAAAAAATCCTAATTTTTCTGGGGTTTGCACTCTCTGGAATCTAGTTCTGATAAACAAGGCCATGTCAAGTCTATTTTGTTGACTTGGACAAGCTCAAGCATTTGTGAATAAATCGTAGAACATCTAGTTATTCGCTTTTTAAATAAGCCGCAAGCCAGAATCAGAATCTTTTCTCAACCAGCTTGTTTTTAGAGTATTTCAAAATTCCATAATACTTCCAAGATGACCAAACTCATCTATTCAATGAATTGCACAGATGATCTCCTATCAGTCATTAAAAGGAATATAATAAAAATAGCCATAATTATGTCCATTGCATAATAGACATTTCCAGAGATAGCATGGTTTAAAATTGGACCTGGTTTTTATTCCGTTCCTAACAATTATTAGCTATGTGACTTTGACAAATTACTAACTTCGTTATTATTTTTTAAACTAGGTAATATGTTACTTATAAGCTACTATGTGAAAAGTATCTAACCCAATGACTAGCACATAATAAATATTTCCTCTACTGTGGCCCTGTAGTGAAAGATTCTATAACCTTGGTGTGACTTTAGAGCCTTCTGGTTTTCAGGTCATTTTTTTAAATATATCTTTATTGATTTCAGGGAGGAGGGGAGAGAGGAAGAGAGATAGAAACATCAATGATAAGAGAGAATCATTGATTGACTGCCTCCTGCACACCCCCTACTGGGGATTGAGCCCAGAACCCCGGGATGTGCCCTTGACTGGAATCAAACCCGGGACTCCTCAGTCTGCAGGCTGATGCTCTATCCACTGAACCAAACCGGTTAGGGCTCAGGTCATTCTCTTGAGGGTTAAGCTGAGTTAACCGAATATAACAGTTATTTTGCTCACTGCTCCCCAGGCCTCCTACCAGAATTAACAGCAACCCCTGGAATTATTTCCTCCCTCAAATTCCCCAGCTCGGAATTCTATGCAGTGATTAATATCAATGGGACTGCAATCAGGACCCAGATAGCCTGCTATTTCTACACCTGCTATCAATCAAGGTCTCCAGGCCAGGGCTTGAGGCAAGCAAACCCACAGCCTCTGGTGTTCCCTGGAGGCTGCCAGAACCAGTCTTCATGCAAGGAACTCCAGGTCCTAAAGGGGTATAAAGGGAAATTTAGAGCCTTGCTCTTATATGTGTTAAAGTTAAAAACATATATACCTCAAGTTTTCATCATCAGGCACTAACATCCCTTTTTAATTTCTGATATAGAGGGGTTATCTTTCTTTCTATGTTCATTAACTTTCTATGTCTAGAAATGACTCTTTTAGAAGAAGTAATACAAACATTGAAAGAAGCTCATAAAAGCCAGCATATCGGGGAAATGCAAATCAAAACCACAATGAGATACCACTTCATAGGGTTAGGATGGCTATTATTTTTTAAAAAAGCACAGACAGAAAATAATAAGTGTTGACAAGAATAAGGAGAAATTGGAACTCTTGTGCATTGCTGGTAGGAATGTAAAATTGTGCAGTCACTAGGGAAATAGTTTGACTCTTCCTCAAAAAATTAAATCCATATGATCCAGCAATTACACTTCCGGGTAGCCACCCCAAAGAATTGAAAGCAGGGACTTGTGCAGATAAGTGTGTACCCATGTTTATAGCAGCATTATTTACAATAGCCAAAAGGTAAAAACAATCCAAGTATCCACTAATAAATGGATAAACAAAATGTGATATATATATATATATATATATATATATGAATATTATTTCGCCTTAAAAATTAAGGAAATTCTAACAATGCTGCAACATGAATGAATCTTTAGACATTATGCAAAGTGAAATAAGCCAGTCACAAAGAACAAATACTCTATGATTCCACTCATATGATTCCACTCATATGAGGTTCTTAGAGTAGTCAAATTCATAGAGACAGAAAGTAGAATGGTGATTGGAGAGGCTGGGGAAGGGAAAATGGGGAGTTATTGTATTATAATGGATATAGAGTTTCAGTTTTTCAAGATAAAAAAAGGTTTGAAGATAGGTAGTATTGACAGTTGCACAACAATGTGAATGTACTTAGTGTCATTTTGTTATGTATTTTACCATAATTTCTAAAAATTAATTAGTTTGAAATAGTTTTTAAGAAACAAACATACCAAAAAGAACTAGATGTGTGTGTGTGTGTTTTTTTCTGAAAGAGTACTTTTTAACAAAATAATAGATTTTGAATCTAAGAGAAATGGATATTTGGATATTCTGTCCTTTGGGCAAATGTGTGGGCATATACAGAGTGTGACAATATGCACTCTCTACTTTTTTCTGTTTCATTTTTAACAAGAAGATTGGGACCAGTCCCTCAGCTAAAGTGTAGGTAGGCATTGATCATCTTTGGCAGATTCCTTCACATCCTAAGACTTCCTCTGCTTCTTTTTCATTCAAACAAGCTCCCTGCAATGATAAGAAGTCAATCCATACTGGGTTGAAATAACTCATCACAGCTTAAAGTGACACTCTCCTCCTGGGAGGAGGTATATTTGGCTAGCCTCAAAGCCCTTAGCTCAAGCAATAGCATACTTACACTGAAATTTGAAACTCTAGCCAGAGGAGAAGGAAGAAACTAGGAGTTTTATTTCATAAAACACTTGAAATTATACCATGCTACTATTCAGTTATGGATAGTCAAGTCTTGAGTCATGGAAAATTTATTTTAATGCTACATCAGTTGTATACCCTTAGTAAACTGAGATTAAAAACAATGGGATTTACATGGTTTTTGCAAATAGACCACATTAAGTTCACTCACCAATTATGTGCCAACAATGTACCCAAAAGCACGCAGGGCAGTGTACATTCAAAATGATGAGACATAGTCCTTGTCCAAAAGGAATAGGAGAGTTAGTTTAAAACAAGATTAGGAATAACTCTCTATGTGGCTAACACCTTTTTCCCTCCACCAGGGTTAACTTGGATGAGCCTCATAGTATTATTATAGTGCATGGTTTTATTATACTACTAGAGGCCTGATGCACGAAATTCGTGTAAGAATAGGCCTTCCTTCCCCCAGCTGCCAGCACTGGCTTCCCTCTGGCACCTGGGATCCAGGCTTTCCTTGCAGCCCCGGCTTCGTCCGGAAGGACATCTGGTCTAATTATCATATTATGCTTTTATTATTATAGATTTACTAAATCTTATTTTAATTATATATGTTCATTTGTCTTTTCTACTATTCTGTGTGTATGAGAGGCATCAAATACATAATATGTTATATTTGCATGTAAAAAAGATCCTTCATGTTTTTTGGCAAATAGCACTGTCTCATTATCTGTTGTTAAACAAATTACCTTACATTTTAATGGCTTAAAACAGCAATTTATGATTTCTCATGATTCTGCGAGTCAAGAATTTGGCATGGCTTAGCTGGGTTGTCCTGCTTCACATGATGTCAGTTAGGGTTACAAATATACCTGCATTTAGCTCTAAGTGGGGCTGTGGTTTGGAACATTCAAAGATGCCCACTCATAAGCCAGGACTTCTCTTCCTGTAGTCACTAATAATTCATTAGTCTACCATAAATGTCCTTATAGCATGGTGGCTGGACGCCAAGGGGATAAAAGCAGAAGTTGCCAGAACTCTTAAGACCCTGGCTCATAAGTCCCAAAGTGTTATTCCCACCACATTCTATTCATAAGACTCAGGGAAGAGAAAATAGACTCCGCTTCTTTTTTATGTATTTTTAAATTGATTTCAGAGGAAGGGAGAGAGAAAGAGAGATGGAAACATCAATGATGAGAAGATCTGATTGGCTGCCTCCTGCATGCCCCCTACTGTATATTGAGCCTGCAACCTGGGCATGTCCCCTGACCAGGAATCGAACAGTGACCTCCTGGTTCATCGATCGATGCTCAACGACTGAGCCACGCCAGCTGGGCTAGACTCCTTTTCTTGAAGAGGAGCAGCATGAGCATAAAAGAATGGGAGGTACTGTCGGCTGCTGTATTTGAAGGCTGTATTGTGTACCACAATAACATTTTTAATAAACCCTCCTAATTACCATAAATACCTAGAAATATAGAGAAAGTCATAATAAAC
This sequence comes from Eptesicus fuscus, assembly GCF_027574615.1. Taxonomy (NCBI): domain Eukaryota; kingdom Metazoa; phylum Chordata; class Mammalia; order Chiroptera; family Vespertilionidae; genus Eptesicus; species Eptesicus fuscus. The sequence continues at coordinate 54,528,842 of NC_072483.1, read as the reverse complement.
ATGTCTTTTAATGAAGATCTGAGCTCTCAACAAAGTTTTGAAATCCCTAGAGGCCTAAAATGAAGAAGAAATTGAAAACTAGTGTAATGATTCAGCAGCTGATGATTCACTCCTCTGTCCCTTTTGAGGTTACTCATGGCTATGTGACTTGCTCTGACCAAAAAAAAAGTATGTAGAAGAAAAGTGATAAATGTCATTTCAGGGGGAATTTTTAGAACCTGTGTTCAACTGTCCTGCCTCATTATCATGGAAGAGCATGTTGAGATGGAGTCCCATCAGCCTTCGTCTCTGAATGACTACCATAAGTAGAACTCTCCTCTAACTTCTGTTGAACATGGTTTTGACCAAGAATAAACCCTTGTTGTACTAAATCCATGTTGGAATTACTTCATCATAACCTTGTCTACCAAAACTGATAAATGAGCCTTCATTGATGTACTACAGAAAAGAAGAAATAAAATCCAAAAGGAATGAATTAGATGCAAGAAGGAGTAGGATTGGGGGGGGGGGGGGCAGGGGAGGAAGGGGTACATTAGATTAATTCTACAGAATGTTGTGTTATAAGGGCCACCTAAATCCAAATGTCTCCTCACATCCTCCAAAAACCAACCAGAAAAGGAAATAAAAATCACCTATTACCCATGCCTACAGCATAACTGTGAGGCAAAGAATATTGCAGGCATTAATATATGTGTAATTAGGGAATAAACATTCAAAACTATCAAAGTCAGCTCCAGAGCGCATCTCACAATACAGGCAGATTATAGAGGAAAGAAGCCTAGAGGAGGCAGAACACGGATAATATCTACCTCAGAAGGAGTCTCATCCTTAACAGGGAATGCAAAGAACATGTGCAGGTCCTGGTGAATCACAACACTGGCTACCAGATAATATCTACCTAATAAAAGAGTAACATTCTAATTGACTGTACCTTCATGACACCCACCAGCCAATCAGGAGTGAGTGTGCAAATTAACCCAACAGATATGGCAGGTCAATTTGCATATGCAGGCGCCGAGCGGCCTGGGGTGGGGTGGGACACTTGCGTGGTTGACAATGCAGGCATTCTGCACCACCCCAGCTGCTCGGGGCCTCTGGGCAGCATGGGAAGGCAGAAAGGCTGCTCCAGCCAAAGCGAAGGCAGTGCCGGCAGCCAGGGGAAGGAAGGCCCATTCTTGCACGAATCTTCGTGCATCGGGCCTCTAGTAAACAAATAATCAGATATGCATGGGGAGACACAACCAGTCATTATCTGCCTCCTAAAGGAACCAGAAGCTCCACCTTTGAAATGTTTTGCACCCAGAAAAAGTTTAGTATAAATCTCTTATCTCCATCTGATCAAACCTTGAGAAAGCAATCAATTTACAAAAGAGAACAGAAGAAAATATTAAAATATACCATGAAGTTGCAATTAGCAAAAGCCAAACTGTGAGAAACTTAATTTTGTTTTATTAATTAATTTTCCAATTACAGTTGGCATATAATATTATATTAGTTTCAGCTATGCAGCAGAATAATTAGACATTTGCATATCTCACCAAGTGATCACCCCATTTTCTTAAAATGACAATTATCTTTATTACATCTTATAGGAAATAAAATAGTTTTAAAGAGAAAGCTTTATATATCAGTACTTTTTAATGGCACTTTTTCTTACTTTCTGAACAAGGGACCTACATTTTCATGTTGCACTAGGCCTCACAAATCATGTAGTTTTCTTTCTATTCTGTGATAAAAATTTCCCTTATTTATTTACCAATGTAAAGCTTTTTATCCTTCCATAACCACCAAGTTTCACCTTGTTATGAGGAATTGAAAAAGGGAGAAGAAAAAGCAACCAAGAGTCATGGGTAAGCATTAATTTAGGACAAAAATTTAATGCTAAAATGCTAAAGTAATTGATTTGTTTTTAAAAGTGAGTAGGTTAAATACTTTCAAATTTACATTTTAGGATTATTCTAGCAAGGATATGAGCATACCCACTACACACTAGAAAAGGAAACAAATACTCATTGTGCTTCTGATTCTGCATGTTGGGTTACTCCATCCCACCCCACCAATGTCTTCCGGTCCTGCCTCAGGACTTAGTATAGAAATCAACGGAGAACCAACCTTCACTCCCAGCCTAAACCTCTACCATCTAGTGAATTAAATACTCTGTGTCCCAATTACATCTTTCTGGCTCTTTTCAGAGAAGGAAATTCACTCTATCTGTTTGTTCTCTCGTTTTTCTTTCTTTGAGCAGAATTCTTCTCAGGTATGCATAGCCCACCCTACTCACAAACTTTGGAGTTGGGAGGAAGGGAAGTTCCCAGAAAGCAATCATGAGGACTCAATCCTGGTGCCCTACAGGTCCTATTTAGAAAGTGATTTGGTTGTTTCCTTACCATTGGAGGTGATATATCTCTTCACAATTGTAACAAATGGGGATATTTCCCATCTCCAAACTTCTGAGCAGCCTGAGAGTGATTCATGAATCATTCCACCCATACATGAGTTTGAAAGATGCCCAGTAATGAGTGGTAAAAATTTGTGATCCTATTGTGACACATCCTGACACACCGTCAGCTTGAACAGGGGCAGAGGTGGTCATCTGGGGCCTCCTGTCAAGCAGAAGGGAAGAACACCTACCTTACTTGTGCTCAAGGTGGCACCCTTGCTTGGATCCCAACTCCATTTTCAGCACTAGTATTTAGGAACTTCAGGGCTCTAAGCATCACATTATTGCCCCCCGGTGGATGGCACAATGTCATAGCTTGTCCATCCTGAACACCTAGGTGAAATATTTCTCCAAGCTTGGTTATTAATTTGATGTGCGAATCCCAGTAACTGACAATTTTAACATACACTGAGTGGCCAGATTATTATGATCTCTGAACGCATAATAATCTGGCCACTCAGTGTATATCCTATATAATAAAAGGCTAATATGCAAATTGTCCCCTCGACCAGGAGTTTGACCAGCAGGCAGGCCGGCCAACCGCCCATGTCCCCTCCCCATGGCCAGGCTGGCCGGACCCCACCCATGCACGAATTCATGCACAGGGCCTCTAATATATATATATATATATATATATATATATATATATATATATATATCCTATATAATAATAGACAAATATGCAAATTGACCATACCTTCGACACACCCAGAAGCCACGCCCACAAGCCACGCCCACCATCCAATCAGAGCGAGCATGCAAATTAACCCAAACCAAGATGGCTACAGCCACAGAGAGCAAGGTTCCCTAGGTAACAGAGGAAGCCAAGCTTTCTGCCAGCGGTTGCAGGCCTAAGCCTCCACTCAAGCTACAAAGTTTCAATTATAGAAGGTAAACAAATTCAAACAAATGGCAGCAGAATGGAGCTTGAGAGAGCAGGCCAGGGTTGCCGCTGGCAACAGGGGAAGCAAAGCTTTCTGCATACCCTGGCCGGGCCCACCTGCTTTAGGCAACAAAGTTTCAATTATAACCCCAACACAAATGGATTCGGGCCTCGGAGGGAGCCCCAGGCTTGGCTCTGCTCCAGGTTACAGTTTCAGTTGTAGAAGGAAAATAAATTCCAGATACCAGGGTCTCCGCTTGCGTCCTAGGGGGCGTGGCCCACCTGAAAACCACCACAGGCTCCTCGCTCAGGCCGCCCCATGCCCCAAGGGAACCCCACTTTGATCAGGGACACCCTTCAGGGCAAACCAGCTGGCCCCCACCCCTGTACCAGGCCTCTATCCTATCTAATAAAAGAGAACTATGCAGATAGATCATCACTGCAACACACAATATAGCTGCCCCCATGTGGTCAAAGATCCTGCCCCCATGTGGACACAAGATGGCCACCACAAGATGGCCAGCAGGAGAGGGCAGTTGGGAGGCACCAGGCCTGCAAGGGAGGGCAGTTGGGAGGCACCCTGCCTGCAAGGGAGGGCAGTTGAGAGGGACCTGGCCTGCAAGGGAGGGCAGTTGAGAGGGATCAAGCCTGCAAGGGAGGGCAGTTGGAGGTGATCAACACTGCAGGAGAGGGCAGTTAGGGGTGACCAGGCCAGCAGAGGAGGGAAGTTGGGGGCAAACAGGCTGGCATGGGAGTGATTAGGGGGTGATCAGGCTGGCAGGCAGAAGCAGTTAGGGGCAATCAGGAAGGCAGGCAGGCAAGCAGTTGGGAGCCAGCAGTCCTGGATTATGAGAGGGATGTCCGACTGCCCGTTTAGGCCCGATCCCAGGGATCGGGCCTAAACGGGCAGTCGGACATCCTTTGAGGGGTCCGAGATTGGATAGGGTACAGGCTGGGCTGAGGGACAACCCCCCTCCGTGCACGAATTTCGTGCACCGGGCCTCTAGTCTATATATATATATATATACATATATATATATATATATACACACACACACACACACACACACACACACACACACACACACACACACACACTGAGTGGCCAGATTATTATGCATTCAGAGATCATAATCTGGCCACTCAGTGTATATGCCTTCTCTAGAAGTTTTTTTTTCCATAAACTTAGAAGTTTAGACACTCATTTAGCTGACAGTGTCTCTCAATTATCATGGTTTTCACAACTATGTTATTTATTGATGTCCTTATTGTCCTTAAAGTCCATTTCTCTAGTCCCTGGCATACTATTTCTTGCAAAAAATTCTGAATAGCAATTACTCAGCTACTAAGCATCTCAGGGACCCAATCACTAGCAGGAGTACTGGTCAGAAACTTAAAATTATAAGAGCAGTTGAATCACCGACTTCCTTTTCCCTCGCAGGAATGACATCCATTTCTTAAGAACTGGGTGAGTGTGATGTTGGATATAAAAAATGAATGTCCAAGCATTTCGGCTAAAGCTCCCCATCCCCGCCTACAATACAACTAGGTACTAGAAAAGTCATGTAAAAAAATGTGTACTTCCTTATCTGATAAGGGTATCTACCAAAAACTGCAGTATCATTCTTAATGGAGAAATTTTGGAAATTTTCCATTCAAAAATCAGTATTGAGAAATATAACTATTATAAATACTTGTATTCAACATGGTACTTCTGTTCTCACATTGAGATACCTCATCCTAGTCCACCTATATTTTCCTCTCCTAGTTAGCACAGTGAGAGAAGAAAATAAAAATATAAATATAAATATAAATATAAATATAAATATAAATATAAATATAAATATAAATATAAATATAAATATAAAGAAAAAAGATGTAAGGATTGAAAAGGAACAAATTGAATTTTATTTATTCATAGATAACATTAAAATACCATTTTTAATTATTCAAATTAAAGTGTAGCAAAGTGACTGGATATAAAATCAATATTCAAAAATCAATTGTATTTCTATACACCAGTAAAAAAAAAAAAGAAAGAAAAGCATACTTCTTAAGAAGAGGTTAATTTCTGTAGCAATAAAAACATCAGGTACCTAGAAATTAATCTAATAAAATATGTTTAAAATTTTTATAGGGAAAATTATAAAATTTTGTTGCAAGCCAGGAAAGAACATCTAAATAAATAAAGAAGATACCTTATTGGATAGGAAAATTCAAATCTTGAGTCCTAACTTTTCTGAATTAATGCATAGATTCCATGCATTACAATCAAATTTCCCTCAGGGCTTTTCTAGGAATTTGACAAATGCTAAAATTCTTATAGAAAGGCCACAACCAAGAATTGTCAAGATGCTCCCAGAGAGGGGATGAGGGGGGAGAGAGAGAGAGAGAGAGAGAGAGAGAGAGAGAGAGAGAGAGAGAGAGAGAGAGAGAGAGAAAATTTGGAAACAAAGACTAATACAACAAACACAGATATACCCAGTACTCACCTTAAGAAAAAAGTGCTATTAGAGTTGAAGCCACCTGTGTACTCATCTCTGATAGAAAACTCTCCCCACCCTCCCAGATGTAACCCCTTTCATTAATTTGATTTTGATTGTTTCCATGCATTTCTTTGTTCTTTTACTGAATATTTAAATATTTCTAATAGCTTGGTTATGCATTTTTAAACTTTATATGTGTGTATATATAATATATTAAATTGTTTACTTTTACTCAACATATTTTCAATTGCATCATGTTAATATATGTTACTCTGGTTCATTAATTTTTACTGGTGTGTAGTGGTTCTCTTTGTGACCATTTCACAATGTATTTATGCTCATATTAATAGATACTTATATTATTTCCATATTTCCTAATTTTTGCTACTATTTACAGTGCTGCTATAAACATTTCTCTGTAGATATGTATGAGTTCTGTTGGAGGAGATATGCTGAGTAGTAGAGCATTTGCATTTTTAGGTTTATTGAAAATTGGCAAATTTATTCAAAGTTGTTACATAAAATATACAGGTATTGCCTCCTTTATGCACAGTAAACACCTTACAATTTTTCTCTCCCCTTTGCTTCATTTCCTCCCAATATCTTCCACATAAATTGCAAATAACTTTTACCAAATAATATCTCCTACTCTCAAGTCCCAACCCCAAACCTTCACACAATCTTATCACTATCCTCCTCCAGGTCATCTTCTCCCACAAACTGAAACCCTCTAGGGCAGCAGAGTACTTGGTTGGCTATACCACCTTCCATTTTCCCTTGACTCAGTGGAGGTAAATGCCTCACCTAGTAAGTGTAGTTTTTCTCCTTTCCTAGCTCTTTTTAGTAAAGCAAATTCTCTTGTGAATAAAATTCTTCAAATTTATTTTTATTTTTTTAATATATTTTATTGATTTTTTTACAGAGAGGAAGGGAGAGGGATAGAGAGTTAGAAACATCAATGAGAGAGAAACATCGATCAGCTGCCTCCTGCACACCCCACACTGGGGATGTGCCCACAACCAAGGCACATGCCCTTGACCGGAATCGAACCTGGGACCCTTCAGTCCGCAGGCTGACGCTCTATCCACCGAGCCAAACCAGCTAGGGCAAATTCTTCAAATTTTTACACAAGTGACTTCCCAAGTTAAATCAATGCATTAATATATGTCTTGTTTTACATGTTCATTTCAACTCATATTCTAGAGGAAATATCTATTTCTCTCTATATAAGAGAACTTAGTCTGGTCCAAAGAATCTGGATTTTATAGCTGATCTTCAGAAATTACATATACTATGTGTGTATGTGAGTATGAAATTTTACCAGGGGTTAGGTCTGTGACATCCATCATATTCTAAAAAAAGTTTATGACCCCATAATAATGTATAATCAACTTCTGTTATGGAATTAACTTCAGGTACATATGGGTGAGGTCAGCCTCACTAGAGCCTTATGAGAACGAGGGGTTCCTTGACTCCTCCCTCTCACTGCAGACAGCCCCTTTGCATGGTCTGTTTATTCAAGGAAACAACTACAGACTATAGGCTACAATTATTTTTCTTTCTGGTCTATAATTTTAAAATACAAATCATAAATCAGTAACCTTGTCTGCCTGTGTAAGTATTTTCAAGTTGAAGCCCCATGTACATAAAACATCTAATAAGTAGACACTTCTGTATATTTGTTCTAGTCAACTAAAGTGATAATAAACGGTTAAACTTAACTCCTTTAAATATAATATCCTGGAGATTATTTTAAAAATTCATCTGTATATTTCTATGGAACTTCAAAGAAATTATTGTTCATTACTATAAAAAAGAAGAAAATCATTTCTTTACTTCAGCTGATCGCTAAGAATATTCCTTTCTTAATCTACCATAGAGAATGCATTTATGAAGATCCAGCTAATATATTCATGGAATATGAGGATGTAGCCACCCATATTTACAACTAAATCTCTCACATGAAAGAGTACATTGCTGACAACAGTAACATTTGTATTGGCCAAGCACTGTGGTTTGATTAAGTTTGCTCATTTATTTTATAAATCTGTTATAAAGCCATTAGAAGAGTTTTATTACTCAAATTATGAGGCTGAGTCAGAGTGGCCTTTTAAATCTATAAATTAATTAGGACTCTATTTCCAGAGCACTGAAAATATCCACTCTTCTTTCAATGAATATATTTTCCTACTTTATTACAAATAAATTGTGATTTAGTTCACAATTTCCCCAGTTGGCCATCATTCATATGTATGCTACTTGAATAGATCAGCAAATATAATTATAAATTTCCTTCCCTAGCAATTTCTGAGTAGATGAGAGAAGTATCATATAGAAGAAATTAACTTCAATAAAAACATTGTCTATATTTAACATATGGTCTAAACCCATATTCTTTATAAAAAATTTCTTCTTGCTATCTTTATAACTTTAACATGAGAATTGCCTCAGCTCAGTATTTCTTTCTCCTATTTTTTTTTTTTTTTGGCCATTACTTTGTGTGTGTTTTTTTCTACTACTTTATCAAGAGTCACTCCTCAGTTCATCCTTATTAAGTTTTTTGTTTCCATGTCTAACCATTTTATGCCAGATTTGGCTTGTGCTTTTTTTCTAACTACATTCAAAATCATCTCTGATTGTGTCCATGAGGTTTGGGCAGGCCTGACTCCACTACCATCACCACCCCTCACCTTGGTCACAGTGATTGGTCCAGGGATAAGTTCAAGATCCAGGCTGAGTCAATCTGGAAAAAGATTGATCTCAGGGTTTTCTAGGCTAATAGGATTTACTACGTGTACCAGTTAATAATGTGGATTTTTTTCAATAGATGGAGTTACACATATGTTGATATATATGCGATTTGATATGTATGCTATTTTGTTGTATTGACAAGCTTCAAAACTTCATAGGTCAAATTTTCTGAAGGTGTTAACATCATAGATATTTTTACGCTTAAAAATGTCGAATTTCGTGCCAAAAAAAAAAAAAAGAGCACTTGCGGGAAGTTTTAATTCATTACTTTATCTTGAAGAAAAGGTTATCATATACTTTGGGAAGCTTATGGTGAACATGCTCCATCTCAAGATACTTGTGAATGCTGGTTTAAACACTTTAAAAGTGATTTCAATGTGAAAGACAAAGAATGTCCAGGTCAACCGAAAAAGTTTGAAAACCAACAATTACAAGCATTATTGGATGAAGATGCATGTCAAACTCGAAAACAACTTGCAGAAAGATTAAACGTTGCTCAGCAAACAATTTCTGATTGTTTACAAGCAATGGGAAAGATTTTAAAGGAAGGAAAATGGGTGTCACCTCAACTGAACGAAAGACAAATGGAAAACCGAAAAGTCATCAGTAAAATGTTGCTTCATTGGCACGAAGGAAAGTCTTTTTTGCATCGAATTGTGACTGGTGATGAAAAGTGGATTTATTTTGAGAATCCAAAATGCACAAAATCATGGGTTGATCCAGGTCAACCATCAACATCGACTGCAAGGCCAGATCACTTCGGAAAGAAGGCAGTGCTCTGCGTTTGGTGGGATCAGGAAGGTGTGGTGTATTATGAGCTTCTAAAACAATGTGAAACCGTAATACTGATCGCTACCGACAACAAATAATCAATTTGATCCACGCTTTGATCGTGAAATGACCAGAATGTGCCAGAAGACACAGCAAAGTAATTTTGCTTCATGATGACGCACCATCACGCACTTCAAAAGCAGTTAAAGACACGTTAAAAGATCTTGCCTGGGAGGAAGTAACCCACCGCCATATTCACCAGACCTTGCTCCTTCAGATTGCCACTTGTTCCGATCGATGGCACATGCACTTTCTGAGCACCACTTCAAAACATACCAAGAAGTGGAAAATTGGGTCTCTGAATAGTTTGCCTCAAAACAAGAAAAGTTCTATTGGGACGGCATCCACAAATTACCTGAAAGATGGGGGAAATGTGTAGCTAGCGATGGACATTACTTTGAATAAAGCATTTTTTATGTTTCTCTTGAAATTATTGTGTTTTCTTTGATTACAAAATCCACATTATTAACTGGTACACCTAGTAAGATTAGAGCTGATGGAATCTTACCACCACACAGGAAGATTGTCTGAGGACAGTGCAGCCACAGAAAGCAGAGCAGAGCAGAGCAAGAGGGATAATCTAAAGACATTTTTGAACACCTAAATCCAGCTGTGCTGGTCAATGCCTTAACTTTTTATTTCTATAAAAGTAATGATTTGCTTAAAGCAGTTTGAACCATGTTTATATTATACAAAAATCAGAGCTCCAATGCCTTGTTTTAAAATATCTTATTTCCATTCAGAAAAAAAAGGAAAGTTATTCATACCAAAATCCTAAATATGCCCCATAGAACAACATTGCATTAGTCAGGACACATTAGATTATGAGGAATGGAAAGCAATTTTAATTGTGTGTAAGTTAAAAGAGACTGTCTCATTATTTTCTCATCTCTGTAAAGTTTCCGAGGTGAAGCAAGCTTGGGCATGACTGGTTCCCAGAACTCAAACACTATCTTTACCACATTAATTCTCCATTAATCCCTCATTTCAGTTGGACATCACTTTCTCTTGCCTCGAACAGGTGTTCTCCATGTGGAGGTAATGTGACCACTAGCAGTTCAGAATGCCATCCTGATCACATTTCTATGATCATTTGAAGAAAGTCTATGATTCCTCCAGCTCTGTGTCATCTGATTATTCCTTCCTGGGTCATATCTATACCGGGAGAAAAAAAAATCACACAGCAATTGTATACAGTCTATAACTACCCATCCCTGAGTAACATGCTCACTTCTGTGATCAGATGGAAGTCTCTTACGATTGATGATCCCATTCCTGAGTAACATGCTCACTTCTGTGATCAGATGGAAGTCTCTTACGATTGATGATCCCAATAGAGCCACATGAAATTGGAGCAGATAGAAAGGGTGGGAATTAATTGACAGGTGCTTAGGTCCCCCTTTGCCCCTTCCCATTACATCTTTGTGTACAACACTGGCAACTTGAATATCTGGTCCCAAGAACAAGATAGGAGGCTTCTATGAGAGAAACCATGTAGATCAAGAGGACTGGCACTTTGAGGTTCCCTAGTAAAATGGCTAGATCTCTACTCAAACCCAATATAATAAAACTTGCCAAAAGTCAGGCCCACCTTTTTAGAACCTTTTAATCTGATTTTGTAATGTGGGCTTCCAGTCAAGATGGAGGCATGGGTATATGTGGTACTCGGAACCTCCCACAACCAAATCAAAATTACAATAAATTATATGACAGCCATCATTCAAAATGCCTGAAATCAAGGAACTGAAGTCCTATAACTAATAATATAAAGAAGAAGCCACATCAATACTGGTAGGAGGGGGTGGAGACTCAAAACAGGCTGGTTCCACACCCATGTGTGATTTAAAATCAGGAGGGATATCTCAGCTGCAGAGGTCTCCCCTAAGAGGGAAGGGCCTCAGACCCACACCAAGTTCCCCAGCCCAAGGTTCCAGTGCCAGGAAGAGAAGTCCCTATAACTTAATAAATAGCATTGTAAGTTAAAAGACAATGGAACAATACCTTCAAAAGGATGAAGCGTTCCTTCTCAAATTATTCCGAGATGAGCAAAGAATAAGGACATATTCAGATATACAGAGGATAAGGTATTTTCCTTCCGTTCATTATTTCAATAGGAGCCACAGAAGAATGGGCTCCAGCAAACTCAGGGAATAAAATGAAAAGAAAAAAATTGAAATGTGAGAAAAATGGAACCAGCCCAATAAAGCAATAGAGGACTCCAAGGTAACTGGCTATGCAGCCCATATTGGAGTAAGAGAACAGAGAGACCATAATCAGATGTCTTCCAGGAAAAAACTATTAATAAGTTCACTTTATTTTCTGGAGCATTTTGGTTGGGCACAGGTTAGGAGAGGATATGTAGATAGCAAGCACTACACATGAAAAAAATTGACTAGGTAAAAAACTGCTGCAAAAGGACAAATGTATCATAGCATATAGCATAGGCTTTAGCTCTACTGTGACTAGTATTTACAAGGTTGTAATGATTTTACACTAAGTATTGATTTAATTTAAAATAGTTGTATATAATAGGAGATGGGTAGGAGGAAATATAAGGTAGTATAACATCATAACAAGATGCCTAACATTAATAACTTGAAGAAATAGTAGTACCAGTTTGTCATTTAGAAATATGGACTTAATAGAGGAGGCAGCTTAGAAAGTCAAGAGATTCTATTTGGGTAGCAAGACATGAAGGTTGGTCAGGGACTTATTTTTCCTTTTAAGCTTAATGGGACTTTTCAATTTTCCAACCAGTTGCATAATTATTGATTATTTTACTTCCCAAGTAAATCTTTTAAAAGCGACAACATTTAAAAACAAAGTGATATCCAAATCTTTGGATACCTATCTCACTAACCTGGGCTTTATTTATTTATTACATCTCAGAAGACAAGCCATGTTGACAGACTCCTTTGGTTTATATCTACACAGACAATTCTAAATATTTAAGGACAAACCACTTTTGTTGATTCCATCAGTGTAATCTATTTGAGTGTATACATAGCTGATGTCTCACTTAATTTCAGCTGGTCCATTTCTGCATTTTATGACGGAATTCTAATGTAAGATTTGTACAACTGCCAGCTCTTTAGAGAAGCACTTGGCCATCCCACAGTTAAGAGGCTCTGAGAATTTGTTAGCTACTTGAAGTCTTGTGGATTTTTAGACATACAAATCCTAAGTTTAAGAAATTGTCAAAGTAGGAATTTGGTCAGAAAACACTCCAAATCCCTCAGACAGAAAAAGCTGTAAGTCCTTTAGTTATCTTTGGATGGTCTGGAGAGAGGTCATGTGTTCAAATCTGCTAATTACATGGCAAATCAGATTAGTTTGTCAAATTCCTTATACACCGAGGGAGAGCAAGTCAGTGGCTGCTACATTATGTCCCTGGGAAAATTGTTGATTCCTTTTAACTACCCTGGACCTCCCAATCCTCAGAGCCTCTGCAGAAATATCCAGTTGCCCTCTGGGTAGAATGATCAGACCAAAAATAGATGATCAAAAAGTTTTTACAATCAAAACTTTTCATGTTTTTACTTTCAGCTCTTCAGTTCCTTCTTCCTATGCCAACCCAATTGCTCTCCAAACAGAACTTTTCTTTAATCCAACGCTGATTTTGTTTGTTTGTTTTATCTATATGATTGGCTTTTTCCCTTCAACTGAATTGACTTTTTATTTGGTTAAGGCAAATAAATCAATTGATTGATTTGGTTACCTGCTTACCTAATCTTTGTAATAAACAAATGAGACCTTAATTCAATTAACATTTTATAAGCTTTACTAGAGCCAAAATATTTGCCTAAGCATTCTTTAATGGTTACATTTAATCCATTATTGAGTTTCCCAGTCATGTTTGCAAATAAATGATCAGTTTTGAGTATTCCAGTTACATGATTTAAATTTTCTCATTTTTAGATATGTAAAATGTAGTTTTTTTAAATTATATAATTTGTGTGTATAAACTTCTCTTGGCATGAAATACCTAGTTTTAAACTGACAACACCAAAAGCATAAATCTCTACTTGGTATCTGCTCAAACACTTGAAGTACATGGATTGCTGAAGAAAAGAGACATATTTTAATTCAATCTTTCCTAGATCCTTCAAAAGTTTATTCTCAGTAGTGTTTGTTCCTATTGTTCACCCTGACCTGTCAGATTCCAAAGGACTACCCTGGGTGAAAATAATTTGGCACTGACAAAGAGCCAACGTGTAAATCAAAAATATATGTGCTCTGCCTAGATGTCTAGCTAGAAAATTCATGTTTATTCTTCAAGTCTCAGCACAAATGCTGCCTCCATTTTGAAACCTCCAACACCTGGCAAATTTCATGGGTTAAAGGATAGAAATGGATTGTGACTAAAGAATGGAAAGAGAAGAATTATTGGGAAAATTCTGGATGCCTCCCAGAACCTCAGGAAGAGCTAAACAACTCAACCTTGAGGTGAACAGAAACCAGGACAACCTCAAAGACCTGTACGGAAGAGCTTTTGGATTTTCCCTCCAGAGTCCTACTCAAAAGTGACTTATGACCAATAGTTTTACATTCATATCAAATTCCAGGGAGAGATAGCATGGCTAGATGAGATGATATATCAAGGTCAGCCACTATGGGAACCAGGAACTGTTGTCATCCCAGTTTGCATCTCCTGTCACCTTCTCCTATATTTCAAATGCACTTTGTACAACTTCTCCTGTATTTCAAATGCACTTTGTACAACCTTGTAAGACCAATAGTACTTTTGAAACACTATAAAGTACAGAGACATTTTCCATATTTGAATCCTTAGTATAGAGCACAGTGACCAATATGTCATAAGCACTGAAAAAAAAATGTTTATATGAGTTAAATTATATTTTATGTGTCCACAAGAAAGTCAGAGTAAGCTTGTGTCAACCATCTCCCAAAATACTCTGTGCAACCTCTTTAGTGTGTGTTAAACTAGAAAGGAGTCTACTTTGGAACACAGATGTACAGGGTTAGGGAATTGAACTGAATCATTTTGCCCTTCTGAGTACCCTTTACTCAAGGTGCTGGCGTGTTTTCTCCGAAAGAATTATTTTTTTTAATATATTTTTAATGATTTCAGAGAAAAGAAAGGAGAGGGAGAGAGAGAAACATTGATCAGATGCCTCCTGCACCCCCTACACTGGGGATAGAACCCACAACCCGGGCATATACCCTGACTGGGAATCGAACCATGACCTCCTGGTTCATAGGTCAATATTCAACCACTGAGCCACACCAGCCGAGCCGAAAGGAGTTAATTTTATTATTTCATGTTTTATTATGTAATATTTGATACAGTCAAAAGATATACTATATAATACTTAGATAAGTTATAAATGATAATAAATTATGAAGGTAATAAATACTCTGAGCCCTGTATCCAATCTAAGAACAAGATAATTACTAATATTAGTGTATCTGTGAAATCTTTTTCTTTGTTATCCTCCTGACTTCCCCTCCCTAAAGATGATCACTAACCTAAATTTTACTTTCCCTCAATAAAAAAATATAGTTTTATAATATATGTATTTATCGCTAAACAATATATTTTTCATCTTTAGTAAATCTCTGTGGAATATATGTTATAAGCCATTTTCCTTGGTAGAAATAGAAACTTAGGTAACTATATATTACTTACCTAAGGCCAAGCAACCCACTAAACCAGAGCCCAATGTAGTTACCTCTTCTTGATTCAGAACATGAGCCATGTTAATACTTATAAGAGGTAATACTGGAATAAAGTAACTGGAAAAGTCATTCCTTTCAGCTTAGTTCAAACACAATCTCAGAATTCTTACACTGACAATAGATCAGACAGTCACTACCAATTTCTTGGAATTTTTAAAGGAGCAAACTTTTATCAGAAAACCCTATTAGTTGAATAACACAAACACAATTATTAATCCCAGTGCTTTTTCACTAACAACAACAAGATTTCTATTTCATTTGAATGTTGAAAATACTTCTTAATTCAGAGATCCAAACAATTTGATGTTAGTAAGCTTATCTTAAAAGACATCTAGGAGTGATGTCTTCCTCTAATTCAGGCGTCCTCAAACTATGGCCCGCGGGCCACATGCGGGTGTTTTTGCCGTTTTGTTTTTTTACTTCAAAATAAGATATGTGCAGTGTGCATAGGAATTTGTTCATAGTTTTTTTTTTTAAAACTATAGTCTGGCCCTCCAACGGTCTGAGGGACAGTGAACTGGCCCCCTGTTTAAAAAGTTTGAGGACCCCTGCTCTAATTTGAAAATCAGTTAACAAAAATTCACCTTGAGAGTGTATGTACCAGGGGCATTTTGCTAATGAAAGCATTCTTTCTATATTACATTGTAATAGAATCATAGACTCTCAGTACTTAAAATGCAATGTGTTATCCCTGCTCTCACAGTATCTTATTTTTATAGATGGAATTACCCGATCTCAATTAGCAGACTTTATCACACCCAAAATTCTTTGACCAAGCTGTTCTCAGTCCAAGAGATTTTGGCTTTTGTTCCATAGTTCATCAGATACATTCAACTTGAGGTAAGTCTTCTCAATTTTGTGGGTCAAATGTGCTATTGAGTTCCTGCATTTCGGAAACTGAGATCCTATTTTATGCACCACGTCTAATATGTACATCCTGTTTTGAATGAATAAAAACGTATCTCTTTCTTCTGATAATTGAACCCTACTTTCCCATGCATACCCCATTCCATCTGCTCAGGAGGGCACATGATCAGTCCCTGGGCCAGAGTGATTGGATCTAAAATGGTCATGTGATCCCGAACTGGCTAATCTGACCCTATATGAGGATTTTTATACAAGTGCTATCAGAAAACACATCTTTTTTCTTTGAGAGGTTTTAAATTGATAAGAGATGTGTCTCCAGGTAGTTAACTGGTAGGATGTTAACTGCTAGGATGTAAGTCTAGGCTGCCATGTAAGAAAACATTCCCAAGAAAAGATATTAAAATTATCCAAACTGATCTTCTAAACATGAATAATACAATGGCAGAGATTACATATACCTGAAGAAACTCCAACCCAAAGAGGCCTGACAAAGACTTTTGTTTGGAATCAAGTTTCACCTTTTTCCATTTTATTTCCATTTCCTCATTTGTAAATACAAATAATATAGTGTTCACTATATTGGAGTGTAATGAGGATTAAATGAACTAACAAGTGTAACTCAGAACAACCCTTAGCATATAAAAAGAATTCATGAATATTAGCTACTGCTAATACTAATGTATCTTATTTACATATTTAACCCAGTTGCTCTGCTGTATTCCAACTCTTTCCTGAATTCTCTGCTGCTAACTGTCTGCTTAGTCCAACCAATTACCTATCATCACTCTTGTTAACATTTTCAGTTTCACTGAACTTCCTTTTGTCATCTGCAGGTGGATATGACAAAAATGCTTATCCCTCTAGATTCTGCTTCTTTTCCCACTTGGTTTAGTCTGTCCTGCTGTTTATGAAATTCACTGTTCTCTTTCTGACAACAGGGAATCTTGAAAATCATCCAGTCCAATCACTGAAACTCCCGCTGTGATAGGTATTATGAATAATTTATTTTTCTAGATTTAGAAGTTGATTTCAGACAAGATATATTATACCAGTTTTGCAAAATTTTTATTACAGAAATGACAAGTTTGACTAATATAAGCCATTATATTTTAGTTTATAAACTATACTATACATGTTATATTATAAATGATGATAATGCATAAAATAGTATGTTATAAATATAATATTATATAGCATATAATATTTTACTTCCATCCTAGATTGAGAAATGCCATTTCTGCTAATGAAAAATAATGATCTAATTACATTAATAACAGCTATAACTTTTGAGCAATTTATGTGCAGGGGAAGAGATTTTTACATGCTATTTCATTTCACTCTTACCATAATCCTATCAGGTATTTATTATTGACATGTCTATTTTACACATGAAAATTTTAAGATTGAGAAAGATTAAGTTACTTCAGGAATTTGATGAGCCTGGATTCCAATCCATGTCTTTCTAATGCAGAAACTTAGTTTTTAACCACTCTGCTATACTGCACAAAAATGGGATAAGTGCCTTGAATAGAACTAGCATTTTTTATTCCACTTTGAATAACATGTTACTAAAGCACAAAACAGGAAAATCCATAAGATTAAAGTTGAGGAGGCTCTGGAAATCTATAGATAAAATAAGTCCTGGAGAGAGAGGACAACTATACTATACCTTGACTCATCCATGAAGTCAGAACAAGTATGAGGTCTAACTGGAGTTAGAAATCAATTTTCTTTCTACTTTTTTATAGTTTCTCTTTCCCCATACTTTAAAGTGTCCTAATCTGCTTTCCTACTGTGACTTATTTCCGGGAATGTATAGTTGGCATAACAGCATCTTCATCCCTAGTGGGCAGTGTAGCTATGCATGCTGGGAGTGGTAAGGATCATGAAGAACTGTACAGGTACAGTACAAGACATTGCCACTTCAGAAACAAAGACATACGCTCTGCTGAGGGTGGGAACTGGCCAAAGGCAATCACATCCACACCACAGGAGCACCGTCACGTGTAAAAGCAAACTCAGTCAGTAGCAGTCTAGCAGAACACTCTGATGAGAAAAAAACATGTTTTTTTGAGAGCAGCTTCTTCTATCTGTTGAAGTGTGTGCTTTCAATCATAAAATACCCATTCATCCAGTTGTTCTACAAGCATACACTCATATAGTCAGGCACTATGCTTGGTACAGGGAGTGCCAAAATGAATGAATGAATAAATGCCCCAGGTCTCAAAATCTTCATAGTCTAGTAAAAAGATCAAATATGCAAATGCTTTGATGCCGAACAGCAAAAACAAAAACAAAAAACAGAAATATACCTGCATTCAAAGGTGGCTTTATTATTTACTGCAGCAAAGGAGACCTTACACCATGGGGAATAAAAGGGAATCTCAGAGCCTGTTAGGAGGACTTATAGGATTTGGGCTCGTGTTGGATAATTTTGGGGAAAGTTCAAGGAAGCAGAGATTTGCTTTGGGTTAGGTACTGTCAAAAAGTGGGGACAATTCTATCATTAGATATCTTAATAATTTTTCTGTAGGAGAAAGGAAGAATGGAATGGGGTTAAACTTGTCATTGTAAAGAACCAGCAGCCTCTATGTTAGCTGGGGAAGGGCTGTGTGTGGTTATTCTTTGTGATTAGTACAGTATCCTTGTTCTTATCTAAGCTCAGATGTGATTATGGAGGGTTCTTGTTTATGTTTTAATTCATTATGTGGATAAGTCACACAGTGACCTCATATCATTTTGATATTCTATGATAATGTTATGTTCAGCAGGATAACTCCATGGCCTAGCTGGGAGGTAGGGTGGCTTTTTCTTCCTCAATACTGAGTTACGCTAATACCCTGGTAATTGCTAAATTATAAGAATATACAAATATTGTGGGAGTTTGAGAGACTGATAAACTGATCAATTCTACTTATGGATGGTGATTTTAAAAAGGATTTTCATGTGAATGGTAGCTTTAAGGATGCACAGAAATGTATTGGGTGAAGGAAAGATCAAAGGTAATTTCCAAGCAGAAACAACATAAGCAGATGTGAGCACACAGCATGATGAGGAACTTTGAGTTGGACAGTATGCTAGAATAAAAGAGGGAAGTGAGTTAGTGAAATTAAGGCTGAGTCCGCAGGTAATGATCAAGTCACGAAGGGAACTTGGACTTCATTCAGCTGGTAATATGGACCCACCAAAATGATCTGAATAAGAAAATACCATAATCAGATATATGTTTTAGAAGATTTTGGCAGCTCTATGGAGAACAAACTAGTTTGAGAAGAGAAAAAAAGAGAGATACCAATTAGAAAATTACTTTGGGCAAGATATGACAAATTTTTAAACAGAACCAGTAAAGATGGGGATGGAGAACTGAGAAGATATAAGAGGCATTTCATTGACCAGATTTGGAGACTATATTCTCCACTAAAATGTAAAATACCTAAGGGAAGGAATCAAGTACATTTTCTCACCACTGGGCACTTAATAACTAGTACAATGTCTGACATATAGTAGTTGCTCAGTGAATATTTGTTGAAGTAATAAACAAATTGTGAGGGTTGGGTTGAGGAAGAAAAATATCAATGAAAAAGTAGTACGTTTCTAGACCATGGTTCTGGGTGAATGATTTAACAAATTGAGATAGAGGAGCATATTTGTGGAGGAAGAAATAGTTTTCATTTTGGATGAACACACAAAGCAAAATAGACATGTTGGCTATATATATTAAAGCTCTTCAAGATGCCTCTTAAAAATAAAAATAACCTGAAATGTATTGATTAACTGAGTAAGAACCCAGAATCCCAAAAGTATTACCTTATGTTAAAAGAGGTTAATACATTCCTTCCATGCAAAAAAACTATCCTATAATGAATAAGTCCCAGACTTATTAATGATATTTAGGGACTAAAGAGACAGAGCTAAAAAATAAAGTTCTAGAAAATATAATTAGCATATGAACTTAAGAAATTCTTGTCTTTACCATAATGTTTTCAGCGTTATTGAGGTATAATTGGCATACAATCAATTCCACATCTTTAAAACCTACACTTTGATCAGTGGACATATTTGCATATCTCTAAAGTTGTTACAACAAGATAATGAGTATATCCATCACCTCCCAAAGTTGGTGTTCCTTTGAAATCTCTGCCTCTTCCCTTCACCAGTCCCCAGGCAGCTACTGATCTACTTTCTCTAGATATACCTTAGTGTGCAGTTTTTAGAATTTTATATAAATAAAATCTTCCAATATGTTTCTTTGTCTGACTGTTTGCACTTAGCATGATTGAATAATGAGATTTACCCGTGTGTATCAAAATTTTATTAGTTTTTATTACTAAGTGTATTTCATTGTGTGATATCCATACAATTTCTTTATGGAGTCTCCTATTGATAGACAATTAGGTTGTATGGTGGTTTTAAAATATGTCCACAAGGTTTTTGCTACCACTTCATTTAAGAAATGGAGCCTAATTCCCCTTTCCTTTGCAATGTGGCCTAAACTTAGCAACTCTTTTCTAATGGATACAACAGAAATGATGGCATGCAACTAGGTCCCATAGGATTTTGGACTTCCTCCTTGCTCTCTTCTGCATCACCCACTGTGGGGGAAGTCAGTTACCATGATGTGAGGAAACTCAATGGCATTGAGCCCTATGGAGAAGCCCATGCAATGAGAAACTGCTAATAGCCATGCAAGTGAGCCATATTGGAAGCAAAGCTTCCCATTTCAGTCCAGACTTCAGAGCCAGAATAACCCAGCTGAACTGTTCCCAAACTCCTGATCCACAGAAACTGTGAGATAATAAATGTGTGTTGGTTTAAGTCACTAAATTTTTAGGTAATATGTTATACAACAATAGGACATTAAAATAGGTTGCTTCAGGTTTTGGGATATTGTGAGTAAAACTGTTATAAACATTTATAGACAAAGCTTTGTATACATATATGCTTCCATTTCTTTTGGTTTACTGTATATTTGGCACAACTTTTATTTTGCTTTATATTATTTTCCATTCAGGGGTCAAGTTGACCCAACAAGGTTATAAGCTCCAGGGACTTATTTAATATTCCACTCAGTGCTCAGACACATGCTAATTACCTAGTAAATGATCAATATGTTGAATTGAGATAAATTGAGAACAGTAAGTACTCCAATGACTTTCAGTATACACCTGAGAGGAGAAGAGAGGTGATTCAATGTTGTTGGTGGACATACTGACTGACCTCCCCTGTCTCCACCTTGTAAAAAATGAATCGATGCTCTAGGTCCAGGAAAAGGATGTAGTTTGAAGTCCATAAATAAAATTCACCCCCAGGTGATATGAGTTCTAATTTGAATACTGCACAAAACTGGGAAGAATTAATCCAGAGTCATCCACTTCTAAAAATGGAAATAAAATGTACTTTATGACATTGCTAGACAGTGTCTTCTCTTTCAGCTGCTTTTCAGCCAACCTAAGTTGTGCTTAAGAAAGCTGACAATGACATTGAGAATTTGAGTAAGATATATATTTCAGCTCTCAGAAATGGCTGGAGCGAGGCATGTTTGTAGAAATACATACAGGAATGTCTTCATTTTGTTCAATAGGTTTCCACGTGTTCCTTTTCTTTACCTGGCATGAAGGACACTGAGCTTTCTGGGGGGGGTAGGAATATAGGATTTGAAATAGCCAGCTACCTCAAAGAAACTTTCTACGCAAAGGGGTGCTGCTGAACAACCACAATGCACTGATCAGTTCTACAGATTAGTGGGAGATAGGAGTTACTCCATGTAGTTCTTGAGAGCTAGTAATAATGGGTACTTTTAAAAAATATTCATGAGATTTTCTGTTCTGCATTTTTCTTATCTGATCTTAATTCATTCTGTGAATAAAATTTGCTTAGGGGAGATTTAGAATTTTTAAAACAGGAATGCAAAAAGGAAAAAATAGTGTTCATATTCAGCTTTTTACACCAAAATTCAGCAAATTTAAAAAAAAATAAATAAAATTAAAATTTAAAAAAAAGTCAGCAAATTTTTATGGAGAAAAGACTAAAATAATTTTCTAGACTCCTTTATCTTCTCATTTAAGAGAGCCAAGATTGGTGATCCTAATCATGATGTTTTGCTTAAGGAATATGCTATTGACATAGGTAGAGGAATTAAGAACACAAACTTATTCTAGGCCTGGTGGATTAGGAAGTGCAGTAGACAGAGTAGAAGGGAGCAGAGTGAGTAGGAGAAATATTGAGGCTGCTGATACCCTCCCTGCCTCCAGCACCAAATTCACAGCACAGACTCCCGATCAGAAACAAAGGACTTATTCATCATGGCAATAGTGGTATTCAGCGTGTCAGCCTTTTCTAAAACCTGAATGTCCACAGGTGGCAGGAAGAAGGCCACCTCACTCCTGCATACTAGTTAATCACAGTACAGGAAACTTTGAGTTTAGGAAACCTGAATCTTTTATAATGGACGGTGAGCCTATCTGAACTTTGTTCCAGAGGTAGATATTATCATGATTAGGAAATACATCTGCCTTCTGTCACAGAGGGAGTCACTTTCCTCCAAATCTGCTCACTCTACATTCAACCTTGAAAAGATAGTCTGGAGGGAAAGCAGTCAGTGTCTCCAAGATGTGTGAAACGATGGGACCCGAAGAGGACTGTGTCCCAACAATCAATGCCTAATAAAAACCTTAAGAGTAAGCATATTTCATTCACTTTGCAGAGAAGAGAAATGAGGGTCAGAGGATTAAGGAACTCACACCAAACCCCACAGTGGTGCAATGGGATTTACACCCAGCCTGTCTCCTTCCATGCCCTCTCCTCACTAAACCACTCCCAAGACCCATGTGTGTTTATGGTTTATCTTTATGACAAGCCAAAAATCATGACTGGACCCTTCTAGGGAAAAACTTTCTCTTAGCTTTCTGTGCCCCCAAGGATAACAAATCGCATTTCCTGAAAAATATCCCAGAAAAACGAAAACAAAACTTTATTAATGAGCTTAGATACATCCCACAAAATGAGATGTCACATAACTTAGAGAACCGTCTTGATCATTTTAGTCCCAGCAGATGCAACATGGGAAAAAAAAAAAAAACACAGAGAAATTCAACCAACAGGCAGAACCAAGTCTCACAATTGGCCCAGGTAAGCTGTCTTAGGCATCTCCATCTACCATTACTATACTCCACTCAAATTTCTCACATAATCATACACATAACAAAATGGTTTTTGTTTTATGCTATAATGTTTAGAGGTGTTTGTTAAGAAGCAATAGATAACTGCAACAATAGGTATAATTGAAATACATGTTGAAAGGCTGGTTAAAAATATAAAATTTAGGGTAAATACTAAAGAGAAATTATGTTTATATTGTGAGCTAATTGAAAGTCTAAAATGTCAATTAAAACATTTACGTAAGTTTTTTGCAGTTAACAGGATTAGATTTCTAATCTTTGAAATTTCTTTCTAGGGTTGGATATCTCAACCAGGCACAATTTTTCCCTCCAGAGTATACACTGAGTAACCAGATTATTATGATCTCTGAACGCATAATAATCTGGCCACTCAGTGTATATCCTATATAATAAAAGGCTAATATGCAAATTGTCCCCTTGACCAGGAGTTCGACCAGCAGGCAGGCTGGCCAACCGCCCATGTCCCCTCCCCATGGCCAGGCTGGCCAAACCCCACCCATGCATGAATTTATGCACTGGGCCTCTATATACCTCTATATATATATTGGTGGTCTCGAGACATGGTTGGTTGTCACAACTGGGGTTAGGGATGCTACTAGCATTTCATGGGTAGATGCCAAGGACTCTGATGATGAACAGGACAGACTCCTCACAACATAGTCAAAATTGTCAATAGTGCCGAGATTAAGAGACCATGTTTTAGGATTCCAGAGACAACTGTATTTAAATAAAAGGTTTGATAACGCATTTTCCGGTAAATTAAAGAGTTTCTGCCCAGCTGAAGTAGTTCAGTTGGCTGAGCATTCTCCTGTGCACCCAAAGGTTGCTGGTTGGATTCCTGGTCATGGCATATACCTGAGTTGTGGATTCAACCCCAAATCAAGGAGCTTATGGAAGGCAACTGGTCTCTCTCTCTCTCTTTCTCCCCCCCCCCTCTCTTCCTCTTTCTCTCTCTCTCTCTCTCCCTCTGCCTTCCTCTCTGAAATCAATAAAAATATATTTTAAAAAAACACATTTGAAGAAAAGCTTTTCTTGTCCAAAATAAAATTTTAAATGTTTATGTAAACTGCAGCATATGATTTTGAGTGTAAGATAGAGTTCCTCACATGTTTATTTGCAGTAGACAATGCATTAGGCACTCTGGATTTCAAAATAAGTTCCCTGCCTGCCATGAGCATATAACAAGGAGATAGGTCAAATTACAATAGGATTATTTAGGACCAGACATTGGAAAATGGGACAAAGAACACCAAAATAAGCAGACGATTCTCAAGAAAAGCTTTCAAAGGAAGGAGCTCTGGTCTGAGACTATAGAGATAAGTAGAAATATTTCAGACTGGAGACTGGAAAAGAAACAAGCTTTATATCAGGGACACCATGAAAAAGCACACCTGGTGTACAAGTCTAATTAGTTTAGAAAATGTGCTTTGCTTTAATAGTATAAGGAGCAATTAGGAGTTAAATCAGAGCTAGAATCATTGGAGGCTTTTGAAAATTTGATTGGAAAAGTGTAATGGCTGATAAAATAAATCTCCAAGGAGAAAATCAGAAAAAATAAACAAGTTTCCAGAATCTAACTTTCTTCATGGTCCAGAGATTAAAAATATAAAGACAAGTTCAGCCACAGCTAAGAACAGACTTAAAACAGAAAAAAGATTTTTAAGGACCCAGGGCCAGCATCAAACCTAAGGGTAAAGAACCAAGGGGGTTATAAGCAGCATGCAGAAAGTATTAGCTGTAAAAACACAGATTAAACTTTGGAAAATGCGTTTTATATTTTTGTTTTCTAAATTCCTTTTCAGATTGGTACAATCATATTTTGAAATTCCATTGAAAACCCAGGAGATCTTTATGATAAATAACCTCAAGTCTCTTATGCTATCACATGCCTTCAATTTTCCTACATTTTCCCTTTAAGGACAGGAAAGAAAACCCCTGTGGGCTCCAGGATATCTGCAGTTCTTTCTCATACAATATTCAGTTTGAACTGATATTACTTCTAAGTTTTTATGATTGAAAACAATCATGTGGTACAACTTTTGAAAATAGCCCTGAAGACCATCATAACATTTCTGTAATCATTTGCTACAATGATATATTCTGACACCCAAGAAAATATACCTGATTTCATAAGACACATTTCTCTTGGGAAAAAACCTGTTTCAAAGTGGAACAAAGCGTCTTACTTCATAGCATCCTCTGAAAGCATAGACCATCAGTGTAGTGATGTATGTTACAGGATTGTGGTCCAACACAAAACCAACACCAGAATCCCCCTGCGCCAGGTTGGCCAGCTTAGGCTTAACTAGGTAGAGTCCTGGCTCTCTCCCTAGGCACAGAGAAACCCTGTTTTCAAAAAGCAGTTGTTATATAATGATTTCAAAGTAGGTAATTGGGACTTAGGCTGGTATATCTAGAGCATGAGTCTCCCAAATGTAAAGTACATGATGTGATGATCCCTTTTCAGAAAGCAGAAACCAGATCACCCCCAGAGGAGTTAAACATACATGTCTTGTGTTGAGAATCCAGCAAAATTTTGTATAAGTTACTTATTTTGTGTTGAATTCACTCAGTATTTGAAATTATACTGAAAATATAAAATTTCACTTCTTTAATGAATGGTATTGAGCATTTTTAGTCTATGTCTGCATGATGGGATAGCAACATTTCAGGGGAAATAACTACTGATTCTCTGCTTAAGAAACAAAATATTTTATCACAACACTGTGATAGCAAGTGAGCCATCACGTAAGTGTTAATACTGTTTCCGTAGTTTCCACTTTAGACGGGTTTGGTGAACCTATGTTCCTCCAGATAGAGGAGTCAGAGTCATGAATCCAATTTCTCTGAAAAGGTTATGTGTGTTTGTGTGTGTGTGTGTGTGTGTGTGTGTGTGTGTGTGTGTGTGTGTGTTTAAATTAAAAGTATGAATGTGGTCTAACCCAAGAAAGGATTGTAGATTTAACTTGAGAGCCAAAACCACAGGAATAACAGTGTTAAAAGACTAAAGTATATTGTACAGACAGGATATTTTTCAGACATATGACATATCATAAAAAAATAAAACAATCTTAAAATCATGTGTTTCTATTGATCTTCAGTTTGCCTCACACTACCTAACAAAATGTTATTAATACCTTGGGAGGAAGGGATGGGTAGTGGAAAGAATTTATATATTCATAGCTGAGTAAATGAAGTGCATCTCCCCTCCCTTCACAGCTCATTGTTCCTGAAGTGGATTCCCAAAGGAGGCCATCCATTGGTTAGCCAGGGACATCTGGCTTCATGGAAATGTACAAGCTGGACCGGATTTCTCTTACTGCCGTTTTGGAGTCATAAGAAAGATAAATGAGCAAAGAAAACTGTGATGAGAAATGGCCCCAAACAAGCAGAAACAAGACAAACACAGAGGAGAGACCAGGTTGCCTCTGGAAGAAAGGTGGGTTTTCCAATTCTAGTTGACATGAGACCTAGCTGAATGCCATTAGGTGTCCTTATATTCATTGCACGAGATCTCTGAGTACCTACAATAGCCCCATTCCCCTTTGATGTGGGCCTTTGTTCTTACAGCCTTGAAAAGGACAATAGGGTTCCCAAGAGAGTGTGATAAATAATTGTGTGACCTTCCATACAAAGCATTTACAATGGAGATCTGCCTCCTCACTTGGTTTCATCAATAAAATAGCCTGGCCTCTGAAATAGCTTCTGTGTCTTTTATCAGAATTTTGTTGCATGTCATGTGGATAAGAATTTCACAGAGAAGAAAGTATTGGGAATCAAATCATACTGTTTTAACTTGAGTAAACATAGTCTTTAATTCAGTTGAATTCCCTTTAAGGGATGGAAACGAACATTTCAGGATATTGCATGTGCAAAGGCCTTTACCTCATTATCTCTTTAATCCTCACAGCATTATAGGGTTCATGCTCAGGGAAGTCAACTGACTTGCTCAGTGATCAAAGTTTGAAAATAGTAATGTTCAGACCATATCCAGGCCTCTACCTCTTAGCTCAGAACTCTTTCTACTAGACAGTACCTCACAAAATACTTTATTCTCTGTGAAATTGGTACACATAGCATTTATGATTTCCATGATGACTTTAAATGGATAATTAAAATATATTTTAAAAGTTTAAAGTTAGAAATTTATTTTAATATATTTTGGAAAAGTACTAAGAAGCAAGTTTTGTTTTATGAATGTATACATATATATGTATATAGTAAATAATAGAACAGATGACATAATAGATATGGCAAAAAATATTGAAGATAAATAATAGAGGTTTGAAACACCACATCTTAGTTCATGTGAAATTATAATCAACATCTTGGAAATCCTTTGAAAAGTGGTCCAGTGGGAATTCAAGATTGGGATTTAAATTAAATATTTTTAGGAAAAAATATGTCTATAGTAGTCTATCTCCATATCATGTTAAAATGATTAGGGTGTTGAAGACATTATTGCATTTTTTACTGTTTTGTAATCCACATCTAGTGTTATTTCTATTCAAGATATTAAAATATAAAAATACTAGAGGCCTGGTGAATGCAATTCATGCACGGGTAGGATCCCTAGGCCTGGCCGGTGATCAGGGCCAATCTGTGGGGTGACCAGCAGGGCAATTGGGGGCCCCCCGCTAGCACCCGCCTTGGCTGGCCTAGTGCTGCCCACTCGCCAGCCCCACCCCCTGCTGCCACTGCTGGTCGCCTCCCTCGGTGTCGCCCCCCGCCCCCCGATCGCCCCACTGCTACCACCAGTCACCTCTCTCTGCAGGGCGACCGGCGGGGCGATTGCGGGGGGTTGCCCCATTGGCACCCACCTTGGCTGGCCTGGGGCCTGAGGGCTGGGGGCAGCTTCTGCATG
Organism: Eptesicus fuscus; assembly: GCF_027574615.1. Lineage (NCBI taxonomy): Eukaryota > Metazoa > Chordata > Mammalia > Chiroptera > Vespertilionidae > Eptesicus > Eptesicus fuscus. Next base: position 54,500,842 of record NC_072483.1, on the reverse strand, counting down.
GAGCATCTGCCCCCTGGTGGTCAGTGCACGTCATAGTGACCAGTCATTCCATCAGTCATTCCACCATCCGGTCAATTTGCATATTAGGCTTTTATTATATAGGATGATAAGTATTTTTTAATATTCAATATATTGCATTAAAATTGCTGAGTACATAATAGTTTATAGTGTGTATGTATATGCATAAAAACACTGTAAACTATTCTTAAATGCTTTAACAAATGCTAAGAAGATTTCGGCATACACTCAACAACTTTGTACATTTTGAGAATGTTTTCCAGGTAATCAATAAAACAAGACAGGGCAATGTTATAAGGAAGGCCAAAGGACTTCAACCACTGGAGAAATATAGTAATCCTTTGGTGATATATTGTGTGCGCTGTCATACCCAGATGATGAAATGGACCTGGGAAACTAAAGTGACTAAAATCACAGTACTAAGAAGTCGAAATGGTTAGTAACTAGACATTCTAGACACAAACACAAGAACATTCACAGACAAATAGAAAATTCTTCTCTTAGTAAGTGTAAAGTACTTTCAGAGAAATGTAAATGTGCCATTAGAAGGATTTCTGACTGATTCACTGTAGCTGCATGGGCACCACAGTATAGTAGCAATAGGACTAGATTAAGGAATCCAAAATTCCATCTTTCCACCTCCATCCTCTACTAACTGAGAGACTTTGGGGAAGGCCTTTCACTGCTTCAAGTCTCTGTTTCGTCACTTAGAAACTGTGACTAGATCAAAAGGTTATTATAAAGCTACATTATATACTGTAAAGCTCTATGTACCTGTTAAGCAACATTATGCTTTAAAAAGTAGTTAATAAAGGAAGGCTTAAATTTTTCCTCCTTATAATGAGGTTTGCTTACCTTATTATCTCTTCGGTGTGTTTCTTTTAAGTACAATTATTCTGGAACACAGACTAATACTTAGAATGTGACGGTTGGAAGCATGTTTATAATGGGAGACAGTGGAAATCATGTATTAAGGAAAGGACCTTTTTTTTCAGGGACCATTACAAAAGATTAGGTGATGCATTGGATGAGATAGTCCAACTTAAGCAAACAAAAAACTGCTCTTAGAATTCTAATGAGGAATGTGTTTATTTTTCACAGCATGGGCTCCACTAGTCGGGTAAAATATTTGAAATGAGGAATTCATACACTCTGCGTCTGTCTCATGCCAATGGGCACTAGCTGGTTTGAAAATGTTGTCTCTCTTTTACTGCCAACGTGGATCTTGCTGAAGTTCTGAAAGCCTACGTCATCATTTTGTTTTCTAAGCCCTCATGGAATTTATCTTTCCAGAGAAAAAAACATTTCAGGAGCTTTAAACAACAGGCTTGCTGAGCTAGGTGGATGGGCAGTTCCGTGTTAAGTATAACAGGCTTATTTATTTCTGTTTAATTACTTTAAAAACATTTCTGTATGCCTTGATAAACTCACTTTACTTTTATTGAAGTCAAACTCTGCCCTTGAGAACCATTTGATACCCTCTGTCTGCCGTTGGTGAGATGTCAAGTCTGATGAACATTTCCCAAAAACCATTTCTCTTCCAGATGACCTGTAGAGGTTGTTTCAAGTACTGTGATTCTAAATTGCCTTTTATTTCTCAGTAATATTCTTCTTCTCAAATAACTGGAAGAAAGGTTGCTTACTGTACCCTCTAGTGGTGATTGTGACAGTCTTCAGTCTTTTAAAAAAATATTTTCATTCCATTCTTTGGCCTTTTACTGTAAACTCACTGCATGTTTACTTTAAAATGTATTTATTTCATTCTTTGGACTTGTACTGTAAAGTGTATAGTATGAAGGAATTTTATCAATCTTTCTAGAGATGCAAATAACGAAAATCATTTATATTACACTATGGTGTTTATAAATAAAGGAAGGCATCACAAATAGTTTCAGGGGAGATTGACTCATTTCCCTCACATTTTATTAACCGAAATTGCATTCCACTTTTTAAAAATGTTTTAATTTTTCGTTCCAAAATGAAAGAAATTTTGGCTATTGCCAGGAGGTAGTTATTCACGCTACTGGAGGAAGTATATACAGCACTCTGAATATCCCAAAATATTTATATTTGTTTTTAGAGGCCCTTTTTATTCATTTTGGGCCATCAGTACATCTTATTTTCTAGAATGTACAACATTTGAAATAAAATAAAGAAGCTGCACTTGAAAATTTTGATTCTGCAGGAACTAGGAATTTATCCACTATTCCTTCCTTCCTTACTGTGCCATCCCCTCTGCCCTCTCCCTCTCCCCACCTCAAGAGGGGCCTTGGCACATCTTTAAACTAAAGGCAAGCACGCGGTCTGGGAGAGCTGCTGCCAAGGGTATTGCTATCTCTGTCTGCATTCTTCTCAGGTACAAATTTAATTAGATATTTGTATTCTAAAGTTTTTGCTTTCAAATTCCTAATGAGTTACAGTTTCGATATAGATGGTGAGAATAAAAGCAGTTAAGAAAAACAAAGGAGTTAATCAAAAGGAACAGGTGGTTCTCAACAAAAACTTGAAATTAAGACTTATTTTCACAGGCAGTAATCAAGAGATAACCATAAATTAAAATGACTTTAATAAATAGGTAAAAATGTCTCGTTCCTAAATAAAAAGACTCAGTATTATAAGATATCAATTTCCCTAAATTAACCTAGAAAATCAGGGACATCTGATGGAATTTTAATAAACTTAACCAAATGTTTCTAAAATTTATCTGAAAGAATGTGTAAGTGAAAATAGCCAAGAACAACAACAAAATTAAAATAAGGGCAATAGAGGAAGGAATAGATTTAATATGTGTTTAAAGATGATATGAAGCCATAATGAATAAAACTGTCTGTTTTCAGCACAGTAAAAAAGAGGTACATCAATAGAATTGAAAAACAAACAAGCAGTAATATGTGGGATTTTAGTAAATGCCAATGTTGATACTTTGAATTAGTTAAGAAAAAGGGATCCAAACAACTAATTAACCATTTGGAGAAAATACATGAAGTCCTACTTCCCTTCTCAAACCAAAATATATTCCAGTAAGATCCATGAATTAAAATTTAAAAGACAGTAAAATACTTAAAATAAATAATAATTAGTATTTAATATGTCCTAAGTATTTATGAGCCTAAAATGAAAACCAGAGACCATAAAGAAAAATAACTATTAATACAACACTACACAGATTTAAACTTTGAAATTATTTATAGAAGTCTTATACAATTATTGTAGAAAGGCAGACCCTGAAAAGATATGCCTAGTATTTGTGAGGACAAAGTGCTAAGTTTCTAACTTACAAAGCGCTCTCCGCAGTCACTAAGAAAAAAGATAACCCAATGAAAAACTGGCAAAGCACGTAAATCGGTAAACCCCAGATGAGCAAATGCACATGGGCCGAAAGCAATGGAAACATGCTCAGCATCACTAATGATTACAGAAACACAAACTTAAACAAGCTAATAATTTCACTGATTATCTTGGCAAATATTAAAAATTTATCATGTGAAATTTTTAAAAGTATGATGAAACAGGGTGTTTCAGTAGTACCGGTAAGAATGTCAATTAATACAATCTTTTGGGAAATAAATCTGGCAATATTTATTTAAGTATTTTGATTCAGTAATTTTACTTCTGCCATCTTAGGACCTAATCCCACATAAGTACTTTGCATGAATGTGCAGAGATATATGTATAGGGCTATTTTTATATTATTAAAAGTGATCCAAATGTCCACTGTAAAAAAATATATGGGAGTTTCTCATAAAATTAAACAAAGTATTTCAACAAAACATTGTAATTATATATGACCCAGCAATTTCACATCTGGATATATACCCAGAATAACTGAAATCAGGGACTTGACCAGATTTTGTGCATCCATGCTCATTGCAGCATTATTCACATTGGCTAAATGTGGAAGCAATTAGTGTCTATTGACAGATGAAAGGATAAGCAAAATGTATAAACATACAATTGAATATTATTCAGCTTTAAAAAGAAGGAAATTCTAATACATGCTACATCATGGATGAACTTTGAAAACATTATGCTAAGAGAAATGAGCCGGTCACAAAAAACACACACAAATATTATATGAATCCACTTATATGTGGTACCTGGAGTAGTCAAATTCATAGAAACCGAAAGAAGAATGGTGGTTTCCAGTAGCTGAGAGAAGGAGAGATGGAGAGTTAATGTTTAATGGATACAGTGTTTCAGTTGGGGAAGATGAAAAAGTTCTGAAGATGGATGGTGGTGGTGGTTGCTAGACAATGTGAATGTACTTAATGCTACAGAACTGTACACTTAAGAATGGTCAAAAACATAAATTTTATGTTATGAATATTTGACCACAACTTTAAAAATATTGCATAGTAAATGGTAGGGTATACATTCCACTTACATTATTTATTAAAGTATTTTAAAATAAATGCTTGCAATATGTTTTTAAAATTACCAAAATGGCCATCAATAAACTATGGCACAATCACTTAATGGAGTAGCATGCAGCTATTAAAAAGAATGATGTGAGTATGTCCTTACATGGATTGATGAATATTATACATTGTCAAGTGAAATGAGGAAACGGAAATAGAATGTTGTATTACAGTTCTTTTATATGGATTCCCTTATAAAAATAATATTATATCATTAACCAAGAGTAAGGCAATCTAACCCAGATGATGGAAAAGCATCATCTCTGTGATTTTCTTCTTAGGGACACCAAGTCAGATCTCACTTTTGAATATGAGTTGGGTTTTGATATAAGAGATGGATGTTCTCTGCTGTCAGTCACACTAGGAAGATATTAGATTCATTCTAGGACAGAAAGTGAGGATTTAGTGAGCAGGAACTAGACTGAGGTAAGAAAAATTTTTCCTTCTTTCTCTGGGTTTGAGACTTAGAGATTGTGAGAGGCCAGGAGCCCTGACCTGTGTCCGACCACAAGGAGACAAGCTGATGACAAGTCAGGAAGATGGCTCGGCCCATAGAGGATCCAAAGCAGGCTGGACTTGAGCTGCAGTGGAAATTTATTTTTCATGTTAGACTTCCCTTCCATTGGTCCCTGTCCTTCTGTAAGCTCTCAGGTGTGTTGAGAGGAAATTACTGGAAAGCCTGTGTCCATGCTGGTGGGCAGCTGTCACTGTCAAAAGCTGTCATATCCTATGGACTAAAGATGGTGAGTATTATCCCTTGAGCAAGGAGAATCACTTTGATAGAAAGAGGGGACCAGAAGGAAGAATCTCAGGGTCATGTTCCCTAGCATCTGTTAAGTACCAAAACCATGACAGATCTCTAAAAGACATTCTTTGTAGGGAAGTTCATCTTCATTTATAAAGAAGATTGGTGAAAGGCCTTGCCATTATGGTTTGGATTGGAGTAATATAACTCTCAAAGGTAAAGGTGGTTAAACACCAAATTCCAATTTCAATTCTTACAGATTCTAAAGCCTCCCCAAGTGTTCTGCGAATTCAAGGGGTTCCGGGAGCAAAGGAAGGAATTTATGTCTCACAGTCTCCTCTGGTGTGAATGTACGTAATGCTACAGATCTGTACACTTGTGCAGTACTATGTTCTCTGTTCATATAGCTTCAATCAGAGCTTACTCACACCAAAAATGTTGTGGATATAACCGTCTTTACTAAACCACTGAGGGCCCAGAAATGAACCAAATGGCATGAAGCCCCATGAGACAATGCTGGTGTCCACACACTTCTTAGCACCCCAGTACCGTGAATTCTTGTTACTCCTCCTCCATGCAGGGCCCTGTCTCACACAATTCTCATTTATTTCCCCTGATTATTTATTCTCAGCTCTGCCCTCTTCTCATGTTTGGAAGAAAAAAAAAAAAAAAACTCCTCTCCCTGTCTCACACAAAGCAATTCTGCCCTATTTTCTGAAATTTAGTTATCAACTTACACCCTGGCCAGCACCTCTAAGACCTCACCTTTTTTAAAAAATATTTTTTATTGATTTTTAGAGAGAGAGGAAGGGAGAGACAGATAGAAACACTGATGAGAGAGAAACATCATTAATTGGCTGCCTCCTGCATGCCCCCTACTGGGGATAAAGCCTGAAACCCGGGCATGTGCCCTGACCATGAATCGAACTGGTTCCTGGATCAAAACTCAACCACTGAGCCACACCAGCCAGGCTTTGGCCTCACCTTTTAATAAATTATTTATTAAAATATTTTAGCAGCCTCAGTGTATGATGAATTTTCAAGTCAGCAATTAAGATAAAAATATTTCTGCCTTGTTTTCTAAAATAGAAAGGTAAATCATAGATATAGATAGCCCCTGAAAAGATTACAAAACAAACTACCGAACTGTCAACAATAAATTATCTCTGCCGTAGCTGGTTTGGCTCAGTGGATAGAGCCTCGGCCTGCACACTGAAGGGTCCCAGGTTCGATTCCAATCAAGGACACGTGCTTGGGTTGTGGCTCAATCCCCAGTAGGGGGTGTGCAGGAGGCAGCCGATCAATGATTCTCTCTCAGCATTGATGTTTCTATCTCTCTCTCCCTCCTCCTTCCTCTCTGAAATCAATAAAAATATTTTTAAAAAAACACAATAAATCATCTCTAAGGAAATGACCATAGATTACTTTCATTTTCTTCATTGGATATTTTCAGTGACACTTGAATTTTTACCATAAGCATATATCTTTTTTCCCCGAGGATGTTGAAAGTGAGTAGATGTAGGCCCTGCTCTTGGGGAGCTCAGTACACAGCCCAGGTGCTAACCCCGGAGGGATAGGGCTGGTCCATATGGCTTGTCCCTGACCATCCAAAGGACTAAGATATCTACCTGAGCTATCCCTGGTTGTTAAATTTATTTTACATTTCTGTGAAACATTTTCTGAGTGGCAGAAGACCCACTTTCTGTCTCCCAGAACCGCAAGTTGCCATGAATTCTTAGTTTTAATGGATCTCCCTAATGGGTTCCCTCTGATAAAGTTGGAATTTGATTTTTCTCTGTCATTCACTCTGCAATTTATCTTTTGTTGGGTTTTAATTAAAAATATTTCCAAATATTTCCTCTGGAACTCTAAAGCTAAGGAACCAGCTATGTTGTTAGGCATACTTTCCTGTTGCTCCTGATAAGAAAGCAAGGGAATTCTAATTCTACCAGTTTATCCCCCCCTAGGTTTGGAATTTAAATTATTTCAATATATTTATAAAATGGAGACAAGTTGATAACAAGAGCAGTACTCAGTAATTGGAAAGTCAGTTACCTTTTATCTCTTGGTTAAAAAGAAGAAGTAGGTCAGTTCCTTGTTAATATAAGCAAATATTATTTATAGCATGGTATAAATTACTGGGGGAAAGACATCCTAATTTTGATTTTCAAATAGAAGGCAATAGCTAACTCATTTTTATCCTTAAATATATTAAGAATTCGGTGACCAATTTTTCAGGAATCAAAGTCCTTGCTACCTTACTAAAAGAAAAAAACACAGTATAATTAAATTAAGACACTAAGCCATTTTCATTACTCATACCAAGTATCTGTTAGGAAGGTTGCTACAGACACATATTTCAGCCATATGTCACAAGTCTTTGTGATGGAGAGAGAAGTATAAACTTGAGAATAAAATATTTATGACATGGAGGTACTCATGACCTTTTATTTATATACCCTTCTTTGTGTGTTTCTATCACAACTGTAAAACTAAAATTTGGGTAGATCCCTCTGCATTTAAGTTTTCTGGTGAGGAGATGTAAATTACCCACACTAGAGAGCATTTGAAAGAAATCATGAATTAATTACAAATATCATTGTTTCAAAGGCCAGGGAATAATGTCTCTGCATTTGGCTTCTTACTAAACCAAGGGGAAGATTCCCAAACAGCCTCATTGTTTGCACACGTCAGAACTGATGGCAATTTGGAAGCAAGATCCAGAAGCAAACATTTCTCAGAAAGCACTATGATTTCCTGCTGTCCAATTCTATCTAACTCTGGTGAAATATTACCAAAAACCTGCTCTGCCTTGCTCCTCAATTACCTGTGGCATTATTGTTTGATGTTATAAAAAGGAGGAAACCATATTTCAACTAGGAAGGCTAGCAAACATTAAAACTCCTCAAAGTGGAAATTTCCACAACATCTGATAATATATGCAAAGCCACTGGGACGAACGTGCTTCTAAGTGCTGTCCTACTTTCAGTTTCCTCTCCTTTCTAAAGATTCTTTAGTCTCAGCCCCACTTCTGGAGGAATGCTGGCCAGCATGGGAGGTAAAATGGTCCCAGAGTCATGCTTCATGCTGAGCTCCTGCACAAACCAGGGAGATAGATCCTAGGCCATCCTGTGAGCAGTTGCTCCAAGGGAAGTCAAAAATCAAATCTGAAGGAGGAGCCTTTGCATCTGTCAGGCTCCAGGGTGCCACAGGATCAGTTTTCAGCCTTTAGATTGGACATTAGAGCAAGAACACTAGAGCTTGATTCCCTGCCTTGTATAAGGTTTTGAAATTTAGGACAATCTTCAAAGACATAATTTTGTCAGTAGTTCTTTGCTTGCCACTTTCACAGTTAATGCCGCTTCAAGTCCTGCGTCTCAGTAAATCCATGAATGGTTAACTTGAATCATGATTCTATTACTTGGTTTTAAGAAGAATGACCATGGATAGAATAGGCTCTATTTAATCTCCATCTCCCCTCCCAAGGATATTTGTTCTCAGTTATTGCTGATCCATTAGGTTTCCATTGCCTTGAACATCCAGTTCTATATATTGAGCCCTACATATGATCTACTTCCACAATGCTTACTTCCTTCAGCCAATTAAATGTATAGTTACATATTAGCTTATTGTTTGAGTTCTGAATTGTAGGAAATAAAACATTTTCTCCATGATTTTCTACTATCTGTTTAAGCCATTGTTTGGTCACATTAGAGGTTCAATTTTGTCTCTGATTTTTATCAAGGATGTGAGGTCCCTTTGGACTTGAAACAGTATTAAGTTTCATGCTACGGTATAATGCACGTCTTGTAAAATGTTCATGTAGCTAACTTAAGAATAAAATGCCTCAGCACTCATGAAGAATTGCTTGGTGAAGAGACAGACCATTTGAGTGGTAGAATTTGACAAAATGGCCCTGCAGACCTCTCTATTATCTAGTCCAGGTCTTTCTCCCACATCCTCCCCTTCACCAGCTGCCATGGCTGTCAGAGAGAGCTTATAGTGTGTGCACATGCTTTTGATGCTACTGCGGGCCATTTAAAAAGTTAGAACAGGTATGGTTCTTGTCTTTCTTGATGAAGTGATTTTCTTCCAAAGAGGAGAGTAAAATGAAGCTCACTTTGGAGCCTGTTAAGAGTCTGTGTCCCTCCCAAAACTCCTATGTTGAAGTCCCCCCGCTCCAGGACCTCAGAATGTGACCTTATTAGTAGGTAGGGCCTTTATAGAGGTAATCAAGTTAAAGTAAGGTCACTAAAGTAGGCCTTCACCCAATATGACTGGTGTCCGTATGAAAAGGAAAATTTGGACACAGAGACACACACAGAGGGAAGACGATGTGAGGAGACACAGGGAGAAGGTGGTCATCTACAAGCCAAAGAGAGAGGCCCGAACAGATCCTTCCCTCACAGCCCTCAGAAGAAACCAATCCTGCTGGCACCTTGATTTTGGACTTCCAGCCTCCAGAACTGTGAGACAATACTTTTCAAAAAGCTGTGATACAATACAAGTATTCAGTTTGTGGTACTGTGTATGGCACCCCTAACAAACTAATATAGTACTAGTAGAACCCCAATGTATTTAATTGCTTTCCTCTTTACCTTTGTTTTAAATACTGAAATGTTCATTGCAATGCCTACCTTCTTCCCTTCCTCCTGAAGCTTCCAATTCTCTTAGAAGCAGGCTAGGATCTGATACCCAAGATCTGAACTTGGATTTTTTATGTCACAACTCTGGTTAGGCTCCCTAGAAGATAATCATAATAACCAAGCTATCACTTGGTTCGCCATCCTATATGATAGCTCTTTTACAGACAACATCTGCAATAAAAACTTAGGAGAGACAGGCTTCGGAGTTATTCCCACTATGCAAATGAAACACTGAGAATCAGAGAGGTTAAGTAACTTTCCCAAGGTCACACAGTGGTTAAACTGAGATTTGAACCCAAGCAGTCTGACTGTAGAGACTGTATCTTTGCAGAAGCCAAGTGAGGGGTCGGTCCCCTGACCAGAATGTTTGTTTAAAAAAACAAATAAAAAAGCAATATGCCCAAAATAGTGAAATGACTAAGTTATGCTTAGCCCATGCAATGAAATAGTAAGTAATAATAAAACATAATGATTTTCAAATACTTGATGATATGGGGAAATGCACATAAGGTAATATGAGATGAAAAAGTGCTACACACTAAAATCCAAATTTTGTACTTTTAAAAATATAGAAAATAGAATGTCAATGCTGATGCTCTCTAGTAATTGGATGAAAGGTAATTTTAATTTTTTTTTGTCTTTATGTTTCTCTGTATTTTCTAAATTTTGTAATGGCCATATAGTACCTTTGAATTCCAAAAATTAGGGCAAGGTAAAGCATAAAAATTCCTAAAATAAACTTCTCCAGCATTGAAGCGAAAGGAGCCTGTTTTGTTTCTATCTGAAACAATCAGAGGCACCTCTACCCAGAGGTAGGGGTCTCCACTCCAACCCTTTCTCTGGGTTAGACTCCTTAGTTTTCATAAGAAAATGCCAATTCTACTACCAGCTCAACTGACTCTGATAGATGTGCCCTTCATTGTCGTCATAGATTATCTATACTCGAGCATCTCTCCCCAGAGCATAACCTTGAACTCTGCTGTCCAAAACAGTTAAAAACCTTGACTGTAAAAATAAAAGTTTATTTTTGAGATAAAACTCCCAGATGGCCATATAGTCTTATCATTTCTCTGGGACTTGATGTTTTACCACCAAATCTTACTGCTGTATCCTACAAAATTACTGAGCTGAATTTGGCCATGAGAGCATTAGCTTGCATTGAGGGGTCTTATAAGTAAAACTCCCATGAAACCCATCATTGCATTCTATATAGAAGTGCTGCTGAAACAGTTGTTCACCACATTGTTACACTTTAGGAAACATTCTTTTCTCAGATCAAAAATCACCATGATCTTTCTATGCAAGGAGTTTGTTGTAATCTTCTGGACGCTATAATTTATATTATCAATTTAAAACTACAGGCCACACACACCCCTCTGTCTTAGCTGCTGTAAATTTCTGGGCCAAATATATGGTGTTCCTCCAGGAAGTGTATGAATGTATGTTCGGTGTACTGATCTCTGATTTTATTCAGGCATTGATTTCCTCCTTTTTTATTTTTATATACTTCTTCAAAGCATGTAAGAGAGGGAAGAGAGAAGTGAATGAATGAATAAATAAATAAAAGCAAAGATGTGATGGGAAGTTATGACTATAATTTCAAGTCAACACAATGAAGAGGAGAGGTTTATTGGTTCATTCTGTTTTTCTAGAACAATCTACAGTGATTCAAGGGTTGCTGACTTGATGAAAACATGACAAATGGAAGACTTCCCCCCACTACTTGTTTTCAAGAAGAATAACAGAGTTCAAGTTCCAGGTACAGAGACAGCTCTGACAAAATCCACTGTGACAATAGACAACCGAAAATGGACTATTTTTTCAGGGAATAGGCCAGCTGCTTTGGTTTTGAGTGGATGAATCAGATAGGCAGGTAAGAGTGACTTTTTCTGTTTCTTTGCAATTTTCCAAGTTCAAATTCTACATTGAATCCATTCATGACACAAACTCCTCTACCTACAAACTTTCAACTTCAGCAAAAGAAAAATAAAGCCAAGAATCAGAACAAAGAAGGCTCTGCATACCCCCCAACAACAGTGTGGGCAGTAACCAGGGCCCCTTTGTTCACAGTACCTGCCCTGTTCATAACTAGGAGAATTTCCTGTGGTTTCGTTCTCCTTCACCTGTCCTTACAGGATTTCCATCATCTGTTGTTTTTCTCTAATATTTAAGTTTGGTGTTTCCACTTCCCCTGAAGGCAGCATTTGATCTCTTTCTTTCCTGTAACAGCAGGGTGGCCTGTCTTAACATTCCCTCCAGAACAATTTTTCTCTCTAAGGTGCTGAGTCACGGAAGGGAACTAGAGACTCTGTGGGCAGCAGCCGTCAATTGAAAAAACAATCATTTCCCTGGACTTAAAAGTTCACTTTCAAGAGTGAGCAAATTCAGGAGGATCAGGAAAGTGGGCGAGAAGTTCACGCAGGGTAAAAGGCCCAAAGTCCATTTCACACAGTTTGTGGAAGATCATATTTCATAAATGAAAAAATTGTATGAGTGGAAAATTCCTTCATTTAGCAGCAGGAAGGTAGTGCCTAAGCCCTGGCTGGGACTGCAGAGAGTTCTGTTGAGTTCTCATCTTTTCTGCGGGCCTCAGCCTTAGGGCTTTTCACCTGTGAAACAGGCAGATAACTTCTGCTCCTGTAACAGCAGAGTACCCAGAAGATGAATGGGAAAGAGTTCTGAGCTTTTGGACGCCTTGATTTAGCCACTGATCTCTAAATATCTACTGCTTCAAAATCACAATCTAGGTACATTTGAAATTTCTATTTTATATTTCTCAAAGGACACTGAATTAAAAGTAAACTTTTTAAGCAAAAAAAAATGATGCATAGCAGGATATACAAGTAAAGCTTGGCACTATAAGCCTTAAAAATGGGTACCGGTGGCAACTTGTTGTGAATCAACAATATTTTTTAAAGTTTTTCTGCTCTCTTTTAAAAAATATTTTCTACTTTCATTATTTTAGAGAAAGGGAGAGAGAGAAACAAAGAGAAACATCAATGTGAGAGAGAAACATCGATCGATTGCCCCAACTGGGGATCAAACCCTCAACCCAGGTGTGTGACCTGAACGGGAATCGAACCTGCCACCTTTTGGTGTACAAAATGATGCTCCAACCAGCTGGACCACACTGGCCAGGGTTCAGCAATATTTCTTTAAGAATGGACATTGGTTCTACCCAAACACAGAGACACTTCCCATAAAACCCTCTTCAAACACTTCCCATAATGTCAGTCATACACACATCAGCTACCATTTGGATAGCATGGTCTCATTATAACTAAATCATCTTACCTGTTCTAGTAAAAACCATATGAAGTAGGTATAATTATTCCATATTTTAAACAAAAAAACTGAGGCTCAGAGAAATTAGGTAATTTATCCAAGATTATACTACGTAAGAAGCAGAGGCCTAGTCTATCTAAACTCAAAGCCACTCTTATTTCTACTGTTTGGCCAGCTAATCTGCTACACTGACTTCTACCTGACTTTCTACTCTCAGCCACCCTACAGAAAGGAACAAAATTTGAAATCACATTCTCACCTCACTAACTGTGTAACTGGTCACAGTGCACAGTTGTCTGAGCCTTTATTTCCTCAGCACTAAAACTGGGATAACAATGCCTACCTACCGTGTTAAAATCATTAGATGAGATAATGTATGTAAAACTTGGGGCACAGTGCTTGGCTCATACTAGGTGCTTGATATGTATCAGACTATGACCATACAATTCTTGATTTATAGTGAAATGCACGGCTATTTCACTTTTTTTCTGTGTTATCGTTTCCCCAGCTAAATTAAAAACCCTATGACTCCTACTTCTTTTGTATCTTTCTTGTCAGTTAGTATGCTATTGATTGCATGTTCTGGAAACCAAATTTATGCTGGGTTGAGCACAAAAGAAATCAATTACCTCACACAGGAGGATGGCCTGGCCAGGCCTGAGAGGTTGATTCTGCAATCCACAAAGTCAGTAAGGACCTGAATTCTTTCTGTCTGATCCACCACCCACAGGATCTGCTTCACTCAAAGGCTTATTACTCTCACTGGTGGAGGAGGGCTATGTGATCAGCAGTAACCTGTAGCAATCACACTTCATTTGTGTCTGAAAGGAGAAGAAAGCTACCTCCCAGTAGTTCTACCAAGGACAACAAAAGCTTAGGTCCTACAGTCCACTAGTCTCTGTGCATCTCATTGGCCCACGCTGAACCATTCACTAGTAAAGGGAGATGTATTTTCAGGATTGATCTGATCAATCATCTGAAGGGAAGTGGCGTTCATCTACTACCCTCTTCAGAACTTTGTACTTTTGAGCTCAATTACTACTTCTTGAAGGAATGAATGAATGAATGAGAACCAGCTTATTTAGGACTCCAGGTAGAAATTCTTGTAACATTCAGAAACCTGACAGTGAATTGGTACAGAAACAAACCATGTTTGCTTAACAAAGAACACACAGTGCCTCCACGCCATTGGTTACACTCACACATACTTTTGCCTTAGAGTCCAATCCTGTTGTGATAGTGATTAAGTGTGATATATAAGTACACTTCAAGTGCAAATAACATGAATATGCAGAACAATGAGAACCTTAACCCATTATCTACAGCACGTCGTTTCCCAAGAGATGATTGGGAGGTGCATATCCACTGCATTAAATAACACCGAGTTGCATAACAACACTTAATCTGTATTCAGCTCCTTTTCAATCCGTCTGATATCATCAGAGCTAAAGCCAGTTTAGGGATCTGAGTCTTTAACTCTACCACTTGGTAATCTCCCTCTAACAAAGATTTAGGCGGGGAGCTTTGGAGGACATCTACTTGGACTTGTGAGCATTGTTTTGTTGTCCTTTCAGTTATTTTTACAGTTACCTTGTAACTGTGAAAAATGATATTGCTCTTTTCATTTGAAGTAATGATATAAAGTTTCCTTTGGAAAACAAATCTATTTAAGGAAAAGAAAGCTGATTAAAATAATTAGAGATTAGATATAGATATGTTAGAAATGATGAGGACATATGTACGAATATGTGGGTATGGAAAAATATGAGAGTGGTATGAGAAAGACTAAAGTTTGGAAAGCAGGTACCTGGGGTCATTAGAGAATGATTGCAGATGTTTAATTCAAGAATAAAAATGCTAGCACAGAGGGCAATAACTGCAGGAGCCACACGAGGGCAGCGTATCAGGGACTATAAAGCCAATTTGGTCAGCAAGGATCTTCCTTACCTAAGCCGTAGTTCCTCACATGTGATCCGCAGAGCAGCAGCAGCATTATCACCTGAGAGCGCGTTAGAAAAGCAGCGGCTCTGGCCTCA
This sequence comes from Eptesicus fuscus, assembly GCF_027574615.1. Classification (NCBI taxonomy): domain Eukaryota; kingdom Metazoa; phylum Chordata; class Mammalia; order Chiroptera; family Vespertilionidae; genus Eptesicus; species Eptesicus fuscus. The sequence goes on along the minus strand of NC_072483.1, from coordinate 54,485,694 downwards.
CCCTGACCTACTGAATCGGAATTTACTTTCTAACAGAATTCCGTAAGTAATTCTTATGCACATTAAAGTTTGAGAAGCACTGGCTCCATAACTCTGGGGTCCTCTGTGGCTACTTTCCCCTTTGGGAGAGCAGGGCTGACATATTGTAAGTTTGAAGAAGTATATTTGCTTAGGGATTCTACAGTCACACTACTTAGTTTCCTCAGTTCATCCTCTAACAGTATGACTTAGGCAAAAAAAAAAAAACACCCTGCATTTCTAACTCTTAGAACATTACTTTGATAAACAGATGATCAATAAATGGATGAGTAAATGAATTATTCAGATACAGAGAAATCATATGCCTTGACAATATTTCTATGTTCTCACCATCCTTTATTTGGTTGGTTGAATGGAATGTGAGAGCTATTTATCCCTTTTAGTATCAACTGCTCTAAATCTTTTTGTATTAAGACAGGGAATAAATATTTTCACATACACACATTCAAGAATTCCTGCCACATCCAGGTGAGCTTTCCCAGGGTCTTCCTCCATATTCTGGTGTCTGTTCCTACCAACATCAGTTCCTGGGTGTGCAAAGCATGTGCAGGTAGAGAGAAGTAGCGTTTGAGCAAGAAAGGGTTCACCTCCTGACCCTGTCATTGGTTTCAGAAAATCTAAGACTTGGGGAAATCAAGGTAAAAGAACAAAACACACTTCTGTTTTGTTGCCTGAAAATCAATAGATTATTCCAGACAAATATTAAAAATGAATGTATACTTCAAGGAGTAGTCCTAATACCTAACACCCAAAAGAACACATCAGTGTGTCCCCTTTTAATAGGTACAAGTGCAGGAAATTGAAAGAGCAGCAGAATGCTCCCAAAACTCTGAAATATAAGGCCTCCTGCCTCTGTAGGCTCTGTGTGTTTTCTGATCATTCACTCACTACAAATCGATTTATGGTTGAGTGGTCTCTCTATCAGTTCTTGTGCCAGAATATATTGAGGGGAAAGAGAAATCTATTTGATGGGGTTATTCCTGGGCTGAGGTGACTCTTTCAGGCTCCATCCTCAAAAAAGGGCACTGGCCAATAACTCAAGAAGGCAGCGTTGGGGGCGAAGGGGGTTCTTATAATCCTCGTCATAAAAACAGTTCATGAAGCCTGTTTGTGGAGATACCCCTTCCTCCTTTCTAAAGATGCACTTTTGTGATTTTTACCTTCTTAATTTTACTTGTACCTCCATTCATTCACTCTTTTTTTTTTTTTTCATTCATTCAACAAATATTGTCAAGTACCTTCTAAAAACTAGGGATATAAAAGGAAAAAGAGAAGCAAGGTCTCTGCTCTGGGAAAACTGGCTTCGATCTAGAATGTGAACAAGGAGACAACAATTAGTCAAATAAACAAAGATTTCCTTGGCTGGTTATAAGAAAAAAACAGGATCATGTGATTGTGAGTGGGAAATGTGAGTACCCTTCGTATGACTCACCGGGCAAAGGCTCTGAGAATGTGACATGTGCTCTGAGACCTGAATGGGAGTTAACCATACAAGCCTTGCAGGAAGAGTCTGCCAGGAGAGGACAGTCACTAAAAGCCCTCAGGGAGGAACACAAAGAATATCAGTGTCTGTAACAAACTGAGCAAGATAGAGAGTCGTGTGAATAAAAGTATTTGGCAAAGATTCAATGAATTGATACATGTCTGTTTGGTGGAGGGTGTGGGAAAGGTGGAGATGACATGAGAGCACAATGTAATTAGCCTGGAAGCCCCAAGCTCTGCAGTAATTCCTTTTGTTTTTACAGCCTCTGGTTGTAAGGGAAGGAAGATGCTTTGCATATTGGGCTGGGTTGACTTGAGTTCTGTTGATGCTCACAAGTGGACCTATTGGCATGATCTTCACCATGAGCAGAAATGGTGTCTGATCCTGTCACTTTATGTTGCATGTTGCACATTGAGTTATCTTGGAAGCTGCCCAAACATGGTGGCTCTTGAAGAGAAACATGACAGTGTTAAAATCTGACCCACTCATGAAAAGTTTTAGATATTAAAAATTTTAGACTTATCAGTAACCGTTATAATTATCTCCAGCTTAGAATCTATTTTTCAGAGCATCATTACTCTTTATAATTAGTTCTATAATTTCCCCATAGAATGTGATCCATTTTATCTGAAGTACTAAAACCAAGCACTAGTAGTTGATCACTGTCTGCCTGTAATTTGCATTGTTCTTTATCCAAGAAAATACTCGTTCTTATTAGCCAGATAGAGATGTATTATGAATATCAATGTAACTTAATTAAAGCATAATATTAATCATAATACTCTCTTCCAGACTCAAATACTTCCCCAATGATGTTTACTTGCCTAGACGTTCCCTGATGAAATGCAACAATAAATCAGATGAAAGCACTTTTGATGAGTAAGGAGATTTAAGCAAAGCCTTTCTTAATGAAAAAATAATGTAATAGAAAGTATAGAAAGGATTGTATCTGCTAAATTACATCCAAAAGAGGATCCCAATAAAATAAGAAATTTGTTTTACTGACTTTATACCTGAGTATTAAGTAATATTATTGAACTTCTGATTATTCATTGTACTGTGCTATGTTAGTCAACAAGACAGTTCATACCCTCTATTAGTTTTCTCAAATTGTATTCATTATTATTCAAAATGTAGAAATCAATTTTAGGCATTAGAAAAAGGTCAGCCATAATCACAGTTTCTTGCCTAGTATTTACATATTCGGTAGCATAAAAAAACTGAAGTGTGTTCTGTATTAATGGTGATGGCTGCAGCTTCTTTAGGGAAAATTGACCATTTCTTGGAAAAAATATTTTAACGAATTTTTGGTTAGTCAAGATAAAGCCCAAAACTTGGTACTAAAGTAGTGTTTGGGAGTGGGGTGGGAGTGCAGTATTCAGGCAATGAGGTGTTACAGAGAGACAACAATTCTCTCCATAATTAAATAAAAAGGCTGCCTTCCCCAAATGTAGAGATTGTTATAATAACTGATTTGAAAGAGCAGTGTTGTCATTCTGAAACTAAAGAGGGAAAGAGAAAGAGAACTGATTAAAAGTGGGCCCAGTCACAATAGAAAAGGTGACAAGAGAACACGAGAAAGACCCTGGCCATTTGAGAGAACTTGGAAAGCTCGAGGTACTTCTAGCAGTCTCCCAGGATGAGGGCCAGAATTATAGCATTAAAATAAAGAATTACCACCGAAGGCCCGAGAAATTTGTGGATACAGATTGCACCTTAATTTATGTCAGCTAAAATTCTTTTGGAAGCAAGAAGCAAAAATCTCAACCCAAACTGAATTAAACAATGCATGGGAATTTGGGGTTCATATGTCCAGCCAATTGTGTGGGGGTGGAGATGAGATTCGGCCAGAGTACAGATTCTGTGGGAAATGGTTCTTGAGTCTACCTTCCTTCATCCATCAGCTCTGCCCTCAGGTTAGTTCCACACCATGGTTGCCAGTATCAGCTGGGGCCACTTGCTTCTTATTCACATCCAAATGAGAGAAGAGACAGGCTTCCCCCAACCACTTAACAAGGAAATTTTCATGTGCTAATTATCTTGGCTGAAGTCACCTGATAAAGGTGTCAAGGGCACAGGATTACCCTGATTGGCTCCCATATATCATGGCTAAGACCTGGAATGAAGTCAAGACTACTCAGAATAGTGTGAAGGGTTTAGAGAGGATGTTTGGAAGACAATTTAAAAAAAATTTTTTTTTAATATTTTATTGATTTTTTACAGAGAGGAAGAGAGAGGGATAGAGAGTTAGAAACATCGATGAGAGAGAAACATTGATCAGCTGCCTCTTGCACACCCCCTACTGGGGATGTGCCCGCAACCAAGGTACATGCCCTTGACCGGAATCGAACCTGGGACCCTTGAGTCCGCAGGCCGACGCTCTATCCACTGAGCCAAACCGGTCTCGGCAATTTTTAAAAATATTTTTATTGATTTCAGAGAGGAAGGGGAAGGGAGAGAGAAATAGAAACATAAATGAATAGAGGATATCATTGATTGGCTGCCTCCTGCACACTGGGATCAAGCCCACAACCTGGGCACGTGCCCTCACCCAGAATCGAACCATGATCTCCTGGTTCACAGGGTGATGCTCAACCACTGAGCTATGCCAACCAGGCTGGAAGACAATTTTGATGTCCTTTATAAAATCTAACTACTTTCCTGAACTTTGACATCAGGAAGAGTTTTAGGAATGAGTTTAAAGTCCATTAAAATTTCAGTGGAATGCTCAAGAAAATCCAACTTTAATTATCTTTTCATAGTTGCTACATAATAACATTATTTTAAATTTAATGCCATTTTCTGAGTTAGACACTACCCATTTAATCTATAGTATTTTTAGTGAAAATCTACTAAATTGAGGACTGAGCATTAATGAATTGCTAGCAATTTGAAAGCTTTTCAGAGCCAATCAACTCAAGATTTCTTCTCATAAAGGCAACAGCTGACAAGTGGAAGAAATTGAAGGTGTTCAGACATCACAGGGGGGTGTCCTCTCCATCCGCAGACAGAAGCTAGGGCACACTGCCCAAACAGAATGCCAGCTGTGCAGCCTGAAAAGAGAGCCCAGCTGTGAAGCTCAAAAGGATTTCCCTCTGGGCATCCTTGCACCAGCATGCGGGGCTCTCCCAATAAATACCAAAGGCCTGAGCAGCAGGAATTCCTGCCAACAGCGCACAGTTGGAGTGATGCTTTAAGAAGCAAATACTTTCCAGATGTAGAGACTCAGTTTGCTGGGAGATCTGCTTCTGGAGCACGAGGTACCTGTCCCTGCTGACTGAAGAGGGCGTGTGGCTGGTGCCCTTCTAGACAAGAAGTAAGAGAATTCAGTTGTATTGCTTTTAGCACAATGAAGACAGACCTAAAGAAGAATGAGGGTGAAGGTTTTAGAACTTAAGAGATCCTGGGGTTCAGCTACCGACTGGAATTGAGAGTACCTGACATTTTTGCTGAATGATTTGGCCATTTGCTTATTTCTGCTTTGCCTGTATGAGGAGATTAAGGACCACACCAGTGAACACTGGGTTAGCACGTTCAAAGATCTTGGAGCACCTATGGAGACATAGGAGTTGTTCTCTTTATGATCTCCTTTTGACTGACACTGAAATTTGTCAGTCAGAAGCTTTCCATCTTAAAAGCTTTCATGAACTGCACCTGGTAGAACTTTATTATTTTTTTATTTAGCAAGGTCTTCAAAGATTAAAAGCAGGTATATTTGCATTTTAAAGAACATTATGAACTCCCTTGATTATGAACCCTGCCAGGAAAACAGAACAAAGTTGGGTGGCGAATGCATTATGTATGTGTTTGTTTTTAATTGATTGATTTGAATAATTTTCATCGTGCTGGTTTGGATTGACAGCATATGCTGTTCTGTAGCTGCTGCTACAGATATTAGCCTTTTCTAAAGGAGGGCAGTTTTCATCTGGCCACACTGACCCTGGACAGGAGAACAGAGTGTGTGTGATAAAAACTCGTCTCAGCTGTTGCAAAGATTCTCTGCTTCAAAATTATCTACCTAGCAGGTGCTGGAATTCCTACTCCTCCCTGTACCTTACAGCTTAGAAGAATTTATTTCATGAATCACCTCCTAAAATGTAAATATTACTGGGAAAAGAAAGCCTTATATTTAGCCAGCTCACATCTGGTTTATATAGAAACTCTCCTTGAGTTTAATATTTTGTCTTGCACATTCTAGTTGAGGGTGGTACCTAAGGTTTTCTCCCCCCTTCCCCCAATACAGTCTAAATTCTTTTTTTTTAAATATATTTTTATTGATTTCAGAGAGGAAAGAAGGGGGGGGGGAGAGAGAGAGAGAGACATTGATGATAGGAAAACATTGATTGGCTACCTCCTATTGGGGACCTAGCCCACAATCCAGGCATGTGTCCTGACCGAGAATTAAACCACGACCTTCTATAAAAACATATTTTTAAAAAGTTAAGTTTCGTGAAGAACCTGCTTGTTGTATTGCAGTTCGTTGTGTTGCAGGCCTTGGGAGAGCTCCAGTGCTTGCTGCCCTGGCATTAATCAAAGGTGGATGAAATATGTAAATTCTTTATATTTTGGCTATTCCTTTTCCTATAGATGTGGTTATAAAATTATAATACATACACACACAGACCTATTTATGCAACCAATCCCCTGAAGCATGTGCCACAAATCCCCATTTTATATTGACATTGCTATGAATGCAATTGATGATAGTCATGCATTTTAGGCCTCCTGAGCTCAGTATTGCATCCTATTCTTGCTATTCTATTTTGTCATTTTCTAACAACAACAACAAAAGTTATCCTGTTGCCAGGTAACCTCAGCAGTATTGTAAGTAGCCCTCCGCTTTCTGCATTCTTCTATCTTCCTTCTTGTAGACTAATTATAATTTTTATTCTTCTGAAGACTTTCTCCCCATTCATGGTTGCCATTGTCATTGGATAACTGTCATCATATTATTGTCACTATTGAATTCTTTGATGAGAAGCCACAATTTTCTCATCCTTCCACACAATAGAAAATTGACTCGTTCTTACGATGCACTAGAGAAATAGTGTGCTTTCAGAGAAATAATTCCTCTCTTCAAGGTTACATTCCCAAAGAAGATTTGCAACATTTGGCAACCCCACCCCCCTAATTTGCCTCTCCTTTTTTACCCCTATCATAACTCCTTTCTTTCAAATTAGGCTGGTGACTGATATATGGTCGTATTTTATGTATAATGATAAAATTCTGACAGAAAGTATTTTATAGCTGATTCATTATGAAGGATGCTCAGCCTGTGAACTGGTAAACATCAGCAGCAACACAAATGACTATGACTACATTTAGCTGTGGGCCTACTGTGTGCCAGGTACTGCTAATAATTTACATACACTACCTTGTTTAATCTTCATAAATTATATGAGGTACTGTCATTCCTATTTTATAGATGAGGAAGCTGAGATGAGACTCAGAGAGCCCAGATTAAATAGTCGGTGGGTAACAGAACCAGGGTTTCTTCATCTAAGATGTCATTGCTTATAAGAAGTAACTTCAGTTTAATAACAGCTTCTATATTAAGTGTAAATGTTTATTGTAAGATGACTCTTGAATTCAGAAATATTAAACTATAAACAAATATGCACCTTAGAAGCAAGAAAATAGTATATGTATATAGCCTACTGTCATTTTTGGCTTATAAATTGTAAACATTCCCTAACCATCATTCTAAGTAAATAACGTCACTGGAGCAATGTCATCTAATTCCATTGTTTCCCACTTCCACGCCCTAACCCCTATCTCCTCTCTCCTATTTAATGGGGCTCTTTCCAATACATGCCTAAAGAGTATTTTGTGGTTTGTGAAGACATTAGAAAACCACTTGCCACTTGCCCCATAAATCATACTGAGCAAGATGATCCTCTGACCCCACTATTCTGCTTATACAGTATTTTGTTTACCCTTATTACATTTTTTATGTAGAGACAGATTTATATAAATGTCCAAGCCCCCACTTTCCTGTGACTTCTTTGATGGCAAAATCTGTCTTTTGTTTATCCTAGTAATTCTCAGGTGATCAAGAGGGAGGGGTTGATATTGTATGTTGTAGATTTTATTAAATAATTAAACCAAGAACTGAAATTCCAGATTGTTGAAACAGTAAATAATAATTCCCTTTTAGTTTGCTATCTTGAAACTTGTCAATATACACATTCAGTCAAGAATACGTTTGCCTACGAGAAACCTTCAACTTTAAATTTTACTCAGCTGTGATTTTGATCTTGGGTATCCTAGTGATGCAATTCTGTTGCACACCTAAATGAACAGAAAAAAAAAGAGGACCATGTACCACTGAAAATAACAGGTGCAATTTAAACATTAGGTTTAAAATTTGATGCCTTTTGCAATAGGACCTCACTATGTATTAACATTGCATGCATAAATGAGAGTGAGAAGTGAGAAAGGAAAGGGCTATTGTGATATTGGTGAAATATGTTCTGGAAGATGTACTTTGTTTTTTCTTTTAAATAAGTATCAAGATTTCATATTAGATAGTCTTGTAACCTGAAATCATTGGAAACATTTCAGGGATTCAAGAACTGCCTGATGCAAAATGAATTTACCTTATCCTGGTAATTCTCTACAGTACTTAGCCTGGAACCTTGCACATACTGAGCTAAATGTTCAATAAGTATTTTTAAGACACATTTAACACATCTTTTTCTAGATGTTTAGGTACAGTGTGCTCACATGACCAGGACTAATCAACTAATTAAGGGAGACCTCTGAGAAACATATCAGTGTTGAGCTTTCATTTGCTCCTGGAGGCTTTGCTTCAAGGCTAATATTCTGTTGTACTTTGCCCAACAAAACTGTAACTTCTCAAAAGTTCATTTGTGTCTCCCTTCTTCAAGGGAGAAGATGAATGATGAATGATGTAGGGAGAAGACTGAGCACAGAGGTAATTTTACTAAGCTTAAAGAGCTTCTAATCTTTAGTAAATGGACTTTTAAAAAAAATTTTACAGGATGAATAGAACAAATTTTGTCTGAATCCTAGAGATGATTTGAATTTTTTTCATCATACATGGTATAATGTGCATGTACTTTTATATACCCCTTTTAAGAAACAAATGCATAAATTAAGCCAGAAAATGTGGTAAGAGGCATCTGTTTTCTAAGTGCTTTTATTTAGCTAACTGTGAAACAGATTAAGCTTCATTGTGGCACTTGGGTTTTGCAAAGCATGCTGAGCTCCTCATAAATGCATAGATGTTAGTCAGCTAGAAGGGAAGAAAGGAGATAAGCCTCTAATTTAATTAGTAATTAGTCATTGAATTTCCTTTGTCTTTTCTTTGTTTCCTATTATATCTCATCTCAGAATTGTTTTATAAAAGAAATTAAACTGAAAGTGAAAAGTAGGGAGAGACCCTGATTGGCAAGTTATGAAAAAAAAAGCTGTACTTGGAATCAGCATAAAAACAAAATAGAAAAAGAGCCTGGACATGAGATAGCTGTTTAAACTTTGGGTTTATGTCATGTTTGCATTCAAGATTGTGAATCTTGGATTTAGTGAAACTAATCAGTGATGTTTGGGCTACTCATCTCTGGATAATAGAAATGCGCACTTTCCCTGTTTTGATGTATAGGTATCCCAATACTTATTTGATAATTAACCTCGTATATCATGCTATTTGAACTATATCAAAGTTTATAAATTCCAAACATTTATTAGGGTGAAGAATTTCCTTCATGAACTAATAATTATCTCTTCCCATGATAGACCTTGCCTTTTATCTAACCAATGTTCCACATATTGTATAGGGGCTGGATGATGGGTTTTTCTTTCCATTTTCAGAAATCATGTTTACATCTTCCACTCCAGACTCCACTCCAGAGTCTTTTTTGGCATGACATTAATATCCTTAAACTCAGGTCGGCAAACACACTGTGTGGGGGCCAGCATTCCCCACCTATACAACCAAAGCAAATATCACTCATCGATCTTTCCTGTTTAGCTTGAACTTAAACTTGAAATCCAATGCCACATATTACATTGGCTCTTTCTGTCTTTTCTGTGCACCTGCTTCATGCATTCTTAGAACATTTTTAAATCAATCAATTTAGTATTTGTTATCTTTGATGTCCAGAATATATCCTTTCTCATGTTGCTTAAAAAAGAATCAGCCAGTCAGAAGTAATCAGCTTCCAGAGGCAGAATGTGAATTTTGGGTTCTTGCAATAGCACAGCATCAGCCCTTTGGTATTTTTTCTAATGTGCTCATTTGCTTCAGATTGGAATATAGAAACATCTTCAGAGTTTGTTTAGCAGCAATGCAGAGCACATCAATTTTCATAAACAATAAATTTTGTTGGAAAAAGGACAAATATTTCTAACACTGAATTTGGAGCTGTGTCCCTATATGTTCTTTTCTTCTAGATTAATTTCATCAAAATTCTCACTGATTTAAATAATGTTGGCAGAGTCAGGCAGGCCCTGATGGAGATGTTAGAAGCAGAAGATAAAGGACCCAGCACAACCCTGTGACTGTTGTGGATTCTTAATAAGCATCTGCTGATTAGTTTGATGGCAGTGATTGAAAACTGGTATCTCCAGGCAAATCTCAGATGTGGTATGCAAATAGTGCTTTGGGAACCTCATCACATGGTAAGCAGATCTCTCCTATAACCATGTCTGGTTGGAAATACAAATATGAAGTTCAGATGAAATATGGAAGCTGAAAATATAACCATTATCACCTTCACCTCACTATAGGAAATGTGGATCCTACCTACAGGTGTTATGCAAAGATATGAAATGGATGAGGTTTCCTAGGGAGAGAGATTTAAACATTAGAAAAGTACTGAAATGAAACCCCAGAGTGAAACAAGGGGTAGATAAGCTCAGTGAAGTCTGAGATGTGGTCTGAGAGGTAATAAGAAAAGCAGAAGGTAATGGTGACAGGGACCTCAAGGGAAAACAGAGTTCCAAGAAGGAGAAGGGGGATTTACCTCATCAAAGCATTTTTAATAGAATTTCTCATTTATAGCAGGCTCGGAAAAATAGGAGAAGAATCAAAGAAAGTAAAGGGAAATTTATGGGTAGGCTTGTGAGAAGTTGAGAAACTATTTACCAGGTCACTTCTGTTTTCACGAGAAGTTGAAGATAGAGTCATTTAATCAATATAAATGAGTGAACTATAAAAGTTTGGGACAGCTGATATACAGGTGGAAAAGAAAGGCAAGTAAGAATAAGCAAAAATACTTTATAGAACCCAGTTGAGGCTGGAAGATATGAATTAAAGTGACACCAATTTATGTCACTATATAAGTTCCTCTGGGAGCCCAGTTGTATAAGACAGCAGGGGAAGATAAGAATGAATCCATTATTACCTATAACACGACTTCAAAGATGAATTAGAAACCACTGATAGCGAAAGTTATACCTGAAATCTTATGCAAACATACTGAAGAAGTATGGAGTATATTTTAAAACTTGAACTGGGACTCAAATGATCTGAATTCTACCACTGGCTTTGCCATTAACTAGGATAATTAGCCAGCTAGCTTATCTGTCCTTTACCTTTCTGGAACTTATCCCATCTATACAATGAGAAAGAATAAATGGTTAATCTTAAAGACTCATAGAGCTCTACAATCTGAAGTCTATGATTGTTTCTTTGTGATACTCATTTATTTACTAGACAGGTATTTATTATCAATATGTGCCAAGAACTATTTAAGATATGTTATAGTAATGAACAACTAAGATGAGTTACTTTTCTACATTCTAGAGAGAAAAACTGACAATAAACAAGATTTATATACATATATATATATATATATATATATATAATTTTATATAATAAAATTTATATATATAATTTTAAATAGTAATAGGTATTGTAAAAGAAAAAACATCATGTAATAGAGAGGGACTAAAAGGGAGGCCATCTTAAACAGAAAAAAAAAAAAAGGGAAAAACTCTCTTAGGAGATGACATTTGAGCGACAAGCAAGAGCAAGTCATGCAAATATTGAAGGGAATAAACACACCAGGCTGAAGAAACAGCTACAAAAGCCTTGAGGTAGAATTGAGCGTGGTCTGTTTGAAGAACCGAAAGACGAGTATAGCTGGATCATAATGACTAAGAGGGAGAGTAGAGCAAGAGGCAGTTGACAAAGTAAATAGGAGCTAAGTCCTGAGTGCAGAGCCTTGTACACCATGGTAAGAAGTTTGAATTTTATTTTACGTGTGGTAGGGAGCCATTACAAGCATCATTATAAAGCAAAAATCATGCCTTATTTGTATTTTTAAAAGATAATGTACAATGCAATGAGAAGGGCACTTCAACACAGATAATAGTGCAGTGAAGGCCTGGAGAGGGGGGCGGGAGTGGAGTGGAGGGGGTAGAAGGGGGAAAAAGGGGACATCTATAAAACTTTCAACAATAAAAATCAAAGAAGAAGGGCACTTCACCACTGTGGTATTTCTTACCCCAAATCCATAATTCTAGTTTAATCATGAGGAAACATGAGACAAATTAAATTGAGGGGCATGGGACATTCTACCAAATACTTGATCATTACTCCTCAGAGTGTCAAAGTCATGAAAACTAAGGCAAGACTGAGAAATGTGATAGATTTGAGGACTACAAAGACATGAAGACTCCAATGTGGTATTCTAGATTAGATCCTGGGACAGAAAAAAAGACATTAGTGGCAAAATCTGAATAAAGTCTTCACTCAGTTAATAGTCTTATACGAGTGTTCATTTCTTAGTTTTGGCAAATGTCCTGAGGTTGTATATAAGATGCTATCTTTTAGGGAAGCTGAGTGAAGGGTATATGGGAACTCTGTATGCTCTTTGCAGCTCATCTGTAAATCAAAAATTATTTCAAAATATGTTTTTAAAAGATGACTTGTAACTTATTTTTTTATAATAAGGCATAGAGGAATTAAAATATAATTGAGTATAAATTGCAAATCAAAAAACAAATACAAACTTAACCTTTTCAGTAAAAAAAATAATGTGGATTGATAAGAGTAGAAGCAAGAAGACCATTTAGATTATTCAATTACCTGTGCAAAATATGTGGTGGCTTCAGAGTGGATGTGGTGGAAATGAAGCCAATGGATTTAGGATACATTTTGGAGGTTAGGTTGGCAGGACTAGTCGAAAGATTGGATGGTAGGGTAAAAGTGAGGACGGAGGATAAGAGAAAGAAGAATAACAATTGTGCTCAAGTTTTGAGCTTAGCAATAAGAGGTTTATGGGTATCATTTGCTAATATAGGGAAGCCTGAGTGAGGAACAGCTTTCCTAGAAATGGTGATAGATGATCATTTCCATCATTTTCTTTAGACATGTTGAGTCTAATATACTTATTGACATCCAAGAGGAGATAGCAGTGTGCAGTGAACATACAAATCTGTAATTTGGGGGAGGTCAGGTGTAAAGATAAATATTTGGAAGTCATTAGAACATAAATGCTTTATAAAGCCCTGGGGCAAATACGATCATGTAGGAACCTAGAGAGTTGTATAGTTAGAGAAGCTTGAATTCTATCACACTCCAATTTTTAGAGATCCGGCAGAGGAGAAGTAGCTAGAGATGGGAATTGCAAAGAGTTAACAGTGAGGCAGGCAGAAATCAGGAAAGTCAGGCTCAAGGGACCAGAAGAGGACAGAGGGAGTTGTTGACTGTCACTCCTGGTGACAAGAGGAGGACAAAGAATTAATCCCTGGGTTTGGTAAATGGGAAGCGCAGTTGACTTTAAAAGAGCCTTTTAGTGGAGTAAAAGGTCAAAAGCCCAATGACAATGACATTATGGAGCTAGTGAATCAAGACCACTCTTTTCAGTACATTTGCTGTGAATGGGAAGCAAAGAAATGGGGTTGGGGCAGGAAGGAATATGGAGTCAAAAGAGTTTTGTTTTGTTATGAAGCATGTCCAACAAACTCAACTCAAGCATGCTCCAGTTAGGGATTGCTATTAATGTTTGCTGTCTGGCTCCTAAGCCTAGGGAACAAGCATTCTTCCTTTCTGTACTGTTCCTTTCTTCCTATTTATCATAGTTTCCTGGCCATTTTAGCTATAGAACCTACAATTGCTCAATTTATATCAGCCTTGGCATCTGATGAATAAACCAACTTCTCATTTTTAAATTCTTGAAATACAGGGTGGGACAAAAGTAGGTTTACAATTGTGAGTACTCGAAGCAGAGTTTATTTTTGTATTATTATTTATTAGCTATTGTGTTATTTTCCATGTGAACAACTGTAAACCTACTTTTACCCCACCCTGTATATTGAATTAAACCTAGAAAGGGGTTTTAGAGATTAAATCCAAGTGTCTTATTTTATAGGTGAGAAAACTGAAGCACCAAGAGGACGAGTAGAATGCATCAGCGATAAATTCAAAAATAAAGTCAATATTTTTACTGTATGACAAGATACACATTTCTCTTCCTTGAGTTTATCTCAGTATGTCTGAACACTTTTCTAATCTCAGATCGAGCAGCCTGCACATCTGAATGCAATAAAGCCTCTTACCTTTAATCACTGAAACCTGAAAGTTAAGCCATTTCATACCATAGTCAAAGCAATTTCTATGGCATTTGTATACCTTTGCTAATGTAGTTAAGACATCCTTTGAATTTTGAATTGGGCAATGAGGAGTAATTCATTACAAATGGTAAGAGATGCTTTGTTCTTACAGATGAAGAGCGGTCCAGCTAGATCCTGAGTTCATAGAGGGCAGGAGCCTGACTGAATGTCTAGTGTGTGATACAATGCCTTGATCATAGTGAATGTCCAAGAAATCCTTACTTATTGTTAGAAAGAATGAATAAAATACTGTAGTTGCTTCTTATTCTACTCATGAGGACTCACAATTCTGGTTTTTTCCTGCCTTTCCTTGGTTTAGTTTTCTGATTAACAATAACCTTCATATTCTAGATAGTGTCGTGCATCTTCATGTTTTTTCAGGCACTGCTACATAGCCACAGTTTACATTCTTCCTTAAACATTTGTAAAGCTAGGTATCTGTGTATTACCTTTTCTAGTTCTTGATCTAATAAAATTTAATCATTTTTATAAATCTAGAGATCTATGTAGGATGTTAATACTAGTGCTAACTTATGAATTAAAAATTGAGAACCTAGTCTTTCTTACTGGCACTAGAGAAGCACACAAAATTATTTACCTAGAGGAAATAATATTACTATGTACATCATTTCTTATATGCTTTACGAAGAGTGTACGGTTCAGTGATCTAAGCCTTGAATATAAGAACTGACTTTTATGTCTGTTTCTGAAGTTCACTCTATAAAAGTGATTTCATCTGGAAAATGAAAAGTGAGTCCTGTTGAAAAGTTGATGTCATAGTGAACCTTTCCAAAACCATCTGAAATATCATTTTAAATAGAATATAGGGGGAAAAGCCTTCAAATTCCAATCAGGGAAGCATATTTAGGAGGCTATTTTATGTTTTAAAATAAAAGAGGAAATTCAGTATCAAAATTTCAAGAGAAAAAATTTGAGCTATATTTATGTATGTTTTTTAATGTTCTGTAATGTCCAAAGAAATTGGACTCAGCCTTAAGGAAAATCTATTTAGCTTAACACCACTTTAAGGCGATTTTAAAAATCTATGATGGGGAGTAATTCAAAAGGATAAGCAAAATATTCAAATTCAAGGAATCCAGGATTCCCTGACAACTTTTAGAAAAGTTACTGTATTTGCCTGTGGTACTTTCCACATCTGTAAAATCATTTGCCAATAAGGACTTTAATAAAGGTAAGCTTTAATGTCAGACAAAGTACTTTGTGGAAAACTATATAAATCTGGAATTTTAAAATCTAATTTTCCTTTAGAAAGTAAATTAATATTCCACTTGAGACTAGGTCAGTTTTATGTTGGCATGATCTAGTTATAGTTAAGCCAGAAATGAAGAGAATTGAAGGTCAACAGAGCAAATACAAAATATTTCATTGGAAGCATGGAAGGAGATTTTTGAAGCTTGAGATTTTTCCACCAGAATTAAACTCTTACAATATGTGGCAAGGTTTGACTCCAAAACCACCAAGTCACACTTGAAGGCTCCTCTACCACATAGCAGCAAGTAGAACCCAGCCCAAATTCAGATGAGTCACTTTATACTCACTCACATGTGATATGCGTAGGATTTTCCACTTTGCAATTTATGTTAAAATATAAGAGAAGAGCAAAGGTTTTGCCACCCATGAGAAAGCATCTAGTTCAAAGCAAGAACCCACATATGGTGTCTACTATAGAAGGTGCTGCAAACCTCACATTTCCAAAGGCAAAGGTAGCAAATTGTCCATGGTCAGTTCAGTTCCTGGCTTGTATTTTAAGCCATACTCAAAAGCATTAAAGAGTGACCGAAGCAGAGAACAGACAATAGGAAAGGCGGATCAGGAAGGCAGACTTAGGAAGTGATGGAACTAAAAGGATTATTTCTAGCCATTTGGGATTTCCTAAATGTAACAATTCAATATGCAGGTAAACTCGGCTCTGTGTATACCAAAAGGCTTCTTTGAGGCATGGAGAAACATCTTTGTAGGGTAACAGCTACAGGCCTTCAGGCCTCTACTGATCACCCTCAAGTAAGAACCAGATAATATATCCTTTTAAATTTCAATTTGTGCTTTTCATGTGCATGGTAGAAAGTGGGTGGGTGAAAATTTTGTAGATAATTTGTGGTATTTTACAATTCTTCTTTTTATACGATAGATAAATTATGAAAAAGCTATGTGCAAACCAAATTATATTTTAAAGGTACTCAGTGAGCTTGCTGAATAAAGAGATACAAGCATGTGCTCTCCAGTAAAGTCAGCAATAACCCTGTACTCTCCTTTGTGTAAATCTAGACATTCATAATTAGGTTTGATTAAAACCAGGTCCACATACCTTATTAAATCCCACATTTATATAGCAATTTTACTCTTATATGATGTAAAAATCATACATTACTTCTTCTAATTCTCCTTTGAGGATGAGAAGGAAGCATTATTAATCCAATTTTATTTCTATATATGATTAAACCACTTGGACTGAAATGAAAGCTAGTTATTTTCTCCCTCTCATCCTGATAACACAGTACTGGAATATTTAAATGAATTCAGAATTGTCAGAGATTTACCTATAAAACTGGATTTCTGGCTACTACTAACTAATATTTTAATGTTTATGCCTAACCAGTAAAAGTGGAGAGAACCCTAACTGGTTTGGCTCAGTGGATAGAGTGTTGGCCTGTGGACTGAAGGGTCCCAGGTTCGATTCTGGCCAAGGGCATGTACCTTGGTTTCAGGCACATCTCCAGTAGGGGGTGTGCAGGATGCAGCTGATCAATGTTTCTCTCTCATCAATGTTTCTAACTCTCTATCCCTCCCCCTTCCTCTCTGTAAAAAATCAATAAATATATATATATATATATATATATATATATATGTTAAAAAGTGGAGAGAAACATCATGTGAAAAATATTATAACACACTAGAGGCCCAGTGCATGAAAATTCATGCACTGGAGGGGGAGGTCCCTCAGCCCGGCCTGCCCCCTCTCACAGTCTGGGAGCCCTCAGGGGCAGGAGGTGACCCAGCAATCAGGGGAAGGTGACGCCCCCAACACACCTCTGCTGCTGCCACTGCCGGCAGCACAAGCCTTGGCCAGCCCTGGTTATCTGAGCCTCGGACAGCCCTGGGCAGCTGGGTAGCCGACATCCAAGGCTTGCCTGCACCTCGGGCCATCCCTGGGCAGCTGGGGGCTGAGGGGACTGGGGGACTCTGAGGGCAAGCTCGCAGAGCGGCCGGACCCACCTGGGGGCGGGCCCAGCCATGCTGCACACCTGCTGCCCCAGCGGGGCTGAGGGGACTGGGTGCCACCATCTTGTGGCTGTGGGCACTGCCATCTTTGAGGGTGTGGCAGTCAATTAGCATATACCCTCCTTATTGGCTGTGGCACCGCCATCTTTGTGAGGGTGTGATGGTCAATTAGCATATTCCCTCTTTATTAGATAGGATATGGATCTGGTACAGTACATAGATTGTCAAATATGACCTGTTGGTCAAATCCAGCCCACTATTTGTTTTTGTATGGCCCACAAATGTGAATTTTACATTTCTAAATGCTTGAAAAAATTAAACAGAAGAATAATATTTTTGTGATACATAAAAAGTATATGAAATTTAAATTTCAGCTTTCATGAATAGAGTTTTATTGAAATACGGCCACTCTCCTTCATTTGTATATTATCTACAGCCATTTTCATGCTACAAAGAAGAGTTGAATAATTTATACAGAAACTGTATGACACACAAAGCTTAAACTATTTACTAGCTGGCCCTTTACAGAAGTGTGATGAAATCTTACATACAGTGTATGAGGTCATTTGTATCCCAACAGTAAATAGTCTAACAATGAAGAATTGCATTCATGATTAAAATGAAATACTAAAATATAATAAAGTTGCCTGAGATTGAAATATGTATGTTATGTGTACATATAAACACTAATATTCCAAAAGGAAAATAGTCATGTTGAGATAGTGGATACACAGGTGATTTTAAAGTGAAGTTAATTGCCCTTTCAATAAAAGAAAAAAATTAATTATAAGTAGAGGTGGAAATGAGTCTATACATCATTTTCATTTTATCTAAATACAAAATTTTGATCTAGATACAAAATTTCTTTTGGCTGTAACTCAACAAAACAAGGGACACAAAAATTGAGTAAAGAAATAACTCTATTCAAATTATGGAAAGAGAAAGGATAACACAATTAGTAACACATTTGAATAACTTATAATAGAAGTTGTTAAATGTTTCCTGAATTCCATACATCTGCACAATTTTTCAATGTTTAGTTCTGTTTTGGAAATGTTGGCTTTCTTTCTGATAATGACTTCAGACCAAATATAATTTTATATTCTACTAAGTGTAGTAGACATTTTATAGTGCTACCTGGAAAATCAGCATGATTCCTTAGCCTGTTTAACAATTCTTACATCAGGCGGAGGCCAGACCTGGGCTTATGAGGTAGTGGAGTATTCTGAGTTAATAAACCTAGGATTATACCATATTTTAATGTAAATAAAGCTATTCAATCAAGAGGGGAAATAAAATCATTCCTTGTTCATTGATTATACTTACTTGAAAGTAAATACTAATGTTCTTCAATCACACCCTGATTGACAATTTAATTCAGCATTTTTCAACCTTTTTCATCTCATGGCACACGTAAACTAATCACTAACATTCTGCAGCACATCAAAAAAATATTTTTTACCAATCTGACAAAAAAAATAGGTATAATTTTGATTTTTTTACATTGGATGGCTATTGTTGTGTCCGCTGTTGTCATTTTTTATTTGAAAATCTAAGGAAAATGAGGTCAATGCCTCTGACTAAATAGTCAGGTACTACATGTTTTAAAAATTCTTGTGGCATACCAGTTGAAAATTGCCACTTTTTCTAAATTTCTGTGCATGTTAGGGTCTTTTGATATGCTCAGATTACCTCCAATAATTTATAGTAAGGTGACATGTGGCAATAAAGAGAACAGGATTCTCATTGAAGGAGAAGAACTGTATTATATGCAGGAAAGAGGCTTGGCCAACTAGAACACTCACAGCAACTCTGATAAGGCAAGATTCATGCACGTGCAGTAGTAGTCTCTTTGCCTCTCACCTTGATTGTGGCTTATTTCCTTCTGTCATTGTTTCTATGACTCTTGAAATGATCTTAATCCGTAACCTTTAGAATGCAAAAGTAAGAAATCAGAATTCCTGCAAATTCCTACGTATTCCTGAAATCCCAAGTTTTCTATATTTTCCACAAAAGTATTTATGTGTTGTTCAATAATAATAAATTATCATAATAATAAATCATGATTCATTTTTCTATGAAAGAATTATACAAAATTTTAGAGGCTTTTCTTTAAAAGTAATATAATAATAAGTTATGGTTATTATTCTTATAGTCCTAATGTATTAATATATAAATATATATAATGTGTAAATATATATAAACATGTAAATATCATTTTTATAAATATAAACACACATAAAATATATATTAACATGTAAGTATATAAATATGTTATAAATATATATATTAACATGTAAACATATATAACAAGTAAAAATAATCTCTACCTGATCATTATAAAACACTAAAAGAAGGGAAGGATAACACAAAATAAATGTCAAATAAAAACAATTTCAAAAATTATAGTAGAATGCCATAAATATTTAATATATTTTTTTAACATTTTTCCCTCTAGCCTACTTTATTGCAACAATACACTATATAATACATATAACATATAAAATGTGTTCATTGGTTGTTTATGTTATCAGTTTCGGTCTACAGTAGGCTATTAGTAAAGCTATTGGGGAGTCAAAAGTTATATGTGGATTTTTTTTTTAAAGTCAAGTTTATATTTGTTTTGATTTTGTGTTTTGTTTTAGGATGTGTGTGTGTGTGTGTGTGTGTGTGTGTGTGTGTGTGTGTGTTTTAAACTCTTTACTGTTTAAAGTATTGCATATGTCTCCCTTTTCCCCCATTGACCTCTCTCCAGCCATTCCCACCCCCTCAGCCCATGCCCTCACCCCCCTATTGTCTGTGTCCATAGGTTATGCTTATATGCATGCATACAAGTCCTTTGGTTGATCACTTACCCCGCCCCCCTCCCCTGCCTTCCTTCTGAGGTTGTACTGTCTGTTCAATGCGTTTGTGTCTCTGGCTCTATTTTTGTTGATCAGTTTATGTTGTTCATTATATTCCACAAATGAGTGAGATCATGTGATATTTATCTTTATCCAACTGGCTTATTTCACTTACCATAATGCTCTCCAGGTCCATCCATGGTGTTGCAAATGGTAAGAGTTCCATCTTTTTTACAGCAGCGTAGTATTCCATTGTGTAGATGTACCACAGTTTTTTAATCCACTCATCTGCTGATGGGCACTTAGGCTGTTTCCAAATCTTAGCTATTGTAAATTATGCTGCTATGAACATAGGGGTGCACATATCCTTTCTGATTGGTGTTTCTGATTTCTCGGGATATATTCCTAGAAGTGGGATTACTGGGTCAAATGGGAGTTCCATTTTTAATTTTTTTGAGGAAACTCCATACTGTTTTCCAAATAAATATTTAATATTTAAAATTATCATTGTTAAAGTAAAACTTCAAAATGCACCTAGAATTAATTGCTTGTTCAACATATAAATTTTTTTTATTTTGCATTTATGTTGGTCAAATTGCTAAAAGTGTGTCCAAAAGCATCCTCAAGTTGAACATCAGGGCACATGGTATTTAATAAAGTTCATTTCCTTGTTTAATGAGAAAATATTGTGTCTGGTTGCCCTGATTTTGGTTTTGCTGTTGAAATCAATCTTCTTTAGATAATTCAGATCTTGGATATTTTTCTGATTTCATATAGTAATATTCCACAGCATACACATCTTTTTCTCTCTGTGTTTTTCCGTTATAGTATTTACAAAGATCTGTAGCCTATAGTGAATATTCAAACACTGAAAATACCAATGATCATTATTAGGAAGTATTAAAATTATCTAACATTCTGATCTCCCAACAAGTTAGCAATTTTAATAGAATCATGCATGAAAATTACCAATTAAGGACTCATTTTGCTTCCAAAACATATGTCTTAGAACACTTCTCATAGGATTTGTATGATGTGTACTCTTCATATAAACTTATTAATTTATTTCAATTTGCAAGAATAACTTATCATTAACAAAAGTTGGGGCCATAAAAATACACTTATAACATGGCCATGGCTACAAGCACATGGTTGGATTGTGACAACTCCTGACCTGTTCCCAGAAATGTCAACCTTAATATTTGACTCTATTTGTTAGCATTTCCTATACTTGCTTTCGACTTGACATCAGGAGCTTCCATGAATCCAGCGATGTCTCCAGTTGACTGTGGGGCTTTAGTTCTTACAGGAGAATTTTGGTAAATTGTCCTTGTTTTCTCAGTTTCTCAACTGATTTTTCTATGGGTTCAGAATTCAGAAAAGAAAGCACACATTTCCTGAGAAAATGCTGGGAAGAAATTTCCACATGGAAATGCTATGATCAACCAATCCCCCTCCCCCTTGGTCTCTCCTGGGCTCCCCCCCCCCCCTCCGCCCCCCCAATACTTCTTACTACAGCTTTCTGCTTGCCTTCAAAATACTGTGTTCTCTAACTGGCCCAGCTCACCTCCATTGTCACTTCTTTAGGCTATACCCGTGGTCGGCAAACTGCGGCTCGCGAGCCACATGCGGCTCTTTGGCCCCTTGAGTGTGGCTCTTCCACAAAATACCACGGCCTGGGCGAGTCTATTTTGAAGAAGTGGCGTTAGAAGAAGTTTAAGTTTAAAAAATTTGGCTCTCAAAAGAAATTTCAATCGTTGTACTGTTGATATTTGGCTCTGTTGACTCATGAGTTTGCCGACCACTGGGCTATACTATTGTCTCCAGGCTCTTCTTGGATCAGATGCTTATCTCTAGTCCAAACAGCTGTGGTTTAGAGGAAATGAGGTCAAGCCTGTAGCCTGCTGCCTCAGCTCTAATTTAAGAATAGGGCAACTTTTGCTCAGTTTGTGGGCAAGCTGGGCACAGTGGTGTAGTACTCACTACAGCTTCCTTTGGGGGAAAAGATCTGAGAACTGATATAATAAAACATCATTGCCTTGTGCAGTGGATCCCCTAACCCTCTAGGTTTTTTTGCTGTTCAGCACATGTATACGTACTGAAGACTAAAACTGAGGCAGAGCCAGACTGCTCTGCATATCAAAGAGAGGGGAAGGCATATAGAATTTGGGTATTTGGGGAGGGAAACCCAGAAAACAGGGCCAGGGAAGGTGAGGACAATGTTAAGAGAAGAGGCCAGGGAAAAAGAACTCCTGTTGGAAGCACAACCAGGGACTTTAAAATCAACAGAAGAAGCATGAAAGTAGGAATTGGGTGTCTTTCCTTCCAGTGACATATTCGCTTCCTTTGGTTTATTTTTTCCATTCTTTTCCCTCTTTGCTTTTTTTACATAGTTATAAAATGATGTTAAAACAGAGTCTTTTGGTTGTCCTCCAAAATGTCTACTCCCTTCTTCTATGGGGATAAGAGCTCCTGACTTTTCCATACACAGGGCCATCCAGACTGGAAATTACATTTCCCAGCATTCCTTGCAGTTAGGAGTGGCCTCTTGACAGAGTGAGACCAGAGGTATATATGCAGATGGGTCATGTGGCAAATTCTGAGACTTGTCATTCACAGACAGTACCAGTGCTCTTTGCCTTTTTTCGTTAATCTCTTCCTCCATCCGACTGCCTAAATCACAGGCACCTCCATCTTCAGCTTTGAGGCTGAGTCCATGCAGAGTGGAACAACAAGATTAATGCCTGTGTGCTATAAGCATACCAGCCCTGGGCAGCCAAATGGACTTTCATTTAACAGAGAAATAAACTTCTGTCTACTTTAACCCATTGCTATTGGATTTTCTTCACACATATTTGCAATTAATCGTGAGTAATATAGGTGCTATAGTCCACCTTTTTGGCTTAATACTATATAACACATTTTTATTGCCAAATATCCGTTCTCTCTCTCTCTCTCTCTCTCTCTCTCTCTCTCTCTCGCTCTCTCTCTCTCTCTCTCTATTTCAGAGAGGAAGGGAGAGGAAAAGAGTGATAGAAACATTGAGGAAGAATCATTGATCAGCTGCCTCCTGCAAAACCCACACTGGGGATAGAGCCCCCAGCCTGGGCATGTGCCCTGACCAGGAATTGAACCATGACCTCTTGGTTCATAGGTTGATGCTCAACCTCTGAGCCACACTGGCCAGGCTTGCCAAATATTTCTTATAACTGAATGTTTGTGTTTTCCAAGATTCATAGGTTGAAATCCTAACCCCTAATATGATGGTATTAAGAGATAGGGCCTTGAGCCCTAACTGGTTTGGCTCAGTGGATAGAGCGTTGGCCTGCGGACTGAAGGGTCCCAGGTTCAATCCCAGTCAAGGGCATGTACCTTGGTTGCGGGCACATCCCCAGTGGGGAGTGTGCAAGAGGCAGCTGATCTATGTCTCTCTCTCATCGTTGTTTCTAACTCTCTATCCCTCTCCCTTCCTCTCTGTAAAAAATCAATAAAATATATATTTTTAAAAAACTATTTAAAAAAAAGAGAGAGAGAGATAGGGCCTTGGGAGGTGAGTCATGAGAAGCCCTCATGAAGGAAATTAGTGCCTTTCTAAAAGAGACTCCAGAGAGCCCTCTCACCCCTTACACCATGTGAGGACACAGCAAGAAGACAGCCATCTATGAATTAGGAAGCGGGCGCCAGACACAGAGGCACTGCTGGTGCCTTGATCTTGGCAGCATCTGGAATTATGAGAAATAATTTCTGTTGTTTATAAACCACCCAATCTCTGGTATGCTGTTATAGCAGCCTGAATGAATTAAGACAGTAATCATAATTTTTAATGGCTCTTTGCAATTTCATCTCATAAACATGCCACAATTTACATAAGCGATTCCTATTATTGAATGTTTAAGTTGGCATTTATTTATTTAGCTCTAAAAGCTTTCTAGTTTTAATATACCCATCCCTATTAGAAACACTAGTGCAAGATGGGGATAATTATCTTTGTGGCTATCCAGTTACCATACTATTTACTCAGAAACATTCTTATCTACTTTTGATTTGTGCTGCTATCTGATATTAAATTCTTATACTATTGTTTTCTGGTTTGTTTATTCTATCCCATTAATCTATCTATTATTAGGCCAATATCTTATTTTAAATATTACACGTATAAAATGGCCAATCTACAAATAATATGTTAAAATACTTACAACTTTTTTGGAGGGCTTGGGTCAGTCTATTTTACCCATATATCTTATAACCACACTTTCCTTTTTAGAGCTGGGTCTGTTACTTTTTTTAAAATGCTAATAATAATTATACCTTGTTTTCTCTCTAAACAGTATTTACTTCACAGCTCTTTCAGATGTATTGTTTCATTTGAATTCTAAATGGAGTTGTTATGACATGACTCAAATTAGCCACATTTAACCACTCAATCTTCCAAAATTTGAAACCAAAGGATTTTAAAAGGAGGTTACAGGCAGGCTCGCGGAAATTGTTCTGAAATGCTCCTAAGGAGACAGCTGTCAACTCTCTTGGCTACAGCCCGCAGTGCTCACTGCAGATTATTGATGGTTCCGCAGTCGGGTCAGAGCCTGTTAGCCTCTTGCTAACTTTGGTTGCAGCTGTCTGCAGTCACGCTGAGCATGTGAGGTCCAGCAGCACAGCCATCCACATACTGCTCTCCGCCTGCTTCAAAAATAAATCCCTATAAAGTAGGGCAAGTGATTGAAGCTTTGTAATGTTTCAGCTTGGGGCCTCAACGCTGATCTTAAATTGATGAAGCATTAGTAGATGTGCTTAGAAAAGAGGTGAGAAGCTGTTGTTTGAATAATAAAACATGAGAGAGACATTTTACAGATTTTCAGTTTGTACTGCTGACAGCAGGATGATATACCATACTCAGAGTTCATTCAACCCACTTCTCAGAATAGCATCTATTATGTGCAAAGGAATATGGAAAGAATATATTCTTCTGTACTTTAAGTGCTTTAGCTACCAATAAGGTGTGGTTCAAGTGTGAGAGAAAAAGAAATCCAAGCAATTTTTAAGATAATGTACTTCTTAGAAAACCTTAAGTGCCCAATAGATTTGCTGGAAACGCTCTATAACCATATATCTCTAAAAAGTTTTTAAATGTTATAAAGAAAAGGTCACAGCCACTGTCATCAGTAGCATGAAAGTAAAATGGAAGTTTATAAGGTGGAATTTAAGAAATTAGATTTCACATTCAGGCAGTCCAAAACAGAAAGATGCATTAGGTAGCGATAACGATCAGTTGGAAAGGAATGGTCAAGGGCACTTATCAAGCAAAAAATAGTCCTAGCGTAAGTCAATCTGCGTATACAAGGGATTTTATGAACAAGAAAATGAAAAGGAAGAGTAGAAGGTTGCTCTAAATCAGAGTTTCCCCAAGTTGGTGCCATCTGAACAAATTGCCACAGGATCTGAACACACGTGCCATGAAGAAAGTGTTCCGTGCTCACATCGGTTAGGGAGATGCTGGATTAAGCACATTTCTACACTACAGGACTTCCTGAGCCTTCAATAGGCCAAAATAGATTGTGCACCTCCAAAAAGGGCTTTAGGACATAGCAATTTCCCAAACTTACTTGACCTCTACTGAGGTGAGCTATTTCCATCTCCTGGAACACTGGCTTGGAAAATACAGCTCAAAAGAAACATGCAGTTATTCAGACATATTTTGCTACAAGTCAGGCATGCCAAGAGAGCAAATTAACACTTTCTTTGATATCCTGCAAAGAGAAAATTCAAGACTGCTGTGGTGCCACCCTTAGTTATTAAACTGGTCCTCAGGAACTGTGGAATTGCTTTTTAACATTCAGAGAGTATATGAAAATTGTCTCAAAACAGAAGTTTAAATTGAACTCCTTTAAATTAAATTGTCTTTTTAAAAGAGAAGATTTCCATTGCAGAGTTGTATATTTGTTCCTTTTGTAAAACAGTAGAATTTTAGACTTGGGAAAGATCTTAAAAGAACAATGAGTTTAGCCAATCCTCTGATTTTACAGATGCGGAGACTGCAGCCCAGATTAGTTAAGTGGTTTGTCCAGGATTATTCAATTAGTTAGGAGTCTAATGTAAGGCAAGCCCCCAGTTCTGATAACTCTGATACCATGCTCTCTTAGTCTCCTAAGTCCCATACAGCAGACCAGTTTTGTTTTTTTTTTAAGAAAATTAAGCACATAAAGAGAAAAATGAAAATTACTCAGTGCTTCACCTCATAACTCCCTCCAGAATGAATAGTTTTGTTATCTTTTTATTTCATGTCCAGACATTTGTACTTCTCTAATTTTATTCAAAACTGAATTCTTCATCTGTTAATTTATTCTGTCAATGTTAAATGAGCACTATCTCTGTGTCTGTCATACACAATGTGAGTCTCTGCTCTCACATTGCTCAGTCTGGTGGGAGAGAAAGAAGATTCTGTGGTAAGTGCCATGACAGAAGTTAGAGAACTCAAGGGCCATATTTTTAAAAAAATACATTTTTATTATTTCAGAGAAGGAAAGAAGGGGAGCGATAAAAGTATCACTGATGAGAGAGAATCATTGATAGGCTGCCTCCTGCAAGCCCCACACTGGGGATCCAGCCCGCAACCTGGGCATGTGTCCCAATCAGGATTCCAACTGTGACCTCCTGGTTCATAGGTCTCATAGGTTGACACTCAACCACTGAGCCACACTGGTGAGGCATATTTCTTGATTGTGAGAAATCAAGAGTAGTTTTCTGGAAGGGTGAAAAATCTTAACTGAGTCTCTTAAGTAGCAAATAAGAGTAAGGCAGATGTATAATGGGTGGTTGTCATGACAACAGCACAGAAAAAGCATAAAAGTGGCCAAAGTATATAGCATGTATGAGAGGAGACAGGGAGCAAGGCAGGCAAATAAATTTGGAGACATAAACACCAGATCATAAAGGCTTTGTATGCAATGCTAAAGATTCTGGATTGCACATGAAAAAGGTCCAAAGAGAGCAATGTGGAGAAGGGATTAGAGTGAAGGAAGGCAAGAGGCTATGGCAGTGATCCAAGAAAAGTGATGAGGGCCTGAAATATGACATAAGAGCAAGAATAGAAGCAGGGAATCTCTTCCCTGAAGAGAGATAAATGTGGCCTAAAAGTAGGAGGTAAAGTGAAGACAGAGTGGATTGGTTTGGTATTTCTTTTAGAGGTGATAATATCACAGGCCTTGCTATTAGACTAGACAGTATAGGTGTAGACAGTTAAGGAGAGAAAGGAACTAAAGATAACTTCCAGATTTCTGGTTTAAACATCTAGGTAGATGATGGTGCCCCATTTTGAGCTACAGAGCTAAAAGACAAGCTAGGAGAACATGTTAGGAGAAAACATGTTTGGACATGTTAAGTGAGACATTCAAGAGAATGACAAGTTCACAATTAGATACACAGGAGTTGAGTGCAGAAGAGAGGTTTGGACTAGAGATGTTAATCTGGAAATCCTCAGCATATAACACAGATGCTGTGTTTAAAGTCATGAAATAGATGGGATTCTCTCTGGAGAACATGTGCGGAAAGAAGAGTAGGCTCAAGGCACAGACTATCAAGGTCAGGAAGAAAAGAAGGTGCCAAGCCAGAAGACCCAAGAATGGTCCAAGAGGTGGGAATAAAGTAAGATAGGACCTGAAATGTCTATCAGACTTATCAACTAGGAGCTCAGGGTTAGAAAAATGAACAGAAGAAGAAAAAAAATAAGATTTAGGAAATACAAGGGAAAGAGGTGGAACTGTGGCATTGGCAAGGAAATAAGGAAAGATTGGAGGTGGGTAGAGTCACAAACTTGACATGGAAGGGCAGGAAATTGAAAGATGCTTGTTCCCCTGAAAATCTTATTTTCTCTTTAAAATAGAAGCAAGTTTGTCTTCTGAGACCAAGGGGGAGGTAATATAATTCAGGGGGTTTAACTAGACTTGTGAAGATATATAAATAAATGTTGTGGGTGAAGAATGAGGGAACCATCAACAGTGGACTCATAGAATGATTGTTGAGCACCGTTGAAAGCCCAGCTAAAATGGGACTTCAAGATGTTGAGGGGGCCCTAACTGGTTTGGCTCAGTGGATAGAGCGTCGGCCTGCGGACTCAAGGGTCCCGGGTTCGATTCCGGTCAAGGGCATGTACCTTAGTTGCGGGCACATCCCCAGTAGGAGGTGTGCTGGAGGCAGCTGATCGATGTTTCTCTCTCATCGATGTTTCTAACTCTCTATCCCTCTCCCTTCCTCTCTGAAAAAAAAAAAATTAAAAAAAAAGATGCTGAGGGGCCACTGGTCCATTCTTTATAAATGTATATGAGGGAAACTGTGGTATGTAGACTGAGCTAATTGTTCTAGAGAACTGATGAGCATCTAGGCTTGTCTTCCTTTTGGTCAATGACACATATCTCAGGTAGACCTGTGAAGTGGAGATAAGCAATCATAACTCAAAACAGCACTGTTCACCTGGTACGGCTGGTACCTGGACTGCAGTCTGTGTGCAGAGAAGGAAATCAGCATTGTAATCCTATGAATCTGAAGATCAAAATTACCCAAGGATCTGTGACCTCCCCTCTCGTGGATCCAAAAAGAGTTGATGATTTGTCTGTCTGTTCAGCGTTTTGCTTTTGTTAGGGTAGAGTGGTGACTTCCCAGCTTCTTACATGTGAAAGCAGAAACCAGAAGTCTATACATTTTAGATGTGAGATCTATGTGGCTTGTCTTTTTATTCTTAAAAATACTTGATAAAGAAAAGTTTATCACTTTAATGTTATCCCATTTATAACTTGCTCCTTTATGGTTACCATTTTTTTACATTTCTTTAAGGAAATTTTTGCCTATCCCAAGCTTAAGAAGATATTGTCCTAAGTTTTCTTATAAAACTTGTAGAAGGGTTAGATCTTTAATGCATTTGTAATTGAGTTCTGTGTATGATGGGAGTCAGAGAGTTAGGATTCATTTTTTGTCCATATCAGAAATCCAGCTGAAACAGCGTAGCTTATGGAAAGGACTACCTTTCCCCACTGCAGTCATGTCACCTGTGTCATAAACACATGACTGACGTGACCTAGACCCAGGATGTCAGTTTCTTTTCTGTTCTCTCCAGTATCTGCACAGGGTGGGCCTTTTGTAGGTATGACATGGCTGGATGAATAATTGAACAATCTCAGTACAACTGAGCAGAAAATGCTCTGGACCCTTCAGACACTCACTGGGCAACCAGAGGTCATTGAGCAGTAGTCCTACTGCCATGACCTCATTCCTCTGCTCTGTCCTATCCTCATTGCCAATCACAAAACCATCATAAAGTTGATGATTTTTTGTTCTTCAGACTTAAAGTTTTATGATATAGGTCTCAATTGTCCTCAAAAGCCAAAATAAAATTTTAAAAAAACCTACTCAAGGGTCATAGTCTTAAGATAATAGATTTCATTGCCTTGTGACTTTATCAGAATAGATGATTGATATGTTTACCTTCCTTGTTGAACACTGTAAACCTAAAATATACTCCTACAAAAATTCTTTTCTGATATTTAAGAAAGTTCCTCTTTGTGTTTTAGCTGAACCGTACTCCAAAATATAAAATGGAGACATCAAAGAGAGTGATAATGTTATTGGGCATAACATGGAATGGGGAGTAAGTAATTAAGAGTGAGAAAGTGCATTTCAGAGAGAAATTTGAGCTAAATAAAAGAAATTTTTCAATTGTATTCCCATCAAAATCAAAATCTGTAGTTTATTATGTATTTGTATAAACTACATATGGATATATGTAGATAGACTTATACCTCCTCTTTACTTTGTAAGTGCTCAATAAATGCTATCATGACCTTTGAATATTTATTTTCTCCAGTTTCTGGATTAGGCAGTACAGAAGTCCCCCTTGCAAATGGGCGCCTTCATAGTGTCCTTACAGGGTCTTTCCTCTGTGCTTGTGTGTCCAAATTTCCTCTTTTTATAAGGACACAATTTAGCCCATAACATTAGACACAATTTAGCCTAATTTTAATTAATTTTTTTTTCACATATTCCTTGAGTCCATGTTGGAGTTTAATGTATAACTTTAAAGAGAATGCAAACCTACTAATGGGACATAAAGTAAAATACATTTGTCTTTAGTAGAATTGCAGCAAAGATACAATAAACATTATTTGAAGTCGCTGCCTTTTCAATATTAGGAAACAAAAGTTTGATTAGCAAAGCGAGCCTTTGGGCACTGTGTTGCAACCACAGGCCTTTTCAGATAAAGCACTTGGGTTAATTAGCTCCTTCTGTTGTTCTGTAAATAGAACAAAGATACAGGATCTATTTTAGCTCCATTATATTATGAATGAATCTATGTATAAATCATGGGAAGCAAAATATATAATTCCTATCAAAATACATAATTCCTATCAAAATACATAATTCCTATCATAATTCCATAATGTATTCAGTTCGGTTTCACTTGTTACATTTTGTTAGGATAAAATATTTCAGATATAAGATTAAAGGATAATTTTCTATTTTTGACTTGAGAATGATAATTATTTGTCTGTAATAAAGGTCAGTTGATGAATGGGTTTGGAGGAATTTTAATTCTCTACTAAAACCCAAAGCAAACAAGTTCACTTAAAATATCATGAAAGAGAACTTCATATTTCTTATTTTTTAAATATATTTTTATTTATTTCAGAGAGGAAGGGAGAGGGGGAGAGAGTTAGAAACATCAGTGATGAGAGAGAATCATTGATTGGCTGCCTCCTGCATGCCCCCAAGCCGCAACCCCGGGCATGTGCCCTTGACCTGAATCGAACCCGGGACCCTTGAGTCCACAGGCCGAGGCTCTATCCACTGAACCAAACCAGCTAGGCCCATGTTTCTTATTGTATTTCACATTTTGTGGAGCAAAGGAAACTATAGTTTGGGCTAACTTCTTAAGCATTTAGTACATTTTATAAAATGGGAATGTGTGTTTCAATATCTGTTATGTTTTCTAAAAATATTTCTCAAGTGCAAATTAATATTTGTCTCTCCAAATAATACCTGTCCTCTTCCTCTGCTCCACCCCCATTTTTTAAAGAAAATACAGATCACTGAAGATAAGTAAAACCAAATTATTTGACTTTACGTCTGGTGAAATTTCAGTCTCAGAGCTGTCCTGTGTTCCTGTTTAAATATTTGCTTATAAAGATGCATTTAGGAAATGTCTGGTACCATGTATTAATTTCACAGCGGGCAATACTGTCAGTCAATTAGATTGTCCCATTTTTTCCAGCCTATTTTTTCAAGTTGCAAATTCTAAAATAGCATGTTATTACCATCAACTACCAAGTAGAATGATTTAATTTTAAATCCTTTCTCCATTCACTTACCGAAGAAATAATTCTGTGATCAATTTGACCTTTTATCAGCATAATTGCCAAATAATTACCAGTGATAAATGACTATCATCTGAAATATTGTAACTAATCATTGAATGCATACATTTCATATGAACCAGGAACTATATATTTTCTATAAAATATTAGAAATATTTATTTCATCTATTCAACATATACTTATCAAGTGCCTACTATGTACCAGAAATTATCATCATGAAGTTTATGTTCCTAAACTAAATAAAACAAATAAGTGATGTAGTATATTAGAAGGTATTAAGGGCTAAGGGAGAAAAATAAAAGCAGGGAAAGGGAATTGAGAATATGTGTGTGTGAGGGTAAGAGTGCAATTTTAAATAGGATGGTCAGAGAAGATGCCATCTGAGCAAAGGAGGTGAGGAAGGGAGTGAAGCATGTAGGTATCAGGAGGAGGTCAAGGTGACCAATCATCCTGGCTTGTCAGAGACTAAGAGGTTTCCTGCTGCTAAAACCAAGGCAGTCCCAGCCCAGCCAAACCAGACTGTGGATCTCCTCAGCAGTGTTCCAGAGAGAGGAAAGAGGCAGAACAAAGGCTTTGAGATGGGAGCATGCCTGGCAGTTTAAGGAACTAATAAGGCCAAGCAGTTAAAGAGGGGATGAGGTCAGTAAAATGAAAAGGTCACATCATGTAGGGCCTTGTTGTGGATGGGCACTCCACCCCAATCCTCTCCCCAGGGTTGATGCACCCAGCCCTAGCAGCTGCCAATGGGTTCACGGTGTGTCTTTCCATGGCCCTTGTCCTTGGCTGCAGAGAACTGCCTCCCCTAAAGTTGTGTACCTTTCAGGGAGCAGCCCATGACTAATGATGAGCTAATGTGGGATAAAATGGCCTAGCCTCCTTCTCTCAATTTGGTCCACCTTATTATGTGTTATGTGCCATTGAGTCAACTCTAATTCCTGGTGGCTCTATGAATGAGTGATGTCCACCATGTCCTGGCCTCAACAGCCCTGCTCAGCCACTCATGCCTTCTATTGTGGAGTCAATCCATCTCATCTTCAGTCTTTCTCGTTTCCTGCTGCCTTCTATGTTTCGCAGCACGATTGTCTTTTCCAAAGAACCCTGCCTTCTCCTGATATGCTGAAAGTAGGGCAGTCTCGGTTTTGTCATTTTTACTTGCAGCGATGTTTCAGGCTGAATTTGCATCACCTTGAGCACTTTACTCGTGTGGGAAATTAAGGCAATGGTCCTATAGTTACTACGCTCCTTGCCATCTCCTTTCTTGAAGAGTGGAACATTTACTTGGTGTTTCCAATCTGTAGGCCATTGTTTTATTTTCTATATTTGTTAACATATTCTTGTTAGGACTTTGACAGATTCAGTCTCTGTGGCTTGAAATAATTCTATTGCTATCCCATCTCCCTCTGGTAATTTATTTCTTTCCAATACTTTTAGGTCAGTTTTTACTTCATTTTTCTAGAACTACAGGTTCTTCTTCTTAAGAATCATCTTCAAAGGTATCTGTCATTCTTTTATCTCTGCAGTATAGATTTTCAATAGACTGTTTGCATCTTCCCTTTATATTCTCCTGATCAGATAATGAGCATTTTTGTTGGTCGTTCAGCATTCCTGTCTAGGTTTGAATTTCCCTTTTATTTCTTGAATCTTCTGGTAGAAATCTTTTTTCTTTTTCTTTTTTTCTTTTCCTTTTCGTTGTTGTTGTTCTCTTCTATCCTTACACTGACTATTGTAAATAGTTCTCTTTACCTATACATGATAGTCGTTGAAAAACTGTATTAAGAATTCTAACCCACTTTTGTCACCTTTAACTTTTGCCTGTCTTTAATAACTTTTCATGTTTCTTTTGTCATCCATCTCGATTTTTCTTTCCTTCTTACTTCTGGCATTGTCTTTTCACATTCTTCCCTAATAATATTTCTAGTTTCAGGATATACTTCTGGGTCCTGTTCAATTAAGTTTAACAATTCAAATCTATATTTTACGTGGACTTCAAATCCACCGGAATGTTATATATGTTCTATTTTGTTTCTACAGATTTACTTCTTCCGATTTACTCTAATGTTTGATATCAGCAGTTCACAGCTAGTACCACAGTCTGCTCCAGGTCTTGTTTTGGCAAAGAGAATACAGCCTCTTCATCTCCTGCTTCCAATTACATAGTCTACTTGATTTCTGTACTGGCCATCTGGTGATGTCCTTGTATACAGTCATCTTGTTTAAAGCATGTGATTTTGATGGACAAGTTGTTGGCTTCAGAGAAAGCCATAAGCCAATCTTCTGCTTAATTTCTGACCCCTAGTCTAAAATTTCCAATGATTCTGCTTTATTTCCTACTTTTGTGTTCCACTCATCTGTATTTGTCAGCATATCTTGTTTTGGTGTGTGATTAATTTCTTCTTGGACACTTGCATAAAAGCTTCCAGTTTCATCTTCTTCAGCTTCTGCAGTTGGCACGTATACTTGAATGGTGGCTATGTCACTAGGTTTTCCTAGAAGTCTGGCTGACATTATTTGGTCAGACCTTGCATTGTAGCCCCTGGCTGTGCTGTGTTTTGCTTCGGTATTCAAGTCACTCTGTTTCCTCTGAGTTTGTCATTTCAAGAGTAAAACACTTGGTAGTGGTTTCTGAAAATGTCCCATTTCAGTCCATTTTGTTCACAAACACCAAGCACTGCATTATTTAGACATTCCATTTCTTGCGTTACACTTTCCAGTTTACCTTGGTTCATGCTTCGTATGGTCCATGTTCTGATTTTATGCGTTGTGCAGTATCGTACTTTCCTTCCACCTTTGTGCACATCGGCCACTTTGGACACGTTGTGTCATTAGCAATAATGCTATTCGTACTCTCTGCTCTTGCCTAGTAACGGAGAGCCTGCTGACCTGGGAGTCTCATCTTTCAGCACTAGCTCATGTTTCATTTTGGATTGTCTCATCAGAGGGTTTTCAGGATAAAAATGAAAAAAAAAAAACAAAAAAAAAAACTAAAAGGAGTTTAGATGTCCCCTTAAAATTGGCTGAGGCCTCCTTTGTAACCAACTGCAGTTAAGCTTTTTCCCTTTGCCTCACTTTTTTACAGATCTATTTTCTGAGAGCATTCCCCAATAAACTTTCCAGATGCATCTGTGTTTAGAGAACCCAGGTTAAGACAGGCCCTGAAAGTGATTATGAGAGATGTGAAGCCTTTGAAGACTTTTGAAAGAAACTGAAACCTGAGATAGTTTCTCTCTCTCTCTCTCTCTCTCTCTCTCTCTCTCTCTCTCTCTCTCTCTCTCTCTCTCGGCACAGAAAAATATACAAAACTTTCTTAATTGTCTATTTCTGTTTATTTTTCTGAACTTCACTGAGATTATTGCATATGATGAAAGAACTGGGCCATAACCCAATTGGAAATTTTAAATCTGTTGAATAGTTGGCATTTCCCTTTGTGTCTCAAAATATGAGGAATGGGTGGACCAACTTTAAACATATGCAGAGAAGTTCATATCTTCCTGGATAGATTACATCTTACATCGAATTCCATTGTGTTGTTGGGACTCCAGTAGTTGTTTTAAGTAAAGTAAGTACATCAAAGTGCAACAAGTAAAAGGGAAGTACGTGCCCTCAAGGATTTTATTTTATTCTTCTATGAGCCATTGTATTAAAAATGTTCAGTGATAAATGGCTTACTCCAGCCTATCTCAGGACCTTCATTTCCTGTGGGACCAGTGTTTGTAAGTAATGGTAAAAGAGATGAGGGAACATCAGATGGAAAAACAACTAACCCCTTCTTTCCAGTTACACACACCAACTTAAATGTCCAGCTACCCAGGACATGTGTTAGCTGCATTTAATCTGTCCAGTATTTTCATATTTCAGGCTTCACTGAAGAGTTTCTAGGCAAATAGTGGACGCCAAATTCATATGACCTAAGACAATAATAAATAGGAAAATGTTAAGTAGGTGGCAGCTCATCTTATTATGTGCATGAGGAGGTCTTTTGTCCCTCAGTTCAAAATGTTGCTTTTATGGTTTCAGTGGAAAAGTATCCCTACATATGAGTTTTTTCTAAGCATTTATGAAATTTCCATGTAATTAAAAATTTCTAGAGACTAATATGATTAATTATACATACGGTAAAATCCAAGCTAATCATTAATTTTTTTGTATTATTCTTTACATAGGATGGCATTAAATATCAAGTAAAAACACCATGACAAGTTGAAAGAGAGACCACAGAAGGAAAAAGCTTTACATTTTAGTACCTTTAATAGCACTATTTTCCTGCTTTTTCAACAAGGGCTCTTCATATTTATATTGTACTGGGTCCCATAAATTATGTATCTGGCCTTCAGTATTTGTGTGTTTATGTGTGAGAGGGAGAGGTGGATAAGAAAAGAGAGAGACGGCACACATCCAAGTGTTTCAACTCAGGAGATAAATATAAACTGATTATGTGCCAGGCACACAGCCCTGTACTAGGCCTGGATACCAAACTGAAGACAGAGTGCACTTTGGCTAGTGGAGAATGATGAGTCATATCTGGAACTTGTTGAGTTTAAAATAACAGCAGAACTTTCAAGTAGAAATATCTAAAAAATAGCTGGACATGTTTGTGTTGTGCAACTAAAAAGCATTAAGTTGGAAATATCAATTTGAAAGTAATTTGCATAGAGTAATAGATGTTATAATAGCAATACAAAAATGAAATATGTAAGACTAAACTGTAAATATGCATCATTAATACAAAGCAAATCCAAAAGCACTACTGAAGGACACTGGAAGAGAAGACTCAAACAAATCAAAAACACATTATGTTCTTGGATTGGAAGACTCAGCACCATAAATTTATCAGTTCTCAAATTAATCTGTAAGTTTGTTATTTTTTGTTTTGTTTTTTAATATATTTTATTGATTTTTTTACAGAGAGGAAGGGAGAGAGATAGAGAGTTAGAAACATCAATGAGAGAGAAACATCGACCAGCTGCCTCCTGCACACCCCCTACTGGGGATGTGCCCGCAACCAAGGTACATGCCCTTGACCAGAATCGAACCTGGGACCCTTCAGTCCGCAGGCCGACGCTCCATCCACTGAGCCAAACTGGTTTCCGCTAATCTGTAAGTTTTACCTGATCCCAATCAATATAACAATAATAATTTTTAAAATTTAGAACTAGACAAGATGATTCTAAATTCATGTGTAAAATTTCATATGCAAGAATATCTTGGAAAATTTCAGAAAAAAAGGAAAAATGAGAAGAGACTTTCTACTATATAAAACACAATACGGTAGTTAAAATAGGCTGGAGCATGTTCATCAATAAAACATAACAGAAACATCCTGAAATAGAACACAAAACACAAGAGTTGATAAAAATGGCACTTCAAAATGAACAGGAAAGTAAAATTATTCGACAAATAGTGTTGCAGTGAGTGGATAGCAATTAGAAAAAAAATTTGGGTTCCAACTTTACACTGCATGTAAGTGAATTTCAGATAGATCAAAGATCTAGGTATAAAAATAAACCCATAAAAGTACAAGAATAAAAGTGGAAAATATTGTTTTAAATAATATCAGCATGGGCAGGGTTTTCAAAGTATAACATAAAGCTCAGACACCATAAGGAAGTGATGGGTAAATATGTTTACACTAGAGGCCCGGTGCACGAATTCGTACACGGGTGGGGTTACTCGGCCTGGCTGGTGATTGGGGCCGATCGGGGCCATCTCACCCAGTCCCGATAGGGGCCAGCTGGGGGGAGGGACTGCGGGAGGTTGGCTGGCCATGGGAGGTTGGCTGTGGAGCGCACTAACCACCAGGGGGCAGCTCCTGCATTGAGTGTTTGCCCCCTGGTGGTCAGTGCACGTCATAGCGACCAGTCAACTGGTAGACCAGTAGTAATGGTCACTTAATCTTTTATATATATAGATAATAATCACAGAAATTCTGCAGGAAACAAAACCATCCTATGTAAACTGAAAAATTGAGAACTAAGTTATACAACATATATCAGAATCAAATTCCTATAAATTTACAAGACAAAAGACCAATTATTCAATACAATTAGAGTGAGGACAGCAATTGATATAAAAAATAGTAAAAAGGAAATAGATTGCTCTTGAACCAGTAAAAAAGATGCCAGTCCTCACCCAATTATATACTACACTAGATGCTATCTTTCACTTACCAGACTGGTAAAAGCCAAAAAAAATTTAAATATATATATATTAGAGGCCTGGTGCATGAATTCATGCATGGGTGGGGTCCAGCCAGCCTGGCCAGGGGAAGGGGACATGGGTGGTTGGTCGGCCTGCCTGCTGGTCGAACTCCTGGTCAAGGGGACAATTTGCATATTAGCCTTTTATTATATAGGATATACACTGACTGGCCAGATTATTATGCGTTCAGAGATCATAATAATCTGGCCACTGTGTGTGTGTGTGAATATATACACACACTGTATATATATGTATATAGAGAGAGATTTCAGAGAGGAAGGGAGAGGGAGAGAATGAGAGAGAGAGAGAGAGAAACATCAATGATGACAGAGAATCATTGATTGGCTGCCTCCTACATGTCCCATACTGGGGAATCAAGCCTGCAACCCGGGCATGTGCCCTGACCAGAATCAAACCATGACCTCCTGGTTCATAGGTCAATGCTCAATCACTGAGCCATACCAGCCAGGCCAAAAGAAATTTTTAACAAGCATTTTATACCAAGTGTGCTGGGGGGGGGGGGGGGTGGTATAACTTGGTACATCCTCAATGAAAGGCAATTTCACAAAAATCATTCCAAATAGCAAGTGCACATACTTTCTTACCTAGCAATTCTAGTCCTAAGTACTTATCTTACTAGTACAAAATGATGTTTATAATAGACTAGTAGCCCTGCGCACAAATCCGGGCGCCAGTAGCTCTCTGTGGGTCCTGGCCACTCTGCACCTGCTGCCCAGAGGCTCTCTGCAGCCCAGAGGCCCATCTGTGGCTGAGCGCGGAACACTTGCCTCGTCGCTGTGGCGACAAAGCAAGTATTCCGCCAGGCTGCTCACACTGCCTGCTTTCAGCAGCCGCCCCGCGCAGGACTGGAGGACTCCAGTGCAGCTGAGAGAACTGGACGCCACCATCTTGTGGCTATGGCGAGGTGACGGTTACTTTGCGTATTACCATTTTATTAGATAGGATTGTAATAGACTTGAAGCAAATGAAATGTTTAGCATTAGAAGACTGCTTTAAAAAGTTATGACATATTCAAATAATGAAATACAATGCTGTCTCAGGTGTACTGGTAGAAAGAGATCTCCATAATCTATTATTCAAGTGAAAAAGTAATGTGTAGAATAGCATACACAGCATACTAATATTATGTGGAGAATATTATATATGTAATTTGTATTTATATATTATACTATGAACTCATATATTTGTAAATGCATAGAATATTCTTAGAAGACTCTGCAGGAGACTGTGATAGTGAGAGACTTCCTGGAGAGAAACTGGATGGCTGGGGGTCAGTAGAAAAAGAGACTTATTTTTCACTGTATATTATCTGTACTTTTAAATTTGATACTATATAACTATACTAGAGGCCCGGTGCACGAAATTCGTGCATGGAGGGGGGATGTCCCTCAGCTCAGCCTGCACCCTTTCCAATCTGGGACCCCTCAAGGGATGTCCGACTGCCCGTTTAGGCCTGATCCCAGTGGAATTGGGCCTAAATGGGCAGTCGGACATCCCTCTCACAATCCAGGACTGCTGGCTCCCAACTGCTCGCCTGCCTGCCTTCCTGATTGTCCCTAACCACTTCTGCCTGCCAGCCTAATCACCTCCTAACCACTCCCATGCCAGCCTGATTGATGTCTAACTGCTCCCCTGCCAGCCAGTTTGCCCCCAACTTCCCTCCTCTGCCAGCCTGGTCACCCCTAACTGCCATCCCCTGCATGGTTGATTGCCTCCAACTGCCCTCCCTTGCAGGCCTGGTGCCTCCCAACTGCCCTCCCCTGATGGCCATCTTGTGGTGGCCATCTTGTGTCCACATGGGGGCAGGATCTTTGACCACATGGGGGCAGCCATATTGTGTGTTGGATTGATGGTCAATCTGCATATTACTCTTTTATTAGATAGGAGGATAGAGGCCTGGTGCACGGGTGGGGGCCAGCTGGTTTGCCCTGAAGGGTGTCCTGAATCAGGGTGGGGTTCCCTTGGGGCGTCGGCCTGGGCAAGGGGCCTGAGGTGGTTTGCAGGCCAGCCACGCCCCTGGTGACCCAAGCAGAGGCCCTGGTATCTGGAATTTATTTACCTTCTACAATTGAAACTTTGTAGCCTGGAGCAGAGCCAAGCCTCCTGCTGGATCAGTGGCTACGGCTTGGATTTGTTTACCTTCTATAATTGAAACTTTGTATCCTTGAGTGGAGGCCTGGGCCAACCAGAGTGTGTGGAAAGCTTGGCTTCTTCTGTTGCCGGGGAAACCCAATGGTAGCCATCTTGGCTGGGGTTAATTTGCATACTCGCCCTGATTGGCTGGTGGGCGTGGCTTGGCTGGTGAGCATGGCTTGTGTAGCAGAGTGATGGTTAATTTGCATATTACCATTTTATTAGAGAGGATTATTCAGAAAAAATATTTTTAGATTAAGATGATCAGTCTTTAATGGCACTGAAATATTTGGAATAGATTAGATCTCTGAGTGTAAGGACATTGGCATAAAAAGACCAATGACCATGACAAATGTCTCTATTTGAAGGAGTAAGAAGTGTCAGTTATACACCATGCAGAAATTAATTGAGAAATAGTAAATAGGATAAAACAGCATCACAGACATTGAAAGAGAAGTGTTTGATAAGGAAATCAAGTTTTCTAAAGGAAAAGATAAATACATTTATCTATAAAATAATTGCAAATCTTTGCATATCTACCTTTGATAAAAAAGATCAATATACTTAATACTGTATAAAGGAAGAATATCAATTTTAAAATACTCTAATAGAAAATGATCAAAAACACGAAGGGACAATTCATAAAAGGAGAAACTACAAATTTTTAATAAATGTATGAACTTGTAATTCAGAAAATTCAAATTAAATGAAGAAATTTTTGCCCATACACTTAGAAAATAACATTTAACGCAATCCTCAGTGCTAATGGGACCATCAATTGTGATAGTATATTTAGAAATCCCAGAGTCATTAAAATTATATATTCAAAGATTATTTCATTATGAAGATCTGTGCTCATAGTATATAGTTAATTGTTAAAAGCAGGATATAAAGCCCTAGCCTGTTTGGCTCAGTGGATAGAGCATCGGCCTGCAGACTGAAGGGTCCCGGGTTCAATTCCGGCCAAGGGCACGTACCTTGGTTGCAGGTTATTTTGGCCCTGGTCGGGGTACGTTTAAGAGGCAACCAATCAATGTGTCTCTCTCACATTGATGTTTCTCTCTGTCTCTCTCTCTCTCTCTCCCTTCCACTCTTTCTCTGAAAAAAAGCAGGATATAAATAACATTCTATATAGGGTATGAAAAAATTTTCTAAAAGTATGCACATATTCATAGCTCACACATTTTTAATTTTATTTTTTCATTTTTTAATTACAGTTGACATTCAATATTGTTTTATATTAGTTTCAGGTGTAGAGCATAGTGGTTAGACATTTATATAATTTCTGAAGTAATCTACCCTATAAGTCTAGTACCTACCTAGTACCATACATAGTTATTACAATATTATTGATTACACTAGAGGCCTGGTGCATGAATTTATGCTCGGGTGGGGTCCCTCTGGGTAGCCTGCAGGGATCGGGCCGAAACCCACAGTCCAACGCCACCTGCAGCTCCTACCTGCTGCTCCCACTCATCCCAGCCCCACTGCGCCTGCCACGGGCTCGTACCCAATCAGTCCTGATCTGAAGTAGCTCACACTGCCGCAGCATGTTTGCCAGCAGATGAGCCCTGCGTCTGGCACCCTCCTGAGAGGAGTGACTTGTGGGATCAGGCTAAAATTGGCTCTCTGACATCCCCCAAGGGGTCCCGGATTGTGATAGGGTGCAGGACAGGCTGAGGGACTCCACCGGTGCACGATCGGGCTGGGGAGGGACCACAGGAGGGCTTCAGGGCGTGTCCTGCCCATCTCACTCAGTCCTCATTGGCCAGACCCCAGCAGCAAGCTAATCTACAGGTAGAAGCATCTGCCCCCTGGTGGTCAGTGCACATTATAGCAACTGGTCAACTGTCTGCCCCCTGGTGGTCAGTGCATGTCATAGCAAGCCATTAAATGGCCTTAGCATATCATTAGCATATTATGCTTTGATTGGTTGAAAGGTCAACCCGTCATTGGACAACCGACACTTAGCATATTAGGCTTTTATTATATAGGATTCCCTATGCTGTCCTTTACATCCTTGTGACTATTTTGTAACTACCCATCTGTACTTCTCAATTCCTTCACCTTTTTCACCCAGCCCTCCCTCTCCCCCACAACCCTCTCCTCTGGCAATCATCAGTTTGCTTGCTGTATCTATCAGTCTGTTTCTGTTTTGTTTGTTCACTTATTTTATTCCTTATATGCCACATATAAATGAAATCATCTGATAGTTGTCTTTTTCTGACTTATTTCACTTAGCATAATATCTTCTTGGTCCATCCATGTTGTCACAAAGGTAAGATTTCATTCTATTTATGGCCAAGTAATATTCTATTTTATACAGGTGTGGGCAAAAGTGGGTTTACGGTTGTTCATATGGAAAGTAATACAACAAATTAATAAATAATAATTTATTCACAACGGTAAACCTACTTTTGCCCACCCCTGTATATGTACCACTTCTTGTTTATGCAATGTATATCAATTGGGCACTTAGGTTGCTTCCATATCTGGGCTATTGTAAATAACACTGCAATAAACACTGTTTGGGTTAATTCTGATAAATACCCAGAAGTGGAATGCTGGGTCATATGATAGTTCTATGTTTAATTTTTTGAGAAACCTCCATGCTGTTTTCCTCAGTGGCTGAACCCATTTGCAATCCCACCAAGAGTACACTAGGGTTCCCTTTACAACAATCCTGGCCAAAACTTGTTGTTTGTTGATTTTTTTGATGATAGCCATTCTGACAGGTGTAAAGTGATATATCATTTTGGTTTTAAATTGCATTTCTTTGATGTTCAGTGATGTTGAGCATCTTTTTATAATCTACTAGAGGCCCAGTGCACGAATTTGTGCACCAGTGGGGTCCCTCGGCATGGCCTGTGGGGATTGGGCCAACACCAGTAGTCCAATGCAGCCTGCCACTCCTGCCGGCCGCCCCTGCTCATCCCAGCCCCACTGCACCTGCCATGGGCTCGCACCCAGTCAGTCCTGATTGGGAGAGGCTCACGCTGCCTTAGTGGAGCTTGCCAGCTGTAAGCCCTGCATTTGGCATCCATCCGAGGGAGTGTGGGGGGCCCAGGAAGTACTCTGACTCCTGGGCAGGCAGTGGGACAACCTTGTTGTCCTGGGATCTGGATCCAACCACTGACTTTCACGCTGGTTGTCAGGAGCCACCTGGCGGCCGCTTTTATATCATTTATTCCTTGTGGAGCATCTAGGGAGGGGAAGCAGCCACTATGCTTGAGGCTGACTTCCAGGAGGCTGGTGGTGCTGTTGGGATCCTGTCAGTGGCACTGGTTCATCAGTGCTTGGCCTGTTCTCCAGACATTGGACCTGCAAGTCTATTGAGGGAGTGAGTGGCTGCCACCAGGCTGGTGGTCCGCCTGGATGGGTTGGTCAACTGAGCTTCACTCCCGCTATGGGAGCGCACTGACCACCAGGGGGCAGCTCCTGATTGACTGTCTGCCCCTTGGTGGTCAGTGCACGTCATAGCAACCAGTCGACCGGTGGTTCGGTGCTTAGGCTTCTTTTTTTTAATAAATCTTTATTGTTCAGATTATTACAATTGTTCCTCTTTTTTCCCCCTATAGTTCCCCTCCACCTGGTTCCCACCCCACACTTCACCCTTACCCCCCCCCCACTGTCCTCATCCGTAGGTGTATGATTTTTGTCCAGTCTCTTCCCGCACCCCCACGCCCCTTTCCCTCCAAGAATTGTCAGTACACTCCCTTTCTATGCCCCTAATTCTATTATATTCACCAGTTTATTCTGTTCATCAGATTTTTTTATTCACTTGATTTTTAGATTCACTTCTTCATAGATA
Source organism: Eptesicus fuscus (assembly GCF_027574615.1). Classification (NCBI taxonomy): domain Eukaryota; kingdom Metazoa; phylum Chordata; class Mammalia; order Chiroptera; family Vespertilionidae; genus Eptesicus; species Eptesicus fuscus. The sequence continues at coordinate 54,441,989 of NC_072483.1, read as the reverse complement.
TGTATTTGTTGTTCATAGTTTTTATCTTTACCTTTTTCTTCTTCTTCCTCTTCTTAAAGAATACCTTTCAGCATTTCATATAATACTGGTTTGGCGTGATGAACTCCTTTAGCTTTTTCTTATCTGTGAAGCTCTTTATCTGCCCTTCAATTCTGAATGATAGCTTTGCTGGGTAGAGCAATCTTGGTTGTAGGTTCTTGCTATTCATCACTTTGAATATTTCTTGCCACTCCCATCTGGCCTGCATAGTCTCTGTTGAGAAATCAGCTGACAATTGTATGGGTACTCCCTTGTAGGTAACTAACTGTTTTTCTCTTGCTGCTTTTAATATTCTCTCTTTGACTTTTGCTCTTGGCATTTTAATTATGATATGTCTTGGTGTGGTCCTCTTTGGATTCCTTATGTTTGGGGTTCTCTGTGCCTCCTGGACTTGTAAGTCTATTTCTTTCACCAGGTGGGGGAAGTTTTCTGTCATTATTTCTTTAAATAGGTTTTCAGTATCTTGCTCTCTCTCTTCTTCTGGCATCCCCCATAATTCGGATGTTGGTATGCCTGAAGTTGTCCCAGAGGCTCCTTACACTATCTTCATATTTTTGGATTCTTTTTTCTTTTTGCTTTTCCGGTTGGGTGTTTTTTTGCTTCTTTGTATTTCAAATCTTTGACTTGATTCTTGTGATCCTCTAGTCTGCTGTTGGGTCTCTTTATATTATTCTTTATTTCAGTCAGTGTATGCTTAATTTCTAGTTGGTCCTTTTTCATATCCTTGAGGGTCTCACTAAATTTATCGGCCTTTTCTAGAAGATTCTTGAGTAACCTTATAACTGTGGTTTTGAACTCTATATCCAGTAGTTTGCTTTCCTCCATTTCTTTCATTTGTGACCTGTTTCTTAGTCTCTGCATTTTGGCTGCTTCCCTGAGTTGATAGAGTGGCTTTGTGTGCTAGGTTTCCTATAGGGCCCTGTGGCTCAGCCTCCCCAGTTACCTGTGGTGGATACTCTTGGTGCACCCCTTTGTGGGCTGTGTGCACAGTCTTCTTGTAGTTAAGCCTTCATTGTTGTTGGTATCACTGGCAGGAATTGATCTCCAGACCAATTGGCTGTGAGGATCAGCTGTGTCTATGATGGGAGAACTTCTGTGCTGGAGACACCCTTATGAGGCAAGACTTGCTTCAGTGGGGCTTTGGTGCTCACTGAGTCTGCCCCCTGAGTGTGTCCCTTATGGATCTGAGAAGTTGTAATCTGCATGGTCCTACTCTGACCCCTGAGTACACTGGCTCTTGGATCTCCAAGGAGGTGCTAATTTAGCCTCTGCCTGAGGCAACCCAGCAGGAGCTATGGAGAGATCTGCAGATTCCTCTTCTTTGTTTGGGTTTTGGAGGTGCCCAGATGAGGCCCAGCTGTGAAGCAATGCAAGCTGCTGTGGGGCCTTGGGCCTTCTTTTGGATGTTCTGGGTCTCTCTGACTCAGCTGCAGTTTGTTAGGTAAGTTTAGATTTCAAAGGACCAGGCCATTCATATGCAAAAGCCTCTGTGCACAGCTTGGATGTGGTGGAGTCTCAGGGTGGAGCAAACAGCAATGGTTTCCTGTCATCCCTGCCCTAAGAGACCCCCAGGTCTCAGTGTCCCGTGGTAATCGCTGCAAGCACCTCTGAGAGAAAGCCGCCCTCTAGTTCCGCCCGCTGCCAGACAGTCCATTTTCTCCCAGTATGTGTCTGGGTCCCCAGAGTCTCACCCGGAACTGGAGTTCAGAACAGTCAGGAGCTTGTGTCTCTCTGTGGATTGAAAAAGCCAGGCATGTACTCAGTTTCCGGCCCTCTCCACGCACGTGCCTCCGTACCTCTGCACTTTACTTCCGCTGCTCCTCTGAGTCTCAGTGTGCTTTTCTCTTCCCTTCTAGTTGTAGAATTTCCACTTAGCCAGCCTTCCTGTGGTTCTGGATGATGTCCGTTTTGTCTTTTAGTTGTAGTTTTGAAGTTATTGTGTGAGGCAGCAAGTTCAGGTGTTTACCTATGCCACCATTTTGGTTTCTCTGCTTAGGCTTTTATGTACATAGATTTGCCATCTGTATGTCCTCTTTGGAGAAGTATCTATTCAGGGCCTCTGCCCACGTTTTAATTGGATTCTTTTTTGTGTTTGTTTGTTTTAGTTATATAAATTCTTTATGAATTTTGGATAGTAACCCATTATTGGATATATTATTGATGAAAATCTCCCATTCAGGAGATTGTCTTTTAGTTTTGTTGATGGTTTCCTTTGCTGTTCAAATATTTTTAGTTTGATGTAGTTCCATTTATTTTTTCTTTTATTTATCTTGCCTAAGGAGATATATAAACAAAAATATTTCTAAAAGCAATGTCAGAGAGTTTACCACCTATGTTTTTTTCTAGAAGTTTTATGGTTTCGAGTCTTACATTTAAGACTTTAACCCATTTTGAGTTTATTCTTGTATATGCCCCTTCCCTCTTCTCCCACAAAATTTTCCCCATAGTAAATAGAATTGCTGTTCTAATAGCTCAGACCAAAAACCCAGAGTTATCCCTGCATTCCTCTTTTTTTCCTGATACCCACATCTAATCTGTCCGGAAATGTTGGTGTTCTATATTTAACATACAATCAGAATCTAACCACTTCCTACCACCCCACACCTCCCATGCTGGTCCAAGCCACCATTATGTCTGTCCTGAATAGTACCAGGTAGCTCTCACCTCTCAGTGGGTATCTATGCTTCTACCCTTCACCCACCACCCTGCCAGGCATTCAGTGCTATACAGAGCAGTCACAGTGAGTCTTTACAAATACAAACCCACCTATCACTCCTCTGCTTCAAACCATTGAAAGCTTTTTCAGTTTGCTCAGAGCAAAAGCCTAAGTCTTTATAATTCCCTAAAAGACCTTACACAATTTCTTTGCCCCTCATTCCCTTCTCCTTAACCTCCCTGCCCTGACAGGTAGGATTTCACCTAAGGGCCTTTGATTTGTTGATTCCTCTGCTTAAAATGCTCATCCCACTGGTTACCCTGAGTGAAGGATGAATGATTACTTTGACACAGGATTGCTGTGAAATAGAGGGCTAAGGGACTGCCTGGCTAAAGGAACCAGACAGCCTTGATCACCTGCCTCTTCAGGCTTTGATTATAATAGCCGTTTGAGATAAAGTTTATCTTTTAGATACAATCTGTAGGGTAAGTAATCTTGGGAGGACACAAGTGTCTGCAGTGTCCTTTAAGCAAGGACATGTAAAGATTAAGCATAAAGATTCTGGTAAACACCCGAGGGTCTGCACATGCACAGACTTGTTTGGAAAGGTCAAGGAACAATTAGGGGCAGCCGCCTTCAGCCAAACTCCCCTAAACTCAGAATTCTGATAAACAGGGCGGGTTGCCTTCAGCCCACTCCTTTTTTCGAAATGTCTTCCTTACAAACTTTCCAACCAAGTCTCCTGTGCTCCCCAACAACTGGTGTCTGCACAGCTCCCTTGTCCACACCCCCTGCCTCCTCTCCGCCCACCACCCCTACAGCCTTTGTTCCATGGTTACCTTCTTGGTGAGGCCTTCCTCATTATCTAAAATCCAACCTGTCTCCCCTTCTCCATTGGTTGTTCCTCCTTTATTTTTTTTCCATAGCATTTATCTGACAACTTAACATTTTACTTCTTTATCTATTTTGTCTGTCTCCCTTACTAGAATGTAAGTTCCAGAAGGGTAGGGATTTTTGTTTTATCCACTGCTATATCCTCAATTCCTAATACAAATATCTCACAATAGAAGGTACTCAATACATATTTATTTAATGAATGAACAATATTACTGACAGTACCTATTCTTGGCCAGGATGTGGGAAAAGAAGCCAGCTCTACCATTTGGGAGGTAAGCATAATTAGGTGCAATATAGTTAGAGGTTCTTGCTCCTCCTCATGGCGAAGGCATTTGCACTTAGACCTGCTCAGGCTCACTCATGCACATTACCTGCCTTCCCTCTTCAGCCTGTTGAATTTTCTGGCCCACAGGTTCTTCTCGTTTGGATCCTCCCTTAAAATGGCCCCCTCTATGCTCATGTACCCACAGCAAGAATACTCAAAATTCTCCTCCAAGTAGCATGTTTTTTAGTGCCTCTCAACCACTGTATACACTCTTTCTTGTGTTTTTTTCTCCCTTTTTCTAACCTAGATAATCCTCTTTCTTCTGGACTCAGTTCCAGTGGCAAAGCCACCAGGAAGCCTTCACTAGACAACTCGGCAGTGACTCCTCTCGGGGTCTCAATAGCATTTTGTGTAGAATTTAATGACAACTCTAGCAGTGGGTTCCATGCGGCATTGCAAAGTTTGTTTGGATTCCTGTCCCCCAATTAGACTGAGAGCAAACGTAATATCCTCTTCACTGTCCAGGTCTCTAAAGCAGTACCAACACTACATTTTTGGTTGCACGAACAAGTAAGTCACTGAACATCTTTTCCCATGTTTGTGTTCTCTCTCACCTTTTCCAAGTAAAATGCTCAAAAGTTGGTCACATGACATGAAAATGACACATCTTCCTGTATACACCCAGGAACACAGCATCTCCAAAAAACTGTTCCATAGTAAGACATTCTTCCTTGGAAGACTCTAGGCATAATTTTTGTAAAGACACGACTTCCAGGATTGTTTCTCGAGAAGGTAAGTTGAGCAGCTGCAACAGTTCTTGTCCCAAATTTGCTGCCATCATTTAAATGGAGACGTCCAGGCTGTAATTTTTCTCCTCATCAGGAATGGTGATAGAATATGTTTCTTGGTTTATTTGCATAATATTTGTACGAAAACTTTTGGAATAAAATGGTCAACCCGGGCCCACTCTGTGGTTGCCTTTCTTCAAGTCCCCAAACAGAGACACGCTTTTCTCTTCCTCCCCCCGCCCCCCCCCCCCCCGCATCTAAGATAGTATCAGTGAGGCCTGGACCTAGCTTGTGTCACATGTTTTGAGTACACTGATCCACAGGGCCGGAATCAAGTAACTCCACACCCTGAGAAGTGGCTCTAGCCCAGGATGACACAATCTGTATTTGTCAAATCTCCAGTTGAAATAAGAAAGTAATTGTTTAAAGGCTCTTTGTTGCATAATAATGTTTTATTCAGAAGGAGAGGAAAAGTTAGACTGATACAAAAGGCAATTCTTGCCTTTTTCTACTTTATCCCACAACCAAATCAATTCTTTGCTTTTGTGTTGCTGGTGCCTCCTCCGAGTTCATGCAATGGGGTTTCTCCTGAGTGGCCTGCTGTTCAGCGGCTGGAGTCACAGCTGAATTTCACACACATCTCCAAGCAGCTGGAGAGAGTGACAGAGCGGAAGGAACCTGGCAATGGGTGGAGATTATTTTTAAATGTGGTTTGTCTCTATTTTGTTCAAGAACACAGAGCTGTTGTTTTCTTCACATGTAGATAAACAAGAGCGCCATTTCTGACCATGAGAGAAGTGAAGCTAGCAAGAAACAGTTTAGTCTCTGGCCTCAGATTTTAAGTCTAGAGCAGCACATATCGCTTGATCTCTGAGGTAAATGTTCTTGACCTTTGTGTTCAGGCTGTGACTGGAGCATATTAGAAAAACAAAAGGCAACCTTGTGACTTGGACCAAGCTTGTTTTTCACATTCTTTTCTGTCTTACTAATAACTGGGACCTAGCCCTATACTAAAATACCATGCAACAGGGACTAAAGAACTTTCTCCATAACTAATACTTTCTAAATGAGACCTGAATATTTCACTATGCAGGTTGAATTGGACAATTAAGTGCTTATGCATCTTGAACTTTGAATAAAATATTTTTAGATAGAAATTTTTAAAACTATAATGCATGTAATCAGTAAAAATGCTCTGATCAAGCAAAATTGTATTTTTCTACCATAATCATAAATAAATCGAAGGACTTTTCTAGGGTAGGGTTTTAAAGGTGCATTAAAACTAGAAAAAAAGGTACTTGAGTGTAGGGTTTTAATATAAAATGAGACTAGAAATAATTTACATTCTAATGTTCATATTTGAGTGGGTAAAAAAAAATATTTCACAAAAATTTCCTTTTTGTGTGAGGTTTGGTTTTCTAAACCTATCTTGCACATATCTTGCGATGAGTAGTGTTTTTTGTCGGCCTGATGATCCTTTTTCCCCTTTTCCTGCTGTTTCCCTAACTCCTTCAAAGGAAACTTCCTTCCATGATGGAAGCTTCCAGTTATGATACAGAACTACCCCCCCCCCCCCGCCAATCTTGTTCTGGGGGCCCAGGTGTTTGAACATTCATGTGATCCAACATACCAGCCACCCCTGATATTTTTCTGCATGAGCTATCCATAAGCTAGAGGATAGACACCCAGTGCTACCCGGTACTTGTCTTCTCTAGTAAAACAGACTGGTTTGCTGCTGTTGGACAGATTCAAGATGAGTCAGAGAGGAACAGGTTTTCAAGAAGGGACTGAGAAAGATGCTGACTTTACTTGGGTCTCTGAAGTCCCCCAAAATGCAGTTCTTTCTTCAATGCTCTTGAGCTACTTCAGTATTATTCCAGGAAATCCAGAACACTGTTCCAGAAAAATCTATCATCCCTTTACTCCAATCCAGTTCAAATTGGCTTTGGTTCTTGCAACCAAAGAGTTCTGACTCAACAATACCTATTTGAACATATATAGTATTGACATATAATGGTACTTTCTGAAATGAAATTTATTGGTGAGAATTATGAAATTTGGCAATACTGTACTCTATTATGTAATGTATTATACATTGCCAGAAGTATTTAAAACAATTTGCCTGGACAATTTGCTTTTAACTTGGCACCTGTTAAACTCTATTACAAAGCTTATACTAATTAAGAGTGACAGTAAATTAATGCTGAAATTAGGGACCTTTCCTTAGTCTGAAATTTTGTTTCATTTTCTATTATTCAGAATACTTTTTAAAAAATATATTTTTATTGATTTCAGAGAGGAAGGTAGAGGGAGAGATAGAAACATCAGCGATGAGAGAGAACCATTGATTATCTGCCTCCTGCATGCACACCCGCTACTGGGGATCGAGTCCGCAACCCTGGCATGTGCCCTCGACCAGAATTGAACCTGGGACCCTTCAGTCTGCAGGCCAACGCTCTATCCACTGAACTAAACCAGCTAGGGCTATTCAGAATACTTTTAAAGTACAATTGATGTTTAAGAGATAAATTGTACTATGCCTAAATTATGTAACATCTATTTATATACACACAGTTGGTATTGCAAATATTCAAATACTTTCAGCTTATACTAATGAGTAGTCAGGAGGCCTGGATATCATCTTTGATGTTTTGTTAACTAACTCTAGAGTTGGGTGTGTTGCTTGATATCTCAGGGCCACAGGAAAATGAGGATGTTGAAATAGATAGGATATGTTCCAGCTTTAAAATCCTATGATTCCACAACTAGAAGTTAGTTTTGTTAGAAAAAGGTTTTGCTGACTTTACAAAAAAATCAAACACAGCTTTTTACTCTTTCCTTTGGCCTGTTTACAAAAAAAAAAAAAAAAATTATGATTGAAGGGGCGGAAGGGGAGAACTAAAACAAAAACACAAACCATAAAAGTATATTTTAAAAATATATTAGATATTTTTAACCACCTCAGTGAAAGAGAAAAATTTTGAGCTTAGAATTAAAATGTCAAATGGAAAAACTGACACACTGACTATTCAAAGTAATTTTTAAATACAATTATTAAGTATTTTCTTGAGAAACTGATCATGTATTAAATGTACATTATGAAATGAATGTTATACACCTTTAGATTTTAAAATACAATACTGGCACAGTTTTTCAGAAATTGATTGTGAAAGGCTAAAGAAAGAACCACAAATTGCCATTTTTGTTTTGTCCCTAAAGGCAAGAAGCGCAGAATGAACACCAGCCCAGTGTTGCAGTTCTGGCGCCGGCGCCTCACAGCGTAGTGCGTGTGGTATGTGAGGCAATTTTGGTTGCAAGAAACTCCAACATGTGTCCTCAGGGAATAGGGTGTCGGGGGTTTGGTTCCTGTTTGTTCAGTTTCGAAGTATACATGTGCAAATTAGAAAAACTGAGATCTCAGCCATGATAATAGGCTTCCCAGGAATAACAGAGAAGTTGAACAATCAGGCCTCCTAGGAGGAGAGAAATGCGAATTGAGTTTGGCTTTCTGGAACACAGAATTGGAAGGATGTTCAGAACCCAAGGTGTCAGAAGGAATTGGTGGACCTTTTCTTTAGATCAGGGGTTCTCATCCCAATCATTTGGGGAATGTTTTAAAAATACAGATTTTGACGCCCCCTTAGCAAAGATTCTTATGTAGTGCACCTGGGGAAGTACCGGGACCACTTTATTTTTAAAATCTCCCAGCTAGATTTTGAATACCCCGCTCTCTGTGTGGCCGGATTTTGCTTTACTCTAGGTGTGTGCTTCGTGATTAGCCCACTACCTTTGGCTCCTTCAGCTTTTACTGTTACGTGTCTTTTCTGGACCACAGACTCACTGCCTTACCTCCTTCAAGCTTTAGCTCAGATGCCACCTTCTCAGTGAGGCCTTCTGTGTTCCTATTATTAAAAATTGTACCCCACCCCCTTGGCAGTTCTAGTCCTCTTCCCTGCGTTATATTTATCCAACACTTACCACCTTCTAAGATTTTGTTTGACTTATTTATTGTTTATTGCCTTTCTCAGCCACCAGAATGCAAGATCCATGTGGCAGAAGTATGGTGTATTTTGCTCATATTGTATTCCTAACCCCTAAACCAGAGAAGATGCTTAGTAAATATTTACTGAAGGAATGAGTGAATGGATGTGTGAAGGGATGTTTTCTGCGTACCATTGGCGGGTATTAACCTCTGCTCACTGGTGACATCACCCAAGGCCACCACCCTCAGTGCCTCCTTTTGTTTTCAGCTTCCCCAGTTGATTGTCTGATTGGACCAGCTTTTTGGAATTGAGTTTTGCCCCCAGGTCATTTCTGAATAGGTATGACTTGACTGTTTATAGGTCAGGTGCCCTCCCAGAGCTGAAGAGTACTGCCTGGGGCCACCAGTTCAGCAGGAGCTGTGTGGAGGCAGTTTCTCCAAGAAGTAGGTTTTGGTGCAAAGGGAGTGTTCAGTAAATTACCTAACCCTGCTGAGCTTCAGGAAAATGGTATTGCATTACCTGTTTGTCTTAGCTTAGGGAGTTTTTCAGAAGTTCCAGGGAGCAATGTGCACTATAAAGCAAACTGTGGGTGAGAAGTGATATAATTTTGGAAGATATTTAAATGTGGTATTTAATAAAAAGCCTAAGAGAAGTTGTAGGGGAGAAATTAGGAATTGAGGAACTTGTTGCTTCAAGAAACGTTGGAATCCTTCCTCCCACCCCTGAATATGTTTTAAATGTAATTCTCATTTCCCTGCTTTCTATTGGATAGGGGCTCCTGGTACATAAACTTCCATAATAGTATTTAAGAAGAGTAAATGACAAAGATCTGCACTCAGTCTCCAAAACTAAACTGTGCAAGTACAGATGGGAGGGGATAGAGTTTTATAGCTGTTTGCATGCTAAAGACTGAACAAATATTTTGGGGATATCTTTGTTTGTTTTTAGTTGGCAAAAACAATGTTTATAAAAACAGCATGGGATGGTAGAAAAATATTAATCAAACTGAATTTTGAAATACCATTCAAAGAATGCAGAAAATTGTACTTCTCTACTCCTCCCTTTATGGCTGGAATGTTGAAGTCAGTTCTATATGCCACATTTGAAGAGGTGTTTAGATGAGAGTGTTTGGAGAAGATAAACGGGGTATTTAAGTGAAGGGCAGTTTGAGAAGGCAGATGCTATGGTTGCTGACTTCAAATGTTTAAAGGCTATGTACAGAAGGGGAAATGGGCTGTCCGGACTCAATACTCATTAGTACTAGCTTCAGATTCACTGGACATCTTACTACACATTGTATTCACATTTATAATAATGATTTAACGTCTTATTTCTTTCCCCCTTTTTAGAGTTGAGCAAACTCACACTTGGAGCTGTTTTGCAAGTGTTCAAGGTCATACAGCTAGGTAATTATCAACGATACCATTTTGTGTTTAAGTTCAGTGGTGTTTCTACCAATACCATAGCTACCTACTAAATGTATAGTGAGACACATTTCAGTTCAATGTAGCAAGCAGCAGGACTGTTCAAAGATGAATTCTATTGTGAGGTAGTGAGTGGTTCCCTACACTCGGGAATTCAAGCATATGCTAGACAGCTGTTTTGCCAGGATCTGATAGTCCCTTTAATTTATATATATATATATATTATAATTATATATATATATATAATGATATGCTTATCTTATTAAACAAAATATTAAAAATGAATGCTAATCATAGAGCCAAAGGACCTCCAGGAGTGAGGCCAAGTGAATTTAAGTGATTGAACTATGTGCATTCTCTGTGGTTATTAGAAAATAACTACAGCACCCAAAGTTCATTCTCTGCACTTACAATCTAACGTTTTTTTTCTGTTGCAGCAGTTACCCTCATCCAATAACTGGGCAATAAAGTGTGGAACTAGAGGGTATGGAAAGAGGAAGGGCAGGAATGTTTTGTGAATTCCTAATGTGAGTTATTTGGCATGCTCTTGCTTTATTAAAACAAGCAAAGAATGTGAGTGGCAGTAGGAGAGGGTTTAAAATGATAAGCAGAGAATGCCATCTAGTAACAGAGAACAGAATACTGTGGAAGGCTAAGGAAGGCAGGGACTACGGATTGTACTGTATTTCTCCTCTTGTTGAGTAGATGCCCAACATGTATTTGTTGAAATGAATAATGACATCAACACTTCAACAAATATTTAAAGAGAACCTTCTTAGAGCTGAGCTGTGTGCTCAGTCTGGGAGCCAAACATGAAGTAAACAGAAAATCTCTATCCTTTTAAGGAACTCACAGTCTAGTAAGAAAAGACCACCTGGCAAAAGGAGAGTGCTAATGATTAACACAGAGAAGAGATAAAAAGTTCTCTGAAAACAGAAAGGAAAGAATATTTAATTCAGCATAAGTGTATAGGGTGAGGATGTGGGTGTGGTGACAGGAGGGGAAGTCAGGGAAGATTCCAAAGAGGAAATGCTGCATTATCTTTTGTAGGATAGTAGGAGGCGGCTCACCTGGTTAAATGAGGGATGGATTTCAGATGGGGGAAAAATATACCACCGCACAGAGACAGAGCCTGTAGGCTTTGTGTGAGACATGTGGTGGGAGTTAGAGATGGAGCTGAAGAGGTCTAGGGATCAGATCGTAAAAGGACTGGTACATCATAGTAATTATTAACTTGATTCTAATTGTCCAGGTGGAGAGCCTCCGAAAGACTTGAAAGACGCAGTCTCTGTTTTTGGAGCATTCTCTGGCAATAATATGAGACAGAAGCAGAAGGGAAATTAGAAAGGCTTGACCAACTGAAGAGTGGCTAGGAGGCTAAAGTAGTGGAGACAGCTTGTTTGTTAGTCACAGAATTAAGAGGAAGAATCCCTCCATGGTATTTTAAATTGGAGAACCTTAGCAGAGAGAAATTTAGTGGCCTGGTTGTTGGAATGGTGAGATTTTAGCCATGGAATTAGGTGATAGTGAAGTGAGTAGCAGACTGAGTAATATGGAATGCCCGGGATTGGGAACACATGGCTGCCCTGAGTTTGTATTCGCTGATGACTCTTTTGAACCGAATTCAGGAAATGACATAAAAATGACTTGCGCAATAAAATTAGAGGAATAGGGACCATGAAGGCAGTGCATTGGAGAAAAATAACCAGAGTCGGCGGAGATGGGGAAGTAGCCCGTGTCTGAGGGCCATTTTGGACTGTCGAGTGGGAAGATCCTCAAGGAAAAACAAAGGCCTTGAATCCAGCCCTTCTTCGCTACAACCCATTCTGCGCCAACCTTCCCAGCTGCCTTCACCCTTCAGCCACATCGCAGGCAGGGGTCAGGTGGGGGGACCATCTCCAGGCATTTCCTGGCAGTAGGTACTTGGGAGAAAAGGAATTCCAAAATAAAGGAGGATGCCAATGCTAGAATTTTGAAAAATTGCACACCACATCCTTGAACCTACTGCACATGTCAGGAGGAGGAGAGAAAACAAATGCCGAGGGGCCAAGCAGACGGGTCCCTCCTGCAGCCCAGGTTTCCCGACTCTGGGTCCCGCGCTCCTTCCACTACCCACGGTGCCGGCTCGGCAGCTCCCACCTGCACGCACGGTCCCGGGGTGCAAAGAGGCCCCCTCCCCGCGCCGCCCCCAGCCCCCAGCCCCCAGCCGCCTAGGCACTCCCGGCCCCGCCCCCTCCCCCAGCTGGGCGGGGTCTCTGCGCAGCCGCTACCCCGGCGCGTGCGGGGTCGGGCGGACGCGGGTCGGACCGCGGGTATCGGAGGTCGCCGGGCCGCCTGCGCCGCCGCCCCTCGCCTGACGCACGCAGGGGCCGGACGCGGTTTGCCGCGAGTGACTGGAGCCCTGCGCGCCGCCGCCGCCGCCCGGGCCCGCTCCGCCCCCAGCCCGCCCTCTCCGCCTCGCCCTCCTCCCGCGTCCCGTTGGCGTCCCCGCGTCCGCTCCCGCCGCCTGGGAGAGCCGGTCCGCAGCGCCAGCGCCGGCCAGGTGAGTGTGGCCGCCGCGTGGCCCGGGCGAGAGGAGGGTGCAGGCCCTGCGGCGGCCGGCGGCCAGCGCGGGCGGGCGGAGGCGGGGGCGGCGGCGGCGGGCCCGGCGTTCTCCCCCCGCGGGCCGCGCGGCGCAGGGAAGGGCGCCCCCGCCCGCAGCCCCCGCCGCCGCCGCCGCCGCCGCCGCAGACAAAGCGCCCGAGGTGGGAAGCCGGCGGGCGGTCCCTGCCTCCGCGCCGCCCGCGGGGTGCGGCTGCGGCCCGCAAAGCCCCGGGCCGCTGGCGTCTCCCCTCCTGAGCGCCCTGCTTCATTTCTGGGTGAAAGGGACCCGAATCGTGCAACAGGTTTAGGCGTTGATCCGTCTTTTCCGGTGTGCGGGACCAGATGGGGCGCCCGGCTCCGGGGGCGAGTCCCCGCGCCCAGCGCCCGCGGCTGGCTGCTCCTTTGTGTGGCCGGCGCCCAGCCCGCCGGGTGGGTGGGTGGGTGGGTGGGGGACGCCGGCTCGAGGCCCCCGGGCTGCGCGAGCCTCCGGGACGCCTCCCTCGCGGAGTGCGGCTCGGCTCCCGCGGGCCTGCAGCACGCTTACATCCCTCAGCCTTCGGAGGAGCCACAAAGGGAGGGGAGCCAGGACCTCGGCAGAGGTCTCTCGTGATGTATTTATTTTCTGTACGTTAGGGTGGACTCGTTGCTAGGACCGCAGTGTGCTCGGCTCCTGAGGATGCGGGTGGGATCGCACCCTGGGATGCGCGGTGGGCACAGCCCCCGCGGTTCGCTGGGTGCTTTGACATCTCGCCCGTACACAGACCTCACCCTGGAAGTTGGAAGTGCGGTGGAGGGAGTCACTTGATAGCGGCTATTTGACAGGTCACCTCTACCTTCACATTTTGTCCGTGCCGACTACACCCACCAAGCATTCTAGCAAAGGGGTGGCAAACCTTCAATGAAAATCGCCACTCAAAATGCCCCCCGTGTTGGAAAATATTAATCCATATGGTTTTCTTTGGCTTACCAAACCTTATTTTCTTAGGCGTGAGGAACTTTTTTCAACCTCCCCCAAGTTGAATACATAATGAAGAAGGTTTATCTTTGTTTACACACCTTGGGTCATGCTCTTTACCTATCTGGTTTCATTGGTGTGCTATTTTAGTGTAACAATACTAAATGGAAGGAAAATATCTTCCTTTTGCTTTGAGCAATAAAATACTTCTTTGTTCTAGAACCAGGAAGCTTTATGTGGACAGAAGTTGGTGACTTGCTTTTTACCCCATGATCAAATGCATTAAAATATTCCCAAAGGACTTAAAAAAAAAAAAAGCATTACACAACTCTATAGATTGTTTGTACATGCAAAATTCCAGGAAATAATTTTGCTGTATGTTTATTCAAACAATCTAACCTTAAAAAATGGGCCTACTCTGTAAATACCCACACATTAGGGAATGCATTGATTGGATTTAAAGAGTTTACCAAGCACCCCTGTGAAGAATAGTTGGAAGGAATAATGGGTGGATGAGATTAGGAGCTGATGATGGTTGGACCTAGAAGTCTGACAGCAAAATGCAGAACATGTGAAGTGGTAGAGGTTGCAGAATTCACCTATTTGGGTTTCTGCTGGACAGGCATATCTGAAAACTAGATGTCTACTAATTTAAAAAGCAGAAAATACTACATTTTGACCTATGTTTTTCATGTGCTTAATAAAGACTCCTTGAAGCTCTTCTCTACTTCCTAAAAACACACTTGATATTAATAAGGACTTTTCTTTTGAAGAAATAAAATTATATCAAATTAATATGATCTGTAGAAAGTTTCTCTGGCATAATTAGTGGTTTGACTTCACTAAGGATACCATTTATCCGTGTAACATTGAACTTCAGAGAGCTTTCCTAGCTGTTATAAGCAACAGGAACAATCTCTTGAGAAAAGTAGGATATTTACTAATGAAAAGTAGCAGAAACTTAAATTTATGAAATCATTTTCCTTTATCGAGATAAAACATATAGTTTAGACTCCACTCTTTTAAAGTGTTCAGTGGCATTATTATATTCATAAAGTCGGACAAATATCTCTCATTCAGGAACATTTTCATCATCCTGAAAATACACCCCCAAACCCATTGGCTATTATTCCTAGTCTCTCTCTCCTGCATTTGGCAATCACTTATCTACTTTCTGTATCTATGGATTTGCCTTTTCTGGACATTTCATGTAAATGGAAGCATAAAGTATGTGGCTCTTTGTGTCTTTCACTTAGCAAAATATTTTCAGGATTCCTCCATATTATGCATATGTCAATACGTCATTCCTTTTAATGGCTGAATAATATTCCATTATATGGATATACCACATTTCCACTTTTTGAGTAATGCTGCTATGAACGCTTATTTACAAGTGTTTGTGTGGACATAGGCTTTCTGTTCTGTTGGGTGAATACTTCAATGTGGTGTTACTGAGTCATTTGGTAGCTCTGTTTAACTTCTTGAGGAACTGCCAAGCTTTTTCATAGCTGCCGCACCATTTTACATTCTCACCAACAGAGTGTGAGGGTTCCATTTTCTCCAACACTTGTTAAATGTTGTCTAGGATAGTCCTTCTAACGGGAAGGGGTATCTGTGGTTTTCATTTGCATTGCCCTAATGCCCTGATGGCTAATGATGTTGAACATCTGTTCCTATTCTTATTGGCCATTTGTATATCTTCTTTGGAAAAATGTCTATTTGATTTATAATCATTTCTGTTTGTTTTCACATGTATTTTCTTAGTCTTTGAAATAATACTGTAAGATAGATTTATTTCTGTTTTACTGTTAGGAGAGTAAGTTGCAAAGAGGTTAAGTAATTTGCTCCTTTTTAACCTTATAAAGTTAGTAAGAATAATGGTGTGAATATAAACGTAGGTCTTCTGACTCCACTTCCTGCATTCTTTCCACTTCGTGAGGCATACAGAACTCAAATTGTCTTTGCAGATTTGCCTGGCTAATCATTGCCAAAGTCGGGGCATAATAAATCAATCAACCAAACAACAACAAAAAGCAGGTGTTATGGCCACAGTGCCTCAGATTCACCAGATTTTGTTACGCTTTCTCAAATAAATTTTTTTTTCTTATCCTAATAAGGTGGATCTGATTTGCATACTTCCTGTGGGGAAACAGAGCAGTTAAACTAGTCCCAGCTTCTCGGTGGCACAGCTAATCCTAGAACCCACTGTGCCCTGGGACATGGGGCTTTCTCTTCCCCTGCAACTTCCATGTTCTCTGTTTTCTCCCTTTAATATTAAAGTGATCGGACAATTTAACATTTTTCATAAACATTAACATTTTTCTGGATTAAACTGAAATTAACTTATTTTTTAACTAAGTGACTTGCCAGTTTCACTTTGAAGTGCAGGATTACTAGGGTATATGCTTCAGTTTTTATGAACTAGTTTGGATCAGACATATGCAGAATTCTTAACTCCTAAGGGTAGGTAGAACCCATATGTTATTTATTCATCTTTGCATGTCCATTGTCCAGCATAGTGCCTGTCACGTAGAAAGGACTCTAACCTTTGTTTAATAAGTGAATACAAATACTTTTTTTTATTGGAAAAAAAATACACAAAGCAATACAAATGATCTGGTACACTCTTTTAGAATAAATGTAGTCCAAATTCCAGAAAAAGAAAATATTCCTTAACCCTGGCATATGATCTGAAAACTAATAAATGTTAAAAATTAGAACTTGATTTAAAACTCAACACTGTGTGTTATGGAAGGAAGTAAATGTTGTTCCATCCTGGATTTAACAAAATAGTTTCCTAGACAGTTTTGACTCAGTGGTTGGAGCGTGGGCCTGTGGACTGAGAGTCCCTGGTTTGATTCCGGTCAACGGCATGTACCTAGATTGCAGGCTCGATTCCTGGTGCTGGTTGGGGCTCATTCTGGAGGCAGCCATTGGATGTGTCTCTCGCATGTCAATCTTTTCTCTGTCTTTTCCCCTCCCTTCCACTCCAAAAATCAATAAAAAAAATATCCTCGGTTGAGGATGAACAACAACAACAAAAATAGGTTCTAAGTACCTGCTGGCACAAGTGCTTTCTCTAAGCTCGATGTTCAGACAAGAGTTGTAGTCTGAGTGTTTATTAAATAAAGGAATGCCCAATGAGTGAGTAAAATAATTATTTTTTTCTATAACAAGTAGAGGAGATAACAGTAAATGAATATTTAGGTCCTGTTATTCACTTGTATCTTAATTGTCAAACATGATATATCCTATAGTAATAAAAGCCTAATATGCAAATTGACCGTCACTCCAACATGCAAGATGGCCACCCCCATATGGTCAAAGATGGCCACCCCCATGTGGACACAAGATGGCTGCCACAAGATGGCCAGCAGGGGAGGGCAGTTAGGGGTGACCGGCCCGGCAGAGGAGGGCAGTTGGGGCGACCAGGCCTGCAGGGTAGGGCAGTTGAGGGGGACCAGGCCAGCAGGGGAGGGCAGTTGTGGGTGATCAGGCCTACAGGGGAGGGCACTTGGGAGGGACCAGGCCTCCAGGGGAGGGCAATTAGGGATGAACGGGCCCGCAGAGGAGGGCAGTTGGTGGCGACCAGGCCAGTAGGGGAGGGCAGTTGCGGGGGACCAGACCTGCAGGGGAGGGCAGTTGGGGGGGACCAGGCCGGCAGGGGAGGGCAGTTAAGGGTGTCCAGGCCTGCAGGGGAGGGCAGTTGGGGGCGACCATGCCGGCAGGGGAGGACAGTTAGGGGTGATCAGGTCAGCAGGGGAGGGCAGTTAGGGGTGACCAGGCTGGCAGGGGAGGGCAGTTTGGGGTGACCAGGCCAGCAGGGGAGGGCAGTTAGGGGCAATCGGGCCAGCAGGGGAGCAGTTAGGTGTCGATCAGGCTGGCAGGGGAGTGGTTAGGGGGTGACCAGGCTGGCAGGCAGAAGCAGTTATGGGCAATCAGGCAGGCAGGCAGGCAGGCGAGCCGTTGGGAGCCAGCAGTCCTGGATTGGAGTAGGTGCAGGCTGGGCTGAGGGACACCCCCCCCCCGCCCCCTTGCGCGCCCCCCCCATCCCCTCCCCCGTGCACAAATTTCGTGCACCGGGCCTCTAGTGTTAGTTATAAAAATTCAAATAATTAATGGGTATATAGACTTAAAGTTGAAAATCTCCCATTTACTTCTTGTCCTCTTTATTTCTTTCACTCCAAGGTAATCATTATTAACAGTTTGAGATTTATATTACAAACCTATATCTTTGCATTTTTGTGTACATAAGTACAAATATACATTTATATATCCAACCATACTCACGTACATATGTGTGTATACACAATGGTTTTTCTTCTACATGTATCCTTTGTTTTTCACTCAAATATATTAAGACTTTTGCATCTATTATCAGAAAAGATAAACATATTTGTTTGCTATTCTTGCCTGGTTTTGGTGTTAAAATTAAGCCAGCTATTAAGAATGAATTGGTAAACTATCCCTATTTTCTCTGTTGTCTGGAATAGTTGAAAATATCTGCCCTGTAAACATCTTTTAGAAATCACCTGAAAACCTTGGCGAAGGAAGAAATCCAAGACAACCTTTCTCATTTTTCCTGTTTTTATTGTTTTATCAAGTTTTAGACCTTATTTTCTGTTACATGTTTGGTGAAGGAATCCTTCCATACACACTTCTCTCAGCTCTGATAAGTTGACAAATGCAAATGATTAAATGAATCAATGGATGCAGAAGTATATGCGCTTTTCTCTTAGAAAGATCCAGAGTAAAGTCCTACACTTACTAGTTGTATAACTTTTGGCAAATTACCCTCTTCAAACTTCTGTTTTCTATTCTGTAAAATGGTAATGGTCCAACCTCACAGGAATCTTGGAAATATTAGAGATGTGAGACAATATATGAAGTTGCATCTAATAAAAGTGAAAAAAAAATATAACACTAAACTATAAATGTAAATTTGTCACCTTAATTACTATAAATTGTTTCAGCTACCAAGAACAAATTTAAGGAGAAAGAATTGTGGAGCTATAGGGATGGTTTCCACTAATAAATTGGAAGACTATAAACATTTCCAGGCTATTTAAAATTTAATTTTGGAAAAAAATGATTTCTAACTACCTGCATGCTTTTGGGGCAGAATAGTGGGAAAAGTACTGGAGTAAACAGATCTGGATTAATCTTACATTATCAGTTGTAAGCCTTGTGACTTTGGACAAGTTAATTTCTCTCTGTAAAATGGGATAAATGCACTTACTTTATAGGGTAAGTATGAGGAGAGATATTAGTATAATGCCTGACACTTAATAGGTATTCAAATTGTTAAAAAACATTTTTGCATGTGTTGAGTGCCTAACATTGATGAGCATGATGTGTTGGGTTCTGCTGTTTGAAGGCTTCGTGGTGTAGTGGAAAGGACATTAGACCCTAAATCAGAGATTTAGCCTTGGACAAGTCACCTGCTCACCTTCTTCTATTTCTTTACCTGTAAAAAGAGAGTAAGAGAACTAACACTTACTGAGATTCTATTTTATATGCATTTATTAGGCAATTTAACAAATCTTCATTTAATCTTCCCAATAATCCTACCAGGTAAAGATAATTTGTCATTTCCCGTTTTAATAGATGAAGAAACAAAGGTGCAGGAATTAGATTTTCTGTAGTCCATTGGGTGTCCACCCTCCTCCCCAGCCCCCGAGTCCTGTCCATGTTCTTTTATTCATTACAGCACTCCCCTGCTGGGATGATAGGATGTGTCTACATACAGCGAATACCAAATGGAGAGAATACTGCAAACTGAAACACTAAGTGTATAAAAAAACTAAACCAATGTATGATTAGGCTACTAATTTATTAATGATTTCCATTAATCAAATATAAATAGAGGATTGTTAATGTGTCCTAATGCCTGTGCTTAAGAGTAGTAATTTAAGTTTTTTAATATGTGTGTTTCTTATAACCGCTTTACTTAAATAATTTATGAGTCTTCATTGCATTTCTACTTTGACCAGGTAAAGGAGAGGGAGTAGGTAGTTGTCATAAAGGGAAATACAAGCTTGTTTGATGAGTGTGTGTGTGTGTGTGTGTGTGTGTGTGTGTGAGAGAGAGAGAGAGAGAGAGAGAGAGAGAGAGACAGAGAGAGAGAATGTGTGTGTATGGAAGAGGTGAGAAGTACAGTTCTATGGCAGTTTGGCATTTATTGAAACTATAAACTCTTTGAAAGAAGTAGGGAATATCTACGTTATAATTCATTATCCACTAGCAGACTTGCAGAGTCGTTTAAAAAATGAACCTGCCTTTGTCAGCTGGTTTGTAAAGAGCTATTGATTGTATTCTTAAAAGGTAGTGATATTGTCTTTCCTTTGATAGGGTTTGCCAAAGCTTTTGCTATGGGTTTCATTTTATTTGATCAGATTCTGTGATACTGATTTTGCATTGCTGCAAGCCTTGTGCTAGGGATATGCAAACCCCCCCCCCCAAAAAAATGCCTTAGGATATTGCAAAATAAATTGTGATTCAGTCTTAGTATAGAAGGTTTAGCAGTTCTGTTGAGGCTTCAGTTATCATTTTTATTCTGTTGATTAGAAGTGGGAATTCCTATGTTTAGGGTACAGAATTTTTATCAGAGTGACTGAATTGCACTGTGGAAATTCTCACTGGTATTGAAGGCCACTTTTTTTTTTATTTTTTTTATTTACAGAATACAAAGCATGTGGAGCTATATGTAAGAGGTAGAAAACATGGTTCTTGTCTTCAAAGAGTATATTTTTAGTTTGGGAGGCAATGAAGGAGGAAACCAAGTAAAAGGACACAGAGGGTTTTGAAAACTTGCACTTGCTCTTTGTAAAATCACTTTAACTGCATTGGGCTTTGTTAAGATACGATAGGTCTCTCCTGATGGATACTATCAGAGTAACCCAACCCTTTGAAAACTGGCAGTTGTGTGTCTTGTATGTCTTGTTCATTCTATAGTGTTCTCTTTGCTGTACACAAAGAACTGTTTGGAATAAGTATCAAGATTAGTTCCTCTTTTCAGTATTTTGCTGTTTATCTCCTGGATTGTGGACTGGGTTCTCTTTTTTGTGATGGCTGTTAGAAAGCCAGAGCCAGGCTTGTGGAACACCCCAGAGTGGGCATACAGGTTTTATGCTGTGCATTTTGCTTAGCCTTGGTTTGGCACCATTATTGGTGTCTTTATTCTTTCGCTTTTATTGTTTAATTTATTAACTTTTATGGTTCATGTAGTCTTATAAGTCTCATTAATCCTTTTCAGAATAAGATAGGGGTATACATGAAATCCAAGAAGGAACATATCAAGGCAAAGAGATTAATATAGTCAAGACCATATATGGCAATGGGTTTATTTCATGGGCCAGCTTTGATTGATAATGGTGGCTGAATGGAACACTGCCTTAAGAAGTAGTTAGAGGCACCATGTGGATTTAGTGGGAAGGGCTATTGTGATCCTTGAGCAATGTTGTTGTCATGGGTGTAGGAATATTGATGGCCAGTGTTTGCCATCCCTATTATAGACAAAATATACAGGATACTGGATAGTATAATGGGTGAGTGACTTTTTAAGTTTAGAGTTAGGTTTTGCCAGGTGAGATGTGGATTTGGGAAACAAGCTAGTTATTTTGGGAGGTTGGCAGTTAGGTTGGTTCAGCTGCAATGAAATGTCTGCAGTGGTTAAGCAGAAATGAAGTTGGTGGGAAAAGTGAAGAAGGAGGTGTGGGAATTCTTCCACAATCCCATCCAAAATACCACGTTGTGTTTATTTTTTTATTATTTTTTTACTTTTTATTTTTTATTTTTTAATAAATCTTTATTGTTCAGATTATTACAGTTGTTCCTCTTTTTTCCCCCATAGCTCCCCGTCACCTGGTTCCCACCCCACACTCTGCCCCCCCTCACTGTCCTCATCCATAGGTGAACGATTTTTGTCCAGTCTCTTCCAGCATCCCTCACACTCCCTTCCCCCCGAGGATTGTCAGTCCACTCCCTTTCTATGTCCCTGATTCTATTATATTCACCAGTTTATTCTTTTCATCAGATTTTTTATTCACTTGATTTTTAGATTCCTTGTTGATAGATATGTATTTGTTGTTCATAATTTTTATCTTTACCTTTTTCTTCTTCCTCTTCTTAAAGAATACCTTTCAGCATTTCATATAATACTGGTTTGGCGGCGATGAACTCCTTTAGCTTTTTCTTATCTGTGAAGCTCTTTATCTGACCTTCAATTCTGAACGATAGCTTTGCTGGGTAGAGTAGTCTTGGTTGTAGGTTCTTGCTATTCATCACTTTGAATATTTCTTGCCACTCCCGTCTGGCCTGCATAGTCTCTGTTGAGAAATCAGCAGATAATCGTATGGGTACGCCCTTGTAGGTAACTAACTGTTTTTCTCTTGCTGCTTTTAATATTCTCTCTTTGACTTTTGCCCTTGGCATTTTAATTATGATGTGTGTTGGTGTGGTCCTCTTTGGATTCCTTTTGTTTGGGGTTCTCTGTGCCTCCTGGACTTGTAAGTCTATTTCTTTCACCAGGTGGGGGAAGTTTTCTGTCATTATTTCTTTAAATAGGTTTTCAGTATCTTGCTCTCTCTCTTCTTCTGGCACCCCCATCATTCGGATGTTGGTACGCTTAAAGTTGTCCCAGAGGCTCCTTACACTATCTTCATATTTTTGGATTCTTTTTGCTTTTTGCTTTTCGGGTTGGGTGTTTTTTGCTTCTTTGTTTCAAATCTTTGACTTGATTCTTGCAATCCTCTAGTCTGCTGTTGGATCTCTGTATATTATTCTTTATTTCAGTCAGTGTATGCTTAATTTCTAGTTGGTCCTTTTTCATATCCTTGAGGGTCTCACTAAATTTCTCGGAGGTTTCTAGAAGATTCTTGAGTAACCTTATAATGTGGTTTTGAACTGTATATCCAGTAGTTTGCTTTCCTCCATTTCTTTCATTTGTGACCTGTTTCTTAGTCTCTGCATTTTGGCTGCTTCCCTGTGTTGATAGAGTGGCTTGTGTGCTAGGTGTCCTATAGGGCCCTGTGGCTCAGCCTCCCCAGTTACCCGAGGTGGACACTCTTGGTGCATCCCTTTGCGGGCTGTGTGCACAGTCTTCTTGTAGTTAAGCCTTCATTGTTGTCAGTATCACTGGGAGAAATTGACCTCCAGGCCAATTGGCTGTTAGGATCAGCTGTGTCTACAATGGGAGAACTTCTGTGCTGGAGACACCTTTATGAGGCAAGACTTGCTTCAGTGGGGCTTTGGTGCTCACTGTGTCTGCCCCCTGAGTATGTCCCTTATGGATCTGAGTAGTTGTAATCTCGATGGTCCTACTCTGACTCCTGAGTACCCTGGCTCTTGGATATCCAAGGAGGTGCTAATTTAGCCTCTGCCTGAGGCCGCCCAGCGGAAGCTATGGAGAGATCTGCAGATTCCTCTTCTTTGTTTGGGTTTTGGAGGTGCCCAGATGAGGCCCAGCTGTGAAGCAATGCAGGCTGCTGTGAGGCCTTGGGCCTTCTTTTGGATGTTCTGGGTCTCTTGACTCAGCTGCAGTTTGTTAGGTAAGTTAAGATTTCAAAGGACCAGGCCATTCATATGCAGAAACCTCTACGCACAGCTTGGGTGGGGCGGGGTCTCAGGGTGGAGCAAACAGCAATGGCTGACTGTCGGCCCTGCCCTAAGAGGCCCCCGGTCTCAGTGTGCCTTCCCCGGTCTCAGTTTGCCTTGGTAATTGCTGCAAGCACCTCTGAGAGAAAGCCGCCCTCGAGTTCCGCCCGCTGCCAGACAGTCCAGTTTCTCCCCGTATGAGTCTGGGTCCCCAGAGTCTCGCCTGGAACTGGAGTTCAGAGCAGTCAGGAGCTTGTGTCTCCCTCCTGATTGAAAAAGACAGCCGTGTACTCAGTTGCCAGCCTTTTACGTGCGTGCCTCCGTACCTCCGCACTTTACTTCTGCAGCTCCTCTCAGTCTCAGTGTGCTTTTGTCTTTCCTTCTAGTTGTAGAATATCCACTCAGCCAGCCTTTCTGAGGTTCTGGATGACGTCCATTTTGTCTTTTAGTTGTAGTTTTGAAGTTGTTGTGCGAGGCAGCAAGTTCAGGTGTTTACCTATGCCGCCATCTTGGTTTCTCCAGAATACCACGTTGTGTTTAGTTGTCCTGTCTCCTTAGTCTCCTCTGACAGTTTCTCAGTCTGTTCTGATTTTTTTTTTTATGACTTTGACAGTTTTGAGAAGTCCTGATCATATATTCTATAGAACATCTCTCCACTTGGGTTTGTCTGATGATTAGAATGGTGCCTTGGATTTTTGGAAATAAGTTGAATTGCCCTTGTCATCATGTCACGTAAGGGAATACCTGATATATTAATGACATTACTGGTGATCTTCACTTAGATTACTTGGTTAAGGTCGTGTTTGTCAGGTTTCTCCACTGTAAAGTTACTGTTTTTCCTTTTCCATACTTTATTTTGGGAAATGATTCACTAAGTTCAGCCTATCCTCACAGTGGAAGGGGGAATTAAAGGAACTTTCTTTTTAAAAAATGTAATATTCCTTTAGATGGGTTTTTTATATATTTTATTCAACTATTCCCTTATTGATATACATTTAGGTGGTTTAGTACAGGGGTCCTCAAACTGCGGCCCGCGGGCCACATGCGGCCCGCCGAGGACATTTATCCGGCCCGCCGGGTGTTTTTGCCGCCGCTGCCTGTCCTGCTTAGCAGTCGACTTAGCAGTGTGCATAGGAATTTGTTCATAGTTTTTTTTTAAAACTGTAGTCTGGCCCTCCAACTGTCTGAGGGACAATGAACTGGCCCCCTGTTTAAAAAGTTTGAGGACCCCTGGTTTAGTACATCCTAACAGGTAAGAAAATAGGCTCTGGAACTACACTACCTAGATTCACATCCTGGCTCCACACTAGTTCTGTGATCTTGGGCTACACTTACTTGACCTCTTAGTTTCTCTATCTGTACAGTGGGGCTGTTGATAGTAATTACCTCCTGGGATTGTTTGTTGGGAGGATTAAATGAGAGAATATATGTGTAAAGTGCTTAGAACAGTGTCACTATACTAAGTGCTAAGTAGGTGTTTGCTATTATTATTATTATGATTTTGTCTTTACAGTGATACTGCAATGAATAACTTTGTATATATTATTCCACACATTGGTGGGGCAGGTAGGTATATAATAAAATAAATTCCTAGAAATGGGTACTTGCATTTGTAATTTTGATAGATATTGTCAAATTTCCCTCCCGAATCGATGTACCATTTTGCATATCATCCAGGGATATGTGATAACATCTGTGTCCCTATATCTGTGTTACCAAATTTTTTTATCTTTGCCAGTCAGGTAGTGCATATCTTTTAATAGGAATTAATTTGAGCATCTTTTCATTTAGCCATTTAAGAGTTTAGATTTTGATACTGCTTATTGTGAAGCAACCTGTTCTTCATCAGCTAGCAGTAGTAAGAAATGTTTTGGGGAAATAATTATAGTAACTAGATAAGGAATAGTTGGACCAGGGAAAGAATACAAGTAGTACTGTGGTTGCAAGATGGACAGTCTGAGAAGTGGTACACTAAGTTGCTGGCCTCTCTTCTGGTGTGACAGCATGGTGTCTTGGTAATTGTTTTTTAAAAGCCTTAAGAGATTCTTAGGATATATTCTAGAAGTGGGATCACTGGGTCAAATGGTAGTTTCATTTTTAATTTTTTGAGGAAACTCCATAGTGTTTTCCATAGTGGTTGTATTCCCACCAGCAGTGTACTAGGGTTTTTTCCCCACATCCTCAATAGCACCTGTCCTTCATTGATTTGCTTATGGTAGCCATTATGACAGGTGTGAGGTGAAACCTCATTGTCATTTTAGTTTTCCTCTCTGATGATGATTAGCAACTTTGTGAGCATTTTCTTCATATATCTCTTGGCCATTTGTATATCCTCTCTGGAGAAGTGTCTATTTAGGTCCTTTGCCCATTTTTTAATTGGATTGTTTGCCTTCCTTTTATTAAGTTGTGTGAGTTCTTTCTATATTTGTATCATTGGCAAATATGTTCTCCCATACAGTGGGCTCCCTTTTTATTTTTTTGATGGTTTCTTTTGCTGTGCAGAAGCATTTATTTTAATGCAATCCCATTTGCTTATTTATCCTTTGTTTCCTTTGCCCAAGGAGATGTATTAGAAAAATATTGCTATGAGAGATGTCTTGAGATTTTGCTGCCTATGGTTTCTTCTAGGATTTTTATGGTTTCACGACTTACATTTAAGTCTTTTACCCATTTTGAGTTTATTCTTGTGTAAGGTATAAGTTGCTGGTCTATTTTCATTTTTTTGCATGTACTTATCCAATTTTCGCAACACCTTTTATTGAAGAGACTCTCTTTTCTCCATTGTGTGCTCTTGCCTCCTTTGTCAAATATTAATTCAGTGTAATGGCTTGAGTTGATTTCTGGGTTCTCTGTTCTGTTCCATTGATCTATGTGCCTGTTCTTGTGCCATTACCAGGCTGTTTTGATTATAGTGGCTTTGTAATATGACTTAATATCTGGTATTGTGATACCTCCAACTTCGTTCCTCTTTCTTAAGACTGCTGCAGCTATTTGGGGTCTTTTTTGGTTCCATATAAATTTTTGGAATATTTGTTCTAGATCTGTGAAATGTGCTGCTGGTATTTTAATAGGGATTGCATTGAATCTATAGATTGCTTTGGATAGTATGGACATTATAATGATGTTTACTCTACCAATCCATGAACATGGTATATTCCTCCACTTATTTATGTCTAATTCTATCTCTTTTTTCAATGTTCTGTAGCTTTTCTAGTATAGGTCTTTTACTTCATAAGAATCCCAAAACAGCAATCAGAGAGAATATATGCACCCCTATGATCATAGCAGTGCTATTTACAATAGCTAAGATATGGAAACAGTTCAAGAGCCCACCAGTAGATGAGTGGATAAAAAAGATGTGGTACATTTATACAATGAAATACTATGCAGCTGTAAAAAAAGAAGAATCTCTTACCCTTTGAGACAGCATGGAGCAACCTGAAGAGTATTATGCTAAGCAAAATAAGACAGAGAAAGACAAGTATCACATGATCTCACGCATATGTGGAATCTAATGAACAGAATAAACTGATGAACAAAATAGGTCCAGAGACATAGTAGCATGGAAGAGACAGGAATCTCTGGGAAGGCAGGGGGTGGGGTGGGTGGGAAGAGATTAGCCAAGGAACTTATATGCATACTAGAGGCCCGGTGCACGAAATTTATGCATGGGGGAAGAGGAGATGTCCCTTAGCTCGGCCTGCACCCTCTCCATTCTGGGACATTCCTCTCTCAATCTGGGACTGCTTCCTCCTAACCGCTCGCCTGCCTGATTGCCCCTAACCACTTCTGCCTGCCAGCCTGATCACCCCATAACCGCTCCTCTGCTGGCCTGATTGACGCCTAACTGCTCTCCTGCCGGCCTGATCGCCCACAACTGCCCTCCCCTGCTGGCCTGATCGCCCACAACTGCCCGCCCTTGCCATGACACTCCTCCTCTGCACGAGGCGGTGGAGACGCCGGGACCGGCCTCCTCTGTGCTGCACGGAGCCACAGGACCCCCAGTCCTCACAGTGCGGAGCAGCCGCTGGGCCCCGCCTCCGCTGTGCGTGCAGCCATCTTGTGGTGGCCACTTGTGACGATGTCACTGAGGGTGTGACGCCACATAGGCTTTTAATATATAGGATATGCATAACCCATGGACACAGACAACAGTGTGGTAAAGGTTTTGGGTGTGTGCGGGATGGAGGGGCTCAATGGAGGGGGAAAGACGGGAACATCTGTAATACTTTCAACAATAAAGAAATTTTAAAAAAGTTTTAAGAGGATCAGCATCTTATGTTTGCAGACAACAGTGAATGAAGTTACAGGGGTGGATTGAAGGAAAGGTTTCAATTGCATTAAAGTAAAACAAAGTTAATCTGACCCATCTTTTATGACATGCATGTTTATTATGGTACATAATAGGCAGAAATAAAAACAGTTCACATATATAATTGTAATTAACTTTAACATCCAATTTTACGAGATTTTCTTTCCCATTGCTTTCTCCAGTATGTATAAAATTGCCAGTGGGTAGTATTTTTCTGTTATCATGTATTGCATACTGTTTAATGGCTGTTATCATTAAACTACCCCCTTCCAACCTCCTTCCCAGCCACACTGTAAAAAACAAAAATGCTGAATCTTACTTTTACATAAACTGGATGGGGTGTAGTGAGTATGATGGTCTTTTGTTTGAATTTAACTTTGGAGGAGTCCATGAGCTCAACCTAGCCACTCATGAATTATATGCACCCTGTTTCCTCACATGCCAGAGGCTTCAAGAACTCTGGGGCAAGAGAATAGACTGCTGGGGGTTGGAGGGGAGGAGGAGATACAAAATGACCCCATTCTGAAAGAAGGAAGGGGATATTAAACCAGGAGAAGGAAGTAGACACCGTGAACATGGAATCTGGATCAGTGGAATATGAGATTCTTAGCTTCCTAACAATAAAGTTAAGAGAGGAGAAAGCAAAGGAGAGCTCAAGTAACCTACCTATTAGTCAACTCTTTTGACCCAGCTAGCCTAGTCTTGTCATTACTAAAACGATTTCCTAGCGGACTCAGCAAAATAAAAACAAAGCTCCTACACCCTCAGTTAAACCAAGTCAACCCAAAAGGTGAACGTTTCTTCTAGCTGCCTTAAAATACAAAGCAAGTCTGTTAAAAGACTGAGTGCAGTTACTGTTTAAGTTCTTTTCTGTTTTGATAGGGGAAACTGGAAGGCTGTGGCCTCTTGGGGACAGGAGGGACGAAGGGTAACCTAGGGGTGGTAGAGAACTTAGGAGGTGGGAGAAAGGGACGCTTAGAGGCAGCTAAAATGACAAATACAGGTTTTGATAATTTTTACCAGATCATGGATTGTCTTTACTCATGACAAATAAAAGCTCTATTTCAAATATTTCCTTCCTGTAGAATAGGCAGCTAGCCAGACACATACCTTGAGTTGTGGTGAGATGGAAGGTGCTACTACTACCTTGACAACACTTGGATTGCAGTTTAATTCTATCTTAAACATATTTCTGTTAAAATGCCATTTTGTTAACCTGCTTTTGTACATTGTTGTACATTGTTAACCTGCTTTTGTACATATTTAAGCCCATCAGTTACTTATGCCTTAAATGTGAATCATTTAAGCAGATAATTATTGCTTTTCTCCTTACTACTTGGCTGAGGTCAGATACTAAGGAAATAAGAATGTTGGTAGAGGAGAGGTAGTTTTATAATTTACAGCTGTTGTGCAGGATCATACTGTACACCATGGTTAACTTTAGGTGACATTTACTAGTAAAAATTGAATCTGGTTTGCAAAGAGAAGACAACATTTTATGAAAATAATATTTCTTTAGGCAACTTAAAATTAGTAAGTCCAAGAATATTCTTTCAAAGATTTATTTTAATTATCTAGTGATATTTTTATAAGATGGTTGCAGGAACAGTGCAGATAATATAGCATTTTATTATACAGTCTGTTTAAACTAGAGTTTTTAAAAATAAAATTAATACTATTTGACTGAACATTTGCATTTTGTCAAGCACTGAGATACATAGTAAGGATACAGTATATTAACTACTTGTGAATAAAGACTTTGCTACTGTAGCAGAGAAATCAGACATTGGTAGTGATAGTAAAAACAGTGATCTGAAATGTTTTTTGATAAAACTAGTGACCCGGTGCATGGATTCATGCACATTGAAAGGAAATTAATTAGAAGGTGGCTGGCGGGGCAGGATTGGGGGAGATGGGCTGGACATGCCCTGGAGCCAACCTGTGGTCCCTCCCCAGCTGGCCGCACCTGAGGCGGCGCCTTGGCTTGAAGGGCATCTGCAGAGTGAGCTGGGCCCCTCTGGCAGGGGGTCCCTCGGCCTGTCCTATGGGGATTGGGCTGAAACAGGCTCTCTGACATCCCCCGAGGGGTCTCGGATTATGAGAGGGTGGTTCTTGGGTGACACACCCCAGAATCGAGTTCCCTCCTCTCTGGTTCCGGGGTGCATCACCCAAGAGCCGCCGCTGCCAAGTCACCACAGCTCTCCTGCGTTGAGCATCTGCCCCCTGGTGGTCAGTGCACATCATAGCTACCAGTCAGACGGTCGCTTAGCCTTTTATATATATTGATTGGTGGATATTTGGCATCAAGTAGGTAGTGTATTTAACTTACCATGTTAAGCGCCAAGCCTTTTTGTCTTCCTTTCCGTTTAGCCCGCGATATCCGATTTCACCGATACGCTGGCGGCACCCGTGACTGACCGGTCCAGATGGAATGTATAGTGTCAGTCACCTGGGACTGACATGGCGCTTCATGTGTTAAGAGCTTGACAGGACTCTTGGTTTCAATAATAAAAGTTGTTAGGGCTAAGGAAAGAAGGGCAAGTTAGAGGAGGAGGAAAGAAAAAAGAGGTCAGTTAATAGAGAACATAGAGAAAAAAGGGACCAAAGACAAGAATTCAATTAACTTTTGTGAGAACAAAGCCTTTCCTCTGAGGAAGAAGAAATAAGGTGTTCTAGTTCCTTCTTTATTTTAGGAACACTCCTCAGTGTGGTTTGTAATGTGTGACTTCTATAAGCAAAACACACTAAGAATTATAAAATGACACTGACTTATTGTTTTCCTTGCAGTTAGTCATTTACTAAGTGACAAGTTTCCAGTTTCCTATAGAAACTGTCATGACTGAAACTGTCAAAAGAGCTGATACTTTTACGTTAATTTTAATGAATGATGGGGAGAGTTAGTGGATTATTATCAAATTGCTTGTCAGCTTTTCTTTTCCCTAAATGTAGCATGTACTGTAACTATAATGTTTTATTTAATACCTATTTTTATGGAATCTAAGAATTTTGAAGGAATTTAATTAATGGTCATAAAAGTTTTAAGGGAAGATCAAGAGAAAGCAGTCTTTTTCATCCTGCCAGTAGTTTTCTAGGGACTTCTTAGTGTCATTATACTTATGGAATATTTTTTCTTAAAAATATATTTTTATTGATTTCAAAGAAGAAGGGAGAGGGAGAGAGATATAGAAACCAATGATGAGAATCATTGATTGGCTGCCTCCTGCACGCCCCCTGCTGGGGATCCAGCCCACAACCCAGGCATGTGCCCTTGACCGGAATCAAACCTGGGAGGGACCCTGCCGCAGGCCGAGGCTCTATCCACTGAGCCAAACCAGCTAGGGCTGGAATAATTTTAAAATTTGTATGCATGGTTGTATCCCTGTCCTTCTGGCTGGGGAGTACAAGTGTCAACTCCCAGGAACTCTTGTCTCTGGGAAGCAGGGCTTAGGTGGAAGTCTCTGTACCCCCCAGACATGAAAGCAAGTGTATGGCACACATGTCTGATGATCACTACTTATTCTGGAAAATAATTACCTTCCTTATTCCTAAAGAAAACAAATCTGTATCAAATTTACCACTTAAAATATCTCCAAACGAACTCAGTCAGTCGTACTTGGCACTTGTAGGAAAGGGACAGACATACAATAGAAAGTAAAATTGACTCAGTCCCTGACCTTCCAGAGCATATACTTTTAACATATGCTAAAGTTTATGCTTAGAAATATGGTCTATGATAATCAAAATTGAAACAGACTCAGACACAGCGAGCCCAATGGTGGTTGCCAGAGAAGGGGAGGGGATTTGGGAGACTAGGTGAAAGAGGTGAAGGGATTAAGAAGTACAAATTGGTAGTTATAAGATAGTCATGGGGGTGTAAATAAATACAGCATAGGGAATATAGTCAATAATATTGCAATAATTATGTATGGTGTCAGGTGGGTACTGGAAATATCAGGGGGAATACTTTGTAAAGTATATGAATGTCTAACTACTGTGCTGTACACCTGAGACCTATACAAAATAATATTGAAAGTAAGCTGTACTTGAAAAAAAAAGTAATTTACAAATATATAAAAATAACACAAGTAAATATGACTTCGTTCGTTCTATCAATGAATCCCCACTCAGCTAAGTTATATACTAAGTGATAAGTGTAATAGAGATAGTGTAAGATAAAATAGTAGGACTAAGAAGGGAGAGAATGGTAACTTATCCTCACAAAGAGTGTTGTGTCACGGAAGGTTTCACAGAGAAGGTGAAGCTAATCTACAGTTCAAAGAATAAGGAATTTCTTTGACTAGATAACCAGAGATAGCAGGATATGCTAGAACACAAACAATGCAACAGCATTGTAGGTTGAGAGAACTGCACTTGTTTTTTTTTTGCTGATGAGAAGGACATGAAATAGAAAGACAGGCAGGGGCTTTTCCAGACTTAACTCTTGCAGAACAGATGGCTATGGAGGACCATTCAGGATTTTAGACTAGTGAGGTCGTTAATTTTGCAAGTATGTGAAAGAGGAGTGTCTGGAATAGGGACGCCTTTCAGAGGTTATGCAGCAAGCATGTCAAACTCAAAGGCTAACACAGGCCAAATAAACAAGGTTTAAGTTTATGTGGACCGCAAAAAAAACAAAAGCTTCAGTTTTCATAGAAACATAGGTTTATTTCAATAGAGACATGCTGCATACATAGGGCTGAAATAAATGAGTAATTGTTAACATAAAATAATAGAATCTACACTAATAAAAGAGAAAGATGCAAATTGACCGTACCTTTGTGACGCCCACCAACCAATCAGTGAGTATGCAAATTAACCCAACAAAGATGGCGGGTTAATTTGCATACGCAGCCGCTCAGGGCCTCTGGGCAGCGTGGGAAGGCGGGAACGGAGTGGAAAGAGGCAGCTGCGGGCCGGAGCGGAAAGGCGGTGCTGGCAGCCAGGGAAAGGAAGGCCCATTCTTGCACGAATCTTTGTGCATTGGGCTTCTAGTATTTTAATAAAAATTAATGTTTTTTCTTGAACATTAACTTACCAGACACTGAATAACTGCACAAATTAATAAGTGTAACACAAATAAACCTATTTTTCTTGTTCTCCGAAAACGAAATATTTCCTGTTGCACACATCAAACAAGTCAGTCCAAGACTAATGATGTGGCAATCGGCTGCTAAAATA
Organism: Eptesicus fuscus; assembly: GCF_027574615.1. Lineage (NCBI taxonomy): Eukaryota > Metazoa > Chordata > Mammalia > Chiroptera > Vespertilionidae > Eptesicus > Eptesicus fuscus. The sequence goes on along the minus strand of NC_072483.1, from coordinate 54,409,315 downwards.
TTCGTTGCTAGTATTAGTGGAGAGAAGTGGTGCGCCTGCACGTAAGGGACATGAATGCAACACGATTATAGTAATGAGTCATTAGTGAACGTTGTAGTTCGTTATTAATAATTATGTATAACAGGATATTGTAAAAATTAAGTTACGACATTTTTATTAAAACGTTTCTTACATACCGTTATATTGGCTGGGCTGCAAAAATATTTGTTGTGGAGCTGCATGTGGCTCGCAGCTCGCGAGTTTCACATGCTTGTTATACAGTAACGGAGGCAATAGTGCTGTGGAAGAGAAAAGGATAGAGTCAGCATTCTGTGGCATTTATACAGAGGGTATAGGAAAAGAATAACTTCACAGTCTCTCTTAGGTTTTTATAACGTGTGTGGGTACATGTACATGTTGGGGATTAATGTAGCAAAGCTTATCAAATACTATCATTTTACCAAATTTTAAAATTTTTAAATAATTGCAGACTTACAGAAAAGTTATAAAAATAATTCAAAGAATTCTTAATATTTTCACCCCATTTTAGCCAAATGTTAACTCTTTACCACATTTGCTTTTCATAAAGTAATATTATTTTATTTCTGAACTGTTTGAGAGTAATTTGTAGACATTATGTCCCTTTGTCCCTGAATACTTCATTGTGCATTTCCCCCAAAACAAGTGTATTTTCTTATATAATCTATACTAATAAAAGCCTAGGTGGCCCTCGCGTGTGATGTTGTCACAAGATGGCCGCCACAAGATGGCCATGCGCACAGCAGAGGCAGGGCCTGGAAGCAGCTTTGTGGGGTGAGGCCTGGGGGTCCCGTGGCTCTGCGTGGCACGGAGGAGGCGGGTCCCGGCGGAGGAGGCAGGTCGCGGCAGGGGAGGGCAGTTGTGGGCGATCAGGCAGGCAGAGGAGGGCATTTGTGGGAGATCAGGCTGGCAGGGGAGGGCAGTTGTGGGCGATTAGGCCGGCAGGAGAGGGCAGCTAGGCATCAATCAGGCTGGCAGGGGAATGGTTAGGGGCAATCAGGCTGGCAGACAGAAGTGGTTAAGGGCAATCAGGCAGTCAGGCAGGCGAGTGGTTAGGAGCCAGTGGTCCCTGATTGTGAGAGGGATGTCCGACTGCCAGTTTAGTCCCGATCCCTGTGTTGGACATCCCCTGAGGGATGGAGAGGGTGCAGTCCGGGCTGAGGGACAGCCCCCCCACCCGTCCCCATGCACGAATTACGTGCACCAGGCCACTAGTCAAAGTATAATCATCAAAGTTAGGATATTAAAATTGATGCAATGTTGTATCGCCTTTATCCAAATTTTCTGATGTCCTTTTGAGTAAATGAGAATCTTTTTTCCTGGTATAGTATCTAGTCTAGGATCATGTATTACTTTTATTTGTCTTACTTCTTTATTCTTCTTTAATCTGGAACATGTCCTTTGTCTTTCTTTATGTTCCATGATATGACATTTTTGAAGAATACAGGTGAGCGGTTTTGTAGAAGTATTGCACCATTTGACTTTGTCTGGTGTTTCCACCTGATTAGATTCAGATTATGCATTTTCACCTGGAATACTATAGCAGTATATCAGTGAGTCATGTCTGGAGGTTCATGTTATTGTTGTTGCAATACTAGTGATGTAAATTCTTATCACTTGGTTATGATGGTGTCCTCCAGGTCTCCCTACTGTAAAATTACTTATTTTTCTTTTATAATTAATAAGTATCTTTTCGGAAGATACTTTGAGACTCTTGATATTCTATTTTTCATAAATGTTTTTTCTCCACTAGTTTTAACATATGATGATCTTATATTCTGTGTCCTTTTGATATGTATTCATAAATTTTTCAGCACGGCCTTATATTCTGGCAAAAGATGGTCAAGAGTCATCTTCTGCTTTCCTCACCCAACTTGGAATACCAGTTTTTCAAGCAGCCCTCATTCTTTTTAGTGGGAATTGTATTTAGAAATATAGATCAAGGCATATTCTCATTGCTGCTAAGAGGTCATTGAATTTAGGCCCTTTTATTAGGCAGGGTTCTCCAGAGAAGTAGAACCAGTAGGCTATATTAGGGAGATTTATCATAAGGAATTGGCTCATGTGGTTGTGGAGGCTGGCAAGTCTAGTCTGAGGGTGGACAGGAGGTAGGAGACCAAGGGTAACCAGTGTTCCAGTTCTCAGAACATCAGACAGGATGAACTTGAGCGCAGTCTACTGGAGAACTCTCTTACCAGGGGAGGGTCAGTCTTTTTGTTCTTCAGCTGATTGGATGAGGCTCACCCACAGTATGGAGAGTAATCTGCTTTACTTTCCTGATTAAAATGTTAATCTCATTCAAAAACACCCTTGCAGAAACATTCAGAATTATGTTTAATCAGATATCTGGCACTCTGGCCTAGTCAAGTTGATATATAAAATTAACCACCAGCGCCTTCTTAGGGGACAAAGTTAGGGGACACACAAATATGTATATGTATTGAAAACTATGAGTACTTACTAATTTTTCCTTTTTCAACTATCATTATGGGTTCATTCTAGCCTCCCTCTCTCTTCTTATACAGGGTGGATTTACAGTTATAATTTACAGTTGTGCGTACACAAAACAGAGTTTATGCTTGTATTATTATTTAATTATTGTATTATTTTCCATACGAACAACTGTAACCTACATTTGTCTCATCCTGTATTTGTAACTCCCTTCTTTGACAGAAGTGTGGCTCCCATTAGTATTCACTTTACTTATTTATTTGCTGAGTATTAGAGTACACAGAAAGTACTTTAATTCAGAAAGTACTTTAATTCAGAAAGTACTTTAATTCAGAAGTGCTAATCCCTTAACACTATTAAAAAACACAAACCCATTTACTGGAATTCTGTATTTATTTATGCTTTTTATTTTTTGCTTACAGCCTGAGAGTATGAACTAAAAATACTATGTTCAAAAGCCACTTGTTTGTTCTCTCTTCCTGCCTCATCCTTTAGTGTAGTTATGGTTGTCATTTGAAATTCCATTAGAGACATTTCTTTCTGTTTGATTTCTGTTTTCAGTTTTTTAATCCTTCCATCCTTGTAAATCTTTGAGTATGTGAAACATTATCATGGTTACAAAAGTCAGAACTACACAGAAAGCTATACTCAGAGAAGTGTTAGTCATCCCTTCCATCTCTTCCACTCCTTTTCCAATCCCCGATGCTTTTCACCCATTTTCCCATACTTCCTCAAGGCAATTAGTCTAGTTTCTCATTTATCTATCTTTTGTTTCTCTGCACAGAATGAGCAGATGAATGTATGTGTGTGTGTATGTCTGTCTCCCGCGCGCGCGCTCGCTCTCGCTCTCTCTCTCTCTCTCTCTCTCTCTCTATATATATATATATATATATATATATGTATATATACAAATATATATATATATACTAGAAGCCCAGTGCACGAAATTCGCGCACGGCAGGGGGTTGTCCCTCAGCCCAGCCTGTACCCTCTCCAATCTGGGACTCCTGGAGGGATGTCCGACTGCCCGTTTAGGCCCGATCCTGGTGGGATCGGGCCTAAACGGGCAGTCGGACATCCCTCTCACAATCCAGGACTGCTGGCTCCCAACTGCTTGCCTGCCTGCCTTCCTGATTGCCCCTAACCGCTTCTGCCTGCCAGCCTGATCACCCCCTAACCACTCCGCTGCCAGCCTGTTTGCCCCAACTTCCCTCCTCTGCCGGCCTGGTCACCCCTAACTGCCCTCTCCTTCAGGGTTGATCACCTCCAACTGCCCTGCCTTGCAGGCCTGGTCCCTCACAACTGCCTTCCCTTGCAGGCTGGGTGCCTCTCAACTGCCCTCTCCTGCTGGCCTTCTTGTGGTGGCCATCTTGTGTCCACATGGGGGCAGGATCTTTGACCACGTGGGGGCAGTTATTTTGTGTGTTGCAGTGATGATCAATCTGCATATTACTCTTTTATTAGATAGGATTGAGGCCTGGTACAGGGGTGGGGGCCAGCTGGTTTGCCCTGAAGGGTGTCCCGGATCAGGGTGGGGTTCCCTTGGGGTGTGGGGCGGCCTGAGCGAGGGGCCTGTGGTGTTTGCAGGCCGGCCACGCCCCCTGGCAACCCAAGCAGAGGCCCTGGTATCTGGGATTTATTTTCCTTCTACAGTTGAAACTTTGTAGCCTAGAGCGGAGCCAAGCCTGCTGCTCCCTCCGGGGTGGCAGCCATTTCTGTGGCAGTTAATTCACCTTCTACAATTGAAACTTTGTAGCCTTAAGCGGGTGAGCCCCGCCAGGGTGTGCGGAAAGCTTTGCTTCCCCTGTTGCCGGTGGCAACCCTGGCCTGCTCTCTCAAGCTCCGTACTGCCGCCATTTGTTTGAATTTGTTTACCTTCTATAATTGAAACTTTGTAGCTTGAGTGGAGGCTTAGGCCTGGCTAGGGCAGGCAGAAAGCTTGGCTTCCTCTGTTACCTAGGAAACCTTGCTCTCTGTGGCTGTAGCCATCTTAGATGGGGTTAATTTGCATACTCACCCTGATTGGCTGGTGGGTGTGGCCTGGCTGGTGGGCGTGGCTTATGTAGCGGAGTGATGGTTAATTTGCATATTACCATTTTATTAGAGAGGGTATATATATATATATATATTTTTTCCCTCTTTACTGCACAGAAAGTAGACCACTGCAGATCTTCTGAAGTTTGCTTTTTTCACTTAACAAATCATATTATCTCATAGAGACCTTCATTAATTTTTATAGCTGCATGGTACTCTATTGGGTGGATACCAATTCTTTATTCAGCTACTCTTATCTATGGACATGCAGGTTATTTCCAATTGTATTTTCCAATTCCTGTTATACCACTATAAATAATCTTGTGTAACAAGTATTTATATATTGTTGAAAGTGTATCTTCCTCCTTATTCTGTATATTTGTGCTTTCTCCTTTTGTTTTTTTCTTCATTACCCTTGTCTATTTTCTTAATTAAAAAAATCAGATGTTAGTTTATAAATTAGATATACTGTTTTGTTTTATTTTAATTCTCCACCTCAGTTTTTTTAGATCTATTTTTCCATCCTTCTGTTTTCCTTTGTTCTTTTTGAATTAGGAACTTACTTTTATTACTTACATAAATGTTACAGGTTTTTCCCTTTTCACTGCATTAAATGTTATTTTAATATCATTTGTTTTAGAAAATGTAACTTGTGTGTGGCTTTTTTTCTGTTTACTAGAGTTTAATAGACGTTTTAAAATTTTGAGGAAGAGTGCTTTGATTTTATTTTCTTTGTAATGTTTATTTTTATTAGAATTATGATCAGTGTTTGTATTATTTCTACTTCATGAAATGTACTGTTGCTTTCTTTAAGAACTACATACGATCACTTTTTTTTTTGGTCAGTATTCAAGTCTACTTGAGAAGAAGGTATGGTTTTTATTATTGGTATAAAGTTTTATATAATCTATAAGATCTACCTTAATTATGTTTGTCTGTGTTAGTCTTATGTATAAAGTTGTTTTTCTGTATCTTTTTGCATTCTTTGTAGTTTCTGCTTTTTAAAGGTAGTTGTGTTATTTGATAAATCGGTATTCCTGTTATCTTCATTGTGTATTGTAGCTTTTAACATTAAACAGTGTTTCTCTTTGCCACATTCAGTGCTTTTTGACTGATTCTTTAGTACAGGCATCCTCAAACTACGGCCCGCGGACCACATGCGAGTGTTTTTGCCGTTTTGTTTTTTTACTTCAAAATAAGATATATGCAGTGTGCATAGGAATTTGTTCATAGTTTTTTTTTAAACTATAGTCCGGCCCTCCAACGGTCTGAGGGACAGTGAACTGGCCCCCTGTTTAAAAAGTTTGAGGATCCCTGCTTAGTATCTGGATGACTATTCTTGCTTTCCTTTGTTTCTATTTGCTTGATATGCCTTTGCTTATCCCTTTGTTTTTTTTAGTCTGATTTACTTCATTGTAAGTTATCGCTTGCATATAGCATTTAGTTAGGTTATTTCTTATGAGTCATATTGAAAATCATTTTTGTTTAATGACTTGAATTTGCTCTAAATTCTTTCATTTTTATGTTATAAATATGTGAATAAAGTTATATTTTCTTTTGTTTCTTTATGATGTGTTTTCATTTAAAATAATTTCTTTGGATATTTTAGATTTGTTGTTTTTTTGTTATTGGTTTAGTAGCTACTTCTATACTTAAGCCTTTTTAAAATAGCTCCATTTCCTTGTTTTATTTTTTTTAAAAGATATATATTTTTATTGATTTTATAGATGAAGGGAGAGGGAGAGAGATATAGAAACATCAATGATGAGAGAGAATCATTGATTGGCTGGGGATCGAGCCCACAACCCAGGCACATGCCCTTGACCGAAATGAAACCTGGCACCTTTCAGTCCACAGGCCGACGCTCTATCCACTGAGCCAAACCAGCTAGGGCTCCTTGTTTTCTTATTTAACTCTTTCCTTTCCTTTGTTAGTTTTAATGGTGTGCTTAATTCTTACCTATCGCTATTTCAACTATCCATGAGTTTATTCTGTTTTTTTCTCTCTTCTCCCATTTTTAGTTGCATTATACGTATATACATACACACACACACATACACATACATATATATATGTATACACACACACACACACACACACACACACACACACACACACACACTAGAGGCCCGGTGCATGAAATTCATGCATGGGTGGTGTCCCTAGGCCTGGCTGGCACTCAGGGACGATCGGGGCCTTTCGGCTGACGGCTGGGGCCTTCCCTCCCGCAGCCCCTCCCCCTGGCCGGCCTCACCTTCTTGCTGGCCGGGGCCTTTCTGCCAGCTGCTGGCTGCCGGCCGGGGCCTGCTGGATGTGGGGAGGGATCGCGGGAGGTTGGCCAGTGCGGGTAAGGACCAGGGGAGGTTGGCCGGCAGCGGGAGGTTGGCTGTGGGAGCGCACTGACCACCAGGGGGCAGCTCCTGCATTGAGTGCCTGCCCCCTGGTGGTCAGTGCATGTCATAGCGACTGGTTATTCCGGTCGTTCTGGTGTTCTGGTCACTTAGGCTTTTTTATTATAGACTAGAGGCCCGGTGCATGAATTCGTGCACAGGTGGGGTCCCTCTGGGTGGCCTGCAGGGATTGGGTTGAAACCGCAGTCCAACACTGCCTGCAGCTCCTACCTGCCACTCCCACTCATCCCGGCCCCACTGTGCCTGCTGCGGGCTCGTGCCCAATCAGTCCCGTTCAGGAGAGGCCCATGCTGCCGCGGCAGTGCTTGTCAGCCATGAGCGCTGCATCTGGCGCCCTCCCAAGGGGAGTGGTCTTCGGGATGGGACTGAAACCAGCTCTCCAATATCCCCTGAGGGGTCCTGGATTGCGAGAGGGCACAGGCCAGGCTGAGGGACCTCACCGGTGCATGATCGGGCCAGGGAGGGACCGTGGGAGGGCTCCAGGACATGTCTGTCCCATCTTGCTCATGCACGTCATAGCGACTTGTCGACTGGTTGACTCTCTGCCTGTCTGCCCCCTCATGATCAGTGCACGTCATAGTGAGCGGTTGAGCAGCCTTAGCATATCATTAGCATATTATTCTTTGATTGGTTGTTCGGTTGTTCTGCTGTTCGGTCTATTTGCATATTACCTTTTATTATATAGGATAGGATAGTCTTCAAACTTGAACTGCAACTTTGTCTTGCTTTTAGTTCTACAACTAAGTATATTCAATCCTTTTGATTAGTTCTTTGCTGAAGTTTCCCAGTCACCTACTAGTTAGCTATAGCTCAATTTTTAAAATATTTCTTAAGAAGCATTCATGGCCACAACTTCCCAAGTTTTTGCATATTTAAGGTTGTTTTTCTATAGCCCTATTACTGAAAAGACAGCTTGGCCAGAAATAAAATCCTTGGTTCACACTTTTTTCCTAGTTTATAATGTGGCCTTGCTTTATATATTGTTTTTGAAAAGTCTAACACCAGTGTTTATTTTCTTGCCCTTGTAAGTTATTTGATCCTTTTGCTTAGAATTTTTTATTTTATTTCCCCTTTTATTTTTAAAGTCTAATAATTTTACTTAGAGTTTATTGTAGCAGGTAAATATTCCCTACTACCTAGTAGATCCTTTTAACATATAGAATTGGATCTTTCATTTTTTCTTACTATAGTTTTAAATACTAGTTTATTTTCCAGTTTTGTTTTTTTTATAGGCACTCCAGTTATTCATAATTATATCTTTGTTTATCATTGATTTCAGAAATTTTCTAACTATTTTTACTTCATTATGTCATTTTCATTCTCTTGGTTCTTTTATGTTTCCTTTTATTTTTTACTAGAGGCCCGGTGGATGAAATTTGTTCATGGGAGGGGGTGTCCCTCGGCCTGGCCTGCACCCTCTAATCTGGGACATCCGTCTCATAATCTGGGACTGCTGGCTCCTAACCGCTTGCCTGCCTGCCTGATCACCCCCTAACTGCTCCCCTGCTGGCCTGATTGACACCTAACTGCTCCCTTGCCGACCTGATTGCCCTCCCCTGCCAGTCTGATCGCCCCCAATTGCCCTCCCCTGCTGCAACCTGCCTCCTCCGCGTGAAGCAGCGGAGACACCGGGACCGGCCTCCACTGTGCACACGGTCATCTTGTGGTGGCCATCTTGTGACGGCCATCTAGGCTATTATTAGTATACATTTGAATTATTGACCACCTTGTAATTTAGTCTTCAATTTTGATATTATTTTGTCTTTTCTATTTCTTACCTGAGTTCAGTCACCTCTTCTTTCATTTCTCTTTGCTTTTGTCAATTCTGTTTTTAGGTTTTAAATTCTGATACAGGGTGTTTTTGTTTGTTTTTTTAATCCTCACCTGTTATTGAATTTTTAGAGAGGAAGAGGGAGAGGGAGAGAGAAACATCTCTTGGTTGCCTCCTGTAACCCCCAACCCTCATCAGGGACTGAGCCACAACCTAGGAATGTGCCTTGGTGTGAATCGAACCCACGATTTTTTGGTGTATGTGATGATGCTCCAACCAACTGAGCCACCTGGCCAGGGACAGAATGTTGTGGTTTTTTTTTTTTTAATATCCCAAATATTTGTTTAAAAAGATAAAATTAAGTTTGAATGTTACCTTAAGTTTTTTGCTTTGTTGTTTTTTAGGGGGTACTTTTCATTCTTCATTGTTCTGATTTCTTTTTTTATATTTTTACATAGATGAAGATCACTTATGCCTTTGCAATTCTGTGAGCAGGGCTGATGTATTAGGGAGCCTTAAGAGAATACTAATTTAAGAGTTCCCTCCTCTGTCCCTGTAGCAAAGTCTAGTTTGTTGGGTGTCTTTGTTTTCTCTTGTGGGGGAAAGGGTTTTGTCGCTTCTCAGTTTTTTTCAGGGCTTGATAGATATCAAGATAGATTCCTGGGAGATAAAGGGATCATAACGAAGGGGTGATTATCTTAGGTCTGGTCCCTTTAACTTTAAGCATTTAGGCCAATGTAATGAGCTTAAACTAAAAGGGGGATCTAATGAAAGAATGCTAGCGTATCACCCCACACAGAATGTCACCTGGGTCCTCTTAAGGCACTGAAACTAGGGTAAGAACTAAAGCAACTTGTTCAAGGTTTCCAGGGGCTTCACAAACAATACGGAAGTCTTTAAAAGTAGGCAGTGCTGCGTTGGTGCCTCCTAGCTAACTGGTATGCTTTATTCTAGAGGCAGTGGCCACTTCAAGAAAGCCCTTTTAAACTTAAATTATTATTTTTAAAAATATATTTTATTGATTTTTTTACAGAGAGGAAGAGAGAGGGATAGAGAGTTAGAAACATTGATGAGAGAGAAACATCGATCAGCTGCCTCTTGCACACCCCCTACTGGGGATGTGCCCGCAACCAAGGTACATGCCCTTGACCGGAATCGAACCTGGGACCCTTGAGTCCAAAGGCTGACGCTCTATCCACTGAGCCAAACCGGTTTCAGCTAAACTTAAATTATTTTTGTGTAAACAGTCACCATAGTTTTTCATTTAAAAATTGACTTTGTATTTGTGTGTTCCTTCAAAAAATATTTTTCCTAATTGCTGTTGCCACAGTCGCACTTCTAGAATATAGTATTAGTTGATAACAGAAATGATATTGCCTCAATTATTAGAAATACTTGCCAGCAAAAACTTACTTTCAACTGTCTAGAAGAATCCCAGTTTCCTCTGTGGTTCTTTTGTGAGTTCTACAAATCAGATAATCTGCCAAGTAAGATGTGGGTGCTAGAGTCAGGAGCCATCTAAATACTGCAGAAAAGTATTTATAAATATTAAAGTGAGAAAGTGAGGTGGAGGAGAGGCTGATGGTGAATACTGTAATAAAAGTGAAATTGTAACTTCAGAAAATGGAAAAATGTTCATGCTAAATAGTGACTTTTTTCAAGTGTTGAAATATAGATAATGAAAACTCATTTAGACTGTAAATGTAGTAAGGTTAAATAAACCATTGTAAAAGCCAAAAGTTAGAGTTGGCGCGGTATAAAGAAGGCTTTATAAAGTGCCTCTCCATTCATGATGCTGATGGGCCAGGTCCCAAGATGTTTCAGTAAAGGTCCTTGAACCATGTAATTTAATATTCTGTTCAGAGTAATACATGCTTTATTCATAGTGCTTTGTCAAGTTTAAAATTATCTAAGTTTTCTTTTCCTTTTTTCTTTTGCTTCATAATTATTCTGCCCAGTGGCACCTAAATGAGAGAGCTGGCAGGATCATAATAAGGGAATTTATTCAACGAATATATACTGTGCATTGGTCATGTGTCAGGTATTGTCCTAGTGAAACAAATAGACATTCAGAGGACTGAGCCAACACCTACATTAATTTCAGAAATAACTTTTTTTTGGCTCTATTGACTATATAGGTAAAGTAGTTTCAAAAATTGGAATAGCCTCTTAAATGTTAATATGTATTATAGGCAAAACCTTTGGACTATGTTCTTTGGGTCAAATAATATGATACTTAATTTATTCTTGACCTAAGAGATCTGCCTTGTTTTCTGACCAACCACTACATCACAGTGAATGAGTATGGTGGACATAAACTTTATAAACTTTTGCTTGCCTTAGTAATTTAATTACTTAAAGAGTAGAATATGGTGATAGTGATAGAGAGTGAGAGTGTGACTGCTGAGAAAATGACTCCAGTCACAAAGTGAAAAGTCCTAAGGAGACAGGGAGCAAAAGTGTCTTTTTATCATCTGACTAGTGTTCTGATGCACGGATTTGGGCACATTGAAAGGAAATTAATTAAAAGAAATAGTTTAATGTCACTACTCACGTCTTGCTAATGAAAAGAAAATAGGATTCTACTGAGTCTCCTATCTACCTACTCCAGGACTTCTGTGAGGATCAAATGAGATGAGGCATGGGAAAATGCATCACAAACATTTGGTTAAACTGTAAAATGTTTGCACCTGGCTATGAAGCAAGTCGGGTTCCTGGGCTGAAGGAACTCCAAGGAGGCTAGTTGTTAGGGAGAGGAAGCCGGGCGTTGCTACGTGACGTCATTACCTGGCACCCATAACGACTGTTTCTGGGCTGGGCTGGGCTGTGGGCCGCATTTTGCACCATGGGGTCTTGGCAGCGTTGGCTGCAATTTGGTGGGCTGTGGTTCCAGGTTGGTGGCAGGGCCTGTGTCCCACTTGGGGGAAGCCAAGTGTTGATTTGTCGGCACCAAGTTCGTGATGCCGTTTATTTTCAAATGGCCGCATCATGGCAGCTCCTGCATTGAGTGTCTTCCCCCTGGTGGTCAGTGCATGTCATAGCTACCAGTCAGGCAGACACTTAGCCTTTTATATATATATAGACTAGAGGCTCGGTGCACGAAATTCGTGCATGGTGGGGGGAGGAGAGGAGAGTCCCCTCAGCCCAGCCTGCACCCTCTCTAATCCAGGACCCCTCGGGGGATGTCTGACTGCCGGTTTCGGGCCTAAACCGGCAGTTGGACATCCCTCTCACAATCCTGGACCGCTGGCTCCTAACCACTCACCTACCTGCCTGCCTGCCTGATCGCCCCTAACTGCTCTCCCTGCCAGCCTAATCACCCCTAACTGCCTCAGTTCTGGCCTGATCGCCCCTCACTGCCCTCCCTGCTGGCCAGGTCGCCCCTAACTGCCCCCCTGCTGGCCTGATCACCCCAGCCTGATCACTCCTAACTGCCTCTGTCTGCTGGCCTGATCGCTCCTCACTGCCTCTGTCTGCTGGCCTGGTCGCCCCTAACTGCCCCTCTGCCGGTCTGGTCACCCCTAACTGCCTGCCAGCCTGATCACCCCTAACTGCCCCCCCCCCACTGGCTGGTTGCCCCCCCCCAATTGCCCTCCCTGCTGGCCTGGTTGCCCCATGCAGCCTGTTCGGTTGTCTGTTTGGTTGCGACGGTCGCCATATATATATATATATATTATTGCATTTGTTAGAATTGTCCTCCCCTTCTCTGCAGTCTTACATGGGGACCAAATACTCAGATCTCTCTTCATAACAAATTTTTGAATATGATACGTTAATATGTGAATTTTTAAAAATTAGTGTAGTCTGTTTCCTCTCCTTGATTTTGAAATAAAGAAAATATTGCTGCCGAAACCGGTTTGGCTCAGTGGAGAGAGCGTTGGCCTGCGGACTATAAGGTCCCAGGTTTGATTCCAGTCAAGGGCATGTACCTTGGTTGCGGGCACATCCCCAGTAGGGGGTGTGCAAGAGGCAGCTGATCGATGTTTCTCTCTCATCGATGTTTCTGACTCTCTATCCCTCTCTCTTCCTCTCTGTAAAAAAATCAATAAAATATATTAAAAATAAAGAAAGAAAATATTGCTAAGTATGAAAATAAAAGGATTACAGCTTCCTCTTTTAGAGTATTGGTCTGTTTAAAGATCTAGTCTTAGTTTTACCATAGATATTTTCAAACATGCAAAAGCAGAGAGAACAGTAAAATGAACCATTGTTTACCTGTCATAAACTTTCAAAAATTATCAGCACGTGGCCAATTCAATTCCATGTATATCCCTCTACCCCTTTATTGATGTAAATACCAGACATACTTCATTTGAGAATACTAAAGTATATGTCACTAAAAGATTAGGTACTCTTTTTAACAAACAGCCTTAATGTTATTATATCTAAAAAATGAACAATTCTATTTGAGAGATTTTAAAGACCTTTATAATTCATGTTTATTAAACAAGAGCATGAGGAATAATATAATTTAAGTCTTGGACTCTGCCTTAGGACTATGCCAGTTTTGCTTCTTAGGAGCTGTATGACCTTGGGCAGGTTAACCTCTCCTCATCTCAGGTACCTGTTTCCTCAGCTGGTAAATGGTAACAACAATAATTCTAACCCCATGGGATTGTTGTGTGTTATAAATGAAACAGTGCACATGAAGTGATTTATACACAGAACATTCTCAATAATATAGTTACTGCTGTTATTTTTATTTGGAGGTCCAAGTAAATAAACAGATAACTAATTTGAGGTTGCACCTTTTACTCTAGTATAGGTAATGTTTCCAAAGTGATTTACAGTGATCCTCTAAGCCCGAGGTGGGGAACCTTTTATATGCCAAGGACTATGTGGGTATTTATAAATCATGCAAGGGCCATACAAAATTATCAACTTAAAAATTAGCCTGTTATATTTGGTCACACATTTAACTAACTCTCCCCTAAAGCCTTGGCGGGCCAGACCAAATGATTTCGCAGGCTTTATGTGGCCCGAAGGCTGGGCATTCCCCACCCCTGCCTCTGCCTTTGGTTTTTAGGGAATGCAGAACAGCCGTAAGTATTCTTTTAATTTAAAGGCACATTTTGTACTTTTTTTCAAAAGCAAACTTGATTTGCCTTAAACATGATACTATTGAAAAGAATAAATATTTAACCTATAATAAAATTTTGGATGTCTGTATGTGTTGGTGTGAAAACTTTGTGATACCCTAAGATATTTATTTATAGACCTCTCTATGGGTTAAAAACAAAAAGCAACTCTAAGTTGCCTTTGTAGTAGCAATTTATTTAGTGATAGTGTTTGGGCATTTATGAACATAAAAATATTAACATTATTGCTTATATTCTCTTCACTCTATTTAGTCTTATTTTTAATTTTTATTGTTTTACCCCATGCAGAATGCACAGTGTTGAAAGAAATTTGTCCTTGCAGCTGAAGTTCTTTCATAGCAATGTGTTCTAATTATAGTGCAAGTCGGGGATAAATTGCATATGCAATTCATTTAACAGACTTTATGGAACATACTGCTTACATATTTTTAGGTTTTAGTTTTTAATACTTAAAGTACACAACATTTTTATCCAGATTTTCCTGATTTACAAAATTGGCAATTCTGTTTATTTTTAAAATTATTTTTTGACAGCTTTATTGCAATAAATTTATATGCTATAAGATTCACTCATTTAAATTGTGCAATTCGTGATTTTTAGATTTATAAAATCATCACAATTTTATCTCACATTTCCATCACCCCCAAAAAGAATCCTTCTACCTATTACTGTATAATTTTATATATATGGATATGTAGAGTGAAGAACCTACTTAGCAACTAGTGATTAACATTGAATATGTGTGCTCATTTGTGTTTTAATCTCTAAGATTGCTCTTTATAACAACAGTTGAAATTTAAGGACAGTATTTCTTCTGGAATACAAGGTTAAGGAGCCCACCGTCTGATTTTGTTCATTGCTATTATGTGTTTACATGATACAGACTTAGAGATGATTTAGTTAGCCTTAGGCTATCCTAATGGGTTTTCACTGTTTGTTATAAATGCTCTTTGAAGAACCTAACTAAATTTTCCAAATAAACTGGTTGATTTATACTTGCTGAGAGAGAGGTTCCAGTGCACCCATTCATATCATCAATTACAGTCTCTTACGAATTGTAATTTGCCCAGTCTTATTAAAAGGCCTGCAATTCTCTTTTCCTGCTGCTCAACACATCCTCTGCTGCTCAACATATCCTCTGCTGCCCTCTACTGGCTGCCCATTGATAGCACCCATTGGTGTCCATCTTGCCACCATCCATGGACCTCCCTTTTGCCAGCATCCAGCAGTTAAATAGCAGTTGGGTCTGTGGGAGGCTGTCCCAGTAGAAAGATGCTGGGAGGAGCTGCTTTTAAGGAAAATCATGTATATGTGATCCTGTGATTGCACCACAGATGTTTACATCCAGGTAGTTGTGATAATGTTAGGATTTATAGGTAAGTGTTTTGCTTTACTGTTTGTTTAATATATTTGTTCATTTATCTATCCATTTATCAGGTATCTTTTTAATGCCTTACCTAACCTTGCCTCAGTCTAATAGGTACTTATTATAGATTTGTTAAATGAGTGAACAGGTGAATAAATCTATATATATAAAAGCCTAAGCAACTGAACTACTGGTTGACTGGTCGCTATGACATGCACTGACCACCAGGGGACAGATGCTCAATGCACAGGATCGGGCTCCTTCCTGTCTGGATTGGGCCTGCGGGGATCGGGCTCCCTCCTGTCTGGATTGGGCCTGCGGGGATCGGGCCAAAATCGGCTATCCAACATCCCCCAAGGGGTCCTGGATTGTGAGAGGGCACAGGCCAGGCCGAGGGACCCTAGTACAAAGATAATGTAAGACTTGGTCTCTGCTCTTGGGGAGACAAGATGCCAATTTAACTACTTGTTTGCCCCAATTTTCCTCTTTTTAACTCTGCAAGATCTTGGAAAGATGCTTAAAGAAAATGGATACAAATATCAGTTGAAACTTAGTCTCCCTATATTTCTAGTTCTCAGAATTTATGATCCCTAACTTTAGTAAAAGGGCTCTGTTTTAGGTAGGATTTATTTTGCACCTAGCAATGATATTAATTTGCTTCGGTGTCTCTTATTTTCGGTTGAAGGTAGCATGTAGTTATGGTTGCACATATTTCTTTATAGTCACCAGTCTCTAAAACATCATCTACTATATGCTCTGACTTTCTGCCTCTTCTTATTTAATAATAGTGACTTAAAGTAAGTCATTTTAAATGACCATATATGAAATCTGACATGTTTTTGGTAAACATGTTGTGAATTGTTTAATGTTTTCATTTCTTGGCCTGCTTCACCTGGCAGGTTTTTTAAAAAATAGTGTTTTTCTTGCCACTGTTTATTAATATCAAGTAAATGTCTGTCATTGGCTTCACTTCTTGTTTGCGAATATATTCAACTCAAATATATTTAAGGTTGAATAAGCTTCTTCTTGTGAAAAATAATGATCTGGTACCTTCCTGTTAACATTGTATTTTGGTGATGTGAGTGGATGGTTATAGTTTGCAAAATTTTTCTCTTTGTGTGTGTTTTGTACATTATTTTAACTACTGTCAGATATATAATATCACCAGAGATAGGCAGTTTTTTTATGGCTATGTTAAACGTTTGAAAAAAATCTGAAACAAATAACTTTTGAAAAACTAAATTTAATTGGAACTAGTGTTACAGGTAATCATTATTTTTCATTACTATCTCTTTTATAATAACAGTGAAAGAAATCGATGGAATGGAGACTCTAGAAGCGAGGAGTTATAAAGAGTAAACATTATAGCTTTCATCTCTTGACAGTTTCACATTTCATCCATCAGTTCATTTGATCTTGGCACACACACCCAAAAACCTATAGATCTCATTATTTCAAATTACTTTTTCATCACTTGCAGGATGTTCCTTAAAAAGCTGTTGAACCACACCAATTTAGTATTTTGCCTTTGGAGGTGGTTCTGTAAAGTAATGCGTTTGGATAAAGTATCTATCTCAGATGACAGAGATAAAATGTAAGATATTTTCTGGATATCATAATTTACCAGGGTAAGTCTGTAATGAAGACTGAAACCATCTCCCTATTTGCTCTAAGTATGTGGAGAACATAATGGTGAAAAATTTGTCACTTGTTGGCATAAAATCAATAACCTGACTTGCAGAGCTTAGGTAACACAGATTTCAAGGGTCACCTGCATCTCTCAATTCTTATGCTTTGTGGGATCATAGGAATTCCAGATGTTCTTTTCTCTTGGGTGCTGATTAATTGAGTTTTATGTAACAAGGCTTAAAACCTCAATATATTGATGAACATTTTATTCAGAATAAATGGGAACAGACTTTTTTTTTTTTTTTTTAAAGAAGCATTCATCTTGGCTGGTGTGGGTCGGTGATTGAACATTGACCTATGAACCAGGAGGTCACGGTTTGATTCCTGGGCACATACCTGGGTTGTGGGCTCGATCCCCAGTAGGGGGCATGCAGGAGGCAGCCGATCAAGATTCTCTCTCTTCATTGATGTTTCTGTATCTCTCCCTCTTCCCTTTCTCTCTGAAGTCAATAAAAGTATGTTTTAAAAAGCATTAAAATGATTGCATTCATGATCTATTGAACTCTAAATTGCATTTTTGTTCCCTATACTAATCAACTTTCTCCATTAACTAAAAGAGAACCTGATTATTGCTAACTTAAGCAGAAAAGGGATTTATTTGAAGGATGTTGTATAACTCAGGATTGATGAGAAAGATGGAGAAGTAGGTTCAGATAATAAGAAGGAACCAAAATTTGTCTGTGTTCATATCATAGGAAAAGTCTGGTTAGGAAGCCCGTGCTATTTCTATGAATAGGTTGTTCCTGTGTCTGCATTACTGCCTCAAAGTTGAAATTCCTTTGTGGGAGTATCCCATTGACAGCCTAGATAAGCAGTTCTCTTGTTTCTCGATTTCACGGGTCTGTGAGTTCAAACTACTTTTATAATAATTCTTAGGTATTATTTGCCCTTTTCACTGTGTTGGCATTTGCACTTGATGATATAAAAGAAATGGTGGGTGAAAGTGCTGGTGCCTTACCATGAATCAAGGCAGTGCCACATACACACACACATGCATTCTGTAGATATTGTAATTTTGCATATAGTCTGGAGCTCCATTGTTCACTTGGCCAGAAGTCACTGGACATTTTCTGAGCTGTTTTATTGGAAGGCTGATAGCATGATGTGAGAACATTGTCACTGGAACCAGATTGCTTGGGTGTGAATCCTCACTTCCCCACCTACTAGCTGTGAGTTGTTAGGCAGCATTTAACCTCTTTAAGCTCCAGTTAACTCTTCTGTAAAATGGGGATAGTAAGAGTACTTACCTTATAGAAATGTGAGGATTAAATAAGTTAATAGAAATAAATCACTTAGGATAATGCATGCCTTTCAGTAAACAGTTAATAAGTGTTAATCTTTATAATCATTATTATCATTATAAACTTTTCAGATTTGGTCTCTGACAAGCTGGTCACAGGAGAAGGACCAATAGATGTAAATCTGAGCTGTCTGGTTCTTGTAGAGCTGGATTACAAACTCATCAGGTCAAGATATTGATCTGGTAGCATGAAATGTTACTGGTTTTAGATTAATGTAAAATGTAAGCTTTTCCCTTATACTTTCTACTAATTTTATGTTAGCCTGGGCTGATGTAGAACACAACGAATAAATAGATTACAAACAAATATTCAAGGATAAAACTTGGTTAAGAATATATTGCATTTAGTTTGGTAGTGTATGTTTTTTGTATATAAGTGCAAATAGTGGTCTTTTATTGTGTACACAAAAGCTATAAAATAATATACTTGTAAAATAGTCTTGTTTATTTGTCATTATCTGACAAATATTGATTACATTGTTTCCCTTAATATGTGGGGTTTTTTTTTTTTTTCAGGGCAGGGCTGTGACTTTAGTTTTTAGCTTCAGTTGATAGCACAGTGCCTAAAATGGCATAGGTTCATAGCAGGTATTTGCTGAATAAGTAATATGCTTTCATATAGAAGAGTCATATTTTCTACTCTGCTAGAAAATTATCATTAACAGAGTATGCTTTCTGGTGACTATCCTATATAATATAAGCCTAATATGCTAAGTGTTCGGTCGTCCAGTCAATCATCAAAGCGTAATATGCTAATGATATGTTAAGGCCGCTCAACCTTTCGCTCTGATATGCACTGACCACCAGGGGGCAGACAGTCAACCAGTTGCTATGATGTGCACTGACCACCAGTGGGCAGATGCTCCAACTGGTAGGTTAGCTTGCTGCTGGGGTCTGGCCGATTGGGACTGAGCGAGATGGGCCGGATACGCCCTGGAACCCTCCCGTGTTCCTTCCCCGGCCCCAATTGTGCACCGGTGGGGTCCCTCGTCCTGGCCTGCATCCTCTTGCAATCTGGGACCCCTTGGGGGATGTTGGAGAGCCAGTTTCGGCCCGATCCCGCAGCCAGGCTGAGGGACCCCACTGGTGCACAAATTCGTGCACCGGGCCTCTAGTAATTTATAATACTCTATTGCACATTTGACAATTGCTAAGAGAGTAAATCTTAAATGTTCTCATCACAGGAAAATAAATTTTTGTAGCTCTGTATGTGACAGATGTTAAGTAGACTTATTGTAGTGATCACTTTGCACTATATACAAATATTAAATCAATATATTGTACACCTAAAACTAATATGTTATATGTCAATTACATCTCAGTTAAAGAGGCTAAAATATTTTAAAAAGAGAGTGTATATTTTTACTAAATATAATGCAATTTCATGGTCTACTCCAAGGAACTGTTACTATATGTTATAATGGTGGGTGGGTGTGAGGTGGGAATGGGAAAGGAGAGATAAAATATTATGGAGAATACTCTCTCAGACATGAAATTAAATATAGATGGATAATATAGTTGAATGTTTGCTTTTCTTATTTTGTTTTAAAGGTCCCGCTCACCTTAAAATCCTTTTTTGGTAGTCAACAGAGCTGGCCAAGCCTTCAGATGCCTGCCATGCTAAAGCTCCCTTTTAAGGGAAACTATCTTGTTCCTTAGTCCTTGTTGGATGGATGGTGACTCTTTGTATTTAGCCATAACCCCTCGTTGTGGCCAAGTGGACACTAGAAAACCAAACCAAGAACATTGACTTATGACTTGGTACAAAGAGATCTACTGGGCTAATCATATTTTCCCCTGGATAATTTAAAAATACAAAATGTGGAGAGCTGGAGATAGTTTACAGTGGAGGGCAAAAATTGAAACAGTGCATTAAGGAATATCTTGAGGTAAACATGAGGGAAAGATGTGTTACTATGTATTGTGGAGAAACAAAAAAATATGAGAAATCCAAGAAAGCCATTTAATAGTGAAACTTAAAGAATTGTGTATTTGGAATTAAGTTATATAATTAATAAGGAAACCAGTAGAAAGATGACTACCTGTTTGATTAATTGATTCATTTTTTTTTATTTCAACAGATTAGTTTGTTGAGTTACCACAATGTACCAGACACTATTCTAGCCCAAGAGTATTGCTCTGAAAAACAGAGAAGCCAGTGATTCTCAACTGGCTGTGACTTGGCCTGCCAGAGAATGTTCGACAGTGTTTAGAGACATTTTGGTTGTCACAACCTGAAACGGGCAGTGCTCTTGATATTTCAGTGAATAGAGAATGCTGCTAAATATCATACAATGCACAGGACAGCTTCTTACAAAAAAACAATAAATGATCCGACTCAAAATATATGTCATGTTGAGATTTGGAAATCCTGGTATAAGCCATCATAAGTATATATTTCATGGAGTAATTACCATCTTGTGGTTGATATTTAACTTTCTGTGTTTCCAGACGTGAGGAAGTTGACTGCAGTGAAATGGAGGCCTCAGTAATATTACCCATTCTGAAGAAAAAACTAGCCTTCCTTTCAGGTATGTTTTCCTTCTTTAAAATTGGAAGTGTTTGATGTATAAACTTGTTTAAACTTTTTTTTTTTTTAAAGTTTGACAGAAATGCACTTCATTTTCCTGAGATTTTTGTTTCAGAGGTATTCCTGAGGCATCTTTTAATCAGAATGGATAGCCATGCAAGTCAAGTCTGTCACTGTTGTTTCTTGGCAGGCCAATTTTTATCTGTTCTGTAATTTGGTAAAATGATTTCCACAGGGTAGATGGCATGATGTCTCACTTCTTACATGAAAATGAAGTAATAGATACAGTCTAAGAATAACTGACTAAATAGCATCTAAATAATTGTTTCTGAAACATAGAGTAATTAGTTTTTATGATACCCTGCATCCTAGCTTGTCTTCCATCTTTCTATGAGAAGGTTTCAATGTGCTGAGAGGATTATGAAATATCAATTATACAGCTTTCAGTTTCTGCTGTGTGAACTTGGTTATACAGGCTTGGTTTACCTTCAGTTATTAGTGCAAAGTCTATATCAGCTAAGAAGAGTCAGAGGGAAACTGCGAGATATTTTATCAGTGTGAGAGCAGTGGTGGGTACATTGGGTGTAGTGATTTTTCTGGAATTCTGGATCACTGAGTGAATTAGCACATGCTTTAGAACAGCTACTGTGGCCAACCTGTTTAGGGTTATTTGTATTATGTTATCTCGATTTTTCTTTCTTACTCTTTAGATCCTATCAGAATTTTCTTGATATTTAGGCTACTGATGTCTTTTTTTCCAAAGCATATTGCAGCTCTCTGTAAAGTGACATGTTTTTCTAGGGTAGTATAACTGACAAATAAGATATTGTCTATTAGTGTTATTGTTTCCTTATTTATTAACATGCATTTCCTTTTTATGAAGAATCCTCTTCCCTTACCAGTTGACACATTTTTCCATTCTTTTCTGATATGAATGGTGTTGTAGGAAACATTTTTATTCATAGTTTGTGCGTGTTGTACAAGTTCAGTAGTGTGTATTTCTATAAGTGGACCTGTTAAAGAGAATTTACTTTTAAATTTGTGTGAGGTTTTGTCAGATTGCCCTCTAACAATATTGTTTCAGAGTGCCTGTTTGCCCACACCATTGCCAAAAGTGGATATTATTATCCTTTTATAATCTTTATCACTGATATTTTGCTTCCTTATGACACTTGTCTCTGTGCAGCATTTGACTGTTGACCTTACCTATCTTGAAAGTCTTTTTCCTGCCAGTTTCTGCCCTCTTTTGTGTTTGTACCAGTGATTATTTTATTGTTTGATAGTGAAAGCTGAGGGCATAAGGCTAAATAGAGTTCTGAATGTGAGACCTGTTCCCTGAAGACAATTCCACAGTGGGTCAGCATGCTACAGTCCAGATGTGATAACCATTTTTTTGATACCCTGCATCCTAGCTTGTCTTCCATCTTATTAATGTAGGGATATAGATTAACATTTTTTGAGGAGAAAATGAAACATCTCTTAGCCCACCCCTCTTGATTTTCTCCATTGACCATTAATTATTTTAACAATTAAATTAACACTTAATTTTCAAACTTGTTTAAAAATAGAGAAAAACTTTTTAAACCAAAATCATTCAGGGAATAGAGTTAGAAAACCATGGGTGCAATCTGTTTTTTTTTTTTTTTTTTTTTTAAACTTACATTCTAGACAAAAAAAACCCCAAACAAACGTGCAATTGAAAGTCTCAATTGATTATCTATTAAGTTGAATCACATGAAATTACAATTTATTGAGGTTAAATAAAATGGTTGAATATCAGTAATTTTTATGGTTAACCTAATAACAGGGTCCTCTATGGTTGGTACATCAAGAATTGCATTTATGCACTCATAGCAGTCATCTTGTTCACACCTTTTAGATCAGGGGTGGGGAACGTCCAGCTGATGGGCCATATAAGGCCCGTGAAATCATTTGGTTTGGGCCTGCCAAGGCATTGGGGGAGTTAATTAAATGTTTGACCAAATATGGCAGACTAATTTTTAAGTTGATAATTTGGTATGACCCGTAATGAGGTTATAAATATACAAACTGCCCTTGGCAGGAAAAAGGTTCCCACTCCAGTTTTAGATAATACAGAATTGTTTCCTTTAGAATCTGCTGGTTTTTAGGCTTCTAAAATGGCCACAACTGTCAGTTGCATCAAAAGATGGGCTTCAGAGTGCAAAGTCAGTCATATGGGGAACTTTCAAAGAAGCTCTGTGTGTATAAAAGTATTAGTTATATTTTATTGCTAATGGAAAATTGAATAGGAGTTGAACAAACGTGAAATGTAAGTTTCACTACCTGGGTTTCAGGCTTCTATATCCAGGTCCCATACACTCTTCTCAGCTGGGCAGGACTGTCCTTATTGCCTCATGAACGAAGAATGTCTAGCTGACCTTTGTGCGTTAACTCATATCAGTCCTCATCACAGAATGCTCTTTTGGCTTGGTTTACAAATTCTATCATTTTCTTAAGTCTGTCCAAGGAAACATTCCACATTTATCACAGCTCCTATCATTTTCTCCATTTTTTTTCAATATATTTTTATTGATTTCAGAGAGGAAGGAAGAGGGAGAGAGAGGTAGAAACATCCATGATGAGAGAGAATCATGGATCGGCTGCCTCCTGCAAGTCCCCCACTGGGGTTCGAGCCCACAACCCAGGCAAGTGCCCTTGACTGGAATTGAACCTGGGACCTTTCAGTTCATAGGCTGACGCTCTATCCACTGAGCAAACCAGCTAGGGCTTCTCCATTTCTTTAATCCTTTTTATAACACAGCCTAGCAAAAAAATTGTCACATTTCATACCGTTATTTCTTATGACTCAAAGCTTTTCTTAGGTTGATTTAATTTTACTTGTAAATGCTTATTGTGCTAGGCTCACAATATGTGTTTGATGAGTTGATTAAATTAAGAAGTAGACTAGAAAGAAGAAAATTAAACTGATAATTGCTATGTGTAAGTGAAAATTTCATGGGTGAATTTTTTTCCTTTTATTTTTTTCTAAATTTTATATAATTTTGCTATACTACTATGGACATTTACAGTGTATAAAATAAATAGCCATTAGGTAGTTTTTTACCGATGTCTTAAACTTGTAATTATTTTATTAGCATTGAACCCAAATATATATTTCTTGTTTAGTGCTTTAATATCTACTGCATATTAAATTTACCTTTTTTTTCTTTAATAGGAGGAAAGGACAGACGAAGTGGCCTCATTCTGACAATTCCATTATGCTTGGAACAGACAAATATGGATGAGCTGAGTGTCACCTTAGACTATCTACTCAGCATTCCAAGGTGACTCTTAAGGTGTCTTTTCTTAAATCTCAGTATGTCTTCATTCACTTACTAATGATTCTTGCTATTGTCAAAATATACTTTGCTAACTTATCTGCTTTTATTAGCAGTGAAGTTATAATTAAAAACACTAGAATCTGTAATTTATGATACCACAACAGAAAAAATACTCTTTTTATGCTCTTCAGGCACTGAATAATATACCGATTTCCAAAATTTATGTACTATCAACTTTTAAGGAACATGAAGATTGAGTATTTATGTATCATGCAACTTGAGAAAACTTAGAGAGAAATGAGTTGAATAGAAAGTATCTTTTATTTAGTTATGTATTTCACTATATAGATATAAGTACATCTGCATATTTTAATTTATTGAGTGAAGACTATTAGGAGTTTAAAACATTCTTGTTTTAAAAAATGCAAAAAATGTTTATATTTTAATCCAAAGGTCTTTGGATTTTTAATTTTTATATTTCTTGGGTGAAGACAAAACTTATACTTTTCTGTTTGCTTGAGCCTATCCTTCATTTCAACAACAAGGAAAACAAAAAAAGTCCTCTCCTGAACTTCTTCTTTCATCGGTGATATTTGGGGGCTGAAGTCTCTTGAGTAGGCCTCCCAAAAACATTTGGATCAGAATCTCTGGAGGTTGACTCCCAGGCATCAGAATTTTAAAAAATGTTCCCAGGTTATTTCTGATTCTGTAGAGCTCCAACAGGTACAGAAGTTACCTTTCTATTTTTCTCAAATTTTGAATTTTTTAAAAATTCAAATTTAAGATTTTAAATTGGTTCTTCCTAGTTGTAGAAAACTCATTTATGTTACAGAAGAAACATCAGAGCACAGGGGTTTAATGACTTGCCAAAAATTACACAGACATTAAGGTCATAAGACTTTAGTTACTCAGTAAATACATGAGGTCCTACAATGAGCTCAGCTCCTCCTGGTTCTAGGTACTGAGGAAATGGGTGAACAAAGCACACCCAGTCCCCGCCCTTATCAGCCTTATGCCTGAATGGTCAAACTAATATTACAAATAAATACATAGCATATTAGATGTTCATGAAGGCTATGAACACTAGAGTTAAGAGAGAGATGGCTTGGGAAGGGTAGGTGAGTCAATATTTTACAAAATGGTAAGATTTTATCAGATGTGATTGATTTGAGGAAAAGGACCTATAGATGTTTGATGAAAGAGCATTAAGAAAGAACATTTAAGACAGAGGGAACAGTAAGTGCAAAGGCCCTGAGGCAAAAGCAGGCTCAGCATGTGAGACCAGTAAGGTGGCTGGAGCAGTTTGAGAGAGGGACAGAGTTCTTCTGAAAGAGTGATTAGAGAGAGAGGCTGGAGTCAGAACATAGAGGACCTTGCAGGCCATTAAGTTCTGAATGAGAAGGAAAGCCATTGCTGCATTCTGACTGAGGAGTGATTTGATTGAATCACGTTACATTTTTAAAGGGCCTCTGTATTTAAAGCACTGTGCTGGAAGCTGCCAAGATATCAGTAAGATAATATTCTTGCTTTTTTGGGAGCTTGTTATCTAATGAAGATAAATTATAAACAATAATTATAATAAAAGCATGAGTGAAATTAGTGCCATTCTGTAAGTATAAGCAGAGCTCTGTGAGTGGAGGAGAAGGAGCCCTTCATTGTAATCAGAGAAATTATTAAGAGCTACTGAACACTGAGCTCAGGAAATCTTTGGCAAATAGAGTGAGTGAGCTTGTTGAGGAGTCTCTTCTCTTTTACTGCCTGTTTAACGAGTCACCTCGCCCTCGAAAGGCTCTTAATAGAGTAGGAACAAGGAGGCAGGGTTTTAATAGTTTGTTGTTGTTGTTGTTAAAATATAAACATGTAAATGGTAGTATAAGAATTTATTAGTATAGCACTTCAGCTCCTCCAACATGCCATTTATAAAGTACATAACATGCTTCTAAATTATATATGTTATTAAAAACAGCTTAAACTGTCACTCCACTTATAGGAATGAAGTTGAAAAACAACAACAAAAAAACACCTTATCCCTTTAAATAGTTGAAATAGTGTCTTTGGATTGTGTGTATTTTCATTATCTATTTCAGAAAAATGTGAGAAAATTATGATTAAGGGTGTTTTTAAGTACCTCAAAAGATAAATTTGGAGTATTTCATGCCCTTAAGATCACTGCAGATGGTATTTGCAAGCTTCATTACTTTCTTTGTCTTAATATACAGATTAATTTAGAGTGTGCTTTGAAATATAAAGCCTTGTGTAAAACTTCTTTAACAAAATGGGTTGTGTAACCTGTGTCTGAGACATGCAGATGCCAGTGAGGAGAAAATACCAAATTTTGGGAGTGGCTCACTTCTCTTGGCTCTGGTACCAACCAGGAAAGGCCCTCTACTAGGCAGTCTGTGTCTTAGCTCTCCCTCCTGCAAATTCCCACAATGCATTGGAAGTCCCTGACTTAGCTGCCACTTCTGTGAAAACCACTCAATAGCCAGCTACCCTCTCCAGCTGATCTCTCTTGGGCTTTTGTCCTCCCTGAGTCATAGTGGTCTTCCTAGATGTCTTGTGGGTAGGGAACTCCAGGAATTTTCTCCTTACCTGATCCCACAACCAGCAATTAGATACCAGATTTGCTTTCCCTAGTAAGGCTTTATGTATTGTTGCTAATCCAGAAGTGGTTATTATATTGCCTCAACTTCTTGCTACCCCGCCCAACAATACTAGTAGCTCCTATATTTTGTAATACAAAATCCAAAAATAGAACACTTCAGCATTTGAGATATATAATTACTGAGATATAATTCAGATACCATGAAATTCACATACCCTTTAAAAGTGTACCATTCAGCAGGTATATTCACAAGGTGGTGTGACCATCACACTGTAATTACAGAACATTTTCATCAGCCTAAAAAGAAACCTTATACCCATTAGCAGGAACTCCACTTCTTCCCCTCCTTCCAGCCTCTGGTAACCACTAATCTGCTATCTTCTGTCTCTGTGGGTTTGCCCATTTTGGATATTTTATATAAATGGAACCATATAATATATGGAGTTTTGTGTCTGTCTTCTTTTCTAGGTTTATCTATGCTATATAGCATGTGTCAGTACTTTATTTTTTTTTTTCTGGTTGAATAATATTTCATTGTATGGATTATTACATTTTGTTTTTCCATTTATCAATTGATGGACATTTGGGTTATTTCTGCTTTTAACTATTTTGAATTATGCTGTGATGAACATTTGTGTGCAAGTTTTTTATATGATCACTAGAGGCCCGGTGCACGAATTTGTGCATGGGTGGAGTCCCTCTGGGTGGCCTCCAGGCATCGGGCCGAAACCCGCAATCCAATGCTGCCTGCAGCTCCTACCTGCCACTCCCGCTCATCCCGACCCCACTGTGCCTGCCACAGGCCCGCGCCAATCAGTCCCGATCAGGAGAGGCTCGTGCTGCCACAGCAGTGCTCACCAGCCATGAGCCCTGCATCTGGTGCCCTCCCAAGGGGAGTGGCCTGCAGGATCGGCTAAAACCAGCTCTCCGACATCCCCCAAGGAGTCCTGGATTGCGAGAGGGTGCAGGCCAGGCTGAGGGACCCCACCGGTGAACGATCTGGCCGGGGAGAGACTGCGGGAGGGCTCCAGGGCGTGTCCAGTCCATCTCGCTCAGTCCCAATTGATCGCCCGGACCCCAGCAGCAAGCTAACCTACCAGTCGGAGTATCTGCCCACTGGTGGTCAGTGCACGTCATAGCGACTGGTTGACCAGTTGACAGTCTGCCCCCTGGTGGTCAGTGCATGTCATAGCTAGCGGTTGAGCAGCCTTAGCATGTCATTAGCATGTTACGCTTTGGTTGGTTGTTTGTTCTGTGCATGTCATAGCTAGCGGTTGAGCAGCCTTAGCATGTCATTAGCATGTTACGCTTTTGGTTGGTTGTTTGTTCTGCCGTTTGGTCTATTTGCATATTACCCTTTTATTATATAGGATATGATTCAATTTGTTTCACCTGTTGCATACTTCTCACTCTTTTTTTGGAAGCTCAGGTTCTGTTCCTGCCTTTAGCAATATCATTCTTATGATCTTACTGTTTTTCATTAGAATTGGACATCACTTCTCCAAAAACTCTATTGAGGCTAATGTGAATTCTTAGAGGGGTTAAGGGAGGATTAGCAAAATCCCCTCGACTGTTGGATTTAAATCTCAAGAAAGGGTCTGCTGTTTACCTTTCCTATAATGTACACAATTGCGAGAACTTTGAGTAGGGAGAGGTTTCACTATAAATCCTTGCTCTGCTAAGCAAAGCTGTAGTTTCTTCCACTGTATTGGAAAAGGGGTAATTGAGATCCCTGCATCCAATTGATTTTATAAGTAAAACAACAACAACAACAACAATAATAGTAGAGCTATGTGGCTTGGTTTTAGAATGGAGTTTTTTTCATATAGTTGCATTTTACTAGGGTAGGCTTCTGGAAAGTGTTAGTAAGTTCTTGAGTAATAGATATTATATAGCAGTAACACATTTTCCAACACACAACATAATATTTTGCTGGTCAAGTGACGGAGAGTACAAAAGTGAGAGCAAAGGTGGGTTAGAGATGCTGTATTCAAGCTTTGAATTACTGTGCACACTACATGCTACCTCATCTCATTACTTTTCTCCAAAAGAACACAAAGAGGCCCATTTCCAATGGTTCAGTAATAGCTTACTTCATTTTCTACCTGTTTTACAGTATCACTTTACAAACCTTCTACTTCAGACAGAAAGAAGAGACGAGAATTATGTGTGCACTTGGCTGTCATTAGTTACCTGCTTCATTGTGATCCCATTTTATAGATGAAGAAATTAAGAGACCAGTGAGACTATTTGAAGATTACTTTGATTTCTTCTCTTTTTAAGAAAGTGACTTTCCATGCTTTAAAAGTAATTTTCTTGCCAAATTAGCTTGTAAATAACATTATTTTCTGAAACGAGAAAAACAAATTGCTTGAGAAAACTCAAATGATATACTCTGTGTTGACAATGTAAACCAAATCAAGTGACATTAATGCTGCTCCATATACAATTAAGATGTGCACTTTATTTAGAATTGTGAAGAATAAAATATGAAGTTTATTTTAATATTTTGTAGTTTTGTTTCATTTCAGTGAAAAGTGTAAGGCTAGAGGATTTACCGTGATTGTGGATGGCAGAAAATCACAGTGGAATGTGGTGAAAACGGTAGTCTTAATGCTACAGGTAATTTTATTTTTGACTATCAAAAAATGGTTTTATTTTGTAGCAACAGATATGGTGATAATGGCAAATGCATTTCATTTATAGGACTGTGCCCAGGCTTCTCAACAGCTACTGAGCTCTGAAATGCACAGCTAACTATTGGTTTGATACATTAAATTCAATTCTTGTAGGTTTGACTTTGAGGAGTAAAATAAATGTCAGCCCTATTCTGAAGGTTTGTAAATGATCAAAAATAATGTCATGTTTAAGTAATTTAAGCAAGTAGGCCAGTCAGGGTAAAAGTGTGAGGGGAGACATTATCAGATTCACCTGGGAGCTTTTGCAAGCTGTAATATCTGCATCATCTCTACTCCACCCCATTCTGATACTACAGGTAGGGCAGTGGTCCGAAAACTCATTAGTCAGCCAAATATCAACAGTACAACGATTGAAATTTCTTTTGAGAACCAAATTTTTTAAACTTAAACTTCTTCTAATGCTACTTCCTTCAAAATAGACTCGCCCAGGCCGTGGTATTTTGTGGAAGAGCCACACTCAAGGGGCCAAAGAGCCGAATGTGGCTCGAGAGCCATAGTTTGCCGACCTCGGAGGTAGGGTGTAGGAGTAGGTAATTCTTTTCTGCAAAAGCTTCTTAGGTGGTTTTGATAAGTGTCTCCCTTCTGTCCCCGTCCCCCCCCTTTCCTCCACAATGCATCAGGAGTCAAGATGGTCAATTTCTTTCTAATCCAGAAGAACTGTACTTAACAGCTGTATCCCCAAGGACTCCAGAAGCTCACATACTAGCATTTGATAAGCAGCTGCAATTATACAGGCCCTGATCTGATTCTAGTCTTGTGTTTTATAGTCTTGTGCTCCTCACAGAATACATACATGGTCCCTTGCATATAGTAGAAATTTAGTAAACATTTGTTGATGTATTATAAGCGTGTTGAGGATACTGTGATCAAAAATGGAAAAATAAAATCTATACTAATAAAAGGCCTGTGGCCGTGATGCCGTAATACCGTCACGACCAAACGAGCATCCAGGCAGGCGGGGTGGGCAGCGAGCTACTAGCGGAGGAGAGCTAAGAGCTGCAGCCGGTGGAGCAGTTAGCTACGAGTGGTGGGGGGCCAGGACGGGGGGCCAGGGCGGGGCGAGAGCTACAAGCGGCGATGGGTGGGGCGGCCAGCTGAGGCAAGTGGAAGTGAGCTATGCTGGGCCTCTAGTATTTGAATAATTGAAAGGGCCAGATTGCTCTTACCTGGGTTTCCTCAAAAGGGCTTCTAGAGAAGGTAAAAATTAAGTGAGTGAAATATAAGAGATTGAATAATTTAAACGAAAGAGAGTGAAAAGAGCATTTTTGGCAGGACACTGACTTTAGAGACAGCTCAAAAATGAAGGGAGTTGATGGCAGGCCAGTGTGGGGGAAATAAAAGTTGGCAGTTACATGGGATAGTGAACATTCAGTTAGGTAAATAGTGATATTTAAAGCCAGATCAACAATTTTAAATGAACTAGGAAATAATTGGTAGCTGCTTCAGGATTTTGTAGAAAGGAGTATAATTTAAAAAAAATTAATTAACTAAGGAGAATGACTCAATGTTATATCTTTTATTTGGGATAATTAGGAAAAGGGATTCAAGGTGTGGAAACTGGTAATTTATTTTTCAGTTTTAGTGCTTAATAGAGTTCGAGTACTATACTAAGTTTGCTATATAAATTATCTCATTGAATTTTATTCTTAGAGCCTTGGGAAGCAGGTTCTATTATCCACAAAAGTGAATTGAGGTTCAAGGATTCTAAATAACTTAGTGAGGTTCTTGTAGTGGAAATGGGAAGGAGCCACAATTGGAAGTTATCACGTCCTAAGCATGGTCTTAGCTTTATCCTTTACAAAGTTTATATTTTCCAGGTGATATATCTGAGATGGTCCCCAAATTACCCATTTCCTTATTATTAACTGTTTGGCCTAAACCCTCACCATTAGAATCACTCCTTTGGCCCTGGCCAGGTAGCTCAGTTGGATAGAGCATTGTCCTGATAGGCCAAAGTTGTGGGTTCTGTCTCCAGTTAGGACACGTTCAAGAATCAAACAATGAATGCATAAATAAGCAGAACAGCAAAAATTGGTGTTTCTCTTACTTTCTCCCTTCCTTTCTCTCTAAAATTAATAAATAAAATTTTGGAAAAATAAAAAAGAATCACTCCATTGGATTGAAAAAAAAAAAACACATAGCCTCCTGAGGATCAGTTTTCAACAGAGCACATATTAGTGTCCTATCATTACTTTTTCTGTCAAATATGTTCCCAGCACTGTTATATTCCAAACACGAAGATTAACTCTTCTCTGTCAAAGTTGTTAAAATAACTATTAGGTGAGAAATCCATTAATTACGACCTGTGTTCTTCCTTTCATCCCATTATTCAACTGTGTCACAGATGCACGGGGACTTGCTGTTTAAACTGGACTTTGATCAGTGGCAGTTTTGAAGAACAATCAATGGACGATTTAATCCCCTCTTGTGATTTCTTTTCTGATAGGTATTTTAACAACTTTTGGATTTATTAATAGTTAACATTTTCAGAAATTGCAGTGGCCTGTTGTTTGCTCCTAGTCAAACATATTCTACATACAAAGTCTCTCATTGCTTTTATTTCAGAAGATACTGGTATCAGTTGTTTGGGAGCCCAGAACTTAGTGCTGGCTCTGCCGACAGCTATTATTCTCTCAGATGGGTGGCTTGGTTTCTCTTGTTTCTCACAGGTTTAATACTTAATGATTTTGAAATAATAATCTTTCACAAGTCATATGAATAAACCTTAATCTACCTTAAACTTCCTTGTCCCTCTGAAAAGTTTTGATTTTATTTTTAATAAAATGGAAATTAATAAAATATTTTACTTAGTTTATTCATAGCCCAGTCATTGCAGGGAACACTTAGGTTTGTGATGTGCCCAGTGCCATGTTTTAAGTAGGAAGGTCTTCTATCGTTCCCTAATTAATAATAACATTGTTATCATTACTCAGTTATACCATTTATGGTGTAGAATATAAATTTAGGGTTGTTGGTCCCTGGAGTTTGTAAATAAAGTTTTATTGGAACTAAACCACACTCATTTGTTTACATATTGCTTCTGGCTTCTTTTATACTACAGGGATAGAATTTTAAATAATTGCAACATAGACTGTATTGCATGCAAAGCCTAAAATATTTATTATCTGGCCCTTCAGAATGAATTTACCGACCCCTGGTCTGGAACATTTGAAATGGTGTGGTGGAACTTAGGAGTAAGACAGGCTTGGTTTCTATCACAGCACCATCACGTAACTCTTACTTTGGATAAGTTACTTTAGTTCTCTGAAGCTCAATTTATTCTTCTGTAAAGTTGGAGGATGAAAGCCACTTGTTAATGCAGATTCATTTATTCAATAAATATACTGTATATATGGAGTATCCTCTATATGCCAGGCACATAGGAGTGACATGATAGATAAGGTACCTGCCATTGGGCAGCTTATGTTCTACTGGAAGAGTTAGACAGTAAACAGGAAAATTACTAAATAGTGAAACATCAGATAGTGGTAAATACTAGGAAGAAAAATGCAATGGTAAAAGGAGGCTGAGCCAATGGTGCTATGTTAGGTAGGGTGGTTAGTGAAGAGGGAATATTTGAGTAGAATCCTAAATGAACTGAGGGAGCATTCCTATATGGGACAAAGAACATTCCCGACAGGAAACATCAAGGCAAAAGTCCTGAGGTGGGAACAGACTTCTTACATTCCAGGAGCAGCAAGACCATCATAACTGTGGTGGAGGAGTGAGCTGAGGAGAAAGGTATGAGATGAGGTCTGAGAGGTCACTGGCCCTGGAGGGCCTTCTAGACCTTGGTAAGGGGTTGAATGTTATTCTGAGTAGAGAAAACATGAAGCGGGGAGGCCTGTTAAGAGAATATTTCAAAAGGCTGACAAGTTTAGGATATTAGCAATGTAGGTCATAGAAACGGGCAAATTTAAGATATGTATAAGGAGCTTGCTGATAAAGTATACATGGGATATTTATACATGGATAAATGTTAATTTCCATTTTTAGGTTATATGAATAACCATATCTATTAAATGTGAAATTGTATTAATCAAAGATTAGCTTTGTCCTCGTTAAGTTAATAACCATGCAGAATCTTGCCTTTTTTGTATAGTGACCTCTAAGAAACTTATTTTGTGAGAAAATTGATTTTACGTTATTTGAAGAATTTCTCCAAGAAAATTGCATTAGAAAAAAGAAATTTTATAATTTTTCAGCTAAAAATTGCCTTGCAGTTTAATCTATACATATTCCTGTTAGAGAGATTCAGTAAAACAAAAACGGTTAACATGTACTGTGTGTATTGCTGTTTACCTTCACAATGGAACACTTAATCTTTTCTGAGTCAGCTTGTCTTTCAAGTATTTCTTTATTGCCATATATGTTTTGAAGTTTGGAGTATTTCTTCTACTTTATTATTTTAATTATTATCCAAAGGTCTCTTAACTACTCAGCCTAATCATGAATATCTAGTAATTTATAACTTTAACAAACTATTCATTTTACATGTATAATTTATAATTATTTTTTTTATATTTTACAGAATGTTGTTCCAGCTGAGGTGTCCCTTGTTTGTGTGGTAAAGCCAGATGAATTCTGGGATAAGAAAGTAACACATTTTTGCTTTTGGAAAGAAAAGGATAGACTTGGCTTTGAGGTAAATATAGGAGTGTGTTTTATCTTTAAAAATAGCGTTTTGCTGGTATTGTTTTGTTTTTGCAGTTTTGGACACTATTCAGTGCTTAAGTAATGCTTCCTCAGTGCCTAAGCAATGATCAGTAAGTATGTAGTCAGCATTCAGATACTTGTTGAATGAATTATGATGCTTTGTCAAAGACCACAAATGCTTTCTTATTTTCATTCAAATCACTCTTTGTTAACTCCTTTGAATAAGTAGAAACTTTTCAGTCAAAAAGTTTTTGTGAATTACCACAGGACATGTAAGTCATAGTAGGAAATCATAGACATTTTGTAATTGAGGTCAGAGCATATTTTATATAATATGCCATTTATTTATTTATTTTTTTAGTATTTGGTTTGGTTTTGATACATGAACACAATTATCCATCCTTTCCTATTGACATTTCTCTCTCCCTCTCACTTTCCTTGCATGAAAGTACATCTTATTGTAGATCAGGAAGAAGTCCAAAGATGAAAATACAAATTTCAACAATTCTGTCATATTTTTCCTTCCACAACCTGTTAATCCCAGTTTCCTAGTAGGAGAGTTGATAGATACTAAACTTTACACCAGTTAAATAAAATATGGGAGCTTTGCAAGGTGTACGAAGTCCAACACTTACCCTATAGAATATAGAGCCTTCAATGCTTGTAAAAGCCAGACAATTAAGACTCATTTTGGACCTTGCTACACATGTTTATTTTCAATAAAGTCAGTGTCAATGTATTTTTGGTCTGGAGGAAAGATTGCTCAGGTGTCTGAGAAAGATTTAAGAAAACCTGGTTAGTTCTTAAATGAGGTAGCTTGAAATGTCTTAAAATGAGTGATTTTTTTTCTTCACTTAAAGAAAATATTAGGTTATAATTTACATGCAATAAAATTTACCCATTTTAGTGTACAGTTTTGAGAGTTTTGAAAACAGGTATGTAACCACATCACAATCAGGAAATATCTCATCACGCCAAAAATTTCCATCATGCTTCTTTGTAGTCAGCTCCTTCTTCCATCTCTAGTCCCTGACAACTACAGAACTGTTTTCTGTCCCTATAGTTTTGCCTTTTCTAGAATGTCATACAAGTGGAATGATACAGTATGTAACATTTTTAATGTTTTTTTTCACATGTGCATTTGCACTTGAGATTCATCCATGTTGTATGTATTGATAGTTATTACTGAGTTACAGTATTCCATTGTGAAGGTGTACCGCAGTTTGTGTATCCATTTCCCAAGTTGTGTTCAGTTTTTAGTGATTACAAATAAAGTACTATAAACATTCATGTATAGGCTTTTATATGAAGTTTTTATCTTGAGGGGTAAAATACTTAGGAATTGGATTGGTGGGCCATATGGTAAGTATATATTTAACTTTATAAAACAATTCCAAAGTAGAATTTCAAAGCCGCTATATAATTTTGCATTCCCACCAGCAAAGTATGAAATTCCCATTCTTGTTAGCACTTGGTATTGTCAGTTTTTGTTCGTTGAAATTATAGTTATTCTAGTGGTTGTGTAGAGGTGAATCATTTTGGTTTTAACTTGTATCTCTCTAATGATACAAGTATATTTTCAAATGTTTATATGCCATTGTTTATCTTATTTAGTGGTAAACATTTTTGCCCATTTAAAAAAAATAAATAAGGCCTTTGTTTTCTTGCTATTAAAATATGAAAGTTCTATACTTACTTAGATAGAGGTCTTTTATGAGCTGTGTAATTTGCAAATGTTACGTCTCTGTTATCTGCCTTTCAAGATCTTAACAGCATGTTTCAAGAAGTTTTTAACTTGGATGAAGTGCAGCTTTAAATTTTTTTCTGAACAAGGCTTTTTGTGCTGTAGTTGAGAAATTTTTGCCTAACCTAAGGTCACAAAGATTTCTCTTAGCCCTAGCTGGTTTGGCTCAGTGGATAGAGTGTTGGCCTGCTGACTAAAGGGTCCTGGGTTTGATTGCTGTCAAGGGTACATGCCTGGGTTTTGGGCTTGACCCCCAGTAGGGGGCGTGTAGGAAGCAGCCAATCAATGATGCTCTCTCTCTCTCTCTGTCTCCCTTTTTTCTCTGAAGTCAATAAAAATATATTTTAAAAAATTTCTCATATATTTTAGGTTTTATATTTAGATCTGTGATCCATTTGAGTTAATAGTTGTGTCAAGTTATTATCTGATAATATATGTTTCATGGCTTTGGTTATTAATTTGTTCAAGTTGTTTTTTGACTCAGTATATGGTCGATCTTGATTTCCTTGTGTATGTAACAAGAATGTGTGTTTGCCATTGTGGGCAGAGTGATCCATAACTGTCAAGATAGTTCATAATGTGATTTCAAATTGGTGTTCTGTTTGATTATTTTCCGTGTGTGTGTGTGTGTGTGTGTGTGTGTGTGTGTGTGTATGTGTTTCAGTTTGGGTATTTTCTATTGATCCATTTTCAAGTTCATTGTTTCTTGGCTGTGTTGAATTTGTTAATGAAGCAAACTTACTTCATCTCAGTTGCCATGTTTTTGTTTTCTATAATTTCTATTTGATTCTTTCTTGTAGTTTCTACTCTTTGCTGAGATTCCCCATTTGTTCTGCAGTTTTTCCATGAGAAACTTTAGCATCCTATATAATAAAAGCCTAATATGCTAAGTGTCTAGTGGTCTGGTCATCCATTCAACCAATCAAAGTGTAATATGTTAGTGATATTCTAAGGCCGCTCAGCTGCTCGCTATGACGTGCACTGACCACCAGGGAGCAGATGCTTCGACCAGTAGGTTAGCTTGCTGCTGGGGTCTGGCCGATCAGGACTGAGTGAGACATGCCAGACACACCTGGAGCCCTCCTGCGGTCCCTCCCTGGCTTGCCAACCTCCCACATCCCTCCCCAGCCCCAATTGTGCACTGGTGGGGTCCCTCAGCCTGGCCTGCGCCCTCTCACAATCTGGGCTGAGGGACCCTCCCCACCCCCAGTGCACGAATTTCGTGCACTGGGCCTCTAGTATCCTATATAATAAAAGCCTAGGTGGCGTCATGCCCTTGCGCAATGTCATAACAAGGCCACCACAAGATGGCTGCCCTCACGTTGTCACAAGATGGCCGGCAGGGGAGGGCAGTTGGGGGCGACCAGGCCTGCAGGGGAGGGCAGTTGGGGGCGACCAGGCCTGCAGGGGAGGGCAGTTGGGGGTGACCAGGCTTGCAGGGGAGGGCAATTGGGGGCGACCAGGCCTGCAGAGGAGGGCAGTTGGGGGCGACCAGGCCTGCAGAGGAGGGCAGTTGGGGGCGACCAGGCCTGCAGGGGAGGGCAGTTGGGGGTGACCAGGCCTGCAGGGGAGGGTAGTTGGGGGGAACCAGGCCTGTAGGGGAGGGCAGTTAGGGGCAACCAGGCCTGCAGGGGAGGGCAGCTGGGGGCGACCAGGCCTGTAGGAGAGGGCGGTTGGGGGTGATCAGGCCAGCAGGGGAGGGCAGTTAGCGGCAACCAGGCCTGCAGGGGAGGGTGGTTGGGGGTGATCAGGCCAGCAGGAGAGGGCAGTTGGGGTTGATCAGGCTGGCAGGGGAGGGCAGTTAGGTGTCAATCAGGCTGGCAGGGGAGTGGTTAGGGGGTGATCAGGCAGGCAGGCAGGTGAGCGGTTAGGAGCCAGTGGTCTTGGATTGTGAGAGGGTGCAGGCTGAATTTTATGCACTGGGCTTCTAGTATTATAATAATCTTTAATTCCCTACCTGACATTTTTTATATCTGGATCTGTCTCATTCTGGGTATGTTGTTTGCTTTGTTTATTGGCAGTGGGTTGTTTTCTTTCTTGCCTTTTGTGTGCCTTGTTATGTTTGTTGGATGTTGGACATCTTGTTTAGGACAGTAGCAATTGAGGTAAGTGGTATTTGTGCTTGCATATGGGCCCATCTTGTCTTTTACAAGGCCTTTTAGTGGGGTGGTAGGGGAAGGGTTGGTGGATTGAGCTGAGTTGAGTTGGCTTTTGTTGTTGCTATTGTTTTCCTCAGTGTACCACAGGCTTCAAATCCCTCTGGCTGCTTTGTGTTAAAGATGTGGGCTGGTTTGCCAGAGCAGTTTGTTTTTATAATACAGGGTGGTACAAAGTAGGTTTATAGTTAAGAGTTTGCAAAACCCAGAGTTTATTCTTGTATTTTTATTTATTAATTGTTGTGTTATTTTCCATAACATTTGTGAACCTATTTTTGCCCCACCCCATTAGTATTCCACCCTCAGCTCTTGGTTTTTCCTTTGCACTTGTGTGTCTCAGAGAAGATTTCTCTTTGCACTGCTGACTCTCCCTCAGCAGTAGACTGCTGTTGCTTGTTACCTGGTGTTTATCAGAGGGACATTTTCTGTTCTGATATAGCC
This sequence comes from Eptesicus fuscus, assembly GCF_027574615.1. Lineage (NCBI taxonomy): Eukaryota > Metazoa > Chordata > Mammalia > Chiroptera > Vespertilionidae > Eptesicus > Eptesicus fuscus. Next base: position 54,371,043 of record NC_072483.1, on the reverse strand, counting down.
TCGGTCTTAGGCAGGCTCTGTAATGGTGATTCCAGTGGTTAGGGCCCCCTTAGTGGTGTTGCCCCTTCCCCAACTTCGGGGGGCCTCTTCTCTGGGCTCATAATATATTCTTGCCCACAATAGGATAGAAGGTTCTTCTTTACTCTTCTTCCAGCTGCAGTGGGGCTTTACTTGTGCCCTAAAGTCAGTCTATCATCCTTATCTGAGCACCTAAAGGTTTTTGTTCTCTTGGAGAGGTAAGAGTTGAAGAATCTAGGCTGTGCATCAACTTCATGCCTTTTCCAGAGTGGCTGCTGCTTCCTTCTCTAAGGCCTGTACTCTGAGAGAGGCTGTGTTGAAGTTTCTTATCTATCCCCAGTCTTTCTCTGGAGTCCCTGGGAAGTCTGTGGAGGGGAACCTGCAAATGAGTTTAAATTCTTGTGGCAGCACCTCCCAGGTCTCTGCAACTTTGACACTAGCTCACATTTGACCTTGAGCAATTCATTACAAATGTTAGCTGAATTCTTTCCTGGCTTGTATGGAGTCCAGCATTTTCTCCAGATAAACAAGTGTTCCTGTCTCCATCTGTCCCTGAAGGTGCAGGTCTTTCCTTAGATTTCAGGTTAATTGGTTTCCCTGTGAATTTAACTTTCATGAATTCAAGAAAAGTTGTGTGATTTTTCAGATTAACTTGCACTGTTTTGTTGTTGTTCTTGTAAGGGTTGGAGCAATGCTCTTTCCACCTCTTTATTTTTTTGTTAATCTTCAGCCAAGGGTATTTTTTCCATTGATTTTAGAGAGAGAGTGGAAGGACATTGATGTGAGAGACACATCGATTGGTTTCCTCCCACATGTGCTCCGACCAGGGCCAGGGATCGAGCCTGCAACTGAGGTACATGCCCTTGACCAGAATCAATCCCAGGACCCTTCAGTCTGTGGGCTCACACTCTAACCACTGAGTCAAACCGGCTAGGGCTCTTTCCACCTTTTTACATGCTAAGCAGAAGTCAGATGTTTTGTTTTTCACTTTTATATTTCAGCTTTTGTCATTATTGACCTGACTGTGATCTAGACATAGTAGAAGAGTACGTGCCAGCATGTACATTAAGAAAGGTGTTATCCTGATAATTGAATGAGAAATGCATCCCAGGGAAGAGAAACAAGTGTAGTGAGGGAAGAAAGTAAAAGCTGAAAGCAGGAGGCCTGGTGTTGCCATGGCAGTGAGTACTTCAGACAGTCAGGGAGGACCGCTGTTCCTGCCAGGAAATGTTGCTCCAGGAGGATGCAAAGTGATCAGGAGCCAGTGGTTCAGAAAGTAAGCCACAGGCACTGAGTGAGGGAGAAGACCCCTTTGTGAGGAGCCTGTCATAGCCTGCATAAGCATCAGCCTCTGCTCAGAAATGCTCTGTCCAAATGGATCTCATGCTTTATGAATTAATTGTGATGTAATACCTTGCAGCTTGGAGGATAAAATGTAAGAGAGAATTCCTGTCTGCCTTGATTTGATGTCATAGACTGATGTTTTAAAACTCAAGCATTAAAGCTTCTTATATCAGCATATTTTCTGTTAGGCATTGAAGAGGTTCAGCTAGCACATTTTCCCAAGTAAATAAGCACTAGGCATTTACTAAAAGCCTAATGTTCTAATGAGATGAGAGTAGTTTCAAATGCTGCCTTGCATACCACCAAACCTATTCAACTATACGGGGCAGTTCAGCACCAGCCATTAAATGATACTTAGAGCTATATGTAAAATTGAATTCAACGTAGATACTTGTTTAATTAAAAACTACTTTCCATGGTGTTATTTTGGATCATTTGGGCCTTTGAAAGTACATTATAACTTTGTTATGAGTACTTGTGTTCCTATAAGCATCAGTATGTTTTACTTCATGGAATTATCCATAACAAGGATTTATTACCAGCTGTCTACATGTTCATCAAATAAACACCCAGTAGTAGTTATTTTAATGACACCCTGTTCCCAGATAATTTCACATTTTCTTGCCCATCATTCTCCCTAATTTTTTCCCTCTCGATGAAGTTCTTCCTGTTAATTTCTCTAATGTTTTTCACCAGCTATTGAATATTCATCTTTCATTGCTCACCTAAATGTTTCTTCAGCCATCCTTCCTGTGTCTGAAATAGTTGCCTACCTGTTCAGTTTCTTCTTTAGCAGCTCAGATATCAGGTACTTTCTGTCCTTTACCAACATTTTACCTCCTGGTGTTGATAGATTTTGATAGAATTTGCTGTTGTCTATCAAATGATAAGATAAAATTGAAGTAGTCCTGGCAGTAGTCTTTTCCTCAAATTGGGAGACTAATAATCAAAGGGATCTCTATCTTCTCCTTCTTTATTGTCATTCATGAGACTAAAAGTGTTATTTACGGGTATGATAACCAGCCACCATTCTAAGTTGTTTTCTTCTCATCTCTTTTTATTACTGCTCTGATCCTGTTCTTTTTCTGAGGCCATACTAATGTTAGATCCAGGACCCAAGACTGTCTTCATGTTCCTCTATTTATTCTTCTTTCCAGTTTTTATAGAAAGTTATTTTCCCTTAGAAAAATATTCTACAGCAAACAAATGCAAGCAAACATACACATTGAGATAGTATGAGTATAAACACATATACACACGAGTATGTACTAAGCACGCAAAGACTTAGCAAGACACATTTTAATTCCAAATCTTGCACACACATTCTTAGCATAAGTAAACTAAAAAGTAAAACATCTGAGTGCTTGGAGAGTGACAAGTTCAGTGTTACATTCTTTAACCGTTTGCACTCGCTTGCTTTTTTCTCGATTCCTTTATTCTACTCGGGATTTAATTTTTTAAATACCCCAGATTTTACAAAGCGTGGCAGTAGAATAAAAAACGAGTTTCTTTTCATACAAACTTATTTATTTGGATTTTTTTATATTTCAAATTATTGAAACATTCAAAGAGTAATTTTAATCTCGATATCTGAGTGCAAAAGGTTAAGAATATTTTATTAGGAAAGGATACGTATTCTAGTTATGGAGAGAAGAGTGGGAATAAGGGAGAGACAAGTTTTAAGTCTTTTCTATAAATTTGATTTCAGGTTAAAGAAAACCTTCACAAAAGTTTTGGTTAAAGACAATATGTTAAATATTTTTCTCTTCAAACTTTTTGAACAATGGCATGTGCTATTTAATAAAATATTATGCTTATTCATTTAATTTGTCTTAACCTCTCAACATAAAGGAAAAAGTAATGTTTTATGTAGGACTTTACTATTAAAACAATTTCATAGTGTTTATTTTCTTTGAAAGGATTTGGCAAAGTGATCTTTTTTTCTTCCTTTCTGTAGTATATCCTTAAATATATTTTATGTCATAAAAGAAAGTGAATCTATACTATTTACATTTAAGTTAATTTTAGGAAAAAGAGCTTTAAAAGAAATATTCAGATGCAAATAAACCTTTGCCACATATAACTGAGTAACTGCAGATTTTTCCTTTGGCTTATTAAACTTGAAATCTGTTGCCAATAATTTTATGGATGTAGGTACTGCAAAATATTAAAAGGGGTGTGTGTGTGTGTGTGTGTGTGTGTGTGTGTGTGTGTGTGTGTTTAGTGAGATTAACCAGAGTGGATGGAAAGTGACAAGTGCTCTTCATTGGGCAAGAACAGGTCATATGTTAGAAACAATGGTCCAAATTAAATGTATGGGATGGCAGCTGATTAGAATTATGTCCTCTTAGAGCTTAAAGAGACATCATTAATAATTTAATGTAGCTTCTTTGGCAGATTGGGGCAATAAGCCAGGAGTGAATTCCTTTAGGTTGACTTCTACAAGGTGAGTGAGTTTGTGTCAGAGCTAGGCTATAAACCTGGAATGATTGGCTCCTAGCTTAGGATCCTTCTAGTTATTATTTAATTGTGTTTAACTTAAGGAAGGAATTTGGAAATCTCTTGGGGGTATTCTAGTAAAGCCTTTGGCTCTCTGCACTATTATGACCAGAGGAGCAACAACATGTAGATTTATTTAGAGTATTGTCAACAAAGACTTTAGAAACAAACCAGAAATCTTTAATCCACTTTATGAAAGTGTTGTACAGCTGTCTCTGGATTATTGTAGAAACAAAAAAAAAGCTATTTCCTTTATAGAACCTTATTTATTTTTATATTTCCAACATTAGAATACATAACATCCAATAAATAATACTTTTAATAAATAAATTTAACTTCCATTAAATAATGATTATTTAGCAAATAAACAGCACATCATTAAAAGTTGTTATAATATGAGGGACATGATAGAGAGATTTTTTAAAAGATATTTCAGTGTTTTAAATAGAATATTGTGCCAAATAAGGCACAGTTGTAGAGCAGAAAGACCATTTATTATGTTTTCCATTCATTGTATTTTCTGTTCAGTCATTTTTTTTTCAGGAGAGAGTGTTTTGGAAATGTCATCTTTTCAGATGTGAATTGATGGTCAATTTAGCAGGTAGTTCATTTCCTCATCGAATAAATAAATTGTTAGTATATACTTAGTTAATAAATAGCTAGACATTTTTAGAGAAAGGAGAAGCCCCTCCCTGGGATCTGATTGTGTTTAATCTTTCTAGAGTGGAAGTGTCTGCCTGGATCCCAAAAGGAGTTCATGGCAGCATATATGGTTTCTATGGCTTAACTCCACTTATTGTTGAATGTTTAACATCATGCCTGTCTCTAAGAACTAGTCTAAAGAAGCTGCATCGGAGCTAGAGGATAAAATAAAGCCCTCTGTGGCAAGTTCTTCACTAAGAGAAAACCGTTTTCTGTTTCTTTTATTCTATTGTTTCTTTTAAATTAGCTCCCATTGGTACCTAAATAGTAAAATATGCTAAGCTCCTTATCCTAGAGATAACATTAAATTGCCATTTAAAGTAGACAGATATTATACAGTTTGCTGTTATTAAACTAACCAAAAATGTAATCTAATATTCTGTATCTTATTTTTTTTATTTTTTTAATGGAAAAAAGAATCACATGAACTCTCAACTTCCCTGTCATTACCACCTCCCGATTTTCCTTGTTCTACCTCTAACCTTCTTGCTTGCTGCCTCAGAAGAGGTACTGTTTCCCCAGTCTGAGGTTGAGATCTCATCTTGTTTCTTGTATAAGTCATTTCCTTCTTCTAATGATTCTTTTCTGTGTTTAGTTTTTTAATATGGCATTTGGTACATACTATTTTAAAAATGTATATGTATACAAGAATCTTAATAATAAAACAAACACTTGAATACCTACCACATAACCTAATAACTCAAATATCTAGAACTTAAGATAAATCTGAGTGCCCCTCTCTGATCCCATTCACCTATCCCCATCCCTGAACACCTAAATTATTTGTGTTTATTCATCTTCTGTTTAGGTTTTCTTTCTGTATGTGTGTATTAAAAACTTAAATGTGAAAGAAAATCTTTAGAAGAAAATAGAGAATGTTTATCTTTTGTATTTATATCTAGAGAGTTGTCATTTAGGGATATTTATTCTAAAATAATATATTTAGTTTTATTTGTTTTTTGAGTTTTATAAATATGGTATCATGATTTTAGTCTTCACTGACTTGCTTTTTCTCACTCTTCATTACCTGTCTAAGAGTCATGCATATTCTTGCAGTAGCTGCAGTTGATGCATGCTCACTGCTGAATGTATTTCCATTGTATGAATAAAAACAATATACTTATTCTGTTGGTGGGTATTTGGGTTGTTTCCATTCTTTTACCATTATAAATGATGCTCTAGAACATGTACAGGTATATGTCTCCTGATAAACGTGTATAAGGTTTTTGTTTGTTTGTGGAATATCCAGGCATAGGTTATAGAAACGTTTACAATTTCAAGATAATGCCAAATTGTTCTCCAAAGAGGCATTTTAATTTGTATATCCACTTGTGGTATATAAGAGTTTCTGCTGCTCTTCACCTTGCTACCGCTTGATATTGGCTAATGAAAATATTTAAATCATTATGGTCTTTTCTCAAGTTATCCTTGGGTATCTGATAGTTTAGTCGAAAAATAAGTTGAGGGTTTTTCCTTTATTTTTATTATCTGAAAGCATTTAATTAAGAAGTGGCCTGTTCTTTGAGTTTTTTAAATTTAAATGAAGCTTCTTAGACTGTGAAGCTAAGCAAGTAGCTTATAGGTCATCAGGACAAATGTGCTGATTTTATAAGAGGAGACCACTGAGGCTTCCAGGCTCCACAGGACTTACTAGAAATCTCAGGGCTAGTACGGAGCAGGGCCAGAATGGAAGCTGGTTCGAGGTCTGGTATACTTGCAGCATCACACACAAACTTTTACAACATAGTTAGTTAATAAAATACTTCTTAGCTACTGAAAATTTATTTGATTTTTAAAACTCACTTGTAAACTGGCTGGGCCTGGTATTTTCTTTTTGGGAAGATTGTTTTAAAAGAAAGATGTATAGTTATTTATTTTAGTTTTTAAATAAATAATGAACTCCCTGTATTCCTACCTCTAGTTCCAACAATGATTAATCCATGGTCCCTCCTGCCTCATCCTTACCCTCAGCCACTTTGCTCAGGGAAAACTGAAGATATTATAGTGAACGAAATTGAAGATATTTCAATTTATCTGTAAATAAATCTTTCATTGTGTGTCTCTAAAATATAAAGACTATAAAAACTATAACCCAATACCCATTATCACGCCTCAAAAAAATCCTTTAATATCTAAGAGCCAATTGGTTTCAAATTTGTTATTATTTGGTAAATGTTATAAAAAGATTTGGTTCTATAAGAATATTTTTTATAAGTACTATATTTTGAAATTTATTCATAAATTTATATATAAATTAAGGCACACATTGTTTTATTTATTTGTATCAGGAATTAAACAATGTCCATAAGTTGTGATTGGTTGAGATGCCTTTCCAAGTAGATAGGGTTTTTTAATTTTGTTAATAATTTCTGATTTGATTGATTATTGAGTCCTACCTTAATTTCATTGCAGTTTTTTTCTTTTTTGAAATGTACCTAGGCTTTCTTTATGGTGTGATATACAGTCATTTTAAAAAATATTTTATGATTGCTTTAAAAGAATATATAATTCTCTTATATTTGTTGTGGGATTCTGTATTTCTCTTTCTCTTTTCATATCCATTCTTTTTTTTCCTGGAAGAGAACAGGTTGTTTGTCTTGTAGAGTTTTTCATTGCCAGGAGTATCTCTGTGGTGTGATTAACATATTCTTCTGCCTTCTCAAATCTCTGTATTTCCATAAATTGATAGTTGGATTTAGACAATTGATTAGATTCAGAATTCATTTCCTTTTCCCAAGGCTGTTCATTGATCATGAGTCTCATAATAGTTGTCTTCTCTTTTTGTGATGTTAGCAGCCATTGATGATCAGTGCCTAGATCCCTTAATTTATTAAAATTTAAAATGATGTTCTAGTTCTATTATTCTTCCTTCATTTACTAGCTAGAATACTTCCATAATGAGAAACTTAACCTCATTTATTATTTACCCAGTGGTATTGTTGCTATGTAAAAGGTTAGATACTTTTTTCCCCTTTATATCCTGATTTTATAAGTATGAGCTCATTGAGATAAACATACTGATATTTTAAAATACCACATTTATTATTCTTACTGATATGCAAATTATTGCATCTTGACCAGTGGAAAACTTTTCAGGACTTTTTGGCACAACCCTAGTAGTCTTTGATAATCTCCATATCTGGATGAGACATCCCAAGCTCATCATGTGTATTTCCAGATCTGGCATTTCTCCAAGGAGATTTGATTCCTTAAAGTGGGAAATGGTATTTGGAGACAACATTTGGATGCTAGGAGTGTGTATGTTTACAGAATTGGTCATCATTTCTAACCTGTCAGTGGACAGAATTAGAGAATTTGTGTATGTAAGTGTATGTTTTTATTTAAGATCAAGTATGTCATGAGTTTAAACTGATGCTTCCAATTCAAATTGAAGACCATAAGGGCAACTTTTCCCCTCTCACATCTTCCTTCCCAAGAATTCCATTTTGTCAAGGACATCAGGGATCTGTGATCCCTGTCCTTTTTTTTTTTAGACTAGTTGGTTTCTCTGTGCCCTCTGCCCTCTGAGGAGTTACAGAAAAGTTATAATTTTATAGATTATCTGGCCTTTGTTCTTTAGGATGAGAATAGTGTTCCTTCCAGCTTGACACATTGTTTTTATTTTCTTCTTACCAAGTCTTTTTTGTGTGTGTAAATTTAAATTCATGTCTTAATGTCTTATTTTTGCTTCAATACTACCATTTGAATACCTTTCTCTCATGTATTTTTTTTATTCATGTGTATATTCACTGAAAGTTTATTTAGCTCTATAGTGGTCTCTTAGATGATTCCATAATTTGTATTTGAAATCTTTTGAAGTTTAGCGTTAAAAGATTTTTAACATAATTTTCAAGTTCATGAATTCTCTGCTCTACATTTTAGTTCTGATTTTCAAACTAAATATTAGTATATCCCAAGTTTTACTCTATCATTACAGGGACATGTTTTGTTAATATATAATCAAAGGAATGTTAGAGAAACTTTGTATAATTTTTTATATTCATCAAGTTTGATTTTTCTTATTAGCTTTTCATAAATTAAAATAAAGTGATAGACTTGTTAATTCTTTATTACAGAGTATAATCCAAGAGTACAATAAAGTGTGTAATTTTTGATTGCCAGATTTATTACTCATTTGTGCTTAATCATTTTATTGTACTTAGCTAAGTTTAAGGCCACATGAAAATTCTTTGCTGAAAATATTATTGTAGTAAAGGAGCTGATTTTTATTACCAAGAAATTATTAATATTGATAAAATTTGAAAATATTTAAGCCAAGCTACTCTAGTGTCCCTGTTCTTTTAAAATGTGATACTATAAAAAGTTAATGATCGCATATTTCTTAGTAATTAATATCCACAATTTATTGAATTGATTTTAAATGTTGTTGTATTAAATAATTGATATATCATGTTGGAAACAATATTGCATAGTTTATCCTAATTTTACCTCCTCATTACTTTCGTTGCCATAAAAAGTGGCTCACTAAATGTTTCTTTTCTTTTTTCCTTTATAGGTTATTTTAGTGTCTGCTAATAAATTGACTCGTTATATAGAACCATGTCAGTTAACTGAAGATTTTGGTGGAAGTCTCACTTACGATCACATGGACTGGTTAAATAAGAGGCTGGTTGGTATATTACAATGAGATAAAATGTTATTACATGTAAATAAGATATTTTGATAACTTCACTGTTTTAATCAACTAAAGTATAATTAACTAAAATGTAGATTGTTTTCCCTTTTATAAAAATGAAGAAATATAATGCATATCACATGAGAGTATAATATTTGAAGGCAAATACTTTGGAGTCAGATTCACAAATGTTAGCTATTACTGTTGTCATTAGTAGCAGTATTACTAGTTAAAGTTGTAAATCTTCTGGGTAGACAGAGTAGCATAACTTCCTGGGAGGTAATCTAGTTATATACCATTCTCATAGAAAATATTTAAACATCAATTTGAATTGGAGAGCAGTTTGGCAGGTTGTGGTTTATGATTCTGAAAATGTATCTTCTTTGTCAGACTTCTGAAATCTGGTACTCTGTATAATATAGCATTATTTAACCAAACTGTTGGGGACTCAAATAATAAATATATTAACTCCGTTTAGATTATATGCTAATTTTATTGAAGAATAATGAACTTTTGGATATTTCAGAATAGAAAACCAATTCTATTTCCATCATATTTAAACAATGTTCTCAGACAAATGAATGTCCACTTTATTTTAACCGGACTTGCCCAAATCCCTTTTTAGAAATATTTTAAGAACTCATGTTAAAATTGTAACTAATTTATTTTTATGCTGTATGCTTGTATGTAAAATTCTTTAACCATTACATGTAACCAGTATGGATTGATAATAGAATAACATAAAGAAATGTTCCATAACTGGAAGTAGAAAATTAAAACTTTTCTAAAAAATGTTCATGCAGTTAAAATTATTATGGATGCAGATGTTTCTCAAGGAAACGTAGGAATAAAAATAAACTTGCTGATTGAGGAATAAAAATAATTTCTTAATGTATTTAAATTTTAAGACTTTCTTATCCATTGAAACTATTCATTGTTTTAGGGAGTGGTTGAGTCTTCTCTCCTGTACACAGCTGTGCTCTGCTGGTTGAATTGTACTAAGTGACATCCAGAGGGAGAAGGAGAAACCTTCCTGGCTAATTCTATTGCTCTTAACTGAAAATCCTTTAGTACATACTAACTTTTAAGACTATTCTTAATATGTTAATAAAATTTCATATTGTAGGTTTTTGAGAAGTTTACAAAGGAATCTACATCATTATTAGATGAACTTGCTTTGATTAACAATGGAAGTGATAAAGGAAATCAAGAGAAAGAAAGGTAGGTGGCCAGAGTCATGCAATTATACCCTTGCAAACCTATGATTAACCTGATAAAAGAAACCTCTATTGTTAATGCAAGCTAAAAGAACTAAGGTAAGCAAGTCTCCATTCAATAAAAATTGCATAAAAAAATTGAATTAAATTTATTTTTTTAATTTTCAAGAATTTGCTTTATATGTAAAGTTTACTGATTTGAATAAAAGTTTCTTTACAAAAGACTTTATTTGATGAATAGTAATAGCTTTACTTTTTTTTCTGACACAATGTAAAATATTCATTGGCAAGGAAATGTTTTCCAAATGAAACAATATTTTACCTTTTTAGAATTCTACTTTGCTTATAAAGAATATTGGAAAAGGTTGCAGCTTGAAATAAATGTAATGTGACCTTATTTAAATACATTAGCACTTACATGCCTGGTTTATAGAACTCCTGTAACCTTATAAAGTATGTGATACTCATGAGTTCAACTTGGAGAATTAAGTATTTTATGACACTAGATAAAGTAATTGTTCAGTTGTATTATCTAAATGTAACTACTTAGATAAATCATTTTAATGGGTTTCCATTGAACTTGGTAACCTTCGCAGTTTTCATTTTCCTGTTGGTAGACCAAGTCACTCTCCCAAGGTAAAAAGCATTTCAGGATGCAAATGAACTCTTTCTGATCTCTCAATAACAAACTGGTCACTAGAACAGTAATTTTTCATTAGGAAATTTGAAAGAATCAGTACTCTCGTCTGTCTCTTTTGAATCTGGCCTTATAAATACAATAGAACCTATAAAAAAATTCATCTTGATATTCTGTGAATCCAAATATAGTCACATACCAATCAACTGAGATGATAAGAGGGATATGAGAGGGTCATTGTATAACACCAATTCTTGATTAAAACGAAGTAAAAATGTGAAAACAAATGGTTTGAATGTAAATGTCATTAAAGTTAAACATTTAGGAACATTACTATCCTATTGGTGCATTATAGAAATGTAAAATGTAAATATGTGTCTGTATATATATGCTATGGCTCAGGAATTGAAAACCTCACACAAGTTACTTGATAAAAATTAGCCAAACTTCTACTTCTCAATAGTCTAGCAGAGTAAGTTTGATGTTTCTTAAAGTCCTGTGTCTCAGCATGCTAAAAGGGTGCCTGTAGAAAATGAGTTTATAGTCAGAAGGTTTAATGCTGAGAAAGCATTGCAGTAAAAACAAAAACAAAGTGTTTGTTTCCCTAGAACTTCTTGTGTTTATGTTCCAGTGTCACCCTTTTTTTTCCATCTAATACTATCTTGTTCAGTTTGGAAATTATTTTGGGAAATGTTGGTTCGCATGAATATATGAAGTATTGTATAAATCTAGAGGGCCGGTGCATGACATTCGTGCACTGAGGTGGGGGGCGGTCTCTTGCCCGGCCTGCGCCCTCTCACAGTCCAGGAGCCCTCAGGGGATGTCCACCTGCTGCCTTAGGCAGACATCCCCCGAGGGGTCCTTAGCGCTGCCACAGAAGCGGGGGAGGCTCCCGCCACCGCCGCTACATTCACCAGCCATGAGCCTGGCTTCTGGCTGAGCAGCACTCCCCCTGTGGGAGTGTGTTAACCACCAGGAGGCAGCTCCTGTGTTGAGCACCTGCCCCCTGGTGGTCAGTGCGCGTCATAGCAACCAGTCATTCCGCCATTCGGTTGATTTGCATATTAGGGTTTTATTATATAGGATGTTATATATGTCAGTCTCTCCTAAAGGAACTCAAACTGTATTGCTTAGTCTCTAAAATCCCAGATAGTAAAGTCCTCCCCTTGCAAATTTTTATTACCTTTATGTCAGCCCTCAGAAAGTATCGAGGCTAAATAAGGTCCGAATGCCTAGATCAATTGACAAAAGTGAGAGATTTAGAGCAAGACTTCCTGGTTACAGCAGCAGGGTCCTAGGCTTTGATTTGTCATGTACATAATCTTTCACTTATCTTCTACTTCCCAAATGTGTTTTAATAAAGTCCATAGTCCAACTCACATGAAGCATATTTAGTACAGGGAAGAGAGTACAATTGCAGGGGACACACACACACCCACAAATATGAGAATATTTGCAGTTCTCAAAGGTTGCTGTAAGTAAACTTTGGATAGTTGGCAGATGACTACATGCGTTTTTTAATGTTAACATTTCTGGGTTATTACATAGTTAGCAATTTCATTTTGAAACACATATCCAGTGAAAACTACTAAAATGGATTTCTCTGATATATTTGAAATAACATCATAATCCTATATAATAAAAGGCTAATATGCAAATCGATTGAATGGTGGAATGACCGGTCACTATGACACACACTGACCACCAGGGGGCAGATGCTCAATGCAGGAGCTGCCCCTTGGTGGTAAGTGCGCTCCCACAGGGGGAGCGCTGCTCAGCCAGAAGCTGGGCTCACAGCTGGGCTCCGCTGCAGCGCTAAGGATGTCTGACTGACGGCTTAGGCTCGCTCCCCTAAGCCGGTAGTCGGGCATCCCCCAAGGGCTCCCGGACTGCGAGAGGGCGCAGGCTGGGCTGAGGGACCCCCCCCTCAAGTGCACGAATTTTGTGCACCAGGCCTCTAGTTAATAATAATAAACTATTTTTCTCAGTAGTGTATTTTGTGATTTATCACATAGATATGTTTGTGGGGATGAGTATTTAGTTAACTCTAATGGGTTTCCTAATGCTTTAGAGAAATTATGGTAGAACGGTATTTCTCAGATTTTCATACTTTGGTTGTTCCTGTTTTAATATGTATATATAAAGGATTTTCTTAAATTATATGGGTAGGAATACAGCTTTAAAAAAAAATTACTCTTTTGATGCTTGCCAGGTCTGTGGATTTAAATTTCCTTCCATCAGTTGATCCTGAAACAGTTCTTCAGACAGGTAAGACGAAAAAACATACTGATCAATAATCATCATAATCCAATAAACTAATCATATATTGATTGAGTCATGAAATAAACATTGGTTGAGCATGTGTAGCTGGTCTTTGAATAACATAATTTTGTTATAATGTTATGAGATGCTGTAGGAACTTAGCTCTTATTTATGTCAATTAGCCTATGGTAAAATTGGTTTGTTATATAGTGTTTTGATTAAGTTGGAGAACTATTGACGATTTAAGTGATGAATTACTCTGTATTATGTGGTAGAAACTTACGGGGAAATTTTTCAAACTGATATTTCATTTAACCGAGCTGTTAATGTACTCTACAATATTGAAAATATTAATAATGATAAATCGTTAAATTATCTCTCCCTTGAAATACTTGGGTTTATTTTCTTATCTGTAAAGTGGAGATAAAAATTTCTATTATATGAGGTTGCTATGAGGATTATTGAAAACTTATTCTAACATTGTAATTGTTTGTGTGTTTTTGTTTTTTTGTATTATTTCATCCTTCTAAAAACCCCTTGAGATAATTAGGATTATTTTCTCTACTTTGTACTTAAGGAAGCCAAGGCTTAGAGATATTAAAAAAACTTGCTCAAGATCAAGTAACTATTAAGGTTTATTACCATAGCACTAAAAATAGGACTAAATCCAGCGCCACTGGCTATACTGTTTCACAGTCATCTACGTAAAAACACTTGGCACCTTGTAATGGTCTTGAACATAGTGTGTGTTCATTGCTGCATGGTATGTACTATATATATAAATTCATAAAAGCCATTATGATCAGAATACATTTATCTTTTTACTTTGACAATTCCCTTAATGTTTTCCTTGTGGATTCCATTTCTGTTAGAGAAGCAGCACCACATAATGATTTCAAAGGCAATACTTGGAAACCAAACTGCTCAAGTCCCAACTCTAATATTACTAGTTGTATAACCTATATAATAAGTTACTTAACTTTTTCATGCCTCAGTTTCCCATCTTAAAATTGGGATGATAACAGTACCTACACTTCACTGGGTTGTGGTAAAGGATAAATGAGATAACATGTAAAGTGCTATGAGAACAGTGCCTGGTACAAAGCAGAATTAGAATTATGATCTATTATTAGAAAATACATTAGAAATAAAATTAAGGTATTATTATTTAAAAGAACTTTACTGTGTTTTATAATCTGTGAAATAACTAGAGATATTTGGGCTGGAATACAGTTTTGCTCTAGGTTTGAAACAATTCCTTGTTTATGTGCCACTAAGTCCTTTATTATATGCTATTTACTCTTAAAACAGGGAGAGTATAAAATAGAGAAGTTTAGAACAATCTTGGATATTTTTTAGAAATTGGGAATACCTCCAAATAAAATTAAAAATTTTGTTTCTATGTATTAAAAGCCATTTAAATTTAGGACATGTTCTTGAATAAAGGTGAAAATAAAAGAATTTAAATATCTGCATTTTTTTGACCACTAAATAATAGTTGGAATAGTAGTATCCTGGAAAAACAATTTGTTAATTTATTTACTTTTGAAATTGTTAGCATACTTACAGCTTTAGACTTTGTACATTCTGCATTTCTAATTCCTCAGGAATGAGCAGATTTTCTTTATTAGATTGCAGTAATTGAATAACGTTGGGTATTCTTTGGCTTCTCGTGATTCCCACTAATATATTGTGGGGAATCCTATAACTAAAGGTTGTTTATATATTATTTTGTACCAATAATAAGGACTCGCTACCTTTACTGCAATCGTACATTTGTTACACCGTCAACTTTTCTTTTAGGAGCTATAATTAAGGGTATGGATTAATACTAAAATCATACAACATATTGCTTAGTATTGATTAGTACCATCAGACAGAAATTCCAGAGTGTAATTGTACTCACAGGAAAAGAGGATTGGTTGGTACAGTATTCTGAGCAATGAATCCACCAATAAGATGAATATTATAAATATAGATAAAATATATAAATATGCCATAAAATTACTGTACAGTGTTGCATATTTAGAATATATATTCATGATATATGAAATAGTATATAAATATACTATGTTATATATATGTACATATATGCAGTTTTCTGTTTCTATATAAATTTTAAAATTACATGTGAGTACTTAAGACCTGATAGATAGATAGACATAAGGTAGATAGGCTCTAAAAATAAGGGGCTAGAATTGAGAAGAATTGTATTTCTTTATGGATATTAATTATAAGTATCTTTTATCCATAAAGGGCATGAATTGTTATCCGAATTACAGCAACGTCGATTTAATGGCTCAGATGGAGGAGTGTCATGGTCTCCTATGGATGATGAACTGCTTGCACAGCCACAGGTTATGAAATTATTAGATTCACTGAGAGAACAATATACCCGTTACCAGGAAGTTTGTAGACAACGTAGTAAGCGTACACAACTAGAAGAGATTCAACAGAAGGTGATGCAGGTAGGTGTCTGGTTTGAATATATTTAACTCTTTTTATTTATCAGTGTTGTGTTTTTTAAAAATAATTTCTACTCTGTGACTGATTTTATGCCAGGCATTATTTATAATATATGGAGAACCTTAGACATCATATCAAACTTAACTTTTAAATTATGTATATTTTTACAAATAGTATTTGTATTAAGAATATATTTTTTTCTACAGTGATGACATTGAACATTCAGTTCACGCTATCAGAATGAACTTCAAAAATAACTAGTTGGAAACATCTGTGGTCTCTGCATTCTTATAAACTAGAGGCCTGGTGCACGAAATTCGTGCATGGATATATATATGTGTGTGTGTGTGTGTGTGTGTGTGTGTGTGTGTGTGTCCCTGTCCCTGTCCCTTAGCCTACCCTGTACCCTCTCCAATCTGGGACCCCTCAAGGGATGTCCAACTGCCCATTTAGGCCCGATCCCACTGGGCAGTCGGACATCCCTCTCACAATCCAGGACTGCTGGCTCCCAACCGCTCGCCTGCCTGCCTGCCTTATTGCCCCTAACCGCTTCTCCCTGCCAGCCTGATCACCCCCATCTGCCCTCTCCTGCTGGCCTGGTCACCCCTAACTGCCCTCCCCTGCCAGCCTGGTTGCCCCTAACTGCCCTCCTCTGCTGGCCTGGTTGCCCCTAACTCCTCTCCCCTGCAGGCCTGGTCCCCCTCAACTGCCCTCCCCTGCACGCCTGGTCCCTTCCAACTGCCCTCCCCTGCTGGTCTGATTGCCCACAACTGCCCTCCCCTGCCGGCCATCTTGTGTGTTGGAGTGATGGTCAATTTGCATATTACCTCTTCATTGGATAGGATTACATTGTATTATTGATATTTGATTTTTTAATAATTTGTTAGTGTTTTGTTAATTTGAGCATTTAGTTTCTCTATCCGAGTGAAGTGATAAATGTAATATAAGCAATTATAATATTAAATTTTATTATATGAAACTGATAGAAATTTTTAAGTGTATTTAATATTTATAATTTTTTAGTTCTTTTTATATTTAAAAAATCAATGCCAAGGAAGACATTTCTATTATTTAAACTACATTCTGAATTTTCATGTTGAATTATTAAGAGATAAATCTTAAAATATTTTACTTAAAAATTCAGATTAGAAATGTTTTTTTATTACATTTATTAGGTAATTATTTATGAAGTGCTTATTATATAGGATATAAAGGTACACTTGCCTTTTGCTATCATTACACTTACGGGGATAGAATATTAAGTGTCACAGGGGCATGACTGATGTGCTATGGGTATTTATAGGAGAGATTATTCCTCTGGTTGCAGGTAATCTAGGAAAATTTAGTGGAGTAGGTGGAATTTGAGCTTGTCCTCCAAGCATATGTGGGACTTCTTTTAAACCAGGCATCTCCTTTTGGTTTAAAAGAGTTTGACATTTTGTGAAGGATAAAGAACAGCATGAATAAATAATAGCAGCACGAAAGCCCAAGCTCCATTGAAGAAAAAGGAAGCAGTAAAGCATTGTGGGAAATTTTTGGCTTTTGAATCATAGAGCAAAATAGTTCAGAGAGCATGTTCTGAATCCCACTTCTTCTATTTTTTTGGTGTGTGATCATGGCTATATTATTTAGCCACCTGAAACTTCATCTAACTTCCTTTTTTTCTTTTTTCCCTTTCTCTATTTTCCTCCCATAGTTTTTTCATTACTGAAACAAATAATAAGTCCACTTTTGAAGGGTTTGCTGAAAGAACCCAGTACTTGATTAGTGGCAGCTTTTATATATATTTCCATTGAATTAGACTCTAGTCTAGAAGTACACTTTAGTTGTTGGCATACTTTTTCTGTAAAAGGCCAAATAGTGAATGTTTTGGCTTTGTGGGGCAATTTTTCTTGCAGCTATGGCTATTTAACCTGCCCTTGTAATCCGTAGACATTATGTAAATGTATGTGTATGTCTGTGCTCCAGTGAAGTTTTATTTACAAAAACAATGGTAGGCCACAATTGGCCTGTAGTTGTTGACCTCTGACCAGATCATCAGGATGTCATGGGTACAAAAGCTTGAAATGAAGGAAGGAGCTGGATCATGGAAGATCTTGCATTCTAGACGAAAGTATTTAGGTTTTATCTCATGATAACCAAACCAAAGATTGCTGAACATAAATTAATTATACTAATATGTAACTTTTTCTGTGTAATATATTTGTAAGTTAAAGATAGCTTGTATTAAATTCAGTTAAAATTAGCCAAGTAGCTTGAGAGTACCGTAGTCCCCTATGTCTGAGGGGGGTACATATCAAGACCCCCAGTGGATGCCTGAAATCACGAAGAATACCTAAATCTGTATATGCTATGTTTTTTCTCTATATGTATATACATTTTCACTTAAAGGAAACACTTTATGGCTTCTTTTTGGCCTATCCAAATAGCCACCATCACTACTCTTGCAATTTGTGGCCACTGTTAAGTAAAATAAGGGTTACTTGGACACAGCACTGTGATACTGTGATAGCCTGATAACTGAGAAGAAGGCTAAGTGATTAATGGGTAGGTAGCATATCTAGTATGGATATGTTAGATAGAGGAATGATTCACTTCCTGGCTGGGACAGTGCAAGATTTTATCACACTACTCAAAACAGCATGCAATTTGAACTTATGAATTGTTTATTTCTGAAATTTTTTCATTTAAATGATGGGACTGCAGTAAGGGGGTATCTTGGAATACTGTAATGATGGAATAACAGTGGTATACAAGTTACCCAGGTAATCTGGATTCACTCTCTTCTACCACTTTCAAGTTGGTAATGAACTGTAACCACTCAATGCTGTAGCTTCCTTCTTAGTAAACTGAGCATAACAATAACAGTAATAATATGACCCACTTAATACAGTGTCACAAGGATTAAAAAAGATAATTGTAATAATAAAATGTATAGTGTTTGGCACATAATGAGTTTTCTATTAATGTCAATTATTTGCTCACTCATTCAAATGTGAATGTGTATATTAGTGTGACACTGTGGTGGTGGAATACAATGGTGAGTAAAATAGACAAAGTTCCCACCTTTACAGAGCATAATCCTATATAATAAAAGCATAATATGCAAATCAACCAACCGGTTGCTATGACACAACACTGACCACCAGGAGGCAGACGCTTGCTCAACGCAGGAGCTGCGCCCTGGTGGTCAGTGTGCTCTCACAGGGGGAGAGCCGCTCAGCCAGAAGCTGGGCTCATTGCTGGTGAATGCAGTGGCAGTGGCGGGAGTCTCTCCCACCTCCACTGCAGGCGGGCAGTAAGGAGTGAGGGGGTCCTGGACTGCGAGAGCCCTAGAATGCAAGAGGGATGTCTGACTGCCGGCTTAGGCCCGATCCCTGGGGGGATCGGGCCTAAGTCGGCAGGTGGACATCCCCTGAGGAGTCCTGGACTTACAAGAGGGTGCAGGCCCCCCCTTCCCCAATGCACGAATTTCTTACACGAGGCCTCTAGTTAGATAATAACACGAACAGTTGTAAAATTGCAACTATAAAGGAGAGTGGTGGGAGTAAGGGTGAAAAAGAACATATCAGAGATGAATCATTTTTATGGCTTGCAAAATTTAATGGATGGTAGTGATGCCCAATTATGTTTGGATTTAAGTGTAGGTGGGAAAGGGGGTAGAGAATCATGATATTGAGTTTAAATATGTTGAATTTGAGGTGACTTTGAGACATCTAAGCAAAATGTAGAAGGGTATTCCCAAACAGGTCCAGAAATCAGAGAAGTCTGGGCTGGTGACATATTTGTTTATTATTTGTATATGAATGATAATCAAAGGCAATGGTATGGATGAAAATTGCCCAAGTAAAGAGCTGAGAGAACATGAGAAGTGGGCTTGTTGACTAAGCTAAGAGAAACTCCAGCATGCAATGAGAAGGCAGTGAATGATTGGCCAGAGATGAAGAAGAGAAGTGTGAAGAGGAAGCCAAGGGAAGAAAGCACTTCAGGAAAGGATTTGGGAACCCTGTCAAATGCTGCTGAAAGACTGAAAAAGAGTAAGACTTCACATGTTGGTTAGAATGTACAAGATGGGGATAATTGTTGAACCCAGGGCATGAATGGCACGGCCAGAAGCACATTGACATGAATTCAGGAATGAGCAAGGTGTGATGAGGGATACTGAGTACAGAAGACTCTGAGAATTTTGTGTTTGAAGGAAAGGTGAGCAATAGACCAGTCCCTTAAGTGGTAGAAAAGAGGTTGAATTAGCTTGCGAGGGCTGCTGCAATGAAGTGCTGCGTACTGGGCGCTTACACAACAGAAATATTTTCTCAGTTCTGGAGGCTAAAGTCCAAGATTCTGGTGTTAGCAGGGTTGATTCCTTCTGAGGACAGTGAGGGAAGGATCTGTTCTAGGTCTCTCCTTGGCTTGTCGATGACCATCTTCTCCCTGTATCTTCATATCATTTTCCTCTTTATCTGTGTCCACATTTCCTCTCCTTTTAGGGACACCTGTCATTAGATTACGACCCATCCTAATAACCTCATTTTAACTTAATTGTTTCTTTAAAGGCCCTATCTTTAAATAAATATGGTTACATTCTGAATGACTGAGGTAACGTTAGAACCATACAGATTTTGGGTGTGTTTTGGGGGGGCACAATTCAGCTTAATAGGGGTCAATTGTAGTGTTTTGTTTTTTTAAATTAATACGATAGAAACTGTAAGAGGTTTAAAGCCTAGTGGGATTTATCAATTTGGAGAGAGGAGTTGAATATACAAAAGAGAAAAAATAATTAATAGTATCAAGTTCCTGACAAGATGGAAGTGAATGAACTCAAAAACAGTTGAAGAGATTAGCTTTAGAATGAAGAGGGAGAACTCCCCCATTGTAACAGGAGGGATGACGAGTGGGATGAATCTGGAGGTGCTTTCATGTATAAGAGGCATCAGGAAGATGGAGTTCCTGTGTGATGTGTTCTCTTTTTTTGTAAAGTCAGTGGCAAAGATCATCTGCTTAGTGATGTAGGTTGGAGGCAGGGAAGTGGGGGTGTTGAAGAGGAATAGAGGTTTAAATGAAGTGAAGATGATTCAGAACTTTTTTTGTGGGGATTGGAAGAGTAAAATTACTCCAGAAGTGTGGTTCTATTTTCAGATAGTGTTAATATTGAATTTATGGGGGACCGTTTCTGGCCTGCTGTATGACCCTACCTATTTGTGGCTGGCTATTGAGATAGAGCACAGAGATAGGATTCATCCAGCATTTGTGCTTTGTGACGTGGCAGATCAATGGGTAGGATAAAAAGAGGGGCAAAGGAGTTAATGTATTGCCAAATGGCATTTTTGAAATATTGGACCAGGTCAAGTGGATAAAAAATAAACTAAAGAAGGGTGATGATGATAATATTCATAATGATGGTGATGATGGAAACAAGATTATTGTTAAAAACAAACTTCATTACAATTCAGTTTTATGAACATTACATGTAGATTGGTTAGAACATTAATATTCATCATCTAATGGTCCTGCAGTTTTTCACAGGTCACATTTTAGGGAAATCTATTTCCCTTGTCAAAATAATTACTTAAATTTAACTACATAGTAACATATATTGGTCATGTCAGCACACACAGAGCATAAACATAATGTCTTCAGTCTTGCAAATTTGAGGAAAATGAAAATTTTTTTGTTATACGAAGATAATCATAAAGTTGACTACCTGCTTTTATGTTAAATTAGTGAAAATTGAATTTTTCCAAATTTCTTGGTTGACTTATCCCTGAAAACATAATGAAATAGTAATCAATAGCTCTAATAAAGAAACTACCTAATAGTGTTAACCGTTACAGTTACCAGTCACTTATTCCCAACCGATCATTCTGGTAGCATCAGACTTCATGTGTTATGCAGAGGCTCTCCATGCTGCTGCTACATATAAAAATTAGACTTCACATACTTCTAGGTAGGAGACAATCCCACTTCACAGAAATATACTATGATTCTCATTTATTACAGCAGTAATTATTGCCAGCATTGCAAATGTTATTTCTAGAGTCATCCATGTGCTTTTTCCTGTTTGTAGAAAGGAACCATAGAGGCAAAATAGGATACATTCCGAGTTGCATATGGATATAGCTGGAGGCTGTGTACCCAGTTCCTCATATTCTTTCTCCAGATCAGTTGCTTGATATTTGCTTGATATGCCCTTTGCATGATGTGACCTCACATACTTCCAGATACTCTCTCATACATTCTTTAGAAATTAGCCTGGTCATGAAAGAATGTGGACACTCACATTCATTTTTGACCTTTGCATATATTTGTCATGGTAGATTTTAAGAACACATCTCCAATCTAAGGTTTTTATTTTGCATATACATATAACCATTTAACAAGTCACACTGATATAGATTGGGCATGGAGCTGCTTTTGCAGCAAGTTAATATTCAGATTGACTGAGCAAGATGCCCTGATTGAACTTATTTTATAACCTAGTTTGGTAAAGCATCATTGTTAATGCATTTAAATAAATTTGTTTACTGGGGCATCAATCTCAGTTTGCATCATTTTTATTAGAAATAGTCATACAGTTACTGATGTTGCATCCTAAGGGAAATTTTAGTATACATTAAAACTAGTAACTGGCTTGTTGTGTTTTTTGTTTTTTTTTCCAAGATGCCTTTGCTCTTTGAAAGTTCCATGTCAGCGAATTGTTTTCCCCTACTTATCATGATTTATGCATGGTAACCTGCTTCTTTTGTTTCTAGCATATTCTAAAAGCTAAGTTGAAATGTTTAAATAATACCTTCAATTTTTAAAAGTAATGTATAATACATTATTAATTCATTAAATATTTTTGAGATGCTTTTATTCCATCTTTATTTTTAGAATTTAGACATTTCTAGTGAAATAATTGATTATATTAATTGCTGAAAGCTATTTTATGTCTGTTGCAATATCCCATATTTGTATTACATAGTAATAAATGAGAACAATACAGATTTAGAAAAAATGTTATATATAACTAGAAAATGCTGCATATATCCTATGTAATAAAAGTCTAATATGCTAAGTGTCCAGTCATCCGTTCAACCAATCAAAGTATACTATGCTAATAATATGCTAAGGTCACTCAACCGCTCGCTATGATGTGCACTGACCACCAGGGGCCGGACAGTTGACCGGTCAACCAGTCGCTATGAAGTACACTGACCACCAGGGAGCAGACGCTCTGACCAGTAGGTTAGCTTGCTGCTGGGGTCCAGCTGATCAGGACTGAGTGAGACGGGCCAGACATGCCCTGGAGCCCTCCTGTGGCCCCTCCCCAGCTGGCCAACCTCCCGCGTCCCTCCCTGGCCCCGATCATGCACTGGTGGGGTTCCTTGGCCTGGCCTGTGCCCTCTTGCAATCTGGGACCCCTCAGAGAGCTGGTTTCAGCCCAATCCCATTCAATGAAGGAGCTACCCCATGGTGGTCAGCGTGCTCCCACAGGGGGAGTGCCGCTCAGCCAAAAGCCAGGCTCATGGCTGGCGAGCACAGTGGCGGTGGCCGGAGCCTCTCCTAAGCTGGGAGTTGGACATCCCCTGAGGACTCCCGGACTGCGAGAGGGTGCAGGCTGGGCTGCGGGGACTCCCTCCCCCGGCCCCTCAGTGCACGAATCTCGTGCACCAGGCCTCTAAGTATATATATAAAATGCTAAATATAAAAATGTTATATATGTAATGTTCATCATGGAATTACTTAGAATTGGTGGAAATTGGAAACATTCTACATGCTTAGCAATAGAAAATTGGGGTCTTGAAATCAGTTATTTGAGGCAGTACATTACTTACATCGCTCTTCATAAGGTTGGATAGGTTGATTGGTTGGTTGCTTGCTTGGACAGAAGTGTGAGAGGGAGGGAGGAAGGCAGGCAGGTAAGGAAGTCATCCTTAAAAAAGGTTTGCAAGCATTTAAAATTACAACTGTAGCCCCATGAAAAATCATACTATATAACAAAGAGGTAATATGCAAATTGACCCTCACTCCGTCACACCATCACAAGATGGCTGTGCTCACAATGGAGGCAGGGTTTCCGTAATGAGCCGTAATAAGCAATCAGCAGGGACCTGAGGCTGTGTGGCACTGGGGCCAGGAACTGAGGCTGCGCCCCCCCTTCCCCCCCCGCCCAGTGGGGCTTGACGGGGGACCTCAGGTCGTGCCCCCCCACCCAGCGGGGCTTGACGGGGGTGGGGCCGGCCAGATCTGGATCTCGCCCATTGGGGGTGGGGCTGGCTGGGTCTGGGTTTCATGCAATTTTGAGGTGCACATGGGTGGGCAGGGACTTGACTCTGGATCCTGCGGCGTGCCCCAGACTCTGATTGGAGGAAGGTTTTCATATACATTTTACTAATTTTCTTTCATCTCTGACACTTCTACTATAGAGAAAGGGCAAATAGCAATATTAAAATATTTCCTCTAATTAACTCCCTTTTAATGAGCACGGATTTTGTGCACCGGGCCACTAGTTATAGTATAATTTAATGTTAAGTGGAAAACAGGATAGAAATTACTTTGAGAATTGGCTGTGGCACTTAAATCTGGAGCATTATATGAAAACACTATGCATATAAAAAATTAACGGAAGGAAATATACTAGTACATGATTTTTTTCCTATAATGTGGCACATTTTTAAAAATCAGAAGGATGAAAGTTTATTAAAAAATTACATGAGCTGTTAGATTTTAAAATGAATGTGTTTCAACCTAGTAGTAACAGAAATGCACTATGGGTCTGTGATACTTGGTTATAAAGTTCTAAGGTAAACCTGTCTATCTATTGCATCTATAATACCATGCTTCAGAGACACCCTTATTCACTTCTTGGGAGCTGTCCTAAGTTTAGATTTAGGGCATAACCATACATCTATTGTTGAATTCCTTATTCTAATTTAATAACAGATAAATCTTGACAATATTATTTTTTTCTTTAAAATTACTTCACTGTGTCTTTGTGGATTCAGAGTATTTATGTTTGTGGTTACAGAGTTAACAGAACCCTTTTTTCTTCTGCATGAAAATTTTATCTTTGCTTAACTATCTAGCTCTGGTACCCTGAAAACCTGATAAAGACTTAGAATGTCAAGTATGTTACTGGACAACATTGCTTAAAATAAAAAATATTCTGGATGGCCCTGGCCCGGTAGCTCAGTTGATTCGAGTGTTGTCCTGATACTCTAAGGTTGTGGGTTCAATCCCCTGTCAGGGTACATATAAGAATCAACCAATGAATGAATGAATAAATGGAACAACAAATCGATGTTTCTTTCTCTCCCTTTCTTTCTCCCTCTCCCTTAAATCAGTAATTAAAAATTTTTTAAAAATTCTGAATCTGGATTGGGAAAACTACCAATACTTTATGGAACACTTAATTTTGGGCATCCTTGAGTTCATTGACTTCTATAACAGGCATGACCCTGTGGGGTATGAAGTTTTTCTTCTGTATCTGCCCCAGATATATCTCATCTTCTTACACCTGAACTCTTGGACTGCTGCAGGGACTCAGCCGAAGAGAATTGCCCAATCCTGCTGTTTTGGCAAACTAGTCCCCACCCTACGTCCTTCTGAGTAGATCGGTGTCATTGCAACTTAAAATGACCTTGTATGTCTGAATGATTTGTTGATCCTAAGAAGATCCCTAGAGTGTATTGTAGTGGTATAATTCTACAGTTAGTTTTTTAAAAGTATATTTTTTTATTGATTTCAGAGAGGGGGAGAGAGAGAGAAACATCAATGTTGAGAATCACTGATAGGCTGCCTCCTGCATCCCCCACACTGGGGATGGAGCCTACAGTCTACACATATGCCCTGACCGGCATGGCTGGGCTCTACAGTTAGTTTTTAATTTTCTTTTCAAAGTAAGAAAAATAGTATTTTAACTTTATATTAGTTAATTCATTCAGTTTTATCAATGCCTTGGGAAGAATATTAGACAGGACACATAGCTTTTAGTCCTAGTTTTTCAATAATGGATTATGTTACCTTGGACAAGTCACTTAGTCTCTCTGAAACACAGTTTTCTTAAAGTGTTAGATAATATGACCAATATCATATCTGATTTCCCTTCCAACTCTAAGCCCCATAGTTCTCTGAAGTTCTTATTATAAGTTAATTTTTAATCCTCTTATTTTTGTCAGAACCTTCTAGATTTCTCTGATCCTGGCAGATGATCAGAATGAATATGAACTGCCTATGCATTAGAATTTAAGGAATTTAGATGAAAAATACTGGAGGAACTTTGGGAAGGGAAAACCAATTAGAATGAAAACTTGAAGAGCTTTTAATTGCTTTAAAATTTCACCTCAACTCCCTTTTATAGGTTGTGAACTGGCTTGAAGGACCAGGATCAGAACAACTTAGAGCCCAGTGGGGGATTGGAGATTCCATTCGGGCTTCGCAGGCCCTACAACAGAAGCACGAAGAAATCGAGAGCCAGCACAGTGTGAGAGACTTTTCTTCCTCTGCATGTTACAATGCTATTCTTAATGTGCTAATTAGTAGCATGTGTGATGCTAAGTGATAGGTTGCTATAAACTTCGGTATAGGAGCATAAACATACAGTATGTTTACTGTTTAGAGGCCATAAAGGACATTTTGACCACTTGGTACATATTCATTTGAAGTTTGGCTGTGGTTTTTATCTCCAGTACAGTTTAATAACATATTTTTATAGAGACACAATTCATGTGACAGAAACTACAGTGACAGAAGAAAGAATGATAGTACAAAAATAGGACTTTCATCTATAGTCCCTGAGATAGAAACTGTGATTCTTAAGGTCATGAGTTGATAATTATTGAAGCTGCATGGTGCATGGGGTTTCATTGTAGAGTTTACTCTCGAACAGTGAGGGGCTTAGGGGCAGGGACCCCCCCGCTTCCCCTCCCTTACTGTTGAAAATCCGCATGTGTCTTTAACCCCACCAAAATTTACTAATTGTCTACTGTTGACTGGAAACCTTACCAATAACATAAGTAGTCGATTAACACATTTTTTATATATGTATTAATACTGTATTACAATAAAGTAAGCTAGAGAAAAGAAATGTTTATTAAGAAAATCTTAAGAGAAAATACACTTACAGTATTTATTGAAAAAAAAAAAAAAAAACATGTATAAGTGGACCCATGCAATTCAAACCCTGTGTTGTTGAAGGACCAGCTACTTTCTACTTTTGAATAGATTTGAAATTTTTCATTCTAAAAGGTTTGCAAAAGAGAATTGCACCATTTTAACCAATAGATGGCACTGCATTTCACCTTGAGAATAGGTTGATGCCGGATGAATATATTAGCTTATGATGAGATAGTCTAATATTTTATTAAAAGCTTTCTTTTCTCTTTGTAAATAAAAGTGAACACTTTAAAACATATATTGGAATTGTCCAAGTCTTATGAAAATCAAATTTCTAATATATTGATTGGTTAATAGGAGTAGAATTTGGAGAAACTTTTAACATACCATTTTTGTATTAAAACACTTTGTCAAGTATTAAGTTTTAGATTCTTCCTAAAAGTATAATTCACAAATAATGCTAAAAATAAATTTATTAGCTGAGAATTGATTTATATTTTTTTAAAAGATCACTGTCATTATATGGAGAACAGGGAGTAGAGACAAAAAATGAAATAGGAAGACAGGAGGCTAACAGAATGGAGGCAGTATAATTAATGAGAAATTGTCAGATTCATGGGTTAAGCCAGCAAGACTTGCTCTTGGAAGAAGAATCGTATGTTTGGCTTTAGCAACTATTAAGTGGGGAAGACTGGGAGAGAAGAAGGTTGGGAGGCTGGAAACCAGTATCTTTGGGGACAAGTTACGTCTTGGATATCTGAAAGTTACCTGAATGAAGATCGTTAGTAGACGGTTGGGTATCAGTGTGTACAGTTCAGGAGTGGGGTCAGGCTTTGGGAGTGGTAAGTCTGTTGGTGGTATTTAAAGGCATGGGACTATATGAAATCATCCAAACTCGATGAGTATTGATTTAGAAGCAAAAAGCCTTTGGACAGCCATGTCACTCCTAAATTTAAAGGGCAAGAGAGGAAGGAGAGCCTGTGGAGGAGGCCAAAAGGAGCTGGGTGTCTCAGGAAGTGAGAAAAAGGCATTTAAAGGAGGAGGAATTGGTTGTCTTTGTCAAATGCAGCTGAGAAGTCCAGTAAGATAGACTGATAATTTGACAAGAGTGGGAAGTACAAAATTCTGATCAGAGTAGATTAAAAAGAGAACAGGAAATGATAGAATAAGTATAGAGAACTTCTTTCAGGGGGATTTGTGAATTTTTTATTTATTTATTTTTTAAAATTTATTTCTTTATTGATTTCAGAGAGGAGGAGAGAAGGAGAGAGATAGAAACATCAATGATGAGAGAGAATCATTGATAGGCTGCCTCCTGCACACCCCCCACTGGGGACCGAGCCCGCAACCCAAGCATGTGCCCTTGGCTTGAATCGAACCTGGGACCTTTCAGTCCACAAGCTGATGCTCTATCCACAGAGCCAAGCTGGCTAGGACGATTTGTGAATTTTTTAAATGGAGCTTTCTATATAACAAAATGCACATATTTTGAGTGTATGTTTTGTTTTTTAATATAAGATATGTTATTTGTATGCTAATGGAAATAATGAAATTGAAAAAGAAGATGGTGATGGGAAAGAGAGAAAGAAGATAATTAATTCCAAGAGCAAAGCCTTGTAAAGGCAGCAGAGGATAGCATATAGCACACAAGTGAAGTGGCTGGCTTTAGAAGCAGAGATAGTTCATTCGTTATTACAGTTGGAAGAGCAAAGAGCAAATCTATGACAGGGAAGGTCATAGATTTGTTGATGAGATGAGAGAGTTCTCATCTGATTGCTGCCTCGTGAATGAAGAAGTTAGATTTTTGGTTTAGAGTAAAGAGATGCAAAGGAAGTTGGAGATTTAAGGAGTTAAAAAAGATAGTCACGAGAATGGGAAAGTTAATTGACTAGAGAAATGTAATAGAATTGCTAAAGGCCCATTTAGTAATAACTTTTAAAAGATACCTATCCATATATTTTTTATTTAGCCATATTAAGCTTCTCTCCTGGAGGTACAGTAGTCAAGGACAGCAGGTCTGAGGTTTGACAGGTGAATCTGAGGGAAGAAAGGGGAGTCCTCTGGTCAGAGAGAGAAGTGAGGACACAAGGCTCTTGAGTGCTGGACAGTGAAACATACTGAGGTGAAGATTGGTAGACCCTATAGGTTTGTAGGCATGAGCATTGTAAAGGATGTGAATTGGAGAGTCAGTAGCTGGTGGTCAGAGAATGGGATTCTGTAAATTGAGATTTGGGGAGCTGTGATATAATGATAGGATTTTATGTCTATTTGAGTGGGTAGCTGAGGCCAGATGAGGACAGAATAGTTGGAAATGAAGGAGGGAGTCAAGGAACTGGGAGTTCAGTGTTGGGTAAATGCCTACGTGGTGGAAGTCAGTAAGAAAGCTGACGCTGAGAGGAGTGCAGTGACCATTACTAAACTCCCTGGATGAGGGCATGCAACAGGAAAGGTTGGAAAGATGTAATCTGACAGCATGCACTTCAAAGGAGATTGAGAGAAGAGGGAGAAAAAATGGTCTGGAAATAATAATGGGGCCTGAGGCAGCCATCCCTCCACTCCACCTCTAGGATTGTGGTATGTCAACTGTGAAAACAAAAACAGCAATTAGTTAGGAGGGCTGCAGGGCTAACTGCTTTTTCTGAGGGTGGACAGGTGTCATGTAAAGCAAGAAAGAGAAGGAAACAGAGGCCAGGATGAGGCTATAGGAGATTTTGTTCTTGTCAGGAGTGAGTTCCAGGGATTGCAGTGGAAGGATTTGGGGATTGGGGACTTTTCTTCTTAATTTAAATGATTTTGCCTAAGAAAATTCTTTTGTTTATTACTTAGTATATATGGAGAAATTATAAAATGTCATGTAGGTCTCCATAAACTAATTTTATCCTTAATTTACTTTACAATGTCTCTATTATAGGAATGGTTCGCAGTGTATGTGGAGCTTAATCAACAAATTGCAGCACTCTTAAATGCTGGGGATGAGGAAGATCTTGTGGAGCTGAAGTCCCTGCAGCAACAACTTAGTGATGTTTGCTATCGACAGGCCAGTCAACTGGAATTTAGGCAAAATCTCTTACAAGCAGCCCTTGAATTTCATGGGGTTGCCCAAGATGTAAGTATCTAATCTTACTGCTTTTCTTCTCTTCAAATGATCTGAATACTTATCTGCACATAATTTTTGCAGGTTTGCATGTCTCCTAATTATTTTCTTGGAACAGTAAAATAATGTACTGGTGGGGGAAATGAGATAAAATCTTTGATTTTTTAAGTCAATCTGCATGCTCCTAAACCTTTTTTTGTCTACATAGTGTGTCCCAACTAGTAGATACATTTTGTTTTTATTGTTTCTCAATGTTTATGCTTTATAACATAGAATGAAATGGAAGTTTCAGTACTTTTGTACATTCTGCTGACCTGGATATATTTCTTTGTCTTCCTGGTGCATGCATCTGTGTGTTCTGTCTTCCAGATAACATGTATTCTAATTATTCGTTCTTGTCTTTTAACAGCATAGTCTTTTTTCAAGTATAATTGTGATAACCTCATTAGATATAAACCTCATTAACCATTAAACACTTTAGATGCTGATTACATCAGGGTTATCTCTTTGGTGTCCCTCTGCTTTAGTTGTCTCAGCAGTTGGATGGCTTATTAGGGATGTTGTGCGTAGATGTAGCACCAGCTGATGGAGCATCGATTCAGCAAACTTTAAAACTGCTTGAAGAGAAGCTGAAAAGTGTTGGTAAGCAGATTTTAAAAATGCTGAAACATAAGGGTTCTTTTAAAAAAAATATTACCATGGTTACACAAGTCAGCATATACTGAATTAATAATTATTTACAGGAAAAATGGCTATAAAAAAGGTTTTCTTTTGAAGGATGTAATTTATGCTAAAATTTTTATTTATTTATTTATTGTTGGTCAATCACTTCCTTCATTGGACCGTTAGCTTTTCTTATTTACCCAGCTATATCTACAGGTGCTATGTCTTGCATATCCTATGAACAGTTATTTGTAGTGCATGCATAAACTGTAATTAGCTGTGAAGTGTTCTGTGGTAAACCCTGTATGCCCCAAACTGTTGTTTTATGCAATGATTTTTGTTGTTGCTATATCCTAACCTGTAAAAACATACTTGGTTTGGTTCTGTGAATTTGTTTCTCCAAAATGGAAATATTGCCAAGATTACATACTCTCTAAGGGGAGGTTGATCCAATCTCATTAAGCTAGTTCTCTCACTTGTCATCAAGGCCTTTAAAAATCTAGTAGAGTGATAAATACAGTGACTTTCCCTAGAGGTAGACAGTAGATGCAAAAATGGAAAGTGGGGATGGGTTGAGGGGGCAGGAGGACAAAGGTGATATAGGAGAAGCAGCAGAAACCGAGGGCAGAGATTTAATAGAAAATGGTAACATGTGATTAGACCAAATTAATTAATTTTTTAAAAGGACTTGAAGGAATGGGTTTGAAAAATCATGTTTGTATTGGCATTTTACTTGCTTGAGCCTTTGTTATTTTAGCAAATGATATGCATAATACACATGTAGTATTTAATATGCCAAATGAAATTTATTTGAAAATGTCAGAAAATTTCTTGAGCCACACTTTTAAAAAAGAAAAGAAATTCCTGTATATTTGGAGTGTTGCAAACATCCTAAGTGTTGCTTCTTGTTGGGTATAAACTAGGTAGTACCTGTACTCAGAATGTTTAGCATCCTTTAAAATTGCTTCAGTGATTTGAAGTCTTGCAACTCATACCTTTTTTTGAACAAAACATTTATTTGCCTTGTTCTAAAAAAAAATTGGACTATGTAAAAGCAGAAAGGAAAAAATTGAAAACTCTTACTCATCAAAACAGTAATTCTCTCATTTACTGCTTTCAGTTTTAAAAATTAATTATTATCTACGGAAATTAGCCTTTTGGAAATTCTCTTTAAGGACAATTTGGCATTGGGAGGGTGGGGGGAGAATTTCAGTCTGAGTCGCATTTAAAGGGGTTTTATTGCTCGAAATGTTTAGAGGACTCCATCCAAGGATAGTTTAATATACAAACTGTTTTACTTGGAATTCATGTGCAGTATCTGCTGCAAGGGTTTACTTGAGGGAGGGGAAGCACCTCCTTTGTTTAAGAAATTAAATCTAGCAACTTTTGTTTTAGATGTAGGATTGCAAGGTTTGCGTGAAAAAGGTCAAGGTCTTCTGGATCAGATCTCCAATCAGGCATCCTGGGCATATGGAAAGGATGTAACCATTGAAAATAAAGAAAATGTGGACCACATACAAGGAGTGATGGAAGATATGCAGCTTAGGAAACAAAGGCAAAGTTTGACTAATGTTAATTTTTGCTAAGACAACATATTAATTAAAATGAAAAGTGATATAATTTATATTTTTTATTCAAACTAAAAGTTTTTACCTGTTTATATAGTAGACATGTAGTAAGTTTTTTTTGTGACTGTAATAATTATTGTATGTAATTATACCAACACATAATGGCAATTTGTTCAATTAACGAATGGGTACCTTTTCCTTTTTACTCAGTAGTAAAAATTTTGATTACACTCCAATAGTTTTTATTCCTATCCCCAGTGTAGCTTCTGACTCTTTGGCTTTTAAGAAAACCCTTTTTGGAGAATTTTGCTTTTCGATTTTCATTGGTTTAGTTGGTGTTAAATGTCTTCTAAACTGATATGTTTCTTCATCTAAACTTCTTACTAACAAATTATCATACATCCATTGTTCTCATATTTGCTGTGAAAGGATTAGACTATAGATTAATGTTTTTTAAAGTAAGATGATAGGTAAGATGGGTAAGGGTAAGATGATGTTTAGTTTCATTTGATACAGAATTAGGAATTTAAAGGCTTCTTTGAAAACTCAACTTGCAATAGCAACTGCAAATTGTAGTTGTCCCTGTGTGCATCCGGGGGCATTGGTTCCAGGACCCCCACAGATAGGAAAATTTACGGATGCTCAAATCCTTTCTCTAAAGTGGTATTGTATTTGCATATAACCTAACCACATCCTCCTGTATACTTAAAGCATCTCTGTATTACTTATAATACCTAATACAATGTAAATGGTAGGTAAATAGTTGTTATACTCTATTATTTAGGGAATAATAACCAGAAAAAAAGTCTGTACATGTTCAGTACGGATGCAGCTGTCATAGATTTTACTACATAGTATACATCAGCATCAATGTAAGATATTTTTTTGTGAATATTTTCATGTTAAACTCTGCACCTTACACTTCTCTATTTTTTCTGAACCTGTCAAAAAATGACAAATGCTTTTCAATTTACAGAGCACTTCATGAAAACCAATGAGTGAGGGCATTAAAATAGGTTCTTCATCCCTAATAAATCACCATAATTTTCACTACATAGTCACGTAAGCAACTACATAACTTTTTCTGAATATTTTCAATCCATGGTTGGTGAATTCATGGATGCAGAACTCACAGATAATGGAGGGCCAATGTATTTCGAACTGTACATAGATTAATCCATCTAGAAATTTTTGTACACCTAGAAATTTTAAAGTCAAGAAAACCTACAGAAACTCTCCCCTTACATCTTAGAGAAAACATTCACCAGGCAGAAATTCCTTCTCCCCTCATACCTGCAAATTTACCCGTTTCACTATTCATTCTCCTCCCAAAGGATGACAGCCCTGCTCTTACCAAAGTCGATCCTTCCATGTACCCTCATGTCTCCTCATTCCATCAACTCCTATTCTCTATTCGGATCCCTGTCCCTCATTTATTTGCTTAAATTTCTCCTATTTAAAAATATGTAAATAATTACACACCTTCCTCTTCAACTCTTTCTTTGTCTTCTAGCTCTAGAGCACTCCTTCCTGAAAGTGAAGTCATTTGAAGGTCTAATCTAAATTAATTTCTCACGTTCTCCAATTTACTTTTCCTCCACAGTTTGACTTCTCTCACCATTTCACTAAATCTGCTCTTACTGATGTCTCCAGTGACTTTTTAATTACCATCTATAATAATAAAAGTGTAATATGCTAATTAGACCGGACGACCTTCCGGACAAAGCCGGTGCTGCAGCAGTGGGATCAAAGCAGCCGCTGCGGCTGCAGAGGCCTACTCTTGCACGAATTTCATGCATTGGGCCTGTACTATATAGTAAATGCTTGATCTTGTCAAAATGCAGGAATACTTCTAGTCCTGACCTTGCTTACCCACTCTGAATAGCCTTAGACACAGCTGGATTTTTCTTTCTTCTTGAAATTCCGGGACAACCTTGTCTTCTTTGAAAACACCCTCATGGTACTCCTCCTGGCACTCTGTTTCTTCTCAGTTTTCACTGTTTCTTTGTCCTCCTACTAATGTCACTGCTTCCAGGGTTTGTTCTGAAGCCAGATTTTCCTCTCAGTCTGTGTTCTCCCTGGACAGTTTCACTACTTGAACGACCTTCTTTAATATCATGATCGAGTGGTTATGGCTCTGACGCAAACCACTCTCCTGTGCTTTAGACCCATACTTCCACTTGCCTGCTGAGGATCTCCACCTGGATGCCCCATACACTCGTCAAACCAACGTGTCCAGATTGGAATCATTCTCCCCCGCCCAAATTGCTCCTCTCCTTTAATTTCCTATCTAGGTTAAAGTTACTAGCGGCTACCAAACTGCGGGTGTATTCTAAAATCCTTACTCTTCCTCATCCCTACAGCCTCATCAAATGTCAACGTTTTGCTGTTTTGGTATCCTAAACATTTCTTTGTTCAAGATTTATCTGTTCTCTATCTATGATTGTACACAGAGTAATGTTTGTAAAGTGCACTTCTAATTACACAATTTCCTTATATAAAATCTCTAAGTGACTTCCTGTTTTCTCAGGTGAAGTTCTATCTCCTTGGAATAGTGTAGGAGATCACAATCCAGTCCTGCATAGTCTCATCTCCTGTAACTTTCCCCAAAATCACATGGTTGTTTCATTTCCTGAATACCTCATGCTGTTTCATGCGTCCGTGACTCATTTTCTGCCTCCTGGATTTCCTCCTTCTTTTAAGGTGCTTATCCTTGCAATCCTTTTTAGATTTCTAAGACAAGTTAATCACTTGTTCTTCCATACTCCCATAAATTCTTTACATGACTCTACACTAACATTTATCACATTGTTTATGTAAACGTCCAACTCCTCAAATGGGACCATCTTAATACAAGAGACTACATCTTAATTTTTTCAAGCACATTACTCAATTCCTGACAATGTGTTAAATACATGTATGACATCATCTTCATCATTAAAGTGTCTTACATTGTATTGTAGCTTCAGATTTTAGAAGTAATTCGCATCACTTTCCTTCAGTCCTTTGTAGAATTTTACTTTAACCAAGTTGCATTTTAACAGCATGCTGTGTGATTTTATTGGAGGCATCTTTATAAAAATTGCCTTGTGACAATGACGTCTGTATTGTTATTAAGCCTTCTTTAAGAACATCAACTGTAGTGGAGCCCAGGGCCTCCTGGTTAACTAGTTATTGGTATTTGGGATTGCAAGGAGATTTTTCCTTCCCACCTAAAGGACATAGGATTGCATGAGAATGAAGGGAATGGGTCAGAGCTGAGTTAGGTCAAGTCACCTTAAAAGTTTAGGCTGTATATTATCCAGACCTTACTAAATTTAAAAATAGTCTGTGTTGTCTTTCTCTACACCCAGAGAGCTATAGAGGTTTTTCCTTCTTAAGAATATAGATAGAGCTTTTGTGTTTCTTTTATTCAAAATTAGATATTACTCTGAGTAATGAATGTAACACAATGAAAAGTGTTGTGTGTGTGGTTTTTTTTGTTTGTTTGTTTCCTTGGATATCATCTTCTAAATTAGTATTTGAGAAACTTTGCATTTTTATCTTTGAAGCTAGTTTAATGCTAATTGGCAATGGAGATTTCTTTGGGTTTTAGTGTGCTACTGCATTTATGCTTTGCTTCAGTATTCTGCAGAATCCGTGCTATTCTCGAGGGTTTGTGATTCAGTATCATTCAGGTATTTTGAGGTTTTGATGTGATATACATATAGTTATCCTTAAAATTCTTATAAGTCAATATAGAATAGTTACAGTCTCCATAGTGTTGGATTAGGTATTTTAGTATACTATAATACGTGTGTGCTATAATAGTTATCCACACAACCAAAATGTTCTAAATTTATGTTTGGGTTTATTAGATGTGAAGACATGGTAGATGTGCGAAGGTTAAAGATGCTTCAAATGGTGCAGTTGTTTAAATGTGAAGAAGATGCTGCCCAGGTAAGGATCAATTGGCACATTATTTAGTTGTTGTTTTTTCTTAGAAGATTGATTTCATCCAACATACACAACTTTTTTATGGTCCTAAGAAGGTAACATGAAGTCAGATTCTAGTTTAAACTGTTGAAATAATAAACTTTTGTATTCCCAGTTATCTCACTTGGTCTCATTTGATTTACCTTCTTAATGAAACCCTCTATTGAGCTAGAAATTGGGACTAGGTATTATTTATTATTGTTCATCTGTTACCAGTTATATCCCAGGATAAAGGCTGGATAACACACTGCTTTTTAACCACAAGAAGGTTTTTCAACTAGGTAAACAATTTGCTATCTTTTTGTAGTTAGCATCAGAGTACATCATTTCAGCTTGGCTTAGAGGACATTTGTGATTTTATTTTTTTAATTTTTTTTATTTTTTAAATATATTTTATTGATTTTTTACAGAGAGGAAGAGAGAGGGATAGTTAGAAACATCGATCAGCTGCCTCTTGCACACCCCCTACTGGGGATGTGCCCGCAACCAAGGTACATGCCCTTGACCGGAATCGAACCTGGGACCCTTGAGTCCGCAGGCCAACGCTCTATCCACTGAGCCAAACCAGTTTCGGCACATTTGTGATTTTAAATGGTAACATAAAATCATAATATAAAGAGATTTCAATAAGATCTATATATGTAATCTTCTATTACAAATCATGTGATAATAATTTTAAAAGAGTGCTTCTCTTTAATTGGTATTGTCTTTAGATTTTTTAAAATATTGAGTAGGAGGCAAGGTCATTAATTCATGTAGTTTGTCATCGAATGAACTAAACTATTAGGAACTTAGGTTATAACTAATAGATTAATCAATCACATGATAAAGATTTTTCTTATAAATATGATATTTTGACATAATAAGTAAAGACTTATGAATCCAGCTTCACTGTTCTTTCTTTTCGTTTAGGCAGTAGAATGGCTAAGTGAACTTCTGGATGCTTTGCTTAAGACCCACATCAGATTGGGCGATGATGCCCAGGAAACAAAAGTTTTACTGGAAAAGCATAGAAAATTTGTTGATGTCGCACAGGTGCAGAACTGGTTCTCTTCCTTTTCTACAAGCTCAGTGTTTGAATAGCTTTCTGCATGATTATAATGTAACTTAACCCTTCAAGTCCCAGAAGATTAGTTATGTTATTCCAGGAATATCCCAGAACTAAGAAAAGGGCAGCTGGTGCATCCAAACTAGCCTGCACAAACTTGTGAGGGTTCCCGTTTCCCTGAAGACAGGTTCTGTATGCCTTCTGTGACTTACGTTATATATTACAGCATTTTTTAGGCAATCCAACTATTCATTCATGAAAGTTAATACAAAATATATGTTAATGCTATATGTCACCAGCATTAACATTACAACACAGGTTTTTTTGTTGTTGTTGTCAAATGTGTCTTAATTAATTTCCCTAATGATTGAGTTTACCGTGTAACAGTTGGGGTTTCCTCTGTGGAATACCAAGTGCCTGTTTTTACCCACTTGCCTTGATTAAAGACTGAACAGACATTCTTTTTGGCCTGTGGAATTGAGCCGACTGAGATGGGGAAAACAGAATAAGAAAGAAACTTACTGAAAATGAGCTAAAAGTATTGCTTCCCCTGCATTATTTATGCATGCTGATAATTTGTAGTAAGTGCCAGTGGAGTCATTCAGTATTGATTTCCAGGAGTGTCACTCAATGGCAGCCACAGTCCTCCTGCATGCTTTCCCATCCCTCTTTTCAGCATTCTTTTATTATAATTTCATGTTTTCTTTTTTTTTTTAAGAGCACTTATGACTATGGAAGACAGTTGCTACAGGCCACCGTTGTGTTGTGCCAATCTTTGCGCTGCACTTCTCGGTCATCTGGGGATACACTTCCTCGCCTGAACAGAGTATGGAAACAATTTACGATAGCATCTGAAGAGAGAGTACATAGGCTGGAAATGGCTATTGCATTTCACTCAAATACCGAAAAGGTTTGCTTTTTTAAAAATGTGGTCACAATAGTATTTATTGTGTATGTTTAAAATGTGTTAATCTTAATAATATGTGCTTAGTCTGGTTTTAAAAATTGATATTAGTTCTATTATTTAAAGTTTGTTTAGATATATTATCTCAGAGAGTTGAAATCAAATTCTCTTAGTAATTGGTACCAGTGGTGGAGTACTGTGGTTGGAGAAATTCAAAACCATTCAGTGTTCTTCTGTCTACAGTGCTACTCTTCTCACTGTACCTACTGCCCATAATGTGCTGTCCATTCTTTAGGAGGTCATGACTCCCATCTCATTCATATGCCAAGAAAGGAAACTTTGCTTTGGTACCTGCTGTAAATTATCAAATTATTTAAAAGGGCACTTTTAAAATTTTTAATGTTGAGAGTCTGTCCCAACTAAAATGAGAGTAAGGATAAAAATTAAAACTTTTTTAGAAAAATATTTTTATTGATTTCAAAGAGGAAGAGAAAAGAGAGAGAAAGAAATATCAGTGATGAGAGAGAATCATTGATCAACTGCCTCCTGCACACACCCCCCACTGGGGACCAAACCTGCAACCCAGGAATGTGCCCTGACTGGGAATGGAACCGTGACCTCCTGGTTCATAGGTCAAAGCTCAACTACTTAGCCACACTGGCCAGGAAGAACATATTTTTATGTGTTACCTTTTAAAAAGTAATTCTGGAATTTATTATTTACTAAATTATTTAGTCTCTGAAACCAGAAATCAATATGCAGTGTTATTGGGCAGTTTTTCATAGAACTTTTTTCTTAACTCAGAACAGTGAAAATGTATATCACCTGAGCTTTGCATTTCCATTCTAAAGAGGAGCTTTATTATGTAGTTAGCTTAATTATGTAGTTTTCTCTTACAATGAAAGTTTATATATAGAGGATGTTTAGTACAATTTAAAATAGAAGAAATCAAAGTTTTAAATGTGATAGCCTTGTCTGTCGAACAAAAGAAATGTTTCCAGGAACCTCAGGAACTATGCAGTTTCTGTCTGTGATATGAAGTACATTTGTTGGGAGATGTTCATAGTAAAGTCTTTCTGACCTGGTCACTGAACTCCACACATAGGGCAGTGTTTTAGGGGCCTAATGGTAATGAGTGAAAGTATGCAAAATGGCTTAACTTGCTTATCTACTGATTATTTTATTGAAAACTTTTTATTCCAGTATAATCTATATATATAAAGAGCCAGGGTCCTTAACGTCCAAAACAACCGAAGGCTCGACCGAACACCGGAAGTCAGTCCTGCAGTCACCTCAGCAACCCAGCACTGACTGTTGAAGGGGCTGCGATCAGGCCTGGAGAGAAAAGCAGGGTCTGATCGCAGCCCCCGTGGCAGTCAGTGCTGGGTCAGCGTGGCGGAAGTCAGTCCTGCAGTCAGTGAACATAGGGTCAATTAATATTAAGTGAACATAGGGTCAATTAATATCTCTTTGAGAGGAGTTGAGCATATAAAGTACAGTGTAGAGCAATTACTTATATTATTTCACATAAAACTCTTTTCAACTAAGATATTTTCCTTTATATAAATTGTATCTTTATTGTTGAAAGTATCACGGATGTCCCTTTGTTTTAGTTTTTTTTTTCCCCATTGATGATCTCCTGCACCCGCCCCTTCCAGGCCTTAGCCAGACTATTGTCTGTGTCCATGGGCTATTCCTATCTAATACATAAAAATCTAGAAAGATTTAGAGAAAATAAAATAAAGATATGCCAGATAAATATTGAACAGAAGAGCTGAAGTTGCTTCATGAATACTGGATACAGGCTTGAAGCCAAAACACAACTCATGAGATAAAGTTAGTCATTGTAGCATAACAAAAGGTTCCTTTCACTAAAGAGATAAGATGGTTCCCAATACTTATACACATAATAGAACAGTGTGGGGGTTCAGAATGAGCCTCACCAAGATGTGTCTCAGTGCTATGCAGATTTTTGAGCTAAGGGCAATTTTAGCTTCAGGCTCAAGTGAAAATTCTGCCCCTCCCTTTAATTACCTAAAAAAAATTGAATTAGAGGCCTTGCCCATAATAAGATATTATCCTATACTAGAGGCCCGGTGCACGAAATTCGTGCATGGAGGGGGGTTGTCCCTCAGCCCAGCTTGTACCCTCTCCAATCTGGGCCCCCTCAAGGGATGTCCGACTGCCCGTTTAGGCCCGATCCCTGAGATCGGGCCTAAACGGGCAGTCGGACATCCCTCTCACAATCCAGGACTGCTGGCTCCCAACTGCTCACCTG
Organism: Eptesicus fuscus; assembly: GCF_027574615.1. NCBI lineage: Eukaryota > Metazoa > Chordata > Mammalia > Chiroptera > Vespertilionidae > Eptesicus > Eptesicus fuscus. The sequence continues at coordinate 54,330,638 of NC_072483.1, read as the reverse complement.
CCTGCCTTCCTGATTGCCCCTAACCGCTTCTGCCTGTCAGCCTGATCACCCCCTAACCACTCTGCTGCCAGCATGTTTGCCCGCAACTTCCCTCCTCTGCCGGCCTGGTCACCCCTAACTGCCCTCTCCTGCAGGGTTGATCACCTCCAACTGCCCTTCCTTGCAGGCCTGGTCCTTCTCAACTGCCCTCCCTTGCAGGCCGGGTGCCTCCCAACTGCCCTCTCCTGCCGGCCATCTTGTGGTGGCCATCTTGTGTCCACATGGGGGCAGGATCTTTGATCACATGGGGGCAGCTATATTGTGTGTTGCAGTGATGATCAATCTGCATAGTACTCTTTTATTAGATAGGATAGAGGCCTGGTACAGGGGTGGGGGCCAGCTGGTTTGCCCTGAAAGGTGTCCCTGATCAGGGTGGGGTTCCCTTGGGGCAGGGGCGGCCTGAGCGAGGGGCCTGTGGTGGTTTGCAGGCAGGCCACGCCCCCTGGCAACACAAGCAGAGGCCCTGGTATCTGGAATTTATTTTCCTTCTACAATTGAAACTTTGTAGCCTGGAGCAGGGCCAAGCCTGGGGCTCCCTCCGAGGCCCGTAGCCATTTGTGTTGGGGTTATAATTGAAACTTTGTTGCCTTAAGAGGGTGGGCCCGGCCAGGGTGTGCGGAAAGCTTTGCTTCCCCTGTTGCCAGCAGCAACCCTGGCCTGCCCTCTCAAGCTCCATTCTGCTGCCATTTGTTTGAATTTGTTTACCTTCTATAATTGAAACTTTGTAGCTTGAGTGGAGGCTTAGGCCTGCAACGGCTGGCAGAAAGCTTGGCTTCCTCCGTTACCTAGGAAACCTTGCTCTCTGTGGCTGTAGCCATCTTGGTTTGGGTTAATTTGCATACTCGCTCTGATTGGGTGGTGGGCGTGGCTTCTGGGTGTGTCAGAGGTATGGTCAATTTGCATATTTGTCTATTATTAGATTAGATAATAAAAGGCTAATATGCAAATCGACCGAACAGCAGAACGACTGGTCACTATGACACACACTGACCACCAGGGGACAGATGCTCAATGCAGGAGCTGTCCCCTGGTGGTCAGTGCACTCCCACAGGGGGAGTACCGCTCAGCCAGAAGCCAGGCTCATGGCTGGCTAGCGCAGCAGCAGTGGTGGGAGCCTCTCCCGCCCCTGTGGCAGTGCTAAGGATGTCTGACTCCTACAGGGAGCAGGCCTAAGCCATCAGTCAGACATCCCCTGAGGGCTCCCGGATTGCGAGAGGGTGCAGTCCGGGCTGAGGGACCCCCCTCCAAGTGCACAAATTTTGTGTACCGGGCCTCTAGTATTAACATAATATACAGAACATATATCATTAATTTTAACAAGGTGAACACACCTGTGCAATCAGTGCACTGTTCGAACAACAGAATGCTACCAGCACCTCAGAGACTCCCCACTCCCTTTTAGCCACTCTGCTTTTGCTGCCCCTCCCCCTCTCCAAGGTGACCACTGGCCCTATTCTAACACAACTGAAAACTATAGGATACTATTTTTAAAGGTATCAGCAAAGACATTTTAAAATCTAGACCACTTTAAGAAGTCGTATAAAAAATATATATATATACATACACATACACACACACTAGAGGCCCGGTGTACAAAATTAGTGCACTGGGGGCGGGGGGGGGTGTGTCCCTTGGCCCAGCCTGCACCCTCTCCAATCTGGGACCCCTCGGGGGATGTCCAATTGCCGGTTTAGGCCCGATCCCACAGGGCCTAAACCAACTGCCCTCCCCTGCCAGCCATCTTGTGACAATGTGGGGGCGGCCATCTTGTGATGTGAGGGTGTGAGGGTCAGTTTGCATATTACCTCTCTATTATGTAGGATATATATACATGTATATATAACACACACACACACACATATATATGTGTGTGTGTGTGTGTGTGTGTGTGTATATCTCTATATATCTATATATCTATATATCTATATATCTATATATCTATATATATATATATATATATATATATACATGTATATATATATATGTGGTTGATAGGAGTTTTGTTTTTTTTTGCCAGATTGGATTATTTATTCACATTAAATAACCAACTGTTTATTTTTCATTGGCTATAATAGCAAATTAGCATTTCTACTTTTTCTACTTCATGGCCTTTATCATACTTATAATAACTTGATTTAAGGTTATTTTGCTGTGCAAACATATGATGAAACCTTCTGTTATCATATTTTATTTTCCTTTTGACTGTGTTCTGTTTTATATCAGTAAGCATAAATATGATAACTATAAGCAAATTGTATAGTATGATTGGGAAAATATTTAAATTAAGTCTAGAATTTTAGAATATAAATATGTTCTTATGAGCGACGATGAAATAAACATGATTGGATTAAGTGAAGTATGTTGCAAAAATAAGTACCTTTTCTTTTTTCCTTCCTCAAATTTTGTGGGGTTTTTTTTTTTGAGTTAAATTTAAATGGAATAGTTAAGGGAAAACAAATAATATCTTTACAAGGGCTGTAGAACTTCCCTATATTTGAAGTATAACCATAGCAGTTTACATCAGTTAAGTCAGCAGATCAGTTTTTAAAATAACTATAAATTGTGTAATTAGGCCATCAAATCAGTTATGTGCTTGTACGTGGAGTATATGTTGTTTTGTATTTATATAATTTTTCATTTTTCACGTCTGTAAAATCTGGAGGTCAAAATCTGTATCTCATTTACATCCCAAGCACTAAGTAAACATATAGTAAGTGTTTAATAAATTGTTACTTATTGAACGAGATAATACTTCTTAAGTACAATTCACACTTACTTTCCAAATAGTTTTCTAGTATTTTTTCTTTCCCCCAAGAATCACTATAGACTTTTTTCATATTCTAGTTATGTTAGTAGGGATTATGTATCTCATTTTGTTTGAATTTCTTGAGCCAGTTTTGTCAAAAATAGATCTATTTTTTACAATGGTGTACATGAAGATGCTAAAATAAAACAAAATATAAACATCTTCAATCTGCTAAATTTGTTTGAGATTTATTTTGTTTTCCTGTCTCTTGATGTTGCCCTTTTATTTGTTGCAGATTTTGCAAGACTGTCCAGAAGAGCCTGAAGCTATTAATGATGAGGAGCAATTTGATGAAATTGAAGCAGTTGGGAAATCACTTTTGGATAGATTAACTGTTCCTGTAGTTTATCCTGATGGGTATGGTGCATGTTCTTACAATTTTACTAGAGGCCTGGTGCACGAAATTCATACACCTGGGGGCGCCCTCAGCCGGGATTGCAAGAGGACGCAGGCCAGGCTGAGGGACCCCACCGGTGCACAATCAGAGCTGGGGAGGGATGCGGGAGGTTGGCCAGTTGAGGAGGGACCGCGGGAGGGCTCCAGGGCATGTCCAGCCCGTCTTGCTTAGTCCCAATCGGCCGGACCCCAGCAGCAAGCTAACCTACCGGTTGGAGTGTCTGGCCCCTGGTGGTCAATGCACGTCATAGTGAGCGGTTGAGCAGCCTTAGCATATCATTAGCATATTACGCTTTGATTGGTTGAACAGACGACCGGATACTTAGCATATTAGGCTTTTATTATATAGGATCTTTTAACCTGTGAGGTCTTTTTATCAGTGAATTCATTAAGAGGAAACCTGTTTGTTTTAAAAGCCAAGTCAATTAGCTTTGGTCCACATTTTCAATTCCTACAATAAACTGGTTTAAAATGAAAAGAAATCCAAACTCAGCTCTTAGCAGCAGTAGCACTTGATACTTGGCTGCCATCAAATGTATTGCTTCTTCACAGCTTGTTGTAGAAGAAGGATCATTGACTAGGTTGACATCTTGGGATCTAGCCTTGACTATGACGATAGGGACTAGGGTGACCTTGGGCATCCTTTAGGGAAGGGGTAGGGACTAATGTTTAGTGAGCTCAGTATATGCCCCGCACCAAGTTAAACACTTCACCTTCATTACTTTTGACCAAACAGTGCCAGGCTAGTGTGATTATTTCTGATTTACAGATAAAGAAACTGAGGCTCGGAAAAATGGAATAAGGTGCTCAGGATTTCTCAGCTTCTAAGTGGAATTAGGATACAAAGTCAGATCTTTCTGGCTCCAAACCCATTCTCTTTTCACTGTGTTGTGTGCAGTACCTGATTCCATGTTTCTGTTCATTTCAAACAGTCTGTGATAAAGATACGAAATAATCTCATGCAAATAAATGGGCCAGTAAATGAATTAGAGTTTTATCCCTGAGTATTTAGGCCTTCTCAGTGAAGATGATTTAGAGGTAATCGAGAGGACATTTAATTCAAACAATAGGGAAACCAGACCATTGAATACATCTATCCTTACATTTTAGTGTAGTGTAATGGTTAGGATTGTGGTTTCTAACCAGTTGTCTTGGATTTAAATCTCAGCACCACCACTTAGTTTCTGTGCTCCTTTGGGCTAGCCACTTAATCTTTCCTGTGCCTCAATTTTCTCATCTAAAAATAGGATTCATACCTCCTCAGATTATAGGTGCAGGGGAATCATATGAGGTAAATGTATATAAACTACTTAAAATAAATCTGACACATAGTGCAACTTCTGCTGTGTCATGCATTTCAGATGCTTATTTGGAATTGATATTGAAAATATATTTTATTCTCTTGAACAAATATTATTCATAGTCTAATATATAGATAATTACTAGTCGTACCTAAATTGAACAATCAGAAAGAGCCTAAAGTCATGTTATACATCTGCAATGTATACAAGAGAATAAATCTTAAAATTGTAAGTTGAGCTAGTAACAGTATTAGTGTGCTGCTTCTGGTTGTTCCAGGCCAGAACACCCAGCCCTCCCCAACACCTGTGGTTGCATTCACAGCCAATTGTCTGCCAGTCTCCCTTCTACTCAGGCCAGCCTGGGAATATCTTTCCCTGGTGTTTTTGCTTGAGCTCCTCCTCCCGTTCTACCAATAGTTTGTGTGTTATTTCCTCATCCTTTTAAGATAAAATAAGTTAATACTGTATTATTCAAATTTGACAACCACGCCTTTATATTTGGAATTCTTATTCCTATTTTATACAATAATTTGTGTCATATAAAATCTGTTTGATGGTAAAATTATTCAGATTTTTCTTTTGTAACATTCTCTTGGGAAAATATTTCAAAAATGTTTTTTTCTGGAGTCATTGCTTAAAGACCCAGGTTCAGATCTTAGTTTTTCCACTGCGTGATCTTAGTTTAAGTCACTTAGTTTTCTACACTTCTGTTTACTGATCTAAAAAATGAAGAGCTTAAACAGATAATTTTTAAGAACTCTCTTACCTCTAAAAGATTCTGTGACTCTGAAAACAGAATCTTTGCAGGTAGGATAAAATTAAATGATTTTTCTATTAATGTCCCAAATGATGCCTTAACATTAAATGGACATTTCATTTGCCAGCTATATTAGACAATGAGTGTAAATAGTCCTTAGCACTGAAGTACACAAACTTTGTATTTGTGTGTGCTATGGACCCCAAATTGAAAAATAAAAATTCAATGTTTCATTGATATTTGCATAGCTTGATTGTATTATTGAGATTATCCTAAGTACACTTAATATGACATTTATACCACTAATACATTTGTCTTGACATTTTAAAATATATTTTATGCCATCTAAAAAATGTTTTTCCTACTGAATTACTACTCAAAGATAAACAGTATGATCTACAAATGAACTAAGGCCTTATCACAGAGGTAATTTTTATGCTAATTTTTTGCTTCCTTTTGTATTTGCTGTGGTCAGTGGATCTGTATTAATATGAACGGGGTTTTTCTCTTTGTTTTGATTTTTAGAACTGAACAATATTTTGGGAGTCCAAGTGACATGGCTTCTACTGCAGAACACATCAGAGACAGGATGAAACTAGTTAGTCTCAAAAGACAGCAGCTGAGACATCCTGAAATGATGACTACAGAGAGCTAATGGCAACCAGCTTCCCACAGATCTGCGTTCACAATAATCCTGCATGTCATCGGCATACTGCAGCATTAGCCACAATACATTAAGATACATTTCACAGCCAAGATAAGCCTCATTTCTTTTCATTACACATTTCTCTCTACATGTTAACACCTTGCAACTACCAACGCATAATTATTTAACATGCTTTGAGACCATAGACTGCAAGTATCTTAAAAGAAGGAACTATAAACATTGCACTGAAAACCTGCTTTAAAGCTTTACCTGACCTGTCAGTTTGTAGATGAACAACTGATAATAAGCTTTGAGTGGTGCTAATAAGAGTTTAGGAATTCTCTATATAAAAACAATTGCCCTTCCCAGGTGATGTAGTAAATTTAGACTATAGTAAAATGGTTATTAGTAAACAGTGGTGTCCTCAAAATTTTACTTTTTAATTTTTCTTCAAAATTGATTATTTTTATTGTGTCAGTATGAAGAAAACATTCAGATCTTTGATATATCATAGTCATTACAAGACATTTTCCTATTTGTATTGATAATGTATTAAAAGTTGTTTGTGCTTAATAAAAGGCTTCTTTTAAACATTGTATTTAATTTGGTGGTTATATCCTATTTCCAAACATGAGTGCCTTATTAAAAAGGGCATTCTTAGGATTGTGAGGATGGTTTAATACTTGTTTTTTCAAGTTGGTTGCATGTGTTTTAGCCAGGAGATTCATATGTAAGCATGTGTATATAATAAATAAGCATGTTTTATCACGAAAAAATAAATGTGAAGAACAATTTAGATCTTTAAGAACTTTCAAATAATGGAATACTGTTTCTAATTTTTCTCTATTTCAACTTGAAAAAATGTTATTCAAATTATTAACTACCCTGCAGATACTTTGTCTTTGGAGGAGGAGGCTGGGGAAGAAGGCATACACAATTACTTAAGTGTAACCCTTTATATCAGAATTATCTTCCGGAACTAAAGTAGCAGTTGTTAAGTTTAATTTCTTATGCTAGGCTAGAAGCAAAATTCTGAGGTAGTCTAATAAAAAACTATTAGACTACTGCAGCTCTTTTAAAAATAAGATTTATAAAATGCTAGTGCTTTTAAGTTTATATGGTAAATGCATATAATTTAATTTTTGTTTAAGAAGATGTTTTTTGAAAAAGATTAAAAATAATTTTTTAGTGCATAACATAAGATTATGCAAACAATTGTATGCTGGTTCCTTTCTGTCTTCAAAATGCTCATGTATCCTCCAGTGTAAAAAGTTCTCTCTGAACCTGCTGGTTTCCCTAGCCTTTTTCACACTGCCAGGCTTCTTGGAGAGATCCTTATCCATTACCCCACATCCTCAGTGCTCAGTGCTCAGAACCTTGCAGTCTGGTGTGCACAGCACTGCACTGAAACTGTTCTCAGTGGGCCCCCAGTTAGTGAATTAAGTTAGCGCATTCTTATCCTCCTGTCTGCAACCTTTACACCATTGAGCATACTTTCCTGCACAGTGCCCCCCTACACACCTTGAAGATAGTATCCTCTGCCATAACTGTGAATACAGTCACATCACTCTTATTTGAAATATATGTACAAATGTGCTCGCTCAGGTTCTGTCTTCAGAATGCTTCATAATCTCATCCCTAGGGTTTCTATTTTATCTCAATGTCCTGTTATACATCTGCCCAAAATTCTACATCTTTCAACTACCTACTTGACATTTCACCCTAGATGAAGTTATTTATAATATTTTTTACCTTTCTCTTCTTGGAGCAATTTTGGTTAAAGGTGCCACCTTTTTTTCTAGTCAAACATGCCAGAAAATCTGGGGGCAACATTCGAATGCCCCCTCTTGTCTTGTGCTGTCACTGCTTCTGAGAACATCCAGGAGGTTCTTTCTATATTTGATGATCCTCTCAATCTTTTAGGGCTTGACTTCTATGAGCATAAACTTTTGTGATTATTCACTGTAGTCTTCATGATGGTGCTAACCACATGCTCCAATTGTTACATCTACCTGCGACATTATAAGCTCTTTTGAGAGAGGGAATCTTGCTCATGCATAATAGTTGCTCAATTTCCCTGTATGTAAATGTTTTTTATAGGCATTGGTAATAATCCCTCATGTTGTAGTTTGAGGTGTGTTTCAAACATATTTTCTAACATTAGAACTGAGTTGTGAGTGGATCTATTCATAAGGAAGTCATTTGGTATTTTAGATACTTCGATATTAGCTAATTTAGATATTCGGTTACACCCAGTATCTATTTCTTCTGAATTTTGGAGTAGTTTGAATGTTTTTATTAAGACTGCTAGAAACGGACTGGATTGTAATTAATGAGACTCCCACTTCTACTCTCAACTCACCTGCTTATCAAATGAGTTAATTTTTATATGCCTTAAGCTATCCTGACTACAGCAAAAGTAAAGTAAGGCAGCATATAGAAATGTTATTTGTAATTTGAATATTTCAGATGAAGCTGAATATGCTTATAACATAATAAATATTGTTGCTGTTCATTTGTAAATTTGCTTCTACTTTCTATATATCAATCTGTATATACACATACCATTATGAATGAAAACCCAACAATGCCCTAATGTGATTTTTTTCCATAGTTCATTTAGGGTACATGTGGAGGAAGTAACTGCAGTCTTTGAAATCACAAACTTTTTGTATGTAATAAATTAGCATTGGCTGGCAAATGGAGAAAGAACCATTGTTTCTAATTGGTATATGCTACAACTTTCCATTACTTTAGCCCATCTCAGGGACCTAATTGGGCTAGTTTTGGTTTGGTTTGGTTTGGTTTGATTTGGGGGATTTGCTTTTCCTTCTTACCATGTATTTATTTGCTCCTGTGTAAATTCAGTATTGGTAGTTTGGGCACGTATTTACACACTAGAGGCCCGGTGCACAAAATTCGTGCACGGGGGCGTGTGGGGGGGTGTCCCTCAGCCCAGCCTGCACCCTCTCCAATCTGGGATCCCTCTCACAATCCAGGACTACTGGCTCCCAACTGCTCGCCTGCCTGCCGTCCTGATTGCCCCTAACCGCTTCTGCCTGCCAGCCTGATCACCCCCTAACCACTCCTCTGCCAGCCTGATTGATGTCTAACTGCTCCCCTGCCAGCCTGTTTGCCCCCAACTTCCCTCCTCTGCTGGCCTGGTCACCCCTAACTGCCCTCCCCTGCAGGGTTGATCGCCTTCAACTGCCCTCCCTTGCAGGCCTGGTCCCTAAAACTGCCCTCTCTTGCAGGCCTGGTGCCTCCCAACTGCCCTCCCCTGCTGGCCATCTTGTGGTGGCCATCTTGTGTCCACATGGGGGCAGGATCTTTGACCTCATGGGGGCAGCTGTATTGTGTGTTGGAGTGATGGTCAATCTGCATATTACTCTTTTATTAGATAGGATAGAGGCCTGGTGCACGGGTGGGGGCCAGCTGGTTTGCCCTGAAGGGTGTCCCAGATCAGGGTGGGGGTTCCCTTGGGGCATAGGGCGGCCTGAGTGAGGGGCCTGTGGTGGTTTGCAGGCCAGCCACGCCCCCCTGGCGACCCAAGCAGAGGCCCTGGTATCTGGAATTTATTTACCTTCTACAATTGAAACTTTGTATCCTGGAGCGGAGCCAAGCCTCCGTCCGGCAGCCATTTCTGTTTGGATTTGTTTACCTTCTATAATTGAAACTTTGTAGCCTTGAGTGGAGGCTTAGGCCAGCCAGGGAAGGTGGAAAGCTTGGCTTCTTCTATCGCCTTGGAAACCCAAGCCTCCTTTCTACTTGCTCCGTGGCTGTAGCCATCTTGGTTGGGTTAATTTGCATACTCACTCTGATTGGCTGGTGGGCGTGGCTTGTAGGTGTAGCAGAGTTAGGGTCAATTTGCATATTACTCTTATTAGGTAGGATGTCTAACCTAGCAGTGCTATAATGCAAAGATGATTAATTTCATCTCAGATAAAATTGGTTTTGTTCCCAGTCCTCATCGTTGATGACCTTATTCTGCTAGGGTGACATTGGTGACACAAATGAAACTGTTTAGCCTGCCAGCTAGGATGTTGATTTTAGGTTTAGGATTCATTGCTCACTTTATAGGCATTTTTAAATTGGCAAGTGTTGCCAAATATTACCTAGGATTATGTGTTTGTTTTTTTCATCACCTGACCAGTTGACATAAGGTGTGCTATTTAGTTTATTATTTAGTTAGTGGCATACTGCTTAATATGAATGTGACAATTTTCTGGTAGTGCTGAGCAAACCATACTTTCTGATGTAAACCCATTGTAACCAATGGTATGATTGTGAGATTAGCCGAACCAATCTCACTATACAGTCTACTTTTGGAGAAAATTCAGAGTTCTTGACTACATTTTAGTAAGTTCCTTGCCAGAGAGATTGGATAGATATTACTGTGTACTGTGGTTGTTAAACTCCTCCATATCTTGAACCTATTAAAAATGGTACAGCCCTAGCCAGTTTTCTCAGTGGGTAGTGTTGGCCATCGGACAAAAGGGTCTCGGGTTCAATTTCTGGTCAAGGGCATATACGGTTGCAGGCTCAATCCCTGGCCCTGGAGGCAACCAATCGATGTTTCTCTCTCACATCAATGTTTTTCTTTTCTCTCCCCCTCCTCCCTCCCTTCCACTCTCTCTAGACATTAGTGGAAAAATATCCTCAGGTGAGGATTAAAAACAAAAAACGGTACAGGAAATTAACATCAGTATATATCATCAATGACAATATTAACATGATTGGGATATCTTTGCTTAAACCCTCCCCAAAGGGAAATTTCTCTAGGATTAAAAAGGTGGGCTAAAACATAGCTGAATACAGTTAACCTAATTAGCAAGCTTACCAGTTTTAACTTTCAGTTCTAAAAATAAAAAGCTTCAGTTGGGAGTGGAAGTACTCTTCTGTAGCGTTAACAAATACCTTGATAAGGCAAAATGAAGTACAGATTTAACATGACATTTGACTTCAGCATGTGCTACTGGAAAGTAGTTTTTGCTAAGAAGTATAAATGATGGCAAGATCATAAACGCTAAGTAATAATTAGAGTGGATATAATGCAAAGAGTTGAGTTTGACTACTTGACTTAAAAATCTAGCTTTGCCATTTACTGACCTTGGTAAAAACCACTAAATTTCTTCCCTGGATCTGTAAATTACAGTCATCATATCAAATAATAACAAGAGTGAAATACAATCATGTTTTAAAAAGTATTTTGAAAACTAAAATGTTATCCAAAATGGAAATTATTATTAGTATAATTATCTTTTCAGAATAGAAAGTAGGGCATTCTTTAATTCTGCTCTTGCCTCAGATGACAAGCATAGGGTCATGTGGAAATAGCACATTGTTTATGCTCACTTCCCTAAGCTCTATTTCCCTGACATTCAGAATTGCTTACTGAAAATACTAAGGGTGGATGAGCTCATCGTTAAACAACAAGACTTTTAAATCTGACAGATTAACTCTTTTTATGGCAGGGTGGTAGAGCAGCAGATGCAAGACAGGTGGAGAGTATCACCTGCTTTGAAGTTGACAGGACATGACACAATTCCATTAATAAGTAAAAGGAAATCATACCTGGAGTGGATCCTACTGAGCCAGCACCAATCTATAGAAACAATCAGAGCACAGACCTGTTAATATATTTATATTTATTAAGTATCCCAATAATGAGGTAAAAAACATGACTTGAGACCACCCTTAGTTCTGTTATGGTTAGAGAAGAGAAAGCTTGATAAACTTTAGCAGTGGTAACAATAGAAAAAGGCTGTAACAGAGATTGATAGAACAAAGGGGGTCCTCTGTGAGATAGCATAATAGGGGAATGTTTAAGAATGAAGAAAGTTCACAGATACGATGCTGTAACATAACTAATATTACATAGTCAAGATTAGTTTTGTTAGAGGACACTTATGGAACAGTACATATAATACCTGTATATAATGATACAGGAATTCTTAGCAGTTAACTAAAAGTAGTTACAAACTTCGAGGTAAGAATAGTGTTGTTAATGGATTTTTAGTCAGGCCTGTGAAAAACTATTTCTGAAAAAAGGCTATTGAAGTCTGAATCCATTCTTAGTGAATCTGAAAGAGGCACCTTAGAAGTATTTACAAGTAAAATGCCATCTCTCTAGGGTGTCCTCCCCTCAGAGAGACAGGAGGATGATTCAGATGTCCTTTCACTCAGAACATAGAGGCCTGTTCACTAAGACCAAGCCTCACATCATGTTTTGGGTCTACACGTCTCTTCTAATAATTACCCTCGTTCTTTTTTAGTTCAGAAATCATGGTAAAAACAATTTCTAAGCTTGACTTTTCTCTTGAGAATGTTTCTTCATCTTAGTTCTTATGTTAGTCTACACAGCGAACAAATTTGCTTAGAATGTAATTATATATATATATATATATATATATATATATATATACACACACACACACACACACACACACACTTAGAATGTATATATATATATATATATACATATATATATATATATACACACACACACACACACATAGTTTTTGAACCAGCATATATTTGAGAACTCATTACTCACCTCACATTCTGGAATGTCCTTTCACACTTTCACATGCTGTTAAGTTTCTAAATTGACACTGATTGGAAGAATTTAATGGTTATATTAACATGGGATCAATGATGAAATTCTCAGCAGCATTATTTGGGAAGCTTGTGCCCTGGATTTTTTCACCAACAATTTATTATAAAAAATTTCAAACATAAAAGTTAAAATTTTATAGTGTACTCACCATTTAGATGCTAGTTCACATTAATTTTGTTTGTATTGTCACATCCATCTAATTCATCAGATCACCATTTGATGCATTATAAATTGCAGACATGAGTTCAATATTTGCTTATGCTTTCTTATGTAAAATTAGGACACGACGAAATGCATAAATCAAGTGTGCATCCAGTGAGTTTTGGCAAATGCAATACAGTGCTATCAAAATGTTATCAGAAAATTCACACATGGCCCTTTCCACCCCACTCCACAAAGGCACCACTGTTCTTTTTCTATCACAAACCAAATTTGTTTGTTCTAGATCTTTGTGTAAATAGAATCACACAGCATGTACTCTTTCTAGAAGTACCATGTTTGAGAGATTTATCCATGTTGTTTGGTGTATTGGTAGTTCATTTCAGTTTTATTGCTGAGTAGTATTCCATTGAATGACTATAGTGCAGTTTATCTATTTTCCTATTTATGAATGAATACCAGGGCTGTCTCCAGTAGTGGCAGTTATAAATAAAGCTGCTAAGACATTGTTAACATAAGTCTAATGTGAACACAAGCTTTCATTTCTCTTGGGTGCATATGTAGGATTAGAATTTCTGTGTCATTGGGTAGTTTAAAAAGAAACGGCCATACCTTTTCCCAATGTGGTTGTACTGTGTGTTGGATTTTCACTATGTTTTTGGATGTGTAGAAAGGTGTATAAACTTTTTATGATCCATATTTGAAATACTAGAAGTTGTTTTCAGATAGAATTGACATTGTTCACGGTTTTGCAGTTGGTGTTTTTGAGGGAAGCAAAGACCTGTCTGCCCAAAACAGTCCCGAGGGGTTCCTGTACCTGAAATTTTTTTTTTAGCATCAGTTTCACTCTTGGAGAGATTAAAGCATTTACCCAAGTATGGTGATATGTTAGCGAGAAGAAACAATACTGATTTGTTTATGCTGCTAACTTTTGCCACCCATCTTCAGTAGGTAAAATAAAATTTGTAATTGAACAGAAAATATTATTTCTGTTTAATGGGAGCAGGATGGGTAATAAAAAAACATGTATATTAGTCAGTCCCAGGTACAACAATGTGAGAGAGAACCATCTGGACCCCCAAATGGCAGTCAAGAAACCCAAAAACTGGCTGGGAAGAATTCTACCTCACGGTTGTGCATAGGGGATAGCTATGTTTTTGCAGGGCGTTTTAGCATTTACAAATCCTATTTTCAGTGTTGTCTTTTTATTCAATACCACCCAGCTACAGTTATTTTACACCCTAATGACTTATCCATTGTGTTTTACCCTCTCTCCTGTTCTATTATGTAAAGCAGTTATTTGTATATGCCTATAAAATCATCATCATAATTATGTTCCCAATGCTCATGTTCAAAGATATTTATGTATGGTTCATCCAGTCTTTCCTATTCAACTTTTAAGGGCTGGGATATTTTGCCTCTACTGTAAATCCTTATAATGTTCTATACATTGTAAATGCAATAAAATGTTAAAATTATAGTTAATGGCAGCAGATTTTTATATGTATTTATTTGATAGTGTTATCACTTTGGATAATAAGTTTGTTATCTGTTAATAAAGATTGTTCATAAAGTCTAGGGAGAATTAAGTCATACTGGTTTCTTTAACATAACCTAATGAGTTCTGCATTTATCCACATTGCTTTTTTGTAAAATTAAATTTTTACCAACAATTTCTAAAATCTTTAAACTAAAATGTAACTTCTTTATTTTGAAATAATCTGTAGTTTTAGAAGAGAGGTTAAATACCCTCTCTCTCAGGCTTTTTTTGTTTCCAACAACCTCCATCAGGCTTGGCACAGAAATCCAGGGCTTTCACTAAGTCCTACATTGTCAGAAATTATTAGTTTCTCAATTAATGGGTAGTGGGTAAATTTTGTTTGTTCTTACCAATAAGTTCATTTTTAAGACCTAGAAAGTCAATGTGTATTTGGGGCAGGGAAAGCATATTAGAACAAAACTAGCTATGTTTAAAATAACAGAATTAATCATATTATGCTATAAATAATAGCAGCTCCAGAATGGCTACAATGAATTTAGAGTTTCCAGAATTTGAAAGTTAGCAAGCCTTCTACCTTTTAGGGTTTTTTCCTTAAGGGCTACAAGCATAATGATAAGAGAATAGAGAGTAGACAAGACTATAAGTTTGCTTTTTGAGGGCCCATATTCCAAATGTAAAAACTATAATCTTGTAAAGACTCCCCATCTAGAAGGGGTCATACTTCAACTCCCTGTCAGCTAGCACAGCCCCCTAATGGGGACTGCTTAACAACCAGATAAGCCATGGAGTGAGTGGTAGTGAGGCAAGGGGCCCATGGCAGCTGGTGTACACCCTGGCAGAGGAGAGCAGGAGGGAACAGAGAGGGCACAGAAAGAGACTTTGCAATTCTCCATGAGTTGGTCTGACTATTTGCATCTACAAAATTTGCAAATCCAAAAGTAGGAGATGTAATTTTGAGGACTGGTTTTAAATAAAATACTATTTATATCCTGAATGTACATTCTGAACCAAAGAGCTCCCTTCCAGTTCCTTGATCTCTAGGTTTTTTGTTTTGTTTTGTTTTGTTTTTAAAAGAAATGAGTGATTCTACCATTGGGTTTGATTGAAATGTCCCTTTGCTTCAGCCATGTTACCCAAGCCTAATCAGTCTGTGGATGCCAATGGTGAGGGAATATCACATTGCAGTAGTAACTCAAATTGTTTAACCATATTATTTGTTTATATGTTCTACAACCTGTTTGACCTGGCCTATTTGGCTCCACTTAGCCAAATCTATCTGTGATCTATGGTGATTGGTTATATAGCCAAATTAACCTCCCATTCTGTCCATGTACCTACCAACTGAGGTGGGCAAACGTGATTCCAAAAGTAGGAAGAAGAATCTCCTGAACAACCAATGAGTCAAAGAAGAAATCAAAGGGAAATTTTAAAAAAATACCCTAAAACTAATGACAATGGAAACACAACATACCAAAATCTATAGGATGCTGCAAGAGCAGTTTTTTTTAAAAAAAATTTTGTTTTTATTTATTTCAGAGAGGAGAGAGGGATAGAGATAATGATGTGAGAGAATCATTGATTGGCTGCCTCCTGCAAGCCCCCTACTTGGGATCGAGCCCACAACCCGGCCATGTGTCCTGACCGGGAATCAGACTGTGATCTAGGTTGACGCTCAATCACCGAGCCACACCGGCTGGGCTGCAAAAACAGTTTTAAGAGAGACATTTATAGAGATAAATGCCTTGATTAAGAAAAATGATCTCAAACTACCTAATTTTATACCTCAAAGAACTAGAAAAAGGAAAAACTATGCCAATGTTAAGAAAGAAAAAGCAAAGATTAGAGCAGAAATAAATGAAATAGAGATCAGAAAAACAATAGAAAAGGTCAATAAAATGGGTTTTCTGAAAAAAGATAAAACAGACAAACCTTTAACTTGACTAAGAAAAAAAGACAGGCTTAAAATCAGAAATGAAAGGATACAACAGATACCACAGAAGTAGAAGGGATTATAAAGACAATTATGAACAATTGCATGCCACCAAACTGGATAACCTAGAATAAATAGATAAATGCCTAGAGACAACCTACCAAGTCTGAATGATGAAGAAATAGAAAATTCAAACAGTTCAATAACAAGGAGACTGAATCAGTAATCAAAAACCTCCCAACAAGGAAAAATACAGGACCAGATGTTGTCACTTGAAAATACTGCTAAACATTTAAGAGGAATTAATACCAGTCCTTCTCAAACTCTTCCAAAAAATTAAAGAGGAGAGAGCATTTCCAAATTCATTTTACAAGGCTAGCATTACTTTGATAGCACAGTCAGATAAGAACACTCTAAGAAAAGAAACCCATAGACCAATATCCTTGATGAATAACAAAATGTTAGCAAACTAAATTTAATACCACAGTAAAAGGTTCATACATCCTAATCAAGCAGGATTTATCTCTTGGATGCAAGGATGGTTCAACACACGCAAATCAATAAATGGGATACACCATATACACCATATTAATAGAGTTATAGGTAAAATCATGATCATCTTAACAGGTACAGAAAAGTTACTTGACAAAATACAACAAACATCCTTTCATGATAAAAACAAATTTAGAAGAAACACACCTCAACATAATAAAGGCCATATATGATAAGCCCACAGCTAACATCATACTCAATGGTGAAAGATTGAAAGCTCTTCCTCTAAGATCAGGAACATGACAAGGATGTCTACCAGTACTCTAATCACTCTTATCTTACTCAACGTCATACTGGAATCCTAACCAGAGCAATCACTTTCTTCATCCTTTCAAGATAAAGAAATAAAAGGTATCCAAGTCAGAAAGAACGAAGTAAAATTGTCTGTCTTGGTAGATTATATGATCTTATATAGAGAAAATCCTACCAACCAAAAAACTGTTATAACTAATCAACAAATTTAGTAAAGTTGCAGGATATTAAATCAGCCTGCAGAAGTAAGTGTGTTTTTATACACCAATAAAATAACTGAAAAGTAAGTAAAACAATTTCACAATATCAACAATAATAAAACATGGGAATAAATTTAACCAAGGAGGTGAAAGATCAGTACACTGAAAACTATAAGACTTTGTTGAAAGAAATTGAAGAAGACACAAACAAATGGAAAGGTATCCTGAGTTCATAGATCAGAAGAAATAATATTGTTAAAATGTTCATACAACCCTAAATCATCTATAGATTTAATGTAATCCCTATCAAAATCCCAATGGCATTTTTCACAAAAAAACTTTAAAAATCCTAAGATTTGTATAACCCCCAAAGACCCCAAATAGCCAAAGCATTCCTGAGAAAGGACAAAGACCGAGGCATCATACTTCCTGATATGAAACTAATACAAAGCTGTAGTAAGCAGAACAGTATGGTACTGTCATAAAAATAGACACAGACCAATGGAATGTAATGGAGATCCCAGAAATAAACAGCCAAATGTATGGTCAAATAATACATGGCTAAGAAGACTCATTGGGAAGATGGTAGTCTCTTTAATAAATGGTGCTGGGAAAACGATAACCATAGGCAGAAAAATGAAACGGGATCCTTACACCACTCACAAAAAGGAACTCATCATGGACTAAAAACTTAAACAGAAGATCTGAAACTGTAAAACTAGAAGATGTTTAGAGGAAAAGCTCTTTGACATTGGTTTTTGGCAACGTTTTTTTAATATGGCACCAAAAGCACAAGCAGTGAAAGCAAAAATCAAAAAGTAGGACTATATCAAACAAAAGGTTTCTGTCCAGCAAAAGAAATAACAAATGAAAAGGCAATGAGAAAATATTTGCAAAACTTATATCTGGTAAGCAGTTAATATCTAAATATATAAAAACTCATACAACTCATTAAAAAATAGGCAGGAGAATCGATAGACATTTTTTCCAAAGAAGACGTTCAAATGGTTAACAGGTACATGAAAAGATGCTCAACATCACTAATCATCAGGGAAATGCAAATAAAAACCACAATGAGATATCACCTCACACCTGCCAGATTGACAATCATCAGAAAGGCAAAAGATAAATGTTGGCAAGGATGTAGAGAAAAGGGAATCCTTGTGCACTGTGGCTGGGAGTGTAAATTGATGTATCCACTATGGAAAACAATATGGTGATTCATCAAAAAATTAAAAATAGGACTACCAAATGATCCAGCCTTCACATTTTAGGTATATATCCAAAGGAAAAGAAAACAGGATCTGCAAGACATACCTGCACTCCCATATTTATTGCTAAGTGAAAGAAATCAGAGAAAGACAAATATGATCTCTTATATGTGGAATCTGCAAAAAGCCAAACTTATAGAAACAGAGAATAGAAAGGTGGTTACCAGGGGCTGGGAGATTGGGGCAATGGGGAGATGCTGGTTGCTCAAAGCATACAAATTTCCTGTTAGAATATAAATTCTGGGATCTATGCACAACATAGTAATTGAAAGGTTTGGAGTGGGTGGGGTCACGCACCTATGACATGAGGCCATAATGTGTGAAAAGAACTTTTATTTCAGGCACCTGGGTGCAGGTGGACTGAGTCCAAAAAGAGAACCAGCAGTGACTGAAGGGAGAGGCATTTATCTTTTGTCTTTCTGAAGATAGTCAATCTGGCAGGTGTGAGGTGATATCTCATTTTTATTAGCTTCTGCTGGTTCTAAGCAGTTCTGCTGAGGTACAGAGCTTGACTGACAGGTCCCGTCTGTTCTTGGTTCCTCCCGGCGCCAGATGTCTAGTGGTTATCTAGGATATGCTGAGCTCAAGGCTGCAAGCTTTCTGCAAGATATTTGTGAAGCACAGTAAGTTTTCTCTGCCCCCATTTTATTCTCTTTAACCCTTTCAGTAATAATAGTTAACAATACTGTATTATATACTTGAAAGTTTCTAAAAGTAGATCTTAAATATTCTCACTGCAAAAAAATAAGTGGTCATTGTGTTATGTGATAGAGGTGCCAGCTAATGCTACAGTGGTCACCATTTTACAATATCTGAGTCTATCAAATCAACACACACACCTTAAACTTACATAGCAGTATATGTCAATTATATCTCAATTAGTGGTGCAGTGCACAGATTAGTGCACACTGAAAGGAAATTAATTAGTAGAAAGATTCGTGTGGTAATTACATCACTGCAAAAAATTACATGTCAAAATAGTATATATAATATAGTATCATAAAATTAAAACGTGTGCGATTGGCGCCAGCGAGAGCTTCATATGTATCGTGCATGCGCGAGTCAATGTTTATTTTTAAATTGCCAGTGCGCGTCATATGTACCAGTTGGTCAGTTGGCTGGACATACGGTGGGTCACTTAGCCTATAATATATATAGATAAGGCTGACAAAAATTAGGAATACTAATATTTTAAGTCTAAAGTTTTGCTACCTCAAAGTATCCTCAAACATCTCCATAGAAATTTAAATATTTTCCCCAAATACCTTCAAAAACCTATTTAATAGAACAACACAATTCAGGCCATGATATACTATTGGCAATTTAATGAAATGGAAAATATAGATTAAATATTCAACATACTGTGAGATTTCAAAATGAATGTTAAATATAGCTATATCCTTTCCCCCTAGAATTTTTTTCTTAAATTTACCAGTGAGATATATGGAAATTAAAAATCCAAAAAAATCACAAATCTTATTTTAATTATTTATATTTAAACTAACCTGTGTAAAGGATGGGGAAATTATGAAAATAGAATTAGAAATCTGAGAAATTAAAATTACATAAAATAGATTATAAACAGTTATTTGAATGGCAGATGCTTTCATTACATGTTTAAAGTATAGGAAAAACAAATATCAAGGTATAATTCATACACATGGCTATACAAATCACTAAACAATCCTATAGGGAACATTACTGGAAGGACTGATTTCCATTCTTTTATGTGATAAATCCTTAATAATGTGCTTTTATTTTACCAAAACAAGAAATAGGAAGAAGAGCGATGACAACCCAAAGCAGCTTTATTGTAATGTTGATTTATACCCATGCATAAAACTTCTGTATTATGATTGCTCACCTTGATTGGGGAAATTCTTTAGGAGGCTTCTTCCCATTTCCAGGACATTTTAGCTTGGTATATTTCCTATGTTACACATTTTCTTGTCAGAGTGTTTCACGTGTATTTTTTCCTTAGTTTTCTAGTGGAGAAAACTGAGAACAACGGGTTTTGTACGTCTGCTGTGGCCTCATAAGGGCGCTTGGTGTAGCGTTCTGATTCGGCGAGCTTGGTCCAGCAAGTGCTCAGCCCTGTGGACCAGCTGCGTGACAGGTGTGCACACACATCTGTATAAATTTTGATCTAACGTTAGGCTGGAGGAACTTACTCCCTGTGACACTGGAGCAAGAGACCAAGAGGGAAGTGACTGAGTTCTTGACTCACTTGCTTCATGAACTTGAATAAGCCACTTAATTTCTGTGGTCTCAGTTCTCCAACTCAGATGACAGCAATAATAGTCCTCCCCTGACTACAGTACAAAGCTGCTGAGAGCCCAACCAGATTAAGTGTTTACACGTTTGATAAATCTGAAGGGATTTGGTGAGGATGGTGCTGATAAAATCAGGGCCTGTGCTCAGAGGGAGTTCAGCAAACATTTGGAGCGAGGCTATCAGCTCACCGGGCTAGCCGTAGCTTAGGGCAGGGACATGCCAGAGTGGAATCTAAACAAAATAAATGGACCGCTTTTGAAGCCCTTCCTTTATGAGGGTGGGTTTGTGACAGGAAACCAGTTTGCTTATGGTGGTGTGAGCTGTGTAGGGTGGGGCACAAATGACCTGCTACTTTTGTTTCCATTTTTTATTTCCAGGTTTCTGTGAGTTTCTCTCATCTTGTTTCCTGTTTTTCCTGAAAGCCCTAGTATATGAATATCTTTTTTCCTGCAGGTGTTAGTAACTTCTTTTATCCTTCCGGCCATTCCCAGCAATCATTGTCTTTCAGGTGGATTCTATGACTTGGGTGAGTGATGTATTAACAAAAAGGAAGATTCCCGAAGAAAGGGACTTCTGTGTGGGCACTAGTATGAGGCATTCTTACTTGAAATGACAACATGGATTTCAAAATCTAGACAGTAAATTTTTAGAAGCTTGGTTAAGTTTTAAAAACTATAATCTACAGTTGAATTCTGTTAAAACATGGCTTTGTTGTTAAACCGATGCCAATAAACTGTCAGTAAATAATGAAACATCACCCTCAAACAACTGAGAAAGTGCATGATAGCACTACTTAAAAGAGCCTTATTATATATTAGAGGCCCGGTGCACGAAATTCATGCATGGGGGGTGTGTGTCCCTCAGCCCAGCCTGCACCCTCTCCAATCTGGGACCCCTTGAGGGATGTTCGACTGCCTGTTTAGGCTGGCTCCCAACCACTCGCCTGCCTGCCTGCCTGATTGCCCCTAACCACTTCTGCCTGCCAGCCTGATTACCCCCTAACCACTCCCCTGCCAGCCTGATCAATGCCTAACTGCTCCCCTACCAGCCCAATTGCCCCTAATTGCCCTCCCCTGCAGGCCTGGTCCCCCAACTGCCCTCCCCTGCAGGCCTGGTCACCGCCAACTGCCCTCCCCTGCAGGCCTATCCCCCCCCAACTGCCCTCCTCTGCCAGCCTGGTCACCCCTAACTGCCCTCCCCTGCCAGCCATCTTGTGGTGGTCATCTTGTGTCCACCTGGGGGCAGCCATCTTTGACCACATGGTGGCAGCCATCTTGTGTGTTGGAGTGATGGTCAATTTGCATATTACTCTTTTATTAGATAGGATAACATGAATCTACATGCATATGTATGTTATTATACAAATATATCCTATCTAATAAAAGGGTAATATGCATGGCTGCCCTCATGTCAAAGATGGCCACCCCCATGTGGACACAAGATGGCTGCCACAAGAGGGCCTGCAGGGGAGGGCAGCTGGGGGGACCCAGGTTGGCAGGGGAGGGCAGTTGGTGGCAATCAGGCCTGCAGGGGAGGGCAGTTAGGGGTGACAAGGCCTGCAGAGGAGGGAAGTTGGGGGGAGACCAGCCAAGCAGGGGAGGGCAGTTGGGGGGTACTCAGGCCTGCAGGGGAGGGCAGATAGGGGCGACCAGGCCTGTAGGGGAGGGCAGTTGGGAGGGACAAGGCCAGCAGGGGAGAGCAGTTGGGAGGGACAAGGCCTGCAAGGGAGGGCAGTTGGGAGGAACAAGGCCTGCAGGGGAGGGCAGTTAGGGGCAATCAGGCCAGCAGGGGAGCAGTTAGGTGTCCATCAGGCTGGCAGTGGAGTCATTAGGGGGTGATCAGGCTGGCAGGCAGAGGCAGTTAGGGGCAATCAGGCAGGCAGGTAGGCGAGTGGTTGGGAGCCAGCAGTCCTGGATTGTGAGAGGGATGTCTGACTGCCTGTTTAGGCCTGATCCCACTGGCAGTTGGGCATCCCTGGTGGGATTGGGCATAAACGGGCAGTTGACCATCCCTCAAGGGGTCCCAGATTAGAGAGAGTGCAGGCTGGGCTGAGGGACACCCCCCGTCCATGCACGAATTTTGTGCACCCGGCCTCTAGTACATATATATTAATTTCTTTATGTTAAAAACACACACCTTTATTTAACTTAGAATTCATGGGTACTACTGTCCTGTATAGCATATCCAAAGTTTATGTCCTTGAGTTTTATACTAATTTTTCTTCCTTGACAAAAATTGTAGCTGCTTGGAGAAGTGACAGCTCAACCTCAGTGTCACTGCTGGCTTCCCAGGCGCTGGAACTACTGCTGCTCCAGAGCCCTCCCTGGGGACTACTCTGGGATGGAAATTCTCAGCCTCAACTGGAGTGGAGCAACACTAAGGAAAAAGAAAGAAAATGTAATTTTCCAAAGTCAACTTAACTAAGATTCCTGTCTTCTCATAGAATGGCCCTGTCTTCTTAAGGGTAACTCTCAGGACACTTCATAATGTCTAGAGGAGTTATATCAGCAAGAGAACCCTGCTATGTTGGAGCCTAAGCTCAACACAGGTACGAAGTCTTGTGAATTAAAATTTTAAAAATAGCCTTTGTACATGAAAGCTTTTCAGTGATTTAAAAAATATATATATTCCAGCTTGAAGTTAATATATAGTTCTCCCATTCAGAAAGAACTTTTCCCCAATCAGTAAATGCCATGTTTGCTATTTATTTTAACTAAACTCTACACATATATTTTATGTTTTCAAAATCATACATTGCTCTAAATAGAGAACCTTCAAGAAAAGATGTTGGTAATAATTGAACAAATATTGATGTAATTTCACATATCATTTTTGGTAAACCACTGCTTAAAATTATACTAAATCCAGCCATCTTTGATCTTTAACCAAGCTAAGTATTCTTTGAACTTGCCTAAGTTTTGTTTTTGTTTTCTTTACCACTTATAGAAGGGAAGTTTGCTGGGTATATAAATTTTTAAAAAATTATTCTCCCAGATTTTATAGGGAAGCTAAGGATTTTTGTCATTAAACATGTTTATAAGGAAATCTATGAGATGAAAACTTTACAAGGAGTCATGGTATTTTGGATATGTTATTCTTCTTAAGTAAAGTCTAAGTGTCCATAAAGAAACATTCCAATGAAGCATTGTGTTGGCATTTGTGGTTTGGGTGTGATGGCATTCCTGCTTTCATTCTTGACTCCTGCAGTCTCTTCTCCACAAAGAGTTTCTTTAATAACATTAAGTCAAATGATGTCATTCTTATATGATGACTATGCAATGATGACCTATCTAACTCAGAATGAAATCCAGAGTCCTTACTTTGGCTTAAGAACAGGGTTACCACCTCATTTATCATTCAAATTGGACTATTTTGCCAGTGAAAGAGGCCTTAAGAGTAATTACACCAGGACAACAGGTGTAAACCATGGTTATCCCAAACAATTCAGGATGTAGAGGCCCCTAGAAGGCCCTAGCCAGGATCACCTCAAACTCATGTTCTATCAGTGTCCTCTCTTCTCTCAATCCTCACTTAGCTCCAGCCACATCGACCTCCTGAATACTTTTAAAATATAACAGCATGCCCCAGCCACTTGGAATGTTCTTCCCTGAGATATCGCTATATGTTGCTCTTTTCAACTTAATCCTAGTCTTTACTCAAATCTCATCTATTCTGAAGACCTTTCCTGACTCCTTCCTAAAATAGTATCCTTCTTCCCTTGTTTACTTATTCTCTTCCCTGCATTATTTTTCTTTATAACACTCATTGCATCCTGACATATTATATATATATATATATATATATATATATATATATATATATTGTTTGTTTGTTTTTTGTTGTTGTTTTCTAATTAGTTATGTTTCTGCTACCATAAAACAAGCTCCATCAGTGGAAAAACTTTGTTTTGTTTATTGATGTGTGCCTGGCATCTAGAACGGTGTCTGACACTTAGTAGGTATTTAATCATACTTGATGAATGGATAAACGAATACCTGCAATGGAAATAAGTTGTTGGCTAGAATGGGCTGTTTTAAGAGGAAAAACAGCTTCAGTTTACTGACAGATGGCAACTGAGAATGCTTGTATTCCACAAGGGTAATGACCCTCACAGGCAAATGAATGTCTTTACTAAGATCAGAGAGGTGCCAGGAGGAATGTTACAAGATATAAAGAATGAGTTAGGGAACATTTTGGCTAAAGTGAATGGTAAAGATGGTACTCTAGAAGAAAATGATGACTCCCAGAGATGTTTTTACCATCTGATTATTCTGAGATTATTTCCTCTTTGGTAATGCGTATTTTATGTCTTTCTAATATATTTAATCCATTTAAGTAGCCCACCATGTTTTAGGTCAACTTAACTTTAAAATTGTATTTCAAATTTTTTGATAGTATTGGTTTTAGGAAATCCCTTAATAGATTTGTTATCTTATAAATAATAATATTTAACGATCAGAACATCACTTGTATGCCACACATTATTTTAAGTGTTTTACAAATACTATCTTACTTAATCCTTGCAGAAACCCTATGTGATGTTGGTATTCCCATTATCCACAATTTGCAATAAAGAAACTGAGGCACAAAGAGGTTAAGTCAGTCTAACTTCAGAGCCCCTAACCCATTGCCTTTGCCATATTGTGTAATTTATTGTTGTTATTGCTTTATAATCATCCTTAGTTTATTATGCCTGTTAGCCTCTGTATTCCAATAGATACCCTGAAAGCACTCCCTGATTTCTCTGGCAAATTCTGAATGTAACCTTTTGTGATTCCATCTTGTTAAACCACCACGAGTTATTTTTCCCTTAGCTGTTATTACAGTGGATTTTTATCTTGGTTATTTATTTCTTTGTTTGTGGTGTGTCTT
This sequence comes from Eptesicus fuscus, assembly GCF_027574615.1. Lineage (NCBI taxonomy): Eukaryota > Metazoa > Chordata > Mammalia > Chiroptera > Vespertilionidae > Eptesicus > Eptesicus fuscus. The sequence continues at coordinate 54,305,063 of NC_072483.1, read as the reverse complement.
TTCTCATTGGAATTGTCACCTTTCAAGGGTAGGGACCTGTTTTACTCACTGCTGTTCTAATGTGTAAGTGCCCAGTATGTAGCAAATGTTCAATTAACTATTAGTTGCATAAATAAATACTGAATGGATGAGTTGTACTAAAACTGTATTTTTTTTCTGTATGACTAATATGATTCAATCAGCCACCCAATATTTATAAGCACAAATTCTGTGCCTAGTACCATACTCCAAATATAGCCCTTGCTAAATGCGGGGTCCTCCTCTAAGCACTCTATGTGAAGGAAGAAACTCTTTTAATCTCTACAATAACCCTGTGAGGTGGTCTGCAAGGATTACAAAGCACACATATATACATATACATATATATACATATATATGTACATACATACAATGGGATATTATTCAGCCTTGAAAAGGAAAGAAATTTGGACATATGTTACAACATGGATGAATCATGAGGACATTATAGTGAGTGAAATAAGCCAGTTGCAAAAAGATATATACTGTGTGATTCCACTTATATGAAATACTTAGAGTGGTCAAAATCATAGAGACAGAAAGTTGGATGGTGGTTGACAGGAATTTGGGAGAGGGAGCAATGGAGAATTACTGTTTCATAGTATAAAGTTTCAGTTTTACAAGATTAAGATTTATGGAGATGGATGTTGGTGATGATTGCACAATGTTATGAGTGTTTTTAACATTGCTGAGCCATACACTTAAAAATAGTTAAGATGGTAAATTTTTTGTTTTGTGTATTTTGCCACAATAAAAAAATGAGGCAAAAAAGTGCTATTTGCAACTCAACAGAATCCATTTATAGCTTTTTGATTCCCCATGGAGGATATTTCACTAACATTCAGTGGGTATAAAAGCAGGCATTTCCCAGAGGGATAATCAGAGAAGGCATAATATCCTCTGCAAGATCCTCTATAAACTTCAAAGGATATGAGACCGCCTATAAGGTTTTCTGTTTTGTTTTGTTTTCTGGAGCTTTTTTTTTTTTTTAATGATGATGGGGGAGGAGGCAGAGTATAAACAAACTAACTTAAAAAGCTTTAAAGAAACATCTATTGTGTACTGATTTCTTTAGAATAATATATTTTATACTAACTATTCTCCAAATTGGTTACCAGAGTTAATAATGTAATTTATAGTTAAGTATTATGCCAGATAAAGAACATAGGCCAAGGTTCTACATGAGTTAGATGTGGATGGAGAGGTCTGATCAACAGAACTCCAGGAAGCAGGTGCAGGGGGACTAAAACGCCAAAGAGGATAAAAATAGAAAGCAAGGGAAGGGGAGAAAAAAAGTGATTCAAGCCCTGGCCTGTGTGGCTCAACTGGTGGAGTGTTGTTCTGTACACCCAAAGTTTGCAGGTTCAATTCCCCGTCATGGTCCTGGTTGATGTTTCTCTCTCTCTTCCCCGCTCTCTAAAAATCAGTGAACATGTCCTAGGATGAGGATTTAAAAAAACACTCCTGCAAGTCCACACATTCCACGCTGCCCTCCGCGCCTTTGACACAATCATCCACCTTAAGTGGGGCTTTGTGGACATAACCACTCTTTTCCTAGCCGTGCTCTTTGCAGCTCTCTGCCAAGTTCTCTTTGCCTCCCGAGGGCCTTTATACAACTTACGATACATACTGAGTTTCTAACAATAGGATTAACTTTGGGTGAAAGAACACTGTGTGTTTTGGGTGTGGGTCACTGTTTGCTCTTCTGATTGGCAATGTACACAGTGACTTAAGCAATGCCGCTTTGGGCATTTTAGTTTAGGGTGTGGCACAGTCGTCAACTCTTGGATTTTCTCTTGAGGGCAATTAGCTGAAAACTAGTTTCATTCAGTTTGCTTTGGTTTGTTTGGACCAACGATTTGCTCAAGCAGAAGGTGCTTGCCAGTAACGGAGGCAGCCTCAACAGAGAGGTCAGGTTGTTTCCCTGCAGGTTCTCCATCCCTCCGATAAAATGATACCGTTGGCAATCTTTTCTGCACCGTGGTGTCTTGGCATCTGGTCTCAGCTTGCTCCAAATGCTCCCTTCGTGGCATCAGGGAGCATTCAGGGAGTCCAAGGCCTGATTTCCTCTCGCTGGAGCAGCAGGCAGATGCTGAGAGCAGGGCCCTGGGTCATGGCTACGTAACTGGAACAGCCTTGACGTGCTCTGGGAAACAAACACGATTGCTGAACACCGAAACATATGTAAGAACACTTTCCCCCTTAACTCCATAATATTATCGTGAACCTTAGCAAAACAAAGCAGTGGTGCTGACTCAGTCTTCTGAGCATTGGCCCCGAACCTGAACGTGCTTTCAAACGGAGTTAAGGGTTTAAATGGCGAGTGGACTCCTTTAACTCTGTTTATAGCTATCTCCTCCGTTCTGGCTTTGTCCCAGAGGTTTCCGATGGCTCCGGTGGAGTCAGTATCTCTGATGTGTTTGTAACTGACCTCTAACCCACACATCAGTGTTATTTTCAGCTGTTCTTTGACAAGGGGTCCAACAGCTGCTGTTTAATACCACCGGCAACTTGTGACACACACTGAGTTTCTAGCAATAGGATTAATCTGCCAGTCTTGGGCTCTGATTCGAAGCTGTCTATAATTTTCCTGCACAGGCAGTGGAGGGAGAATAAAAATAAAACCTGAAGTACAGTGTTATTTTTTATTTCATTGTAGAAAAATATACATAGTGTTAAACTTTAATTAAACAAAAACATTCTTGCTGCAATTAAAAAGTAACAGCAAAGTGTATTACTTCTTAGTATTTGTGATAACTGAGTTTAAAAGTGCTGTTCAGTGGAGTACAGTAGTCACAAATAAATCCTGAGATGGTAGCTGTCTACTGATAAATGCTCGTTGAAATATTTTTTAAATGTTCCTAACACATCTGAAGCTATGAGAAAATGTAACTATCCCAAATAAACTTTATTTGACAAAAGGCAGTAAGTTTTAGAAAAGTAGATTAATCAAAAAAGATATATTTCAAGCAGTTTTATGGCTTGCTTAATCCCAAAACAAATACCAAAACTTATTTTTAAAGTACATTTTAGAAGCTTTTTTTTTTTTTGCCTAAAAGAGTCTTCAAAAGTCTTGAAAAGTTGATATTCCAGTCAATGACTAGCTGGTTTCAAAGTCCACTGTAACTAGACAGATTCAATGGCAAAACTAACTTGGGTTGTCAGGATGTAACTTTTTTTTTTTCCATTTGCTATCAAACATCAGCTGATAGGAAGGGAGCTAGAAACTGCCCTCTACATTTAAGATAATGGCAAAAATAACAGGCGCTTAGTGTTACCATACTAGGGGTGTGGCGATTCTCTCCCGTTCTCCTCTCTCTCTCTCTCTCTCTCTCTCTCTCTCGTGATAAACTCAATGGGGTTGTCTATTTTTAACCTCCTGTTCTTTGCTTCTGGCCGAGCAATCAGTGGGAGCTGAGCTCTTCCCCTGAATGAATCCAAGTAACCCCGGTGGTTGCCTTCTGAAATGACCAGCAGACGCACATCTGTACAAAGGCTGCCCGGAGTGTGAGCGGCACATCTACAGGACCATGTCCAGCCCAGGAAGCCCTGAAGTGGAGTTTTCTACCACCACAGTCAGCTCAGTGGCTGTGCAGGCTGGGGACTCTAAAATCGTTATCGCTGTCATAAAGGTAAGCTGACAACTTTTCTTTTTTCCGTGTGGCTGTGGGCGTCTGGCTGTGTGTTGATAATCCCGAAGAACATTCCACACAATCAGCCGTACACAGCATATAGGAGATAACCCAGCAAGCACATCTTACTGCTTTCTTAAAGCGGCAGCGAAGAGAAGCCTCTATTAAGCTTCAGCCAGTGACTACAGTTTCTCTTTCAGTTAGTGAGGAAACATGGACAGCAGCTTGGTGAAAAACAAAACAAACCGTCTATTTTCAGTCTGTTTTTTTAAAGGCAAGGCGTGGGTGATTACAAATTCATGTTTGCCAGGCTGAAGAGGCAAGCGGGCCTATGAAACACGGATGATTTTTGAGAGGGGGTGTGCTGGAGGAGGGAAGGGGAGAGCTAACAGATAGGGGGTGGCATTGTTTCGGGCAGGAGGGGACCCAGAGAACACCTAACAAGGGGCTCTGACTCGTGCCCTCCTTAGCTCTGGTGGTGACACGGTAAAGGCACGGGTAAATCCTTGTCACATTGCTGAGGGAATGGAGACGCTGCCAGGGAAGGTGCAAAGGGCATGTGTCAGATTGGCTCTTGACAGCAGGAAGTTGAAGCCACTGGGGGCTTATGTTTCATGCCAAGCCATTTGTCCATTTGCAAAGATGATAGCACATCTTTAGGTTGAAGACAATAACTGTGACCTTCTTTCCTATGAAAATGGCCTGCAGAACCCTATGAAGCGTTATGCTTGGATCTAGACAATTCACCACCCAAGGAATTCAGTGTTTAATGAAGGGAATCGGGCAGACAAGCTGGCGCTTACCAGCCGGTTACTTTCCAGACCCCGTCAGGCTCCATCGAGTGACTTTCTGGCCTTTTGTTAGTGCATGGATGCATGGCAAGGCCTGGTTCATTTCACTGAATTCTGTGAATTTTATGTTCATGTGGAAGTGATAGCAGGAAAGCAGCACTTGACATTGAGCAGAAGGATGGGCTCTGGGGCACCGAAGGCCGCGTGTCCTGGCTGGGCTGTTTCCTGGGCTGCGGAGACTTGGCCCCACATAAGCAGGACCTCTGCCGGTTCCCTCGCCCTCTCATCTCTTCTAAGGCAATGCGTGGACGTGGAAAAAAGCCTGAAGCAAAAGTAGCAGAAATTGATAATTTGCATGTGATTTTGTGATGATTTGAGTACCTGCAAATTTCAGCAACGCAGGAAAAGAGGCAAACTCACTGTTTAAAAGAAAGTTACATTCCCTCAAATATGAACTATTTCTTAGAGCAGGATAAGGAATAATGCACATGGAATAAATTATAGGAGAATCAGAAATAGATTGACAGTAAGAAAAAAAAATCTCTAAAATCACGCTGGAAATTCTTAATTTAACCAAACTGTGTTTCTAAGAACATTTGTTCGTTTCCTCTCCTCAGCTCCTTAAGCTCACTGCCATCCCATATAAAACGAACCCCAACTTATTCAAAGTGCAAAGTCCATCTTAAAGGAAAGAAATGCCTACATCTGATCTACACTGAGTGGCCAGATTATTATGATCTCTGAACGCATAATAATCTGGCCACTCAGTGTATATCCTATATAATAAAAGGCTAATATGCAAATTGTCTCCTTGACCAGGAGTTCGACCAGCAGGCAGGCCGGCCAACCACTCATGTTCCCTCCCCCTGGCCAGGCTGGCCGGACCCCACCCATACACGAATTCATGCACCGGACCTCTACTATACATATTATTATATATATATACATATACACTGAGTGGCCAGATTATTATTCGTTCAGAGATCATAATAATCTGGCCACTCAGTGTATATGGGCCTCTTGTTTCCACATGGTCTCAGGGCACTAATTACCTAGAATAGACATACATTTTTCTCATTTCTCTTCAGCCGTTCACCTATCCACAGGCATGTGCCTGCTCATGGTACCTGTTGCTTAATCAGTTGTTGCTCCTTAGAGAAACAGTTCCTCAGGAACTGCAATGAGCAGTTGTGCTTAGAGCAGTGAGAGAGTCCTGAGTGTGGAAAACAAGTCGGCTGCTTTCAAATGGCAGTTGTCACATGTGTCTGATTTGATTGACATTTTCCTACATACTTTATTGAGTACCCAACACCAAAAGTTGGAAAATATTATGTTTTAACTTTGAAATAAGATGCAAATCAGTTGTTTCATCTGCTGCTTAGTCTTTCTGGTTAAACCAGTAAGGTCAATGTAAGGACACTGATCAGCCAAAATTGCATTTACAAAACCTTCCCCTTGTGGTGAAGTTTGCATTCTACTCGCCCGAGTGGAATATCACTATTTCCATGGAAAGTACTTTTGCGAGTGAGAGAATGTACAGTTATGTGAATTTTTTCGTAAATTTTTAATATTCAATAATATATAATCTATTGTATGTGTTCCTCATTTGGGAATGCTAAATTTAAATACAGTGTGCCAAGAGAAAATCATTTATCTTAAGAATTAAAAAAAGAAAAGGTAAGGCATGGATTTATATTAGACGTGCTATATTTCAATTTATTAAGGCCCATCTCTGTGGAAAGAATAAAGTGTTCATAGCATAACTGGAAACTTAACAGAAAAAGGAGAAGGGTGAAGGGGAAAGAACAAGAGGAACTAAAAGTGCTTTTCATTTCATTTTTATTTTTAGTGTGGCAAATGGGTACAACTTCAGCTTGCTGAGTCACAGCCCAATATTTTAGAAATCGGTAGCAGTCAAGATGAAACCAAAAAACTCCTTCATGATCATGAACTTCTTTTGGCCAAGCTCAAGGTAAGAAAGATACTAAGCTGTGACATAGAAACACTGTGCACAGAAATAAAACCCCACGTCTTACCTGTCCTCTGGATCCCTCTGCCGTCACTGGCAGCTTTAACACAGTGCCAGGTAGGTCCTGGAAAACACTGTAGTTACTTATGAGCAAACACCACAGAGGAAAGAAGTAACGAGATTTTTAAAAACTTTCCCAATGTGATAGAAAATATAAAGGAATAATATTTTTACTGTGGAGAAATAAGTAATTTTCTTTTTCCTGGCTGCCTCAGAGAAAAAAAGAAATTCCATCACTTTTCCATTTCATACATCAAACTGTCAGGTCACATCAACAGGTCCAGACTTTCTATTGTTAATGATACCTGCTGGCAAGAATAATATAGAGCTTGTTTTCCTTCTGTTGAACTATTGAAAATATCTGATTATGTGTTTAATATTAAGAGTTCTTGATACCAAATAATACTTTTAGTAAAATCAGATACATTATTCCACATGTATTGTGGTTATTTAGTTAAGAATCTAAAAATAATATTGGCTCGTGATGTCTAGATAAGGTATCTAATCAGGGCCAGCTTTATCATCTAGAGGGCCCAGTGCAAAATGAAAATTTGGGCTCCCTGTTCAAAAAGCAGGATAAAGCTTTTTCTTGACTATTCATGGTGTTTTTTGTTTTGTTTGATCATATATCCTATCTAATAAAGAGGGAATATGCTAATTGACTGCCCTGCCCCCAAAAATGGCAGCGCCCACAGCCAATAAGGAGGGAATATGCTAATTGACTGTCCCACCCTAAAAGATGGTGGCGTCCACAGCCAATAAGGAGGGAATATGCTAATTGATTGCCCCACCCTCAAAGATGGCGGCGCCCAGTCCTATTAGCCCCACCAGGGTGGCAGACACCTGCCTCAAGAGTCCCCCAGTCCCCTTGGCCCCCCAGCTGCCCAGGGCCGGTCCGAGGCACAGGCAAGCCTCAGATGGCGGCTGCCCAGCTGCCCAGGTGTGCCCGAGGCTCAGGTAACCAGCGCCAGCCGAGGCTTGCACTGCCGGCAGTGGCAGCAGCAGAGGTGTGATGGGGGTGTCGCCTTCCCCTGATCACCGGGTTACCTCCCACCCCTGAGGGCTCCCGGACTGAGAGGGGGCAGGCCGGGCTGAGGGACCCCTCCCTCCAGTGCATGAATTTTCATGCACCATGCCTCTAGTATATATATATATCTGCTAATTAATGTCTAGCTCCTTCAGGCATGAGGATATGTGTGGGGTGAGTATAGACTCCCAGGCACAGGGCCTAGGCCCTGGCTCAGTGCACAGGGTATGGGCTTGACCCCTGTTCTTCCAGAGCTGTGTCCTGACCCAGGCCAGGGTGGATGGCAGAGGTCACTAAGCAGGGGCAGGGAAACAGGCAGGATAGCATAGAGACTATCCAAAGGAGGCAGGACCACATGTGCCCAGAGGCTCTGATCCTCCACTTCTTCCCCCGTTGTCCCAGTGGACTTCTCTCATAAAACACAAATTCAAAGCTAAAGTTATTAAGAATTTTAAGACAGTGACAGGTAAAGCATTAGGCCCCAAGTGGTTTTTGAGGATGGAACTCTGGGATGCAGCCAGCCCTTTGAGTAATAACCATCACAGGCAAGTGAATGCCGTCCCAAGATCAAAGAGGTTTGATTCAGAGGCCCAGGAGGACTAGATGTTCAGTGTTTTTAGTATTTTAATGTTACTGGCTTCTTTGAACATCTTGGCTGGAATTTATACTCACTTCCTAGATTTAGAGGCAGATCTGATCTGCATTTGAATAATACTAATAGTGGTTTTCTGATTGGACGGTAGTAAAAGTAATTGAGTAAACCAGACTGAGAAGTTGAAGAAAGAATTAGTGCTGAAGCAGGGACCAATGGATTCCAGAATTGATTTTCCTGTTTAGAGAGCTCCTAGCTCTGGGCTCTGGGCTCAGTGCTGCCCTTCAAGGTAGAAATCCCAGGCCACTAGGAAGTCCTTTGTATATCTACAAAACCACATTATAATGTGAAAGAGCACCGACCCAGTAATCAAAACAGCATATGCACCTGTTTCTGAAATTAATCTGGACTTGAAACTACATCTTTTCTCCAGGTCCCACTAACAGTTGGTACCCAGCCATCATTTTCAGGTTCGCTGAAGGACTGGGTGGTGGTGAAGCTCATGGCAGGCAGTCTGGGTCTCTCAGGCCACTTCTTTCCCCACCCCACTCCATTGCTGTCCAGGCCCACAACTCCAGGGAGAAGGCTTTCTTAGTTGCAGCAGTTCAGCTCTACCCAAAACTCTACTCAAACTTGCATACTTGAGCTCAAGCTGGAAAATGGTTTTTCATTTAACAGGATCCATTATAAAAAGGTGCTTGGTGTTGTAGATTCTAGAGTCGTGCCCTTTTAAACCAGTCTTCTGGCAATGGACTAGCCTTCTGGACTCCAAGCTTTTTATCTGTGGGATGAGGGAAGCTTCATAGTGATTGTATATCTTACCATAGCATATCATGGGACTGTGGGACCATACTCCCTCTTTGCATGTGGGTTTAGAAACACAAGATCTCAAGTGAAAAGGGTTTTTGACTTCACATGGGCCTTAGCCTATGACCTCTTAATGTTCATCTCACATACCATTGCCCACCCCACCCACCACTATCAACCCAACTCCCCATCCCAAATAAATTTTAAATAGTAGCATCGTTTTCCAATTTACTGGTTTTAACAAAGTCAAAGACTTTGGCATCTGTTCCAGATTTGATGACAAAAGATTGTTTTAAAGAACAAAAAATGTGAATTCCATTTTGAAAATGAAAAGATCAACCAATTTACTAGTTATTATGCTGCCAGGGTAGGCACAACCTTAACCTATAACAGAAAGTTGTTGGACCGAACTTAGTTTTAATATGAGCTTTTTAAATGATGGGGGCATTAGTAGTTCAATAAGCCAATAATATTTAATGTCTAATGTTCATTCCAGTCTGTTTCTTCCTGCAATTTGTTCTAATTATAAAGAAGTGCAAGGTTATGAGTACTGGGAGGATGTAGGAATTCAGTGCTGAGTCCATTCCGATTTAAGCAAAGCAGTTAGCCTCTCTGGGTTCAGGTTCTTTATTTGAAAAATTACCGTAATAATAGTTATCTTCAAACAACTGAAAAGGAAATTTGGGGAGAAATGCAATGATGTATGGAACTGCCTGTTGCCTTTTGAAAAGGTGGTCTAATTGTTCTTTAATAATTAATATATTGGCATAATTTGCATGTTCAATTGGATAGAAAAGCTATTTTCTACTTTCCATTGAAAAATCATCTCAAACCCTAGTCATTTAGACTAAAGGGGAAAATTCTGGAAACACTGAATTTTTATGAGTGTTTCTAATGTTGGTAATGTCTGTCTATACCCCAGAGATCTTATTTCCCTTCCGGTGGTGTACTTAACTCCAGTGGAGTATTCAGAGAAAAAATATTCAGTGGGGAAAACGTAATAATGTGCGAAAAGCATTAACTCCCAAGGGCACCTAGATTCCCAAACCATACTTGAATTATTTATAATGAGAAAGAAGGAATTTGGGAGAGAGAAGAGGGAGATGTAAGCAAGGTAAAGAAGATCTGCCTGTGGCCACTATGACATTGCATCCTCAGGGGGTTCAAGGAGGGAAAGAGGAGTTGGAAATACCTCAGGGATGTTGAGAATGTTCTTCCTCTCCAGAGGAATTACAACCATAAGAACCAAGAAAGTCTCTAGCACTGGCTCTGTATTTGTAGATATATGAATATATATGTATACAGTTAAGTATATTTGTAGATAAGGTGACTTTCAGGGAAAAAGGACCCTTTAGAATATAAAACACTAAAATATTTCACCTCTGACTTGACTAACACATCTCTTGGTTCTCTGATTCTGACGAAATCTCTGACCCAATGAATGCTTATTTTTGTCCTATTTCTGGTTATGTAACTAGAAATGAATAGTCAAACTATATGGTAGTAAAGATAAAAGTCTTATTAAAACTTGCTTTAAATAAGGGAATAGTGTGGTTTTCTTTTATAAACTGGAGTTTTTACTAAGAATTCATTGTTTAAAATTTTTACTGTGCTAAAATATAGGGTGTGCCTAGAAATGTATACACACTTTAAATGATTATAAAGTCAATGTTTATTAACATACAGTTCCTTTTCAAAATTTAAAAGAATCTACAGAGATGAATAATTTTTTTGGTCAACACCTGTTTTCAAACTGATGGCCATTCTGGTCCAGGCACTGCTGATAATGCGAAGCAATTGAACTGCAAATACCAAGAATCATTTAGAATCTGTGCCCTCAATTCGTCGACTGTTGCTGGTTTTGTACCGTAAACTTTATCTTTTATAAACCCACATAATAAGTCTAGTAGATTAATTTTCTTTGTTCAAAGCTTAGTCTGGCTTCACTCATTGTTTCAAATTAGTTAAACCTAAAAAGGGGTGAAAATTAAGTGAGTCTTCAGCTAATAAATTGTGTATACATTTTTTGGGACACTCTGTGTTCCCCCCAAAATTATACACACTTTGAATAATTATAAAGGCAGTGCTTGTATATCAACTGCTTTTTCAAATTTCCAGTAGCATTTTAGGATGAATTTCCTTTGTTCAAAGCTTAGTCTGCTATCAGCTGTTAAAGTGTGTATACATGTTTTTGGGATACCCTGTATATATAATATAAAATTTTCCATTTCAACCATTTTTAAGTATACAATGCAGTAGCATTAATTATATTCACAATTGTGTGCAAAAATCATTACCATCTAATACCCAAACTTTTCCATTACCTCAAACACTTTGAACCTAATAAGCAATGACTCCCATTCCTCCCTTCCCTAGTAATCTCTAATGTACTTTCTGCCTCTATGAATTTGTTTATTTTAAATACTTCAGCTTAATGGTATCATATAATACTTGTGTGTGTGTGTGTGTGTGTGTGTGTGTGTGTTTGTGTGTGTGTGTGTGGCTTATTTCACTTATTCTATGATGTTTTCAAGGTTCATCCATATTGTAGCATATTTCAGAACTTCATTCCTTTTTAATGAATGAATGACATTCCAAAGTGTGGACATATACCACATTTGTTTATCCATCATTATGCTGATGGACACCTGGGTTGTTTCCACTTTTCAGCTATTGTAAAATGCTACAGTGAACATTAGCATACAAGTATCTGTTTGTGTACCTGTTTTTAATTCTTTGGGTTATATACCTATGAATGGAACTGCAGGGTGATATGGCATTTCTCTGCTTACCTATTTGGGGAAACACCAAAATGTTTTTCACAGCAGCTGTATCATATTACATTCCTACCAGCAATATACAAGTGTTTCAATTTATTCATATCCTTTCCAAAACTTATTATATTCTGGGGTTTATTTGTTTTTATTATAGCCATCCCTCTAGGTGTGAAGTAGTATCTCAGGGTGGTTTGATTTGTATTTCCTTAATGACTAATGATGTTAAGCATATTTTTCTGTGCTTATTGGACAATTGTATACCTTCTTTGAAGAAATGTCTGTTCAAGTCCTTTGCACCGTTTTCAATCGGGTTGTTTGTTTTTTTGTATTGTTGAGTTGTAAGAGTTCTTTATAACTTTTGGATATTATTCTCTTATCAGATGTAGGATTAACCAGTATTTTCTCCCATTCTGTAAGTTGTCTTTTCACTTTCTTGATAATGTCTTTTAAGAAAGTCTTTTAATAAAGTAAAGCTGTATGACTTGAACTTACATATTAGAGAAAATTTTATGGTATGGGTACTGTGAATGTGATAGAACCCCTTAGGACAGTATTAGAAGAGGAATAACCCATTTTACATTATCTGTGTCATAGCGGTGTTTTATCCTAAATGTCTGCTCCATTTTCTCTCTATCCCTGTTTTCCTATAGATCGACAAGTTAGAAAATCCTGCTCTCTCAGAAATGTTGGGGAAGATGCTTTCACACATCTTTTCTCCCTTTCTCCTCCCTGAAGGAGTGAGGGGGCTGTGTTACCTGATCAGTGAGACTAGGGGAAGAAGTGGCCACCATGGGAAGCCAGCCTCAGGGCTCAAGCAGACCCTGACTACCCGTGGGCTACAGTTTTCTACTCGCTCTGCTTCTGCAGAAGCAGTCCACAACTCCACTCACCCAGCGCACCTCCGACCTGACACTCTCCACAGGCAGGTCCCAAGCACTAGATTTTATGGAGGAAGAAGTAGAAAGTCAAAATCAACCCCATCCTCCAGTCCAGCCTTAGTAGTAATAGGAACAGATATTATGGTCCCTATCTGACCTTGATGTCTATTTTACAGAATCTTGAGGGGAAAGAGGAGAGAGAGGAGAGATTAATTGGCATCTTCCAGATTGCAACACATAATTGATCTGTGTGTGGTTCATAGGGCTCTGTGCCTTAGTGTTCTATACATGTAAAGTACCTGCTGTATTTTTCACTGATTGTTTTGAAGAAGGTCACTGAAATAAGGTAGGAACTATACAGGGCTCTTGGGAGTGAATTAGTGGGAAATTTAATTTCTCTTTTAGTCTTTTTAAAATGAAGAGCTTGTTCCATTAAAAAACAAAAATAATCTCCTCACAACTATGAAACAGCAGAACCTCTTAGTGATTTTCCCTGCCTCACTTGGCACTCTCTTAGTCTATAGGATATTCTTTTCCTAGATGTTGAGTTCCAGAGAAGAATATAGAGCTGTGGGATGAAATAAAATTCAAATAGCATTCTTTATACTTGGAAAGTGCCCTGGGTCATCTTATAAAATATTGTTGGTTTAAGAGTGGCTAGAGAGCCATGACAATAGGCTTCTCATACATGGAGTTAAAGCACATTAATAGTGCGAATGTCAGAAATAACTTGTTGCTAGTTCTGACTAAGCAGCAGTTCAGAGTATGATTGTACCTAATGAAGTGGTGGTGTGAGTTGATTCACTGGATGGGAGGGCATTCTATAAGGAGAAAAACTTTTAGGCACAGAGATTGAAGAGTAAAACATTTGGAGTGGACACTCTTCATCTCGTCTCTGTCCTCATTCAGCGGTCAAGGTTGGACACCTTGGCAGAAGCTGAAGAGCCTGTGGAAAACATGAGGCACTCACCACATTGCCTTTTTTTTAAAAAAAAAAAAAATGAAACCCCAAGTGACACAGATTCAGGGAGAGAGAGGCGCATCTTCCATGTTTCTGCAGGGAACAGAGCATGGTGTGGTTATAGCAAATACAACTTTTTTTTTTTTTTTTGACAAGTCTAGAAAGATCCAGTACAAAGGAAGATTATGGTAGATTACAATAGCTGTAAATTCTTTTGGTACTCATCCCATTGAGAAGTGGGATCTATATCCATTCCCTTAAAACTGGACAGACTCTGGGACTGCTTTAACCAACAGAATACAGCATAGATGATGCTGTGGTAGTTTCTGGGCCCAATCTCAAGAGACCTGCTGCTTTTAATGTCTGTAATTTCAAATAGTCACTCTTGGAACCCAACTTATAAGAAGTCAAGCAGCACTGTACAGAGACCCGTGTGGAAAAAACTCCCAGCAACAGCCCTGGCCGAGATCCTGGCTGACAGTCATCCAACCTGCTAGTCATGTGAGTGAGCTATATGATCCATCTTGGAAGTGGATTCTCCAGGCCTGGTTGAGTTTCCCAGCTGACCTGTGTGGGGAAGAGACAGTTCTTCCTCACTGAGCTCTTCCCAAATCAAGAATCATGAGTAAAATGTATAATTGTTGTTTTAGGTCATTAGAATATGCAACAGCTTAGATAATTGGAACAGAAGGCAACAGCTATGATGGCTGTTTACTTGGTGTCTATTTGGTGACAAATAACATAAAGCCCAACCAATACTGGCTTAACCACCCAAGAGTTTGTCTATGTCACAAGAAGCTTGAGGTTTAGTATAATCTTCCACAGCATCAAACATTACTGTGAGGATATAAATATGAAGATGCTTTGCTATGATAGTAAGCATATTTTCACATGTTTTTCTTTTTTGTTGTTGTTAATCCTCATCCAAGGATATTTTTCCATTGATTTTTAGGGAGAGTGGTAGAGAGAGGAAAAAACAGAGAAACATCGATGTGAGAGAAACACATCGATTGTGTCTATTGGTTGCCTCCTGCACAAGCCCTGACCAGGGCCAGGGCCAGGGCCAGGGAGGAGCCTGCAACCAAGGTATGTGCCCTTACCGGAATCGAACCCGGGACCCTTTGATTCGTAGGCTGAGGCTCTATCCACTGAGCCAAACCAGCTAGGGCTCACATGTTTTGTTTTGTTTTAAATAGAATAACCTAACTGGAAACAAAACAATGTCCAACAATAGGTGGATACATTTATAAATTGATGGTTTATGATTGTTTATGATTATGCTGAGCCCCGGGGCTTCTTGTGACATAGACCAATTCTTAGGTGTTCAAGCAAGTTGGTTGGGCTTTATATTATTTGTCACCAAACACATTCCTATTTGAAACCTGGGTCAAAAGCTAGGATCCCAATTAGCATTTTTGAGATCATAGGCTTAGAGCCTCTAAGATATTAATTGTTTATTTAGAAAATAATTCTTCTTTAAAGTATAAATTCATAAACAAACATTTTTTACTGAAAGTAGGACCCATAAATCTTATTAGTTATGACAAAAGGTCTTGGTCTGAGATTTGACTGACAGTTCAAGAAATATAAATGAGGGTGGCTGGGGGAAGAAGGTTGCACAATACCCACTCACCTTCACTCCCATTCTTTTCTTAAATTGAATTTATTGGTGTGACATTGCTTAATAAAAATATATAGGTTTCAAGAGTACAACTCAATAAAACATCATCTGCAAACTGCATTGTGTGTTCACCACCCAAGGTCAAGTCTGTTTCCATGCCCATTTATCCCCCCTTTATCCTCTTCCACCTCCCCTCACCGTCCTTCCCCTCTGGCTGTCACCATACTGTTGTCTGTGTCTATGTGTCATATATATATATTTGCGTAATCCCTTCACCATTTTTCACTCAGTCCCCCAAGCCCCATGCTGTCTGACAGCTGTCAGTCTGTCCTATGTAGCCATGCCTCTGTTTCTGTTTTGTTTGTTAAATTATTTTGTTGATAGCAGTTTTTAATACTGCTGAGCTAGATTATATGCTAGGATAAAAATATACCTCTTACATTCTATCCAAAAGCCAATAGCTCTTCCTGCTCCAAAAAAGACATACGTGTGTATTACACTTAAATGAGAAAGAGGCAATTTTTTGGTTTGGTTTTGTTTGTTTGAAGTACGCTGTGACACTTACCTGATTAGCTTGAGCAGAACCCATCTCTTCCAAACTGCAGACTTTGTCTTAGATATCTTTTAATGGATTAATGTGTCAACCTCAAGAGATTTTCAAGTGACATGGCTGTATCATTCTCATGACAAATTCATCTAATTATCAGTCCTCAGGAGAATAAGGCAAACTTATTTGGGTTCCATGGTTAGCTCTGTCCTCCAAATTACCTAACTCCTCCATCTCCCTCCTACCACATACTGAGGTCCAGGGACTTGAGTGAGATTAGAATTTTTGTCTTCAAAAAAATTGTCTTAAAATTGAATACTGGTTCCAGTTCCAGGCAAGATGGTTTAAACACCTTCCACCTAATCTCCATTAAATGCAAACATATAAGAACAAACAAAGACAAAATTAAAAAGAAAAGAAAAGGAAAAACAGGAAAAAACGCACACTGAAATAAATACCAATATAAACCCTGACAGAATGTGTTTGCTGAGGACACTGAAAAGTAGAGCCTAGCAAGCAGATTAGGGAGAGAGATCCGAATTCCAAATACCAGCCGGCCAGCAGTGTTGTTTTTTCTCTCTCCAATGTTGCCCAACTTGGATTCAATGGCAAGTTGGCCCCCTGAGGAACGTACCAGATGTGGACAGAAAAAGCTCCACTAAAGTCTTCTCTTCAGGTCTGAGCAGTAGAAAGAGGAATCCCATGGTTCAGAAAGGGAATAGATACCCTGCCTCTGGCTTTGCTTCAGCCCAGGCAGTCCCCTGAAGGGAGCCATGATGGTGAAGTGGAGGCAGCTAAGCAGGTGCCTAAACCTGAGAGAGGGAAACCTCTGTCTGACCAGAGGAACGATAATCTCAGAGTTTGTGAGGAATTCACATTGCTCTTTTCTCCCCTCCCTTCTCCACACTGCTTGGTCCCACAGATATTGTGGTGGGAAGGGCACAGCAGAGTGAGGAGCTAAAGCCCCAGGACCCTGCTCCATGGTACAAATTATATTGAGTCAAGCCAGGGAAATGAGAAGACAGAGCAGGTGAGAGAGCTGTCTCACCCTTCAGCTTCTTAACTTAGATTATACAGATGTGGATCTAATTTTCTTTTAAAAAAATCCTAATTATTCAGTATTCTGGGAACTCAAGAACCACAAACTCAAATTTCATTTCATAAGATGTGATCTTTTTAAAATTTAAATGCTACCCATTGGGTTTGTGTGTTTTAATTTTCTTCATGAAAAAATAGACAAGAAATATAGAGAGTTATGTAGTTCACTGCAATAAACTGGCCCCATGTGGCCCCGCTTTTTTTAAAAAAAGTTTCAGCTCAAAACATATCCAAAAGTTTTTTCATAATTAGGACTAGAGAAACCCAAACCACCCAAGGCTAGTGCTGACAGCTTTCTGAGAGCCTGACATTCTTTGATTCACTGAACCCATTTCCTATTAAACATTTATTAATGTGTTAGAAAGAAGACACTTTGCTAATGTATTATACTTCTCAAAGCAGCAATAAATAGAAATATATGCAAACCACAAATGCAAGTCACATGTAATTTTAAATTTTCTAATAGCCCCATATAAATTTCAGAGCATTAAATACTTACATTAGAACAGCATAACTTCCTCAAGTCAACAATCTAAGTTTCAACCCTAAGAAACTAGAAAAATAAGAAAAAAATAAAACCAAAGCAAGCAGAATGAAGGGGAAAAAAACAAAGAGAAAAGTGGAAATCAATAAAATTGACAACAGAAAAACAATAGAAAAATGAAAAGATCAATAAAATTGATAAGCCTTTAGTCAAACTGAGAAAGGAAAAATGAGAGAAGACAAAAATTGGTAGTATTAGGTATGAAAAATTGGGGCATCACTATATTCCCTATTAAAAATATTACATAAACCTCATTAAAAATAGAATATGAAAAACTCTTAATAACTCTATGCACATAAATTGAACAACTTAGATGAAATGAGCCAATTCTTTAAAAGCCACAAATTACCCAAGCTCATCCAATAGCAAGATTAAAAATAAAAATAAATGAATTAAAATGTTTAATTTACCCCAATATACCCAATATATCTAAAATATATCATTTTACATGTAATCATTATAAAAATGATTGAGATATTTTTAATTTTTGTATTAACTCTTTAAAATCCAGTATGTACTTTATAGCATATTGCAGTTTGAACTGGCCACATTTCAAACAGCTAGTGGCTACCATATTGAACAGTAGCAGATTTAAAAATAAAGAAGACTAAATCTTCAGGAAATAAAAATAGAGTTCATTCATTTTTTTTTAGCTCAGAAGAAGTCTGCTTATAACCAAACAAATTTAAGTAGGACCTGAAAAGGACAATTATGAGATGAGATTTTTTCAGGAATAAGAAATGAAAGAAACTAGGCCAAAATATTTCTAATAGCAAAATTTTGAAGGCAATTAATATGTTAAGTGGTGTTATTAGACACTGTCCCAGGAGTATAAATATTTTTCCTAGTGTAATATTTATAAAAAATATGTGTGTAAATATATTTGTGCATGTGTTTGGTGTTATTGCAATTAATATTACTTGAAAAAGTAATTTATTTAAAACAAATGAATTACATAAACATTTATAATAATGAAAATATTTTGTATTAATATAATTTGAAAAGCTGGCAGCAGAAGGTAGTAATTAAATGGTGAGTAGTCTGGTTGTGTATTCTGGAAGTATTATTTCATTAATAACTTTATACATAATTAATTTGTTGTTCTTTGATCATCCATTCCTCTTTGACTGAAGCAAGAGAGTGATGCTGATTGAGAAAGAAGCTTTTGTTAGGATGGGTTAGGGAAAGTGAGCAACCTTCATTCAAGTAGAGGAGTGTGAGAATTAGTGAAGTTTGTTTACTCTGAACCTGTATTTTCAGAAAATACAGTTGTGAAGTTTGGAAGGAAGGGGTGCAGTGAGAGGATTTAAAAGAGGATAGAAGACCTGACGGTCCTACACAAGTGACCAAGGACAAGAGGAGTGTGATGTAGCTTTGAGATCAAGTGGCAGCTGTAGAATTGACCTCATTTGTAATGGGTAGAGAGGTCTGGGATGCTGACTTCCTGCTCCAGGGTTCTCAGGCTGATGCCGTTTCCAGGCCCAGAACTATAGCCAGTTCAGGACCCCAATGAGAGGGAATAATATAAAAATGAACGCTCTCCACGTGGGACACTCAGAGGAAAGAAGGTAGTTCTCCTGGCTGGCTACGAATCCCCTGGGAGCTTGAAAAGAAAACGCAGGACTCATATATTCAGACCCTAAACCAAAGGGTCAGGGGAAGGCTGGGCCATGTGTACATTTTTTAAAGCACTTTGCAGTAATTGTGATGCACAGTAAGAAATAAGAAGCTCTGGCCCAAACCGAAAGAAACAATTACCATTAAAGAACCACATTAAGCCCTAGCTCGTTTGCTCATTGGGTAGAGTGTCAGCCTGCAGACTGAAGGGACTCAGTTCGATTCTAGTCAAGGGCATGCACCTATACTTCAGTCACAGGCTCGATCCCCAGCCCCAGTTGGGGCATGTGTGGGAGGCAACCAATCAATGTGTCTCTTTCACATGTTTCTCTCTCTCTGTCTCTCCCCCTCCCTTCCACTCTCTCTAAAAATCAGTGGGCAAAACATACCCTTGGGTGATTAACAACAACAACAATAAAAACCACATTAAGAGACTTGAACAGAAGGGCCATCAAGGATTTGGGAAAGAAAGGGACATGGGAAGTTAGAGGCAAAATATTCAGGGTTTCATCACAAAGTTTATAGAAAAGGAAATGTCAAGACAGAGTATTTAGTGTCAGAAGCAGCAGGCGTTTGAGGAATCTGCCTTTGGATTTGACGTTGAAGAAGTTACTATTACTCTCTGCACCTTCTCGATGCTCCCCATATATGCTACTGACCGGTCCTCTTCGGAATTGCCTCTGTAGTCCTTAGCCTATCTCTATCTACTATAGTATCTGTCTCACAGAAAGCCCATATATGTTTCATTTTCATCTCCCGCATTAGATTGTGAAGGTAGTTCTCATTTGGCTGGCATTAAAAATTATGTCTCTATCCCTAGGGCCTAGCACTGTCCTTGGATTATCCTATATAATAAAAGGCTAATATGCAAATGGACCAAACGGCAGAACAACTGGTCACTATGATGTACACTGAACACCAGGGGGCAGACACTCAATGCAGGAGCTGCCCCTGGTGGTCAGTGTGCTCCCACAGGGGGAGCACCACTCAGCCAGAAGCTGGGCTCATGGCTGGCGAGCACAGTGGCAGTGGTGGGAGCCTCTCTCATCTCCACGGCAGCGCTAAGGACCGCTCAGGGTATGTCCGTCTGCCGGCTTAGGCGGGGGGAGGGGGGGGAGGGGAGAGAAGGGAGCTGGCCTAAGCCAGCAGGCGGACATACTCCAAGGGGTCTCAGACTGTGAGAGGGTGCAGGCTGGGCTGAGGGACCCCTCCATCCCCCAGTGCACGAATGTTGTGCACCGGACCTCTAGTCTGTTCAATGTTTGTAGAATGAATGAATAAATGAATGAATGAATTAACACTTATATCCATTATTTAATTGCAGGAATCTTTCATGTCTGTTTAGTAACAAAATAAACATGCAAAATAAAAATGGGTAAAAAAATGAACTAACGATGACTTCATGGTATTAGCATACCTCACTCTTCTTGCTCACAACAGTTCTGAGGGTTTTAAGAAGACTTAATTATTAATGTATAGAACATTTGGACTCCTAAGAGAACATGGTGGAATTGATAAATTATTCATACTATTAGTTTTTCTGATTTATGTCATTATTCTTCTTTTAACTGAGCTGGAGGATTCGTTTCTGAGTGAATTATTAATATCCGAGTTTTGGAATGCTGAGTCCCCCTCCTCCGGGAAACGTTCCCCGAGCTTTGGCCCCATCTCTCTCCATTTGTCTCCACTGGGCTTCTCAATCAGCACCTCATTATATAAGCACAATCTCACACTCTGATATGGTGCTTATTCAAGTGCGGCATATGTAACGTGTTTAGTGTGTGGATTCAAAGAAGCTATCTAGAGCCCTAAGAGATAAGAGTCTGGGTGGGGCCAGGACAATCCACACTTGTTCCCTGCAGCTCTAATGGGCTCTTAGTCATCAGTTAGTGCTGCTTTTAACATTGACTTACTTAATATTTTTATCTCTGTACATAGTTCTCCTAAGAGTGTAAGCTTCCCTCTGGGCAGAGATTGTGCTGGCACATTTTAAGTTATTTCCTGAGTAAATTTTAGTTTTGTAAGAGTTTTGGAGCCTACATCATGACATACGTATTAACATAATACAATGGACTTTCACTGAGTGATTGCTATGTGTCAACCACTTTTTAAAATTTAAATGTATGAATTTGCTTAATCCTGAAAATAACCATGTCAGGTAAATTTTATGAGAGACAATGCACTGTGGAAGTTGAGCCAGTAAGTTCTGCCTGCCTGGATATGAATCCCAGTGTTGCTGTTTAGGTGTACAGTTCTAGAAAAGGCACTCCTCCCTCTGTCTCCGTTTCTTCACCTGTAAAATGGGATAATAATAAATGGGTAATAATAAAAATAAAATGGGGTGTGGGGATTCAATGAGTTAGAATACTTAAAAAATTTAGAACTGGGTTTCACACAAAGTGCTGAATGATAGTTAGCTACTATTATTTTTAATCCCCATTTAACAAATGAGGATTAATGCACACACAAGTCATGTGCCACAGAGCTGGAAAGCAGAGGAGCTGGGACCCCAACTCCAGCAGTGTGCCTCTGTGCCATGCCTGTGCTCCGCACACTAAAATGCCCTTCAACTATTAGCTGTGCTATAACATCCCACTTATTCGGGAGAGTCACAAGAAGGCAAAATCCACTCCTTATCTGATGGAAAGGATCACTCAATAATTTCTGATCAGCATTATAGCCATGGATCTTACAGGATTTGCAGGGACCAAGTCATGAGTTACCCTAGCTTCAGGGTAACTCTGCTCTCTTAGGCTGATCCCCTGCCTGCTGTGTTCCTGGCTCCATGCTTGGCATTGGGGAGTGGGAAGACACAAAGCAAATGAAAGAGACACTTTTGGCCTCCAGAAATTTATAATGTATAACAACATAGGGGGAAAATGACCCTGGTAGACCCATGAAGTAATTAAACAACAGTGAAATCACAATATTAAGCCCTAGATGATTAATTACTAGTGAGTTCCCAGATGAAAGACATTGATAGTAAAAGTACTATAGGCAAGTTCAGGGGAAAAGATAAATTAGTTAGCTGGAGTTGTTTCATGGAGAAGGTGGCATTTAAGGTCACCTTGAAATAGGGGCTGTGGAAGTAAGCGGTGTGGGAAGTCTCTGGGGTCAGAAAGAGAGCAAACTCTTCAAGTCAGAAGTCGCTGGCTTCATCCTATGAGCAAATGTTAGTTTAATACTCATATTTATTTATCCTTCTGTTTGGTACAAAATTCCCCAGGTGCTTGCTTTTATCAAGTCTTAGAGAATGTGTCATTTTCTTTGTTGCCCCCTCGTCCCCCCCCCCCCCGGAAGCAGAGTAGAATTCAAGTTCTCCGGTAAAACACAATGGCATTTTTGATAGGCCTCCAGGACTCTGTTTTCTCAGTCACATAAAAGGCCACAGACATTGAGGGAGAGGTAGTGAAGTCTACTAGTAAACAAATCCCAGGGTACAGTCAACTCTCTCAAACAATAGAAAGCACCAAGAATAATATAATCCCATGTACCTGTAGACTATTTCTAATTGCATTATTTACTTCATTTCACAGAGCAGACATGGAAGGGTCATTTATATGCAAATACCCAAGAAGGAAAAATTAAGAAGATACATTTATAAAAAATAAGTTTTGAGAGCTTTTTGGGTGCATTTAAAATCTGTTTTAAAATACTATCATTTATTGGATCCATATAAAAGAATTTTTTTGAACAACCATTGTTTTGCAGTAAATAAAATATCTGCTTTTACTTACATTTAATCATAAAGGACTAAGTTGTATGAAAGGTAAAGGTAGTTCCGACATTTCCACAGTGAACGGATTTTATGGTCCATTAGTAAATGGCTCTGATTTGAAAATTAACCCCCCCAAAATGTTTATTTTTTGTTTTAATCAAAATTGAATCAATACAATGTCAGAGTTTTTCAAGCTGGTTTTCTTAATTTTGTCGTTTTCTATCATTGCTTATGTTAATGACATTCCCTAGTGACAACAGAACCATCTGATAGTTTACTAACTTGGTTTCGGCACTGGAACTCCTGAATGTTAGAGTTGACACAAAAATTCTTCATCAGGTGAGGGCTGTGGTCTAGCTTTCAGTGAGAGGCTATTTCCACTCAGGACAGCTGTGACCCCCAGTCTCCAGCAGCCCATTAGCTGAAGCTTGTATTTCAAACTGGAAGCCAACCAGAAATCTTGTTCTGTTATTTGTGTGCAAGTTAGGATTAGGGGCAGCCCATACACACAGGGCAGGGTAATAACACCATCAAACAGGCATGTGCAGTTCGGTTTTCATAGCCAGAATTAGGTCATGGGTGTTTGTTTCTCTTGCATCAGAAAAAGATTTTAAGCCAGAGAGCCATTTTGCTTCCTTACTGTATACCTGAACTAAAAATTAAATGAAATAGGTATGGTTTACACAAGAGAGTATAACCTATGTTGATAGTGAAATAAAGACATAAAATGCCTGAAAAAGGAAGTATGTAATTTCTTAAGTATTCATTATCTTACTAGAGGCCTGGTGCATGCAAATTCATGCACTTGGGGGGGGGGGGTGGTCCCTCAACCTGGACTGTGCCCTCTTACAGTCCAGGACCCCTCAGGGGATGTCCACCTGCCAGCTTAGGCCCACTCCCCAGGTGATCAAGCCTAAGCTGGCAGTCAGACATCTCTCTGGCAGCCCAGGAGCCCTTGGGGGATGTCCGACTGATGGCTAAGGCCCGCTAAGCCGCAGTTGGATATCCTTAGCGCTGCTGAGAGGGTGGGAGAGGCTTTCGCCACCACCACTGCGCTCGCAGCCATTACCCCGGCTTGTGGCTGAGTGGAGCTCCCCCTGTGGCAGCACACTGACCACCAGGGGGCAGCTCCTGTGTTAAGTGTCTGCCCCTGGTGGTCAGTATGCATCATAGTGACCGGTTGTTCCGCTGTTAGGGTCAATTTGCATATTACCCTTTTATTATCTAGGATGTTTTGGTTATCATTACTGATGATGACAGTGCTAATAGTTGCTAACATTTATGGAAGATGGAATGGGGCCAGGCAGTGTGCTCAGCATTTTACGTCTTCTCACTTCATCCTTATAAAGAAAGACTCTTAATATGCCCATTTTCTAGATGTGAAAAATGAGACTCAGAGTTCATACAGTTAGTAAGTGGCAGGGCCCACTGCTGCTGTGATTTGGGTGACACTTGGAGTGTGCTCTTGCCCTCACGTGTCCATGACCTTCCCATCAGGCAGTTTCTATGCCCCCAATTCCACCATTAGAGAATCATTCTTTCAAATTATCAATAAATAGTTCTTCATTAAAATACAAATAGTGAAGCAGGCATCTTTCCATCCTGCTACATTTTACTTCATGGGACCTGCTTGGGATTCTTTTGGCCCTAAAAGCTTTCTTGTCCTTGATTGACACCTAAGCTTCAGGCTTTTTAAAAGTGTAGAATGAGGGCAGGGCAGGTAATAATATGAATATTTTTATAAAAATAAAGCTTTATGTTAAAATAAATATTCTCTGTTAATAGAGTTAGTATTAGCCAACATGTGGAGAAGGATTTTTCATAAATATCAGGGTTTTCCTCACATTCCTGAAATTATACCACGTATTAGCTAATTTGTTCCATCAACATTTATGGCTAACTCTAGCTGCATCAGGAAACATAGCAGTATTGCATGTAACTGGGCTATATTGCTGAAATATTTCCATGAAACACCAAATGCAATAAGTAGGTTAGAATAATTATGTAGCCTATAGCCTCCCTACATATTTACTTTAGAGACTGCTTTCATATATACTGTCTCATTTTTTGCTTAGATAATAAGGACCAGTATGCTATGGATTCCTCTTTTTTTTTTTTAATCTTCACCTGAGGATATTTTTATTCATTTTAGAGAGAGGAAAGGAGAGGGAGAGGAAAGAAGAAGGAGAGGAAAGGAGAGAGAGAAACATTGATGTAAGAAACATTGATTGGCCACCTCCTGCACACTCCCCGACTGGGGATTGAACACGCAACCTAGGTATGTGCCCTGACCAGGAATCAAACTCTCAACCTTTTTGGTATATGGGATGACACTCCAACTAACTGAGCCATCTGGCCAGGTCTGGATTCCTCTTTATAGGTAAGGAAATTGAGTCTTTATTAAAGAGTTTTTTTGGTTTGTTTTTAAGTTTCCTGACTTACTTATTTTATAACTAAAAATTTGTACCTTCTGACCCACTCCCTCCACTCCCACCTCTGACAACCAATAATAGGTCCTCAGAGAGGTTTGATGTCTTGCTCAGAGCTGGTAACTGGCTGAGTTGGGACTCCCACTCTGATTAAAATTTAGTTTGTCGTGATCTTTCCACTATGCTGTCTCCTGTGGCCTCCTGGCATAAGCTGAGCACTCAAGCCTCATCCTATCAAGCAGTGTATACCTGATTCCACAAAAAGTGCTGCCACAGCACAGCCAGCAATGGGGATGCTCTGGTCCCTGATGGGAATATGAACCTGAATCCAGTCACATGCCAGCATGGATAATTCTGGAGTAAGACCCTTAGGTCCTCTGGCGATGGCTGTGCTCTTGGCCACAGGAGTACTGTGGCACCTCGTGGGGGATGTCACATAGCTCATATACAGTGCTAAGGACAAAATTTGGTAAAACTATACTTTTGGATTTTGGCTCTGAAGTTCCTTATGTGATTGAGTAGAAGAACAAAATGCATCCTTGTACTAAAACACGCAAATGCGTTCAATGGAACTCTCTGAATTCTAAGTGATAGTGATAATAAGAAAGTCTTTATTACTAATGATCACAAAGTTATTTTCTCTTGTCTTATCTTTTTACACGATCTTCCTATTACTGTGAATATACTAAGAGCTATATTGATGAATTTGAACTATAGTTTTCAACTTTTTTAAGTCAATATTATTATTTTAAAAATACAATAGAACTTTATATTTTTAAAATCATTTTTGTGTTTTACATAGTCAAGTTGAATACTTCAAGGCTAACAAGGCATATTTTTGTTTGTTTACTTAGAACTTACAAAAGCAACAATTAGAGTAACTTTGTGCTTACAATTACTTGGATAAATAAAACTCAAGATTAAGATAAAGAAAAAGGTGTTTTGGTATGATTTTTAGAATTCTCATAATCAGAATCTGAGACTGAGTATAATTCATGTATTATTATAAATTATTGCCTGTACATGGAAAAGCAGTGGATCTGCTGTCTTGTCTCATTCACCAGATTTTTATTGAATACACTAGAGGCCCGGTGCATGAAAATTCATGCACTGGAGCTGGGGCGGGGGTGGCGGGGGCTCAACCCAGCCTTCCCCCTCTCACAGTCCGGGAGCCCTCAGGGATGGGAAGCAACCTGGCGATCAGGGGAAGGCGATGCTCCCTTCACGCCTCCGCTGCTGCCACTGCTGGCAGTGCAAGCCTCAGCCAGCCCTGGTTACCTAAGCCTCAGGCAACCCTGGGCAGCTGGGTAGCCGCCATCTGAGGCTTGCCTGCACCTCAGGCTGGCCCTGGGCAGCTGGGGGGCTGAGGGGACTGGGGGATTCCGGAGGCTGGCATGTGGAGGTGGCCGGACCTGCCTGGGGGCAGGCCCGGTCGTGCTGCATGCTTGCCACCCTGACAGGGTTGAGGATACTGGGCGCCGCCATCTTTTGGCTGTGGGTGCCGCCATCTTTGAGAGTATGGCAGTCAGTTAGCATATTCCCTCCTTATTGGCTGTGGGCGCCACCAGCTTTGTGAGGGCATGATGGTCAATTAGCATATTCCCTCTTTATTAGATAGGATTATATATGCAAGCATTGATCTAAACTCTTGGGATTCAACAGTGAAGAAAACAGACAAAAGTTTCCACCCTCTTGAAACTAACAATCCTCAGAGGAAGACAGATAACATGAAAAGTAGCATAAAAAGTAAATATGGGGCAACAATATAGTCCCAGATGCCCAGAAGAGTGCCATATATGCTTATTGTCATTGCACTCCATTCAGTTTAACTTAGTTACAATATTTTATTTTATTTTTATATATTTTAATTTTTAAAATATGTTTAGAAATAATTTTAGATTCATAGGAGACTGCAAAGTTTATTCACAAAGGATCTGTGTACCTTTTGCTCAGTTTCTTCCAATGGTTGTAACCTATACAATTACGATGTAATATAAAAACATCATAATTGTAGGTTACAACCATTGGAAGAAATTGGATATCGGTACAATGTATGTGCACAGCTCTGTGTCATTTTATAATGAGTAGATTAATGTAACCACCTCTGCTGTCAACATACAGAAGATTCCTTCACCACCAAGATCTCCTTCTGCTACCCCTTTATTTTAGTAAGTATGCCCCTCCCCACACAATCACTAAACAAAGTGTAGTAATGAGCAATCTAACAGTACAGTAGTGATGCCCTGGTATCAATAGGTCTTTCTAATGAGTGATTCTCTCTCAACATTAATGTTCTGCATATATGAAGTAAAGGTTATTGCAGTATTTTAAAATATATATAAAGTGCTTTGCTTATCAGTAGTATAGACTGTGAATATATTTTAATGATTCCTGGAGTCTCTAGGGAGACCCATAAGATGACAGAAATATTTGGGAGTATTAAGTGTTATGATCCAAATAGACTTTTGTCTTCTAATGACAACTAGACAGAGCCATATAAACTTGTAACATTGGCTCGTAGGACACAGTTATATTTTTAAATCACCCAAGACATGGAGAAAGCACAAAGACCTGAACTTAGAGCCATGAGAGGCCAAAGGGAGAAGGGTATGGTCTGGCTTTTGGGACCTTATGATCTATGGAAAACTGGATATTTGCTCTTAAGGAATTATTATCAGGAAAAAAAAATTAATGACCCATCTTCTCCAAATATGGACTTTAAAGCACTTGATTTTACTTCCTTTGCTATTACTTTTTTCAGTTAATTCATCTCAAATAACTTAAAAAATAAATAAATATCATACTGTCCTGAAGGGCATACAAAACTGGATAAGCTAGTCCTTGCTCTTGTCTAGCTAATCATCCACCTAATTTAAAACTTGCTCATTTGCAATTGTATTATGCAGTGAAATATAACATCCACATTAGAAAGGTGGAAATAAAGCGAGAAAGAATATGGAGGAAGGAGAAACTGCTTTTTGGCTGCAGTGAATAGAAGGGTGTCATGGAGATGGCGGCTCTGGAATTGGACGTGAAGGCTAGCAGGTTTGGGATAGGCAAAAAAAATAAAAATAAAAAATAAAAAAAGTGCAAAGTATTCTAGTTAAAAAGAGCAGCAAAAACCAAAATAGATCTGTGGTGTTATGTGGAAGAGAACTAACAAAAATAATATAACTTTACTACTATTTTCAAAAGCTTCTAAAATTTTCATTCATTGCTTTCAAGTATCCTAAATTGTCTTCAGTTTAGTTGGTAAACCTGAGATTATTCCTATGAACTGGAGACTCTACCTGTATCTCACAGTCTGTGCTGCAGGTAGACTCTGCAGTGTTGGGAAAACATATGCAGCCTATATCACATATATTTGCTCTTTTGGAAAATTGCTATTCAGGGGACCATTTAATGCTCCACTGAAGAGAAAATTCATAATCCTTTTTGTGCTCTGCATGGCAGTCGAGGTGGTGTAATGTCCATAAAATATGCTATACTTAAAACCAGCGATTTTAAAGCTACACTTAAAAAGACAGAGTGCATTTTTCAAGTATCACAAAATATCTTTGGTTCCCTATTCTTTTGGGGCCCAAAGGGAAAGGAGTGCCTTTTAGCATCTCTTTAAATAACTAACTTTATGATGTTTGCCAGAGTGTCTTTTTCTCAGATCCAATTCCAAAATACTTTCCTGAGTTTAATAACTAACCAAGTGGGAGAGGAAAACTTAAATTAAGCTGGCCTTGGCTGAGTCCTGAGGCAAGCCATTTTTTATGGATGGCTCATCTTAGAAGCTCCATATCTCATTGTCAACATAATGTCTGCTTACCCTGTAAACTGGGCATTCCATTTTGCTCTGTTTAACAACAAACTTAAAAAAAAACCCACATTATTACTGTTTCTGTCAATTAATCTCAGTGTTTTATTTGATGACTGCCCTGAGGTTTCTTCAATCTGAGAACAGATTTTTTTTTTTAAGTCTGAAAATGTCCTTTTCCCCCCAAGGGATAAGAAATTTATTTATTTTTCTTTAGACTTTGAAAATATATTGAATGATTTTTTTGCACCTCAGACAGTGTCTAATTTTTCTTTGTGATATTTTGTGTAACCCAACTGCCACTTTCTTAACATTTAAAGATGGCACCAAGGTGAAGGGAGGGCTGTGTTATATTTCAAAGCAGGTGGCGGGGATTGAAGGTCTAAAGGGTTTAGAGAAGACTGGAGAGGTGGGAACTCAGTATGTTTAACTCTTCAGGGACAGAAAGGGAATGAGGTGACCACCCACCTCACACAGAAAGTCATAAATAGGAAGTGAAAGCTCATTTGTAAGATGGGTTTCTCCAGTTTACAATGGAATGATGTGGCTCCTTAACAAGGTTAACACTGTGAGTGTGTTTATGTAAAACCATGTGAATAATAATGGTGATTATCTCTGGCCATTGGAATTATAGGTAATTTTTATTTTTAAAAATTTCCTCCATTTTTAATATGGAATTATGAACTGACATTATTTTCATAATCAGAAAATTAAGAAATTAACTCACTATAACAATTGCTGTGATAGTGAAAGGCATTTTAGAGGGACAAATACCCAAGACCCAAAGAGGATGAGGGTAAGGGAAGGCGTGTTAAAAGAGTCAACCCCTGAACAGTGTCTTGAAGGATGATAAGGAATTATTTAGGCCTAGTTGAGGCGCAGGAGGGAGTGGGAAGAGTGCAAGGCAAGAAAGAAGAGCATTCTGGGTTGTAGCATAAAGATTAGGCTGTGTGAGTGTCAGAGAACTGCAAGAATTTCAGAAGGCTAAAGAGCAGTGTGAGGGAAAGAGCAGAGAAAAGTAAGATTAGAAAGGGAATCAAGCACTGAGTATCTTACTACGCTTGCACTTTGAATTTTATCTTTAAATCCATGGGAAGCCATCGAAAAATTTATGCATTCACTTGGAAAGAGGTGTGGAACTAGGTTGCTTACTCTTTCTTCTCTACCCCACCCTTCTATGTATTAGATGGAGACAATTTAATCAGTAGTAGCGGCTCATTGTGATAGTCCATTCAATTGTTGGGGTCACTTGCCCTCTGCCCCCAGGACCACATCAGAACTTGTGGAAGAAGCTAAGTATAGTTTGAAAAAGTCACACAGTTGGTTTTGATATAGTTTCCTCAGCCCCTCCCCTGACACTCACTTGTTAAGTGAGAAGAAAAGAGCAAAGACAATTGTCTCCTGGAACAACTAGGCATCTAAAAATAGGCAGAGAAAGCGCATCTGTAAAAGAGAGACAAAGCACAGAAGGAAAAGCAGAGAGTGCTGAAAGCAAATGAAAGGGAAAACATTTAAGGAGCACATAACAGTATTGATCACAAAGAAGTGATTAAATGAGGATTGTTGGCCTTGAAAAATATGAGGTCATTGTGACAAATACAAGAATATGTATTTCAGTAAGATGGTGGGGATGGAAGCCATGCAGGTATGAGAAGTGGATGAGTATTAAGAAAGAAAGGAAAACAACACAATCATAACTAGATGTACCCCTTCTCAATTTTTGATACCTATTAACACAATTTGTACCATTTAAGAGATGTTTGATAAATTCTTGCTGAATGAAGGAGAGCATGGATGAATGACTATCTTCCTGAATAACTTCAGATTCCATTAGGTGTTACCTTCTCTGAACCAACAGAGTCATTGAGATTATTATTGTATTTGAACAAGTGACAGTTTGGTTTTAGCTTCACTGGAGGACAGAAAGCACAGTTTCCATTTAGGTGAAATAGTTTCTACAGATGCCTGTTGATTGAGGATGTTATAAATACTCTAGTGATAATAAAATTTTTAATTGTAAAGCACTATACAGATACTACTTGTATTGAAGTATTATGACTGCAATGATAAATAAGACATGCCAAAAGGAGATTTCTCCTCTTTTAGATGTGTTTTCAGATACTAATTCACCTTTTGGCCTAATGATTTTTTAAAGTCTTCAAGCTGGAAGAGCTTCTTCCCTCCCTTTAGACAATAACTCCATCTATAGCTGACAGCATCTGAGAGAGGCAGTTGGAAGACATGGAGTGAAGCACCAGGCTCGCATCAACTGTTCAAAGTCATGTCCTCCAGCTTGCTGCTTTTAATTTTTATAGTACGTAAATCCTGTGCACTTTTGAAGAGACTCTTTAGGACTGTTAAATAAGATGAGAGAAGACATGTAAGGTGTTGTCAGGAGTTTTTCACAATTAGAAAGCTGGGATGCGTTGCAATCTGGAGAATGAGGAGGTAAGTTTTGGTCCGGTCCAAGAAAACTTTTTCTAATAACTACGGAAAGGTTTGTTCCAAAAGGAATGGAGTGCTGCTGCTCCAGGATGGTGCTGTGCTGTGGTTTGTCAGGGAGGCTTCCTGAAGAGGATGTCAGATGGAAACAATTGGTCTTTCAACTCTCCTCTGACAGCCTGTGAGATAAAACTAAATGATTTGCAAGAGAAAGGGAAACTTCTTAGACCTCTTCCACATGTTCGACCACAAACATTTATTGAGCCCCTACTATGTGCAGTGCAGTCCGTGTTTCTCAGTAGGGTTGCTGATTGGTGGGAAAACCCTTCATCAACCTCCTTCCCCACAAGCCACACAAACACATTGTCACAACTAAAAATGCCTCAACATGTTTTCAAACACTCGTTTGGGGGCATTTATTGTTGAAAAGCAGTGATAGGTGTTGGAGTCATAAATCTGAGCAAGACAGAACTTATTTTTTTGTGTTTCCTTTACAGACTTGAAAACATTATTTTGAGCATGCATGGGGTCTTATGCCCCTAGCCCTCCCTATTAGTACATGACTTGTATATGCGTTTCAGGCTGTCTAAATGATGATATCCTATTACTTGTGGTGGTGGTGGGGAGAAAGAGCTAATCTCGTTGGGGGCTCAGCAACAGGCAATAAAATAGAACAGTATTTCCTCAGTGCAGGCAGCATATGTATGACATCAGATTCGGAAGGGAAGGCCTGACCAATAGGGTGACATGATACATGGCCAACCATAGGAAATTGAACACTTAAAGAACTAAAAGCCTTCCAAACACCTTTACCAAAGCTGAAGACATATCACAGAGACCCACATATTATATATCAAACACCCAGATGCTGTATTTTGGCTTTGGGTTCAGATCATGCTCCATTTCAGGAACCTCACAGAAATACACTTCAATTGATCATTATGCTGAGACTTCGGATTGGCTGAAAAATATTCCTGGTCTATGAATCCTGCCTAGTTCACTCTGTTTGAATCCCTCTCTCCTCCAGTATTTCAGATGGTGTTTGATAGGCCCTGGGGAACATTGAACTGCACTTGGCCTCTGGTCCCAGCACCCAAGAGTAATCTAAATTCCAAGAGAAGTTAGAGCTGTTCTCTGCCAATCCTTAAAGCAAAATGTCTGCTGGCTTTCTTGAAGAAAATCTCCAAGAAAGTGCAACTTGTACCAAATTAAACCCAGAGGGTTCTGCAATCATCTTCTGGCCTTGGAATTCCAGAGAATAGAACATTTTGCAGTTCATATTGGAGGTCATGGGAAATATTGGAAGCCAGTATTGTAGTGCTCCAAGCTGCTTGCTCCCAAAACCTCTGCATCACTAATTTATAAAGTGTCACTTAAGTGGGAAAAGAACAGTATTAAGAAGAACTAAGTCATATGTGTTTAAGAGGGCTGAAAGAATTCTATGTAAAAAATATTTCCAGAAACAACCTTATTAGCCATGGAAATAGCCAACTTCAGATTTATTTTATCACCTTCATGTCAAATCTGAAAAATATCACTAAAAGGTTAAGTGTTCACTTGCATTTTGCTCTAGAATGAATTCATTGCCTATTATTTCTTATTTTCTTCTGCATCTCCAGCGTGGAATTATCAAGTTCTCCTAATTTTATTTCTTACTACAGTCTTTGTCATACAAATGACATATCTTAAAATTAAAACTCCTAATATAATCTTTTTCTTCTCCTTACATATTCTTGGGCTATTATATGTGGAAACTGAGGCTAAGTTATTCCATTGACAAAAAGTATGAGATAAAACACATTCACAATACAAAATTAATCGGCCCTTAAGGTAATCTAAAGCTTCTCACAGAGGAAGGAAATGCCTCGATATCATGCTCTCAAATAGCTGTATAAGAAAGAAAATGCACGTGGCCGGTGTGGCTCAGTGATTGAGTGTTGACTTATGAACAAGGAGGTCACGGTTCGA
This sequence comes from Eptesicus fuscus, assembly GCF_027574615.1. NCBI lineage: Eukaryota > Metazoa > Chordata > Mammalia > Chiroptera > Vespertilionidae > Eptesicus > Eptesicus fuscus. The sequence goes on along the minus strand of NC_072483.1, from coordinate 54,271,762 downwards.
TTCCTGGTCGGGGGCACATGCCCAGGTTGAGGGCTTGATCCCCAGTGGGGTGTGCAGGAGGCAGCCGATCAATGATCCTCTCTCATCATTGTTGTTTCTCTCTCTCTCTCCCTCTCTCTTCCTCTCTGAAATCAATAAAAATATATTTAAAAAAACAAACAGAAAGTATATGCATTTGGTCTATCTCTCTTGGCAATTTAGACAATCATTAGTTTGTTTTAGCCTAAAAACCAAAGAGAACAGAGATGACACATATTCAGTGGATATCTCTGAAGAACTCATTTACATGTCCACCACAATCTGCCTCAGACTTTTTTGAGTTAGCTATGAAATTGTCAGGCTCTGGTCTAGATACTTTGTTTTGTTGCATTATGAATTATTTTCCTTCTGTATTAAGCACAAGAGAATCTTGAATGTATAAATGTCTAACAAATGATTTTACATTTGTCAATCTACCTGGCAATTGTAGGGTAACAAATAATCCCCCAACAGCAGTGGCTCATAGTCACAGATTTTATCTCTTACATTACATGTTCGCTTCATGCTAATTAAATTCAGGTTTTCATATCTTCATGATAGGATCCTCATTGGTTCTTAAAACTTCTGCTCAGAAGTAGCACACAAAACTGTTTACATTTCATTAGTCTAAGCAAGTCACATGGACAAGTCTGATGTTAGAAGGCATAAGGGTATAATCCTTTTACAGAAAGAAACAGCAAATAGCTGGGAATAATAATACAGTTGAAGTGTTTATGTCTTAGGATATAATTTGAAAGTATATAAGGAAGGAAAAAAAAACTGTTCTAGAATTTTAATTGGAAATAACTCGGGTCCACTATTTCAGTATAGCAATGGCATGTTTTTCTTTTTGTTTTTCTGAATAGGTCTCTTTTACATAGTTGCAAAAATGAACATCCTATTTCCTCCTATGATAAAAATAATATATTTTCATAAAAAATTCAAAACATATAGGAAGATATAAGTAAAAAAGTAAAATTCATTTGAAAAGGCCTAGGTAAAAATCAGCAGATAGTCTGTCTTAGTAAATGTTTCACATGAGCTGGAGAAGAATGTATGTTTCTCTGTTGTTGGACATAGTAGTCTATAGATGTCAGTTATATTCAGTTGACTGGGGATGTTGTTTATATCTCTATCCTTAATAATTTTCTGCTTGCTGGATATTTCAGTTATTGATGGAGAGATGTTGAAGTCTCCAACTATAATGGTAGATTTGTCTATTTCTCCTTATAGTTATGTCCCTTTTTCCTTACATATTTTAATTCTCTGTTGTTAAGCACCAACATGTTTAAAACTGTCAGGTGACCTTCTGGTTTATGAGTTGACACTCAACCACTGAGCAACAGAGGCTGGGCAGCTTTTTTTTTTTTTTTTTTGGTAATGTGAGGTTAACAGAATATTCTGTGCCCCTGGGAATGTAGATGTGCACCTTTGATAAATCGCTAGTGTTGGTGCAATAGATGTGAATGCCTTCAGCCTGGCATGCTCCCTGGTTTACCATAATTTCCACGGCTCCATCCTGCCTGCTTGATCTGCCTGCCTGCATAGCAGTTGGAGTTTATAAATTCTCTTCTAGACCTTCCTAGACCACATACAGTTTCAAATATCCAAGTGTTTAAAATGTGATGCTGTATTTTTACATCGACTGGCCCTCTGCCTTATACCTTGTTTTTTCCTTGGACTTAGGCTTTGGAAGATCGAGTATGGGAACTCCTGCAGGAAGCTGACAAGACAGCTGAAGAGAACAAGGATCAGAGTCAGGTGTATGATGCCATGGCCAGCACCCTGGGCGAAGCATGGGCAGCCCTGGTCTCCATGCTTGAAAGAAGAAGGGAGCTCCTCAGGTTGACCTCTGAGTTTTTTGAAAGTGCCTTGGAGGTTTGTATTCTTTTTAAAAAGTCTCCCTTCTCTATAACAGAGCAAATGAATAGCACTCCTGAAAATAGTTTATTTCTGCAAATAGACATTGCAAAAAGTGGCAGAATAACCAAGATATTATAAATATATGTATATATATATATATATATATATATATATATAAATATATATGTGTATGTGTATACATATATATATGTATGTATATATATAACATCTAATTTTTTGTTTGTCAGAAGATAAATACTAATATTTTAAATGTAGGCCTTCAAACGTTTAAAAACTAAGTATAGTTCATTAAAATTAAGTAAAATATTAAGTGAAAATGGGAACTCTTACTTATAAGTCATTATGATATATTTCCCTGTGTAGAAAACACTAACATAACTACTAAATCAAACAATTTCCCCTGATTATAGGATTAATAGGAAATGGTGGTGGAAAGTGTTCTTATTGACTAAAAGTTGTTGATTAAAAGTTCTGCTGCTTATGCAAAGGGAATTGCAGAGTATTCTACAGAATGTCTGACTTGTAAGCATAGCATTTCATAAAGTACTTTTTAAAGGCATATCTTTGAGATCCTATAGCTTGAACTCATTAAAACGTAAGGGAAGGAAAAAGTCCTGGGCCTAAGAAGGTCATTTCCCCCTATGATTTTTTCTTAAATTCTGCAATTTTTTTGAGATTCCCAATTTCAAAATGTGAGGCTCAAAGAACAACATCAAAAGACATGTTATGTTTGGTATGAGACAGTTATTGGAAATTTCACTTTTAACTTCTCTGTCAAGTGGCAGTACATTCATTTTGATGTGAGAGCTCTGCTTCATTATGATAAAGCATGAGCTTTGAAAAATATGACATTTCCAAACTGGAAATTCAGGGCTTAAATTCAAAATAATGAAGGAAAGAAGATTAGTAATAGAACATAAAAATTGGGGTAGACAATCTCATGCATCACGAACTCCATTAAAAGTTAAAAGGAGGAACAAAAACCTTCTACCTCTCAAAGTTTGTTTTCCACAATTAGCACTCAGAAGCCCAACTCACAATTCATTTTACAGATCATCTTGGGAAAAAGTTCTATGCACAATTTTCTTTTCTGAAAAGAAATAACCAGGTGAAATATACCCACAGAGGTCAAATTATAGATACATTTGATTTATTCCATCTAAGTAAGTGGGGTATCGGTGTCAACTGCCCTTTACATTCAGCTCATTTGAGCACAAGAAATTATCTTTTTTAAACACTAGGCTGAATATTTGTTTCTCACTGTGTAGTAGCACTTATGCTTCCTGATTTTCTCTATGATGAGAAATGACTCTTATGTACTACATAAAATAAAAAGAAGTTCTAAGTTAATTAGTACTGTAATTCAACCAGAAACTCTGATTCCTAGTGAAATGGCTAATTGTTTCTTGTATATTTTGCTTCCAATTTTGTGGACAACTTCATACTTAGCTTAAGGCAAACTCCTACATCATCTTTCCTGCTCCTTGTGAATGCCAAGGCAATTTTCATTAGTGATTTAAAAAAGAGTGACATTAAGAATAGAGTTTTCAAAAAATTTCCCCCATCACCATTTCTATTCTGCACAAGCCACAGAAAGGAGAAAAGGGAAGAAAATAAAATATCCATAAGATAACACTTAATAGTATTTTAGGGAAGTATTTTTCTGAGTAAAATTGCTTATTTTTAAAATTTAACATAACAAGCTCTGAAATATAGTGACTCCACAAAACTTTTTGTAATGTTCTACAGGGGAAAAACACACAAATCATCTATAAGGTTTTCATTTTTTAATTTTTCTTTGAAGTTTCTGCTCAAAGAATGCCTTTAAAATCAGTTATTAGAAATAAAATGCATTAGCGATGTAAATGATGTGTGGGTGGGATTCCCTTATTGAACTATGTGCATACAAGAGTTCTTTAGAACTACAAATGATTTCTTATTGCATGGTTGATAATCATCAAAGGACAATTTCTGGCTCATAGACTTAACCACCAGAAAGGTTTTTCTCTTCTCAGACACGGTGCTTCAATTTAGAAACATTGTCCCTCAGTGACAATGGCAGGTGTCCATCAGGTTCTGACAGGGTGGTGGAGGCCTGCCCTGTATTTCCAAAGGAGACATGCTCATTAGTCTCTCATCATTCCATGCCATTTATAACTGGGGCTTATATGGCTATCGTAATGATCATAACACAGATTTTTAAAAATATATTTTTATTGATTTCAGAGAGGAAGGGAGAGGGAGAGAGAGATAGAAACATCAATGATGAGAGAGCATGATTGATCGGCTGCCTCCTGCATGCCCCACACTAGGAATCTTGCTTGCAACCCAGGCATATGCCCTGACCAGGAATCTAACTGGGACTTCCGGGTAGACCGCTGAGCCACGCTGGCCAGGCATAACACAAATCTTGTTAATCAAATAGTTGTATAAAAATATTGAAAATCACTAAATTTAAAATGACAGCTTGGAAAAATCTTGAAAAGGAAGACCAGCACTGTGATAGGCTTTTGTCTTTCAACATGATACTTTGCCTTAATGAGTTTATTCCTACACTTGGTCCAAAGGTGAACATGTTGATTAAATGCTCTAATAAAGTATAATAATTACCTTTGAATCTTAGTGTTAAAACAAACCAGCTCTTTGTCTGCTACTATGAAATACTATAATAGCATAACCAAGGATGGTTTGCCCTTTTCTAAAGCTTGTTTCTAAGATGAGTCTCCTGAGGATTTTAACATTACTTCAAGCATCTGCCCTTTCTATTTCCTCCATGGAGAAACACAGAAGAAGAGATCAGTCATATTCCTCACTATTTAGGGTGTCAAATTGCTATTCTTTATTTTTTGAAACGGAGGAGAAATTTTTCATTATTGCTGCATCAAATCTTATTTTATTATGTAAACTATGCATAAAATTATTTATAAAAATGCAAACAAAATTACAAATTATAGATGTAAACTTTTATGTTCCTTAACCCATACCCAATCCCATTTCTTCTCATAAATGTGACCCTTTGGTGTATACCTTCTCAGAGCACTTAGTGTACAAATTCATATTTTTTTGGCTTTGTTTTGGCTGAGATCAAGTTTAGAAAAAGGATTAGACTATGTATTATTTTGAAATTTGCTTTTTTCAGTTCTAGGTCTAATTATAGAGGAAAAAAACCTGTTTTTCAACCTTCCCTCTAAATAGCTTTTTAAGTTAAATTTACTTATAATTATGTCACCACTGGTTAGCCAAACTTCTGTTGGTTTCTCCTAGCAAACATTGTGGTAATTCATGTACAAACTGCCTTATAATATTAAAAGTGGCTATATTCATGACATAGGACACAAAACTTTTAGTTGAAAATTTTAACATACATCTGAATAGTAAACAAGTTGGCTTATTGCAGCACACATGACATATTTCCAGGTATGAAAGGAATACAAAAGAATGAGAAAAAAGTTCTTGCCTTGTTATTTTATAAGTTGACTACGTGTGAATGCACACCCTCACAAGCACCCTAAGCCAGCACATGCTCCACACACACACATCCTCACACAAACACACAAGCACATACAGAGTCATCCAGGCATTAATTCGTATAATTAAAGTGGCATATTGATTTTTGGCTTTTCAAATGTCTTTCCCCTGTGTTTCTGTTGCAGTTTGCTATTAAAATAGATCAAGCTGAAGAGTTCCTCCAGAACACTCAGGAGTTCGAGACTGCCGAGTCCTTAAGGTCACTTCTTCAGCTTCATGAACATCACACCAAAGGCAAGAAATATGTTTGTTCCTCCCATGAGCTTTTAAAATAGGGATGTTAATGTGAGAATGCTCATGTAGGACAGTATATATATATATATATATATATATATATATATATATCTCCTATATAACAGCAGTTTTCAACTTTTTTAATGCCGCGACCCTTTAATACAGTTCCTCATGTTGTGGTGACCCCCAACCCTAAAATTATTTTCATTGCTACTTCATAACTGTAATTTTGCTACTGTTATGAATTGTAATGTAAATACCTGTGTTTTCTGATGGTCTTAGGCTCTACAGCAGCGGTTCTCAACCTGTGGGTCACAACCCACAGGTTGAGAACCACTAGCAGGGATGCCTAAGACCATCGGAAAACACAGATATTTACATTACGATTCATAACAGTAGCAAAATTACAGTTAAGAAGTAGCAACAAAAATAATTTTATGGCTGGGGGTCACCACAACATGAGGAACTGTATTAAAAGGTTGCGGCATTAAAAAGGTTGAGAACCACTGCTATATAATAAAAGACTAATATGCAAATCGACCGAACGGCAGAACAACCAGTCACTATGATGCGCACTGACCACCAGGGGCCAGATGCTCAATGCAGGGGCTGCCCCTGATGGTCAATGTGCTTCCACAGGGGGAGCGCCACTCAGCCAGAAGCCAGGCTCACGGCTGGCGAGCACAGCGGCAGTGGTGGGAGCCTCTCCAGCCTCCACAGCAGCACTAAGGATGTCCAACTGACAGCTTAGGCCTGCTCCCTTGAGGGCTCCCAGACTGCAAGAGGGCACAGGCCAGGCTTAGGAACGCCCCCCGCCCCCCCGTGCACGAATTTCATGCACTGGGCCTCTAGTATATATATATTAAATATATTTTTATTGATTTCAGAAAGGAATGAAGAGGGAGAGAGAGATTAGAAACATCAATGATGAAAGAGAATCATTGATTGGCTGCCTCCTGCACAGCCTCTAGAGGAGATTGAGCCTGCAACCCAGGCATGTTCCCTGACTAGGAATGGAATCATGACTTCCTGGTTCATAGGTCGATGCTCAACCACTGAGCCACATTGGCTGGACAGGCAAATATATTTTTAATTTATCTGTTTATGTATACTTCAGCTCATTCCAAGAAAGGTTAAAGAAAGCTCTTTTCTTGGTCATCTTCTGCAAGAAAGAAATAGTTGTAAATGGTTCTAAGGAGATGGTAGAGGGCCAGCCTCTAAAAGATCCTGTTATCCCTTGGAGTTCTCAGTCTTCTGGATGTGGTTCCTGAGGACAGGGGCCATTTTTACTGAGTTCATCTGTGTATCCTCAGTTCTGGCAAGGTGCTGGCACCTGGTGGATCCTCAAGAAATATTTCTTGGTCAAATAAATGGTTGAATTCAGTGAATGTTTCTTCTCAGGTACAGTAGATTGAGGTCAACTTTAAATAACAGCTCTGAATATGGAAAATCCCTCTTTCACTATTGCAGTAAAAAAAGAAAAAGAAAAGATTAGTGAAAATTTCCCAGATTAAAAAAATTTAATAAAAAGACTTTCAATTCCCTCTGAACAACTATAGTCTAATTGTTGACCAACAATTTGTGTGCTGGCCCTTTTCTTTCTTTTTTTAAAAAATATATTTTTATTGATTATTTACAGAGAGGAAGGAAGAGGGATAGAGAGTTAGAAACATCGATCAGCTGCCTCCTGCACGCCCTCTACTGGGGATGTGCCCGCAACCAAGGTACATGCCCTTGACCGGAATCGAACCTGGGACCCTTCAGTCCACAGGCCAACGCTCTATCCACTGAGCCAAACCGGTTAGGGCTGTGCTGACCCTTTTCTACCAGAATTTGGGGTGGACAGAATTATAGTAGGGAAGCCATTTGTGGAACAGTAGCTGTTTACTGGACTCTTTCTGTAGAAGCAGGTTAGATAGGAACAACACTTCTTTCCTTCCTAATGCATTTTTCTAATTATTGCTGCCAAATAGAACGGGGTGCGAGTGGATGGTTTCCTGAACTCATTTGTCACAATTCTAACTCAGTGTCTAGCTTGACCAGCTTGATCATGCTGGACTGGGACAAAAGGTATTTTTAAAGCCACAAATAAATTTTTTGTTTCTATTACCTGCCAAAGGGACTCTAGATACTAGATCATTACTTTTCTAAAACTCAAAAATTAAACAACCCAGTCTTTCCTGTGTAAATTTTTATGAGATGCTACCACATATAGACATGTAATTTTAACTGGTTATTGTTCATTAGGACCTATCACTAGTAGGGATTATAAACAGGATCAAAAAGAACATCCTTAAAGCAGTGGCCTGCTCACTTTTGTACAGGAGCAGCAATCTCATTGGGTCCAAAGAGGGCCAACAGAATCGCAAACAATTCCTCTTAGGATACTGGAAAGAGAATCTGAGCCCAGGTCACTGAGATTCATTCTGTGGTCTCAATTCAGTCTTCATGCGACCAACATGATCATCACCTAGCAATTTTACCTCTGGAAACCTGACAGTGATTGATGCTTTTGCTGAGGAGGTTCAGTACTGAGGCAATCCAGAGGGGTGGTGGAAGTGGGATTTTCCATAAATATGCTGGGTTGGAGCTGGAAGGGGAGAGTAGCCTTAATGCTGTTTTGTTGTTGTTGTTGTTGGCTCCTTCAGAGGCACCTGGGTCTGTGGCACAGGGAGCTTGGCGTGCAGGCCTTGGACTGCAGTGCCCTGTCATCCGGCTGACAGCGGGACCCGTGTCCTGCCTTTTGCTGATACAGTCTGCCGGTGTCCATCCGGCCTCCTCTTAACCTGAGGAGATGGGTGAAAATGCATGCTGAGGATAGAGGAAGGTAGTTTATTTTTGTGATGAAAAAATATTCTGCCACCCTGATGACATGTTTCTCGTGGAATTTTTGTGTTCCTCTATGTGATACTTGAAGCACAGGGATTACAGGGAACTCTGACCAGGCTCCCAATTCATATGCTCAATGGTGGCTTCATATAATGCGGGTAGATGAGATTTCCTAAACAGCTAATTCAGTGGGATATGATTAAGATTAGCTGATTTAAAATGCATATTCAAGGACAAAATTCCGCTTTTAAGTTAAGGACTTCATATCTAACTTAGTCTGTTCAGACTGTTTTAACAAAATACCACAGACTGGGTGGCTTGCAAACGAAAGGCATTTATTTCTCACAGTTCTGGAGGCTGTAGGTCAGATCAGGGGGCCTGCATGGTCAGGTAGGAGCTCTCTTCCAAGTTGCACATTTCTCACTGCATCCTCACATGGCTCCACCTTCATGACCTAATCACCTTCCAAGAACCCCATCTCCTAATATGATCATATTGGGCATTAAGATTTCAACATATGAATTTTAGGGTGACGCAAACATTCAGACCATAGCAATATTTATTATTTTAAATTTAAGAAAATAAAATACATCTATAATTTATTTATTTTAAAACTAGAAGTTTATCTCTTAATCACCTTTAGCTATTTCTCCTACCTCAGCCTCTTCCCCTTCTGGAAAATGGTGAGATTTCATTATTTTTTTATGGCTGAGTAATATTATATATATATATATATATATATATAGATATATATATATATCTCACATCTTCTTGATCCATTCATCTACTGATAGACACTTGGGTTGCTTCCATAGCTTGGCTTAGGAAAATGTACAGCTTAGGGAATATAGTCAATAATATATATATATACACACACACACAGGAGCCTAAGCAACTGTTACGACTGGTCTACCAGTCACTGTGACAACACACCAATCACCAGGGGGTAGATGCTCAATGTAGGAGCTGTCCCCTGATGGTCAGTGTGCTCCCACAGCCAACCTCCCATGGCCAGCCAACCTCCTGCTGTCACTCCCACCTGCCAGCTGGCCCCGATTGGCCCCGATCAGCCCCCGATCACTGGCCAGGCTGAGGGACCCCACCTGTGCATGAATTCGTGCACTGGGCCTCTAGTATTAAAACTTTGTATGGCAACAGATCATAACTAAATTTATTGTGATCATTTTGTAATGTATATAACTATTGAATCACTGTGATACTAGTATACACCTGACACTTATTATAACCAATTACATTTCAATAAAAATATATCTATAAATGCAGCTAACAATTCTATCAAAGTTCTGAATTGTTGATGAGTAGATAGCACAGATTGTGAATGTTAGCATGACAAAAGTTAATGATGAAACTGTAAAAATATTATCTCTAATATTCATTTTATTTCAATTGGCTCCACCTGTACCTTTTCCTTATTCACCAATGTTTTGCATGTAAAAGACTGATTCTGTAACATTGCGGAAGTCGGAACCAGAATGAATGAATTGAAATTTCTCCCATCTGGAATGTTACTGAATAAGTTTGTTTCTCTTCCACATGACAATCCTTTTAATGGTGAAGACTAATATGTCCTCTCTAGTCTTCTCTTCTATGGATGAAACATGTCTAGTTAGCTAAGGTGTTTTCCAGAAAGCATAGTTTCCAGACCACTTACCAGCCTGGTTGCCCTCAATTCCACAACATGTAATTAAACAATATATTTTGAACCTATGTCAGGAGAGAAACCTGGAGTCATGTGTCTGGGGAGTGCATGGCCCTTGTGCTCATGTGTACAGGGTGGGGCAGGTTCACATTTACTGGTGGGTTCCCTCTGTGCTTCTGTGGGTTCTTCTGCTATACTATCTAGTAAGCTGTGCAGTAATAATTTATTTCCTTATTTGTCTCTATCACCAAATTGTGGGACTCCGGAGGGCAGGGGTTAGTGCATCTCTGAAACTTCAGGACTTAGAAGAGCATCTAACCCAAAGTATGTTTATTGAGTGTTATTTGTATACTAGATGCCCAGTGCACGAAATTCATGCATGGGTAGAGTCCCTAGTGGCTGACAGCTGCTGGCCAGGGCCTCCATTCCTGCGGTTGGCTGGCCGGCCCTGTCCCCTGGTCAAACTCCCGGTCAAACTCCCGGTTGAGGAGACAATTTGCATATTAGGCTTTTATTATATAGGATAATTTTAATGTAAGATACGGTAGAATGATGGAAATTTGAGTAATAAACAAGGTACTACAGAGGAGAAGAAAATTGTTTCTAAGTGTTGAAGGATCCCAACTGCACCCTTTATTTTTCCAACTGCCTTCTTAAAATAAACATAATACTGAAAAAGCTTCCTCTAAGGAACAATCACATTATTACTTTCTTATTCTGAGATGTTTTATATATCTTAAATGTAACAGGTATAGATTCATTATACTATTCTCTCTACTTTTGTATATATTTGAAAATGCTCATTGGGTGAGTTTAAGAAATACCACTCCACAGAGGAATATTTGGAATATTTAAAAAGGTATTAGGAAGAAACATCACCCATGACCTCAATGCTAAGACTGTGACCTTGATACTTTTTAGAAAATACTCATTTGGAAAGATGAGTATAAAGCTATAAATTCACTTAACTTGTGTACATTCCCCATTTATCTATCTTGAATTTGCTATTTATACTTAATAATTATGGCAAATATACTTTAATGTTACTTTTTTAGTATGACAATCAAAACAAACAATTGAAATTTATTAAGTATCTAATAGCCTCACATTACAAGGTATTATGTCAGAAAATAAGGTTTTGTAAATGCAAAAATAATACAATCTTTAAAATAAATGCACTATAGAGATTTTGTATTTCCTGAAGGTCATGGTATATCTAGATAGTGTAGCCTGAGAAAAAATGCAGCACTTTGTATGATCAACTGAAGGAATAAATAGCCAGAAAAACAAACAGTATAAAAGTAAAATGTCAGAAACTGACAGAGGAAGAATTGAAGGAACTGACAGAGGGAACAATTTACCCACTTTAATGATCATCTTGGTAGCAGTAACAGACCGATTTTAGCTTGGGTACATTTTACAAGTTAATTTGGGCCCAGGAGGCTGTATTCCCGGTGATACTGTGGTAGTGGTTATACTATTTTGACAGGAGCTGAAACAGAAACCAGAAAAAGATTGCAAGTGGAAATTTTGGCTAATTATATTTATTTTGTAGGGACCAGAGCAGCTTGGCTTATTCCACTGTCAGTATGCAAGCACCTACAGTCCTGCTTTCCTTTCTCATTTGAAAAGTCTAGTGTGTAAGAGCTAGTTATGGAAAGAAAGAAAAGAAATACCCTATAGAAACCCTGCCACCTGCCCATGCTTTGTGTGTGTGAGTGTGTGTGTGTATGTGTGTGTGTGTGTGTGTGTGTAATATATATTGCATTATAATTAATCATACTGGTTATTATTTTCAGATTAAACAAATTAAAACCCTTTCGTTCAATGGGCACAGCCTCTGTAACCTGTCTTCACCTTGTTTCTGCAGAGTTTCTTTTCCTTCCACAGAAGAACCTGTTCTGGCAGACTAGGAGCCCAGTGTATGAATTCAAGCACCTTGAAAGGAACTGTGGGCTGTGAGGCTACGGTGGGCACAGGGGTGGGTCTCAGCCCATCCCCCGCACTCCTGTGCAGCCCCTCCTGCTGCGGCCCCTGGTCCCCTCTCTGCCAGCAGCCCTGCTCCCACTGCCACACTGACAGCACCTGCCCCGCTCACACCTGCTGATGGCGTGAAGTGATTGGGAACAGAGCTGAGCGATTGGGGCCAGTGCCAGCAGCGGGTGTGAGCAGTGGCTGCTGCCCCGATTGCCCTTCAGGAGCAGGGGGAGGTGGAGAAGCCCTCAGGGGCGATCGGGGCTGGCAGCCGCTGTTCGAACCCACTGATAGTGCCAAGTGACCAGGGCCGGTGCTGGGTGCTGGCAGTGGGTGTGAGCAGGGCCGGCGCCAGCAGCAGGTGCGAGTGCTGGGTGGGGCCGTGGTGCATTAGAGCAAAGAATATTCAGTAACCACCAGAGGCTCACCCTAATGACAGCGACTGGCACCCCGCCTTGGTCTGGCACCTCCGCTCACCTGCTCCACCATCGTGCCATGGCTGACGCCACCATGTTCCGCGTGTGCCCCCTGGTGGTTAGCACATGTCATGGGGACCAGTTGTTCAATTGTTTGGTTGTTCGGTTGTTCCGCTGTTTGGTCTATTTGCATATTAGGATTTTATATGTATAGATATATAGATAGATAGATAGGCTTTTTCTGGCCCCTGTTCCTCTTGTCTTGTTCACATCCACTTCTATTTCCTTGTTTAAGTGATTTGCTCTAATTTTAATGTTCTCTCTGATTTTTCTATTCTATTTGAATTATAACCTCTATCCTGGTTCAAGCCTGTGGTTGTTTTTTGTTTGTTTCTTGCATTATTGACTCCCAACCGAATTGCCCACTGCACATAATCACACCTTCCTCACTCTGAGCAGATAACCCCATTTATTGCCCTATTAGACAGAATTAGGTTGCGTGGCATAAACAATTCAAATTCTTTCCTTTTCATCTCAAGGTGGCTTTTTACAGTATCTTCACTTATCTCATACTCTCTTCTAGCTCTCCAGTCGTTAGTGAAAAGAGACAACCAGCCCAACTACCATAGCTTGATTATTGCTGTGTAGCTTACTGCCGAATGCTAGAATGCTGAAGTATAGTGGATATGGTTTAATCCATCTCTTGTAGTGAGATGTTTGGTAACATACTCACCCTCTGGATGCTCTTCACAGTTTCCATCCTAAAAATAAAAAGCTGATATTCTGTCTTTATTTTTCTTCTAAGAAGAAATATCTCAAAGATTTTCTGTCTTGTTGACTTCACTTCAACACTACCTTCCTACGTCTCAACCTGGTAATGGCTTCTGTTTCTATCACTCACCCATCATAGAACCCCAGATCTTTCCAATGTCTCTCTTTTACATCCCTGGAGGACTGCTGATCTCCATCATCTACAATTCTCCCAATTCTTCCCCCTCTTTTAATATATGTGATTTCATTCAAGCATTCTACATAAGTTGAACGTCTTTCCTATGTCAGTCACTATGCTAAGTGCTGGGGATACAGTCATGGTCCCTGTCCTCATATTGTATTGGAGCCTAATGGCAAAGACAGACAACTAACCCAGCACATAAATTTAAAACTATAGCCATGATAAGAGCTGCCAATGACAGCAATATTGTGCGATGAGAGCACTTAGTAGGAGTATTTGGTTCAGTCTTATTTGTACTTTGAAGAACTGACAATTGACCAAGACCTAAATATGAATAGAATGGAGGTAGAAAAAACAAGGGTTGAGGGGAAAGGTGTTCCTGGCAGAGGGCACAGTGAAAAGTTCTGGTACAGGAGGGAGGATAGCATGTGTGAGGTATTTTCAAAATATAGGGATTAAGGGTAGAGAGATGGAGACAATCTGGAGAGGAAGAGAGAGGCTAGACCATGCCAGACCTGAAATCATGGTAAAGGTTCTGTCCTTAATTCTAAGGAAATGTGAAACCATTGTTTCAAGTGTGTGTGTGTGTGTGTGTGTGTGTGTGTGTGTGTGTGTGTGACATAGTGTGTTTATAAAAGATCTGTCTGGATAATACATAGAGAATGAATGAATGTATTAGAGAGGGGATGTAATTGAGAGGCAACTGGCCAAGTTTAGGCAACAGATGATGATTTTTGTAGTGGGGCTGGAGAAAGAGGATGATATTGATAGGTCTTGATAATGTGAGATTATGGAGGAGGATGTGTCATGGATGTCTCCTTGGTTTCTGGCTCGTGAAAAGTAGACAGTTGCCCAACTGCTCCTCCAATTAATCCTCAAGTATGGTTGCTTCTATAGTGCTGTTCTCAACTCCTTTTACACTCTCTCCCTTGGTCATCCTTTGATTTTATGCTTAAACTCCCATTTCTACAATCCTACTCACTCCAGAGGACACAAACTGGTGTCCCATCTGGCAGAGAAACATATTTTGTTTAACTTTCAGTATTTTTTAATTAAAAATGTAAATTATAAACATTTAAAATCAGGACCTTTCACATAAATATATATAAATAATTCTTTTAAAAATGAGGCTCCATCAATAATAAACCCTATTCTTTCCTGTCAACAGTTGACCAGAACTGGTGACAGCTGATCCTGTTAGACTGATCACGCATTTGCCACCTTGCCATAGGCCCTGGCGCCTGAGCCTCTGGCCACCACATTCATTGAGTTTTTGGCCACTACAGGCATTAGCCTTTAAACCTCAGCTTTAGTCTATCACCACAGAACATAGAACACTCCAAGGAGAGTAGACACCTTAACCAGCATCAAACTACTGAAAACCACCTGAACTGGTGTTCAAATCCCAGTCTTTCTACCCCCACACCCCCTACTGAATTATGTTACCACTAAACACCAGCATCCTATCATTTGGCAGTTAGTGTTAAAGTAATTGTCAGACCAAGGTATTTGACCGGTTATATTGTAGGCATTTTATGTTTACACATTTGAATTCCTTATTTTAGTATGAAGGTTATATATATTTTAAATTATATGAAGAGTTAAAAATATTACTATCTAAAAGCTTGCTCATATCACTGTTCTGTTTTCTTTCTAACTTTCTTCTAGAACTCTTAGAACGATCTCTAGCGCTTTTAAACAAAAGTCAACAACTCACTGACTTCATCGAAAAATTCAAGTGTGATGGACCTAATGTAAATCCTGAGTTGATTCAGGGAGCTCGTAATAGCTGCCTGAAGATCGACAGTCTTCTTGAACTTCTACAAGACAGGAGACGGCAACTAGACAAGTACCTGAAGCAACAGCGGCAGGAATTGAGTCAGGTTCTGCAGATATGTCAGTGGGACCAACAAGAAAATCAGGTAATCCAAAGGGGCACTGATGATGTCTTCCCTCAGCTAATGAAGTCTGGTTGTTATGTGGACTAGCTATTCCTGGGACAGTTTCTCAGTTGTCATGGTTAAATTATTTGTCTTTGGTTCAAACTACTATGTTACTTTTTCCAAGCAGGTAATATAACAACAAATATCTTTATTTCCTCTCATTAAAATATTGATTTCATAAATGGGAGAATACTACTGGGCAGTTTTGAAATGACTATTGTTGGATTCTCTTTCTCACTTCCTTCCAGGTGACTACTTTTAGATACATATCATTGAAATTCTGAAATGTTAACTGCAATTTTCTTCAAAGTTGGAGGGGCATGATAGTGCTAAATTGTTCTAGATTGCTACTAATGTCAGTGAAAAAGTCTATCAGTGCAAAATAGAAATATTGTTCTTAGAAGAATGGTCTGGTACCAATTCAGAAATATGACCTTAGTCTATGGCTGGATGCTCAGTGATTAGAGGGCTTTGGGATTGGAGGATGATGAGTTTGCAGGCTTATTAGAACACATTACCCAGACTTTAGACACAGAGTACCCCCTGTCTCCACACATGCACAATCTCCCCCATTATCAACATTCTGCACTAGAGTGGTATATTTGCTATAATTGATGAATCTATACTGACACATCATCACCCAAAGCCCAAAGTTCACATTAGGGTCCACTCTTGGTGGGCAAAAGTCAGTTTATAGTTGTGAGTATGTGAAACACAGTGTTTATTCTTATAGTATTATTTATTAATTATTATATTAGTTTCCATACGAACAATTATAATCCTACTTTTGCTCATCTCTGTACATTCTGTGGATTTGAGAAAGTGTGTAATGACTTATATCTACCATTGTTGTATGCAAAATAATTTCACTGCCCTAAGAATCCTCTGTGCTCTGCTTAGTCATCCCTCTCTCCCCCTAATCCTTGGCAACTACTGATCATTTTACTAACTCCATAGTATTGTGTTTTCCAGAATGTCATATAATTGAAATAATCTAATGTGTAGCATTTTCAGATTGGGTTATTTGCTTAGAAATATGCATTTAAGATTCCTTCATGCTTTTTACATGGCTTGATTGCTCATTTCTTTTTAGCACCGAATACTATCCCACTGTATGGATGTGCCATAGTTTATTTATCCTGTCACCTACTGAAGGACATCTTGGTAGCTTCCAAGTTTTGGCAATTATGGATAAAACTGCTATAGCCATCCATGTGCAGATTTTGTCTGGATGTAAGTTTTTAATTCATTTGTGTAAAAACTAAGGAATACGACAGCCTCAGGACAAGTTTTCTTGTCCTTCCTCACCTAGGCCAAGGCTTCTTCCTATTGTCTCATTGTCAGAGGCTGCTATAGGTATATTAAGGCTTTCAGAATGAACTTGTGCTTAAAAGAACTAGGCTTTCATTTGGACTCCATTCCGAACAATCTTGAGCCAAAAGCAATTCAACAATAATGATAAGGATAAATACTAAATTTTAATAAAATTGGTCAATAAATAAATTAATAATTCCTTTAAATATAAAATTTAGGTTCTTAATCTTAAAACACTCCATGTTACATTTTTCTCTTGCTAACTCCAGTGACAGCAGTTGGAGTCATCAGTAAAGGTAACTGCCGTCTCTGTGGGCTGGTAAGAACACAGATCCTGGGGCCAGACTATTGGCTGGGTTCAAATCCTGGTTCTGTCACTTACCAGAGAAGTAACTGAGCAATTATTTAAGTTCCCAGAGGCTTAGTTTTCTGTAAAATGTAGATATAGTAGTATTTTCCTCAAAGTGTTCTTAAGATTATCAAGTGAGTTATTCTCCGTCAAGTAGTCAGAATGTTACTTGGCTCATAATAACTGCTTTATTATAATTAGTCATTTAGGTCATCACATCTGAAAAGGATAGTGAAAGCCCAACACATATCACTCTCCCCCCTTGTACCTCCATCTACCACCAAGCTGGTCAAGACTGGTCTTGCATTAAAGGGTAATTTATTATTTATTTTGAGTTTGATGGATCAAATAAAAGTCACTTTTGTAATCTTAGCCATACTTGTTCAATGGGTACTCAATGAATAGTTCAAAACAGAAAGATATATTTTTTCTGCTTATGACTTAATGCCCATTTATTTAAAATGTAGGTGAGATCACTTCCATATAGGTAATTGCTATGAGCATTTGACATACTGTCACCTGTTAGACCTTTATACAGCACTAGAGGCCCAGTGCATGACATTCATGCACTGGGGGGAAAGGAGGGGTTCCTCAGCCCGGCCTGTGCCCTCTCGCAGTCCAGGACCCCCGAGGGGTCCTTAGTGCTGCTGCGGAGGTGGGAGGGGCTCCCGCACCACCGCTGCATTCCCCAGCTGTGAGCCCGGCTTCTGGCTGAGCGGCGCTCCCGCTATGGGAGCGCACTGACCACCAGGGGGCAGCTCCTGCGTTGAACGTCTGCCCCCGGTGGTCAGTGCGCATCATAGTGACCAGTCATTCCGCTGTTCGGTCTATTTGCATATTAGGGTTTTATTATATAGGATGAGCACTGTCATAGAAACACACACACATTCATTAAAGAAATGGATAAATAAGCAAGCAAACACTAATGGAATTAACCTAAGCATACTGTATTATTACCTATTTTTATTAAATTGAAAAAATCATAGACATATTCTTGAGTCAAAAGTACAATAGGTAATTTTAATGGGTATAATATTTCACTGCTTGAATTAGCACAATTTAAAAAAATATCTTATTGGTGAGGAAGTAGAGTCTCTTTAGTTTCTTAATTAATGCTTACTGTGTTATAATTATGTGAACAAAGAAATAATTTAAAATCCAGGTAGATACAAGCATAATTATCTTACCTAATTTTTAGTTTTTCTGAATGATCTATTCTGAAGTTTAATTGATGATGCAATGGTGAAGAATAATAGCAGGTTCACCAAATTGGGTGTGACTCTGTTAGTAATTTGGGTTCTATGATAATCATGTTCCTGGATGATCTACCTGATAGAACATTATGGAACCTGAGTTGATACGAAGGCACATACTTCATCGGAGGGCAAATATTTTTTGTTGGTTCTTTACTTATTTTAAGGGAACATAGGAGCTGTCAAACTTTACATGAATGAATTACTCATTTGTCAATCATCTTAACCACTTAAGAAAAAGGAAAAGTAAGTAGAAAATTAGAGCAAAGATGACTGATGAGTAATAATGTGGTTGTCTGAATGTCTGATGTATTGCCTCTCACAAGGGCCATTTAAAAGACGCATTTAGTGCTGCTCTGTGTCTAAGTTATTATGGCCTAATGCTTTTGAACTATAATAGTCTAGCTAATTTAACTTTGAGAGAAAATTGAATGACCAGGACAATGACAATTTAAGATTTACATCAATCAAAGGAAAAAACAAACAAACAAATGAAAACCACAGATTTTTCTATCTTAATTGAAATATGATAGTCTGATAAATATGATCATAGAATGTTCTTTCTGTATCATTGTTTTTCAGATGTAAAATTGTGCACTTGTTTTACTTTCAAAGATGAGCAGCTGACCATTTTTTCCAATTCCAGCAGCAACTTATTTTGCATATAATCTGCTGTTTCATTAATGAAAATCAGAAGCAGCTTGGAGTATTTTGTGCATAATTAATTATCTTGGCAAGAAGATTTATGAATGTAATTTTTTTCAATTGCTCCAATCAGGCATAAATGAGACAAACAGATAAATTAAAACTAAGTTATTCATAGTCTCTTTGTACAAGACAATGTCAAGGACATTAAGAAATAGTAAGTAAGACATGAGGGCAGATCATCTGTTTTTACTCTCAGATCACATATACTTATAAGATACACATCTTTGTAGAGGAAAGAGGGAAATAGAATTAACATTTGTAAGGTTTTATACCACATATATAATAATTATGTAACCATATGTAATCATATTCCTTTTTAAAAATATATATTTTTATTGATTTTAGAGAGAGAGGGAGAGGGAGAGAGAGATAGAAACATCAATGATGAGAGAGAATCATTGATTGGCTGCCTCCTACATGTCCCCCACCGGGGATCGAGCCCACAACCTGGGCATGTGCCCTTGACAGGAATTGAACCTGGGATCCTTCAGTCCCCAGGCTGATGCTCAGTATTCACTGAACCAAACCAGGCAGGGCCATATTCGTTTTTAATAGGCAATTAAAATGATATCAGGCTCAGGGCACCAGTCTGGTACCTGGTGGGCTGCTATAAAACTTGGCGTACATACTCACTTTATATGATACTACCTTCTAACTAGGAGTTAGAGCTTGGATGATTGACCAGCTTCAATTGGTATGAAATAATATAAAAGTGCCTAGTGTAGTGACTAGCGCATAGTAAGAGTTTAAAACAAAATCTTTCTTTGAATGTAGCTTTCTAACATTGGCTGGCATATCAAATAATGAATTATCCTGATGATACTGGTATTCAATATTTGAGCCCAATAATATACATGACTTTTGAACACTCATAGGTTAAAATTTATCACAAAATTTTATTTTAGTACCTAAGCTATTTCTAGAATTCACTCTAAGACACATCAGAGTAAATGCAAAGTATCTTAAGGTGTTTGTAGGAGAAGCATGTGATTTTGAAAACAATAGAAACACCTCCTAAGTCAAGTGCATGCTAACCACCACTTATTTCAATGACACTACATATCCTAGGTCCTAAAGGAGGTAGTCTGGTGCAGATGGCATGGCTAGCAATCCCAGCTTTTACATTTACTAGATATGTGATTTGGGCAAGTTACTTGGCCTCTGTGCCTCATGTTCCTTTTCTGTAAACTGGAAATAATAATAATAGCTATCTATAGATTTGTTGTGAATATAAACAACATTATATATATAAAATTGCTTAAAGCACAGCTTAGTAATCATTCAAATGTTCAAATGTTCACCATCTCACTCCATGTCAGTGGTCACTCTCTGAGCTTTATAAAATAATCACCAGCACATAAAATCCTACATATTCACTGGATCCCACACCAATTCTCTAAATTACTAGATAATCTTTCTAAAATGTTATAGTGTGAATGGTAAATAAATGCCATTTCATGGCTTGGTATCCAGCTGAGTTTATTCAACAAAGGTCAACTTTATCTATATGATAAAGTTAAAAATTTATTTTCCTCTCCCTTTCTCTACTCTTTAGCTATTTCTTTACCTAATTTATACTTATTATAGTTGATTACACTTTCCTTAAGCTTAGTTTGTCACTTCTATATACAGTATTATTCAACTGGACTGATGGCTTAATAGCACTTTAATTAGGCACAATTATCTAAGCCCCCACATCAGTTGGTAAGAGGGTTGGGAGATACACACCATAACTAAATGACATTCTCAGCAGTGATAGGACTGATAACAAAGCCGTGTGCTCTCTGGGAAAGGCTCTGCATTACTTTGACCTCACAACCTTCCACTGTATGACAGTCAGTTGCTGCTACTCAGCTGTCCGCTCCGCCCTGGGGCTGCCTGTGTATCTTCTTCCACACCCTGAGCTCCTTTCCTTTCCTGCCCCTGGTGCTGGAGGTTGTTGGCTTTTATTTATTTACTAGAGGCCCGATGCACGAAATTCGTGCAAGGAGCTCAGTCCCCCCTCCTGCCGCCACAATGGGGGGGCCTCTGCCACCTCTGCTTTGGCCCCCACCACAGCGGCTTGGTCCGGAAGGACATCTGGAAGGACGTCCAGTCTAATTAGCATATTACACTTTTATTAGTATAGATTTTTTCAATACTGCTGCCGTCTCAAACTGGCCAGGGAGAGCGACTCATTCTTTCTTCTACTCCCATCCTTCAGTCCCCAAAGACAAGCAAAGGGGCCCTATTAATTTTAATGCTTTTTTTGTAGGGAGACTCATAAGCAAATACAATAAATGGCACACTTTGGAAGGATTAAAACATCCTTTATAATTTAGCAGTTATTTATCCTATCAATATGATAGCTTCTAACTCTCATTTCCCCTAACAACCAGGGTTTAGGTCAAAGCTTCAGTATGCAATCTATTAGGCTACATAAACAAGGAATTGGGGAGGTTATGTGCAAATGTCAAGCTTTGGTCCTACTTCTAAGTAGCCCTGTAAGTCTCTCTCTCTCTCTCTCTCTCTCTCTCTCTCTTGACCTTGCTCTGAATAAAATGGCTCCCCATCACCTAAGGTACATCCCTAAGTTCTACTGGGAAAACCATGCCTTACATATCTTTGTCAGAGATGCACATGGCCACTAGACTGGTCTGTTTCTTTTCTTGAAAAAAAGAAAAAAAAAAAAAAGAAAAAGACTTTTTCCCCCTGCTGGGAGGATTCCCAGCAATGAGTCAAAGGTAATGCTAGAAATAAAATTTAGGTCCAAAGATGTCCACTGTACTGATTTTATTCATGGACTCATGGGACTTAACAGCTTCCCACCACTGAGTAGTTGGAAGTAAAGAGCCTACCTAAACACAAACAAGAGTTGAAAGCAATCTTGGAAGGGAAGTCCTTAGTGCCAAGTTTCTTATAATATAAATGTTGGAAGAGGAATGATATGTTAACACAAGTCAGAATGATTAAATACATAAAATTATGATTCCAGACAGGGAGATAGATGATCTGTAAAGCTGTTTAAAAAATAACAAATTTTGCCTATGGCAAATAATCCTATCTAATAAAGCAGTAATATGCAAATTAACCATCACTCCGCTACACCCACCAGCCACGCCCACCAGCCAATCAAGAGTGATATGCAAATTAACCCAGCCAAGATGGCAGTTAACTTGCATATCCAGGCGCAGAGTGAAGACTGAAGACAGTGGAGAAGGAAGCCAAGCACTGCAGAAGGGAGCAAAGCTGCAGAGAAGTAAGCAAGCGAGGCGGTGGAGAAAAGAGGGAAGCAGGCAGGGTGGGGGAAAGGGAGTGAGCGAGGCAGCAGAGAAGGGAGGGAGCGAGGCAGTGGAGACGGGTGGGAGGGAGGCAGCGGAGACGGGTGGGAGGGAGGGAGCAAGGCAGTAGAGACGGGAGGGAGCAAGGCAGAGTAGATGGGAGGGAGCAAGGCAGAGTAGACAGGAGGGAGCAAGGCAGTGGAGACGGGTGGGAGGGAGGCAGAGTAGATGGGAGGGAGGGAGCGGAGACAGGAGGGAGAGAGGCAGAGTAGACGGGAGGGAGAGAGGCAGAGGAGACAGGTGGGAGAGAGGCAGCGGAGACGGGTGGGAGAGAGGCAGAGGAGACGGGTGGGAGCTTTGCTCAGGCTGCAGGAAGCCCTATTCTTGCAGGAGTATTCCTGCAATGGGCAGCTAGTATAATATATTAGCTTTCCTGATGCCCATCAACAGAGAATACTGGGATTCGATAATTTGCTAAGGAATACTAATATCTTCCCTTTGACTTCAGTAATTCATGGAAGGCTTCCAAATTCCACAAAAGAAAATTGTCCTCCTGGAATCTCTGAGATAGAGTCCAAAATAACAAGCCAATAATGAGATCAGTCTCAGAATGCCTCTAAAAAAACCCAATCCCTATTTTGGCATAATTCTTTTCTCCTCTGCTTCCAAATCCTCAGGTACAAACATCAGTGACATGGCTTTAATGCTTTTAATACTTTACCACCTAATGAAGCAAATGAATGTCTGAAGTCTGGTTATTGCCTAGTTAAATACAGAGTGCATTTGACTAGATCGTCTGATGCAAAATAATGGAAATTGGTTTCCCTACAGTGAAAAAGAAAAAGAGCTATGGGCGCTAATATTGTTGTTTAATGCTAACATGCCTTCAAAATCAAAGTAGACATTAGACCTGTCACCTGTGGCCTTCAACTATAGTTGAAAACACCTCTGTCTATGTGTGCATTTTTGGTAATTGGAAGAGAGCTTATTAAAAAGTCTTGGGTTAAAGAAGATAAGTAACTGATCCCCTTGCCCCCATTATCAGTTTTTTGTTTGTTTTGTGTCTCTGATAGTAACTGATTCTTTGGCAGGAACTGTTGGGACTGTCCTACACATGGAAGAGAAAATGAAACTAATTTGAAAGATATTTTCATCTTCCCTTAAGCATTTCTGTTAAGGTGGTTTGAATTGTTTATTGCTAGCTCACCCCCTGCAGCATAGTTTTAACGATCCAAAATAAGATCTGATCTCAGATTGTAGAACAAATTGCAGAGAAAGGGACGATGATGCTTTTATTCAGTCTGATGCATCACTTTGGGTTGCAGCAGATGATTACCTGCTTGCCACTTGGGTCATTTATCCTTGGTCATCAGACAGTACTTTCTATGTGTTTCATGTGTTCCCCATGTTTTGGTTCTGTCTTTAACACGTGTCATTTTGGAACAGGAATTCTCAGTTTGTGCTTGTTGCCTCCTCTGCCCACAGCTGGCGTCTTCCTCTGAGGCACTCCTTCTCTCTAATGCACTGTGTCCATTGAGCCCCATGGTTGTACACAGGGTCTATTTCCATGTTAGAATTAGAGTTTATAAATATATTGTTGCATTTTGGTTTTTGTCTTAGAAACATTCAAAAACTAGCCTAATAAGAACCATTTCTCTTCTCTGGAACCCTTTGGTTCTCCATACATTCTGACTGTGGCATTTCTGTGTTCAACCGTGGGACTTTCTTCTTATCAGTTGTGTAACCTTAAGTGAGTTGCTTAACCTGTATGTGTCTCAGTTTCCTCATCTATTGCAAAAGTAAATATCTTCATCATAGGAGGGGTACAAAGAGTGGATAAGGTCACTTGTAACCTGCCTAGAGTAGTACCTGACACCTCTCTGTGAAGGTAGGGTTCATTTATTTTACTTTCTTTATTCTTATCTCACAGCTAGGGGGTCAATGTGGGGAAGGGTTATTCAACAAGCAAAGGCTAGTCTTTCTGGGCCCAAAGCTACCTTCAGTAGTGCTCACTTCCAACCTTCCCATTCTGGTACATTCCTACATTAATCCCCCTTCATGCATCTTCAGTTCCTGCAAAAAATGCTTATGTCTCATCTATTTAAAAATTTTTTAAAAAGGTGGGAGAAGCCTCATTGGTACCCCTGCT
Organism: Eptesicus fuscus; assembly: GCF_027574615.1. Taxonomy (NCBI): domain Eukaryota; kingdom Metazoa; phylum Chordata; class Mammalia; order Chiroptera; family Vespertilionidae; genus Eptesicus; species Eptesicus fuscus. The sequence goes on along the minus strand of NC_072483.1, from coordinate 54,247,291 downwards.
TTCCTTAAAGCTATCACCTGCTCCTTCCTTTACTCAGCCAATAAACTTCTTTGGAAGAGTCATTAGCTGAACTTCAGTACCCCTACCCGGTGGTCCATACATGCTTACCAACCAATGCTTCATCCCACTATTTTCCTGATTTCACTATTTTAAACAGCCTCTAATTAAAACTCAGTCTTTAGATCTACAAATAAGGATCTTCTCAAAATCCTTGAGTTGTAGAACCATCTGATAAAAATATAACGCAAGCCATGTATGTGATTTTATTTATTTGTCTATTTATCTATTTATATTTAAATCCTCACCTGAGGATAGGCTTTTTTAAAATTGATTTTGAGAGAGAGAGAGAGAGAGAGAGAGAGAGAGAGAGAGAGAGAGAGAGAAACATTGAAGTGAAAGAGAAACATCTATCAGCTACTTCCTATACATGCCCAACCAGGGATCAAACCCTCAACCTATATAAGTACCCTGACTGGGAATATAACCCACAATCTTTTGGTGTATGGGACAATGCTCCAACCAACTGAGCCACCTGGCCAGGGCTACATATGTGACTTTAAAAGTTGTAGTAGCCATGCCCTAGCTGGTTTGGCTCCGTGGATGGAGCATCAGCCTGCAGACTGAAGGGTAGCAGGTTCAATTCCAGTTAAGGGCACATACTTCGGTTGCAGGCTCCATCCCTGGCCCCAGTCGGGGCACGTGCAAGAGGTAACCAATCGATGTGTCTCTCTCACATAGATGTTTCTCTCTCTCTCTCTCTGTTTCTCTCTCTTCCACTCTCTCTAAAAATCAATGGGAAAATATCCTCGGGTGAGAATTAACAAAAAATAAAATAAAAACAAAAGTTGTAGTAGCCACATTAAAAAAGTGAAAAAGAAACATTAAAAAGTTTAAAAGACTCATAAAAAAAGCAATAATGTATTGTGTTTAATCCAAGATATCCAAAATAGTATTTCAACATTTAATCAATATGAATATTCTTAATGAGATATGTTCATTAATTTTTAAAACTATGACAATGAAATCTGCTGTGTATTTTATACATCTCAAGTTGGACTTGTCACATTCCAAGCACTCAATAGCCATATGTGCTTATTGGCTACCACATAGGACAGTGCAGGTCTACACCATTTGACTGAGTTTTTCTGGCACCGTCTTTAATATCCAAGATAGCTCTTGGTTTTCATTGAACATCTCTGATCGCTTCTTCTTTGCATCTTTGCTGATTTTCCTTTTTTCTCTCTCTGTCTTCCTTCATTCTCAGATAGGTAGTCCCCTTCCCCTATAAAAAAGATCTGCCCCACTCCTTCTCTACCTTAGTTCTACCTGCCCTGGGCACTGAGGATCTAGCATGTCATGTCAAACCAGTGGAATGACCATGAACACAACACTTACATCAAGCTGAAAGGTGGGAACTGGAGAGAGGAAAAAAAAAATGTTCTTACTTCCTCCTTAAACTATCATTCCCTTGAACTGATTTCCAGTGCATACTCTGAATGCTTTTTGTTCTTCTTTTCTTTCCACCAACCCTTGGTTCATGTTTTTATCCTTTGTAGGGACCATGTTCTATAGAATGTCCTGATGCATCACTTACTGTACTTACCACTCAACAGCTGATATAATTTACACCCTTATAAAAAGTGCTCTTGGAATATCTGTGCAGCTGTCTGCAGTAGGTACGCGCAGGGCACAATGACTGATTTACGGGGTGGCAGAATATTATGGTTGACAAGCTCTTCGTTATTTAGGGTGTTGTGCTTTTACAAGAAGGACTCTGAGAGCCTGTTCTGCATGCGTCCCATGGCACACATAGTAAATCTAATCTAAGAGGCTGCACATGTGTGTGAATGCCTCACTGAGCTGAAACACCCACACAGTGAATTACTTACTTCTGAGTTTTATGCCAACCTGTTTTTACGTCTCTCCCCAGAGTGATTCAGTAGTAAAACTGTGTAGATCTAGAGAGTCAGTTTGCTTCATCAGGCAGGTATGTGATCAGGATATGTGGAATATCTCCACAGACCTTTAACTGCATTCATTTGTGGGGAACAGTATTGCCATACAGGAATAGTATTCTTTGGGGATTGAAATAGTATTTGCCAAATGTAGGGATGAGGTCAGTAGATACCTTTTAAAAATCAACAACTCATTCCTTTCCTGCTTTCATCGCCACTGACATGTGCTAGATGACAAGTCTTTGACTCACAAAATTAAATAGGTTTATTGAGGGTTCAGGCTTCTCACCTGTTTTTAGAGATTAACGAACACCTGTTTGTACCCACTTTTATTCACTCAGATTCTATATTAACTTTCTCTATTGAAGCATTCTTGAGATTTCAGAGTTCTTCTCCCCTGAGCTAAGAATAAATAAAACTTACTCCCAATATTAATACATTAAATGATCTTTGAAATTTGGTTATAGTCACGATTCATTTTTCTTTGATGAAACCCTTAAGTGATTTCTCTAGTTGTGTTTTTATATGGGCCCACTGTACCTTTTGTGAGAAATTGTTTGTATAAAATTAAATAAATGAATAAATGTTATAGCTCTTGATAAAGTACTCTGTGTGTTCTAATGTGCACACTATACATATTACCTATTTCTAATTGGGATACCAGAAGGACAGACTATCTTCAGATAGTTGTAATATATAAACATTACATTTTAGATATGGGAACTGACTAATGTTTGTATTATATACAGCTTACCAAATATTATGAAGAAAATGAGGTTCATTTCACATGAAAACTGCTACAGGATCACCATAGTTCTTTTCTTTGCATCGATGGCAGCCTAAAATGATGGCTAACAAAGATTTCCAATTAGAAGAGGCCAGAGAAGCCCTCTTACCCCATATTTTACTGCCTATTCCATGCTGAGAAATGCCAGGCATTAGTATAGACCCTTTGATTTCATAACCAGCTTTGTGGTATCAGCCCTGTAATGGTAATGGAATGTCCTATTCTAGGTAACCACTAACTCAACTTCTGTGGTGTGTGTGTGTGTGTGTGTGTGTGTGTGTGTGTGTGTGTGTACATATTGTGTGGAGCTCCATGACTAACCTAGTTTTCTCCTTGGCCACCTGCTTCAAACATTTGTCCATATTATAGGAGATCAAATAAATCCTGAGGCTGTTGGTAGACAAGACAGCCTAGACTTGAGGAAAGCATAGTGCAGTGTCCACCATTTTGAATGGACTGTCAGGATTAATTTTTCAGGTTTGAAGTAATTCCCCCTCATACCCATGGTCATAAGACTTTAGCGTAGCCAAGGATGGCAGCAGGGCATAGTGGAAACAACATGAACTTTGAAATAATGGAGGCTTGGGGACGAATCCCGGTTCTGTCACTTACTATGTGGCCCTGGGTAAGCTGCGTAAGCTCTTTTCATCTCTAAAAGGATGATATCATGCTTGTTATAGTGTTGTTGAGGGAAATAGAGGTGATGCCCCAAAAGCAACTACTAAACTGTTTAGCATGTAGTGGGCTCTTAGGAATCAGTAGCAATGATGTGATCATGCAACCACACTGTATAGGATTTGAGAGTAAAAATCCAAGTCTCTTTCCTTTCATTTGGATAAAGAATCTGCAGCCAGATACTTCATGTCATCAGTTCAATGCCAGCTTAAGTCATCATTTAAAAATGTACTACTTCTTTCAAGTCCTTTACTATTTGTTGTTTTAACAGTGTAAGGTATGTATTGTAAATCAAATCTAAATGAATCTGAGTCATGCCCCATTTATAATGTCAACAGAGTTTTAATAATTTCTTCATTTATTTTCTGAACATGATTTCCAGCAACTGTACCAAACAATATTTTTGCATTGTCTTTTTATAGTAGAAATATAACTCTACATATGCTGTTATGCTGTCAATTACCTTCATGTTGGTCTATGTATCTGTATTCAGATTCACATTCTTATCCAGGAAAGGGGATTTATATTCTAGAAGCATGCACGACTCAGAGACTGTGGGAATCTATTTTGGTTCTTTGTTAGGAGATTTTGAATAATTTTCTTCATGCTATGTAATCTGAACTGATATATTATTTTCATGCTTTTCAGGGATTACTTTGTGTTTTTTTCTCTGAAGAATGTAGGGGTTGAGTGAAGAAAACATAAAACCCCACCATAATTATTTAATACATGAGATGAGTTTATCCAAAGAGAAATTGATGTAGCTTATGTTTTGAAAGATTAAGGAAATATTTCTTAATTTTTCCTCAGTATTCTAATCATTTGAAAATTGATCTCTGTTGCTTTTTACTTAGGTTACTTGTTGGTTTCAGAAAACCATAAGAGATTTACGGGAACAAAGTCTCGGTTCATCACTTTCAGATAATGAGGAGCTAATCCGTAAGCACGAGGAACTAAAAATAAAAGCAAAGGTAAGAGACACATTAAAAAATAATTGAAACATGCAGGTAATTTAGAGAGGCACTAAAAACTCTCTTTGAAAAGCTCACTATTTACATAGGAAAGATTCTGATAGCATTAGCTAATACCACTGCCCACTGCCTGTTCTTCTAAAATAATAATGAACAAAACAACAGTTTCTACAGCAAAACTATCTTTTTAAAATAATTACTATGTGTCAGACACTGCATTGAGTGTAAGAGATGCATTATCTAAATTATCGCAAACCCCCTAAGGAGTAGATATTATTTTTTTCTCATTTTACAGATCAAAACAAACTAAAAGCAGAGGCTTACAGAAGCAAGGTAACTTTACTAGTGTAATATATCTTGTCAGTAGCAGAGTTGGAATTTGATTGCAAGTCTTACCTAACTCCACTCTACTGTGCCAGCTTTCTTAAAAAAATGTTTTTCTACACTGAGGTCTCAGTATGATTTCCAGATATAGTTTACTTGCTGTTTCCATTTATATTTCCCCAATCCCTTAATTTGCTTCACATTTCTTGGTTTTGCACAAATTAATGGCTACCAGCTGGGCAACCACTTGCAGGTGTTTGAATGTGCAAAATGGAACCATGAAGTGCTGAGGCAGGAGGCAGAGCAGCCACGTAACAGTGCTCCCTCTGCATTGTCTGGTTTGGAAATGGACGCCTGTGTACATGTGGGGTTTATGAATACTTTCCAGAGTTCTTTACAGGTGCTCCATTTTGATCTGCAGGAAAACAAAAGTCTATATGTAGTAGATTGAGTGGGAACGGTGAATACTTGAATTAATATCAGGCATAGGGAGCTTTCTATTATCAATATGTTGGGTGGCTGGTAGTTATAAGTACAGCCCAGTCAAGAAGCTCTGGAAAACAATGGGCCAAACTTCTAGACAATGGTTGAGAATAAGGAAGACAAACCAAATAAATATTACATGTTTGGGAGGATGGGATTTGGGTGGGGCAGGAAAGGCAGTAGATTGCATTGATCTGGACTGAAGTTTCCTTATGGGAATCATGATGCCTTTGTTTTTGCTTCTCTTTGAACACTGCAGTATGCAGAGGCATTCAAAGTGTTTGCTTTGGATATTTGTTTAACTGATAAAAGATGCAATTACAAAGACTTATGACTGATGATTTTTTAAGTTCATTAAAAATGTCTCTACTTAAGAATTTTTTTTAATTATACAAGAATTTATTTTGTGTGTGTCAAACAAGTTTTATCAGTGAAAATTCTATCAAAATCTCTAACTAGTAAGCACAAGAAACAACCTCAATTGTATACAGGAGTTGCTTCCTTTAAAACAAAACAAAACAAACAAAAAACAAACAAAAATGGCATGTTCATGTAATGTAGACCTCCTTTAGGGTTGTATTCACTGTTAACTGTGGACTATGGTTTCATACAGCCTTGAGGATAGTTGGAGTAGAATATTTGTTAGCATATAATCTCAGTTCTGGTAGGACACAGTTTTTATCATTCTTTACATTCCACATTTGTAGTGCTGATATCCATAAATAGAAAAACACAGACATTCTTTTCACCATTATCCCAATGTTGCAGACATAAGGGGTTTAAGAATTAAATTTTTAATCATAAATTTTATTATATAAAGTACGTCATAGAAAATTTCTAAACTATAAGGAAAATAAAAGTGAATCATTCAAACCAAAGATAGCCATTGTTAAGATAACCATTCTTAATATTTTTGTACATTTCCTTTCAATTTTTTCCTGCACAAACCTAAAAACACATGACATCAGAGTTATGCTTTTTTATTTTTAACTTTATCATAACCTAATAACTTTTAGCTGAAAAATACTTTATTATATGAAACCTGAATTCATATTACAGGATTACACAGTTTGATTACGTATAGAAGCTAAACCATATGAATATCTAAAAGCAAATATTATTTTTTAAAGGTACAAATTCCTGATAAACACCATCATGTTCCAGAAAAATCAACTGCTTCCTTTCAGGGTCCTGAGCCTCTCAGAAACCAGTTACAAATCTCATGGATCAGCTGAGTATTAAAGCATAATCAAATAAGTAGGTGTTTTTTTTAGCTGAACTGATTTTAGAAACAGAGAGAGAAAACTATTTCTCTCTGTCTTCCTTGAGAATAAATTTATTTTCTAAAAAAATGTATACATTTGGTTTACTGGGAGTTCATTTCATTGCTTATCTTGAAACATTCTTTATTGGATAAGATTTTCCATCCAAACTGTGGTTTAGCCAATGAGGCTCCCAATATCAATACCATCTTAAAAAATTACCAAAATATTGAATAGCTATTTAGATTGGGTCAACCCAATAGAGATGAGTACTCAAACATGACTTGTTGATAAAAAGGTTTTGAGATACTTGCCATCATTTGGGACACTAGATAATCCAATGGCAAGATAACTGGTTACTCAAGGCCACAGGGGCCCCTGAATCAGTGTAAATGCAGAGAATGGAGTGGCCACCATGGCTTTCCAGAAGAATAGGGTTTGAGCAGATGGATGGGATCTGAGCAGTTGGTTAGGAGAGGGTGATTGTTCCAGAATAAGGTGAAATAATGATAAGACCAGTCTGTCTATGACAAGAGTTAAAGGTCCTAGCAAAGCTGAACCCAGAGAAGAGAGACTAAGGGGAGTTGTCCCAGAGGTTATATGTATCCACAGTGATTCCATAAGAAAGAAATGCTAACCAAACATGATCATCACAGGGAAGGAAACGTCCATAAGTTGAGAAATAGAAGAGCTTCCTGAGGCTGTGGAAAGAGGGCCTAGGTGACCTCAAAACTCCCTTTAACTTTTAGGTTCCATAAAGAAGACAGGATTCAGATTACAGTATCGGTTGTACTTGTTAGATTTAAAACAACATGAGTGTAAAAAACACCTCTTCAGAGTTGGCCAAAAGGAGTGGAACTGATCAAAAGAGGAAATAATGGCATTTCTGAAAAGTGGAGACAGTGTCTCACTCACCTGGGTATTCCCAGCATTAGAACAGTTCCTGGTATGTTTGATTCATGTTTATTCAGCCCTTTGAACTGTGAAGATGAAAGAAACATTCTTTAATTTCTTTTTATGATTCTCTGGTGACTTGAGGTAACCACTCAGTTTCCTTTTACTTATCTATCTACTCATTATCTTTATTTTATTTATTTGTTTGTTTGTTTGTTGTTAATCCCCACCCGGGGGTATTTTTCCATTGATTTTGATTTTTATACAGAGTGAAAGGGATGATGTGAGAGAGACACATTGATTGGCTACCTCCCACACTCACCTTTATCAGGGCCAGGGATTGAGACTGCAACTGAGGTACATGCCCTTGACTGGAATTGAACCTGGGACCCTTCAGAGGGCCGATACTCTATTCACTAAGCCAAACCAGCTAGGGCTTTCTTTATTTATTTAAAAAAATTTGTCCCCCCAGAATGGAGTTACACAAACTCTTAAATTCATTATAAATCTCTGGTTTGGCCATTCTCTTGCTTTATTTTATTATTGCTCCCTTCATTCTCTATCCCCGTGACATTTCCATTCTCACAGGCACTCTAATGGGTTCAATATGTGTCTGTAGACAAATTCCCATTCCTAAAGTATATACAGTTACATGTTTCCAATTTGCAAAAATGGGCCTAAGGCATAGATCTCATTGTTTCTTCCCATAACACTGCTTGCTAGTACTGGGCCAGGCTTTATCTCCTGCCTATGACACTCAACCTTATTCTATTCCAGATGGCCAGTGACCCTGACACTGGGACTCGCCACCTTTTGGCTCCTCAAGGAAGCTTCTCTTATCTATAAGCTTTATTCTCACTTGTTGTCCTTAACTGGAAGGACCAGCTGTATTATTTATAGAGCTCAGTGAAAAATGAAAATATAGATATTTCCTTTAAAAATTATTGAGATTTTATTTATTTTCATTTTTGTTAATCCTCACTCAAGGATATTTTTTCCATTAATTCCTAGAGAGAGTGGAAGGGAGGGAGTAAGTGGAGAGAGATATCAATTGGTTGCCTCTCCCTTTGCTCTCCCTTCCCTCCTCTCACACCCCCCCCCCAACATGGGCCCCAGGGGGTCGAGGATTGGAACTACAACTCAGATACTTTCCCTTGACCAGAAATCGAACCCAAGATCTTTCATTCCAAGGGCCAATGCTCTAACCACTTAGCAACACTGGTCAGGGCAAATATTATTGGAAATTTTAATGCACCAATAGCACAACATTAACCCAAGCAAAGGATCCTTCTTAGCATAGGGTCCTGTGTGGTGGTACAGGTCACTGGACAATGAAGCTGGTCCTATGACAAGGTTAATATCTCTGGAAAGACCTGGCAACCTTAGATGGTTAAACCATGTTCCTTAGCTACCTTTTTGAACCTCTTTCCACCCGGACTAACAAGTTTTCTAAAAATAGAGATTATAATGTTATAACAGGTTGCGTCTACATGGAAACAAACAGGTTGAAATTCCACCTATGTCACTCACTATGCAATCTTGGGTACACTTGACCTCTCTGAGTAAGGAGGAGCCTAGCCATGAAGACTCAATGAGAAACTATTTTTGAAAACATCCACATTTCAGTGGTGGCTCCAAAAATGTTGTTTACTTTCCCACCCATGACATAAATGTTCAAATAGTTTTCATCTGTGGTTTTCAACAGTCTCATTCCTTGTTCTTAGAGAAGGATTCCAATTTTATGTGTCCTTAAACAGGAAGAAGCACATTACATTTTGGACTTTTATTTGGGTGTGAGTATGAGGAGAAGGGGGGATGTTCCTTTCAAAGGAGATTTAACATAGAAATAAGGCCTCAAGCTGGGGATTCATTAGTGAAACTCACGTAAATAATCTGGGGATCCAGGGGAAGTAGGTGTTTCTGCTTCCCACAGCTAAAGCTGTACACAGCAGGAACTGTTCTGTATTGCTTATTAGTTCTTTCAAAAAAACTTTGAAAGTGCCTCTATCTTGCTGGAATGCACTCAAATAAGAAATATAGCAACTTTCATAACTCTTAATAAATGTGATACCTTATTCAGAATGTGCTGAAATAATTGAATTAAAGGATTTGTGATCTTGGCCTCTAGTTTCTTCAAAAATATTATTTAGAGATCTTTAAAAAATACCAGTGCTTAGGTCCCATTGGATCTTTATTAGAGAAAAAAGTCAAGTCCACACTCAATCACTGAGCCAAGCCGGCTGGGCTAACTGGGTTACATTTTAGAAGATTACTTTGGAAATAATGTGAATGATAAGAATGGAAGGGAGTGATACTGAAATCAGGACAGTCACTTAGACAGCTGTTGTTTAAATGAGAGTGGCTTTAGGTGGGGCATGATGTCTTTTTTTGAGATGGAGGTCATTAATCCCCATTTTAAAGGCTTAAAGAGACATAGCCTTGTTATTCAAGTGTGGCCCCCAGAAGCAACAGCAGCAACATCTGGACATCTTAGCACAGCAGACTCTCACACTCCACCCAGCAAACCTAGTAGGTCGGAATCTGCATTTTAATCCAGAGAATTTGAATTGACAATAAAGTTTAAGGGGAACTGCTTAGAAGTTTGTACTATATATTTTATGTAGGTTCATATTCTCCTTGATGTTCATAGATGAATATGTATTGTTTAGAAAGTCCTTGAGTAAAAATAATTTTTTTTAAGTTCTGGGAGAAATAAAACTGAAAATTGTGCATAGAAACATCATCTTTGATGTTTTACTTATAGTAGAAATAGTCCTCAGATTCAAGATTAAAATCATCTTCCATGATTCATCATCTAATCCGATTTTCCAAGTCATTGAAAATATTTTCCAGTTGTTGCTGGGTGATTTCATAAATTGGATTTGTGATCTTAGCCTCTAGTTTCTTCAAAAATATTATTTAGAGATCTTAAAAAAAATACCAGTGCTTAGGTCCCATGAAATCTTTATTAGAGAAAAAGTCAAGTTTAAAGTTACAAGATATTTATATAACTATGAGATAATGAAGTAAAGCAAAATCTCTTGCAAGCTTATTTGAATAGTTTAAATGCATAATTATCATCATAGAACCACTGTAAGTGGCTCTTTTTTTTCTCATTAAAAAAAAATCTTTATTGTTGAGAGTATTGCAGATGTCCCAAGTTTTCTCCCTCATTGCTCCCCTCTATCTGGTTCCCATCCCACTCCAGGCCTTCACCACCCTACTGTCTGTGTCCACAGGTAATATCTTTGGTTAATCTTCCCTTCTTTCTGAGATTTGTCAGTCTGTCCCATGTTTCTATTCCTCTGATTTGATTTTATTCACCAGTTTATTTTGTTCATTAGATTTATAGTTCATTTATTTTGATTTTTAGATTCAACTGTTGATAGATATGTATTTATAGCCATTTTATTGTCCATATTTTTTATCTCCTTCTCCTCCTCCTCCTCCTCCTCCTCCTCCTTCCCCTCTTCTTCCTTCCCCTGCTTCTTCCTCCTCCTCCTCCTCTTTCTTCTTCTTCTTCTTCTTCTTCTTCTTCTTCTTCTTCTTCTTCTTCTTCTTCTTCTTCTTCTTCTTCTTCTTCTTCTTCTTCTTCCTCTTCTTAAGGAAAACCCTTCAGCATTTCATGTAATACTGGTTTGGTGGTGATGAACTCCTTTAGCTTTTTCTTGTCTGTGCAACTCTTTATCTGACCCTCAATTATAAGTGAGAGCTTTGCTGGGTAGAGTAATCTTGATTGTAGGTTCTTGCTATTCATCACTTTGACTATTTCTTGCAACTCTCTTCTGGCCTGAAAAGTTTTTGTTCAGAAATCAGCTCACAGGTGTATGGGTACTCCCTTGTAGCTAACTGCTTTTCTCTTGCTGCTTTTACGATTCTGTCTGTCTTTAACCCTTGGCATTTTAATTATGATGTGTCTTGGTGTGGACCTCTTTGGGTTCCTCTTGTTTGGGACTCACTACACTTCCTGGTCTTATAAGTCCATTTCTTTCACCAGGTAGGGGAAGTTTTCTGTCATTATTTCTTCAAATAGGTTTTCAATATTTTATTATCTCTCTTCTCCTTTTGGCACCCCCAAAATATGAATGTTGGTACCTTAAAATTGCCCCAGAGGCTCCTTACACTATCTTCATATTTTTGGACTCTTTTTTCTTTTTGCTCTTCTGATTGGGTGTTTCTTTTTGTTTATTTGTTTGTTTTGCTTCCTTATATTCCAAATTGTTGATATGATTTTCAGAATCCTCTACGGTTGAATCCCTGTAAATTATTCTTTATTTCCATTAATATATGCTTAATTTCGGGCTTGGTCCTTTGCCATGTCTTTGACATTCTCACTAAGATTCTTGAAAATATCACTAAGCCCCCTGAAGGTCTTATGAAGATCCTTGAGTAACCTTATAACCATGGTTTTGAATTCTGTGTCCAGTAATTTGCTTGGTTTCATTTCTTTCATTTATGACATGTTTCTTTGTCCCCCCATTTTGACTGCTTCCCTATGTTTCTTTTTATATATCAGATAGAGCTGCTATGTCTCCTGGAGTTGGTAGAGTGGCTTTGTGTAGCAGGTGTCCTGTAGGGCCCAGTATCCTCCCTAGTCACCTAAGCTGGGCACTCTAGATACAACCCTGTGTGGGCTGTGTGCACAATCTTATAGTTGAGCATTGATTGCTATCGGCATCTCTAGGAGGAATTGACCTCCAGGCTAATTGGCTGTGAGGACCAGCTGTGGCTACAGGTGGGAGAGCTGCTGTGCAGGAGACACCCCTATGGAGCAGGACTTGCTTCAGTGGGATTTTGGTGCTCACTGAGTCTGCCTCTGAGTGGATATGTAGAGTTGTAATCTGCTATGCTCTGAAGCTGTCCACCAGGTGCACTGGCTCTAGGGCCTCCAGGGAGGTGCAAAGTCAGCCACTGCCTGGGGACTCCCTGCAGGCGATAGTTGTATTGGGCTTGGAGGTGCCCAGGTGAGGCCCAGCTGTGAAGCAAGGCAGGCTCATGCTCTTGCAGGGTCTTGGGCCTTTTATTGGTAGGTTTGGGCCATTCTGCTTCAGCTGCAACTTGTTTGAGAGGTTCTAGCAAAATCTGAAGCCTAAGCCAGGACAGGCTATTGACAAGCTTCTGCAAACAGGTTGGGTGGGGCTGCAAATTGGATGGGGTGGGGCCTCAGGGAATCACCAGGGTGGAGCAAACAGTGTGGGCCAAGCTGATGGGAACAGATATGGCTGCCAGCCCAGGAACAGTGACTGCTGTGAGCACCCTTGTCTGGGGGAAAGCTGTCACCTGTCCTCCTGCTCTGATTCCAGACAATCCAGTTCCTTCCTGTATGTGTCTGGGTCCCCCAGAGCTGCTGTCCGGAGCCTGGCGTTGGAGCTCACAGGGATGGAGTCTGAGTAAGTTTGTGCTCGAGCCCTTTAAAAGGAACACCCAAGTCTCCAGCAGCCTCCATGTCCCTCAGCCCCAATCCCCACTGGTTTTTATAGCCCATGGTTATGGGGAAATCTCTTCCCAGCTCTGGGACTCTGGGCTGGGGGGCTGGTGTGGGGCTAGGACCCCTTGCTCCTCACAGGGGCCTCTGCAGAGATGATCTCCCTTCTGATTAAAAAAAAACACAGCACACGTGTTTCTCTGTCCCTGCGTTTTGGCTGCTCCCCCGTGTTTGTTTCTATGTATCAGAGCTGCTATGTCTCCTGGAATTGGTAGAGTAGCCTTGTGTAGTAGGTGTCCTGTAGGGCCCAGTGGCTCAGCCTCCCCAGTCACCTGAGCTGCGCACTAGGTGTGTCCCTGTGTGGGCTGTGTACAGTCTTGTAGTTGAGCATTGATTGCTGTTGGCGTCACTGGGAGGAATTGACCTCCAAGCCAATTGGCTGTAAGGACCAGCTGTGGCTACAGTGGGAGAACTGCTGTGCAGGAGACACCCCTATGGAGCAGGACTTGCTTCAGTGGGATTTTGGTGCTCACTGAGTCTGCCTCTTGAGTGGATGTGTAGAGTTGTAATCTGCTATGCTCTGAAGCTGGTGCACTGGTTCTAGGGCCTCTAGGGAGGTGCAAAGTCAGCCACTGCCTGGGGACTCCCTGCAGGAGATATTTGTATTGGGCTTGAAGGTGCCCAGGTGAGGCCCAGCTGTGAAGCAAGGCAGGCTCGTGCTCTTGCAGGGTCTTGGGCCTTTTATTGGTAGGTTTGGGCCATGCTGCCTCAGCTGCAACTTGTTTGAGAGGTTCTAGCAAAGTCTGAAGCCTGAGCCAGGACAGGCCATTCATATGGACAAGCTTCTAAAAACAGGTTGGATGGGGCTGCAAATTGGATGGGGCAGGGCCTCAGGGAATCACCAGGGTGGAGCTAACAGTGTGGGCCAAGCTGATGGAAACAGATATGGCTGCCAGTCAGCCCTGCGACCGGGGAGGTCCCAATGACCCTTGTGAGCACCCCTGTCTGGGAGAAAGCTGTTCCCCATGTACCTGCCTCGATGCCAGACAATCCAGTTCCTCCCTGTATGTGTCTTGGTCCCTCAGAGCCTCTCCCTGGCGCTGGAGCTGGGAGGAAGCAAGTCTAAGTTTGTGTGTCGCCCCTTTAAAAGGAACAACTGGATATCCAGCAGCCTCCATGTCACTGAACCCCAATCCCCACTGTTTCTTATAGCCCGTAGTTAAGGGAACTTCTCTTCCCAGCTCTGGGACCCTGGGCTTGGGGTCTGGTGTGGGGCTGAGACCCCTTGCTCTTCAAGGGCAGCCTCTGCATATACAGTCTCCCTCCTGATTAGAAACATGCTACACGTGGGTGCTGGTCCAGCTGGTTCTGCGCCTCCTCCCCTCCTACCAGTGTGAGCGTGCTTTCTTTTTTACTTCTCTACTTGTAGGACTTCCCTTCAGCCAGCTTTCAGGCAGTTCTGGAGGATGGTTGTTCTGTGTTTTAGTTGTAGTTTTGATGTGGCTGTGGGAGGTGGCGTGTACAGGCGTTTACCTACACTGTCATCTAGGTTCCTACAACATTTTTCATCAAAAGCAGCTCTTTAAAAATATGTTTACTGCCCTAGCATCGGCCTGCAGACTGAAGGGTCTCAGGTTCAATTCCAGTCTAGGGCATATGCCTGGGTTGTGGGCTCGATCCTCAGTAGGGGGCATGCAGGAAGCAGCCGATCAATGATTTTCTCTCATCATTGATGTTTCTATCTTTCTCTCCCTCTCCCTTCCTCTCTGAAATCAATAAAAATATATTAAAATATGTTCATTTTATTTTTCTGATTACATAATATTTCCTAATTTTTCTAAAAGAAAAAAACTGAAGAAAATTAAAATCACTCATAGTATGTAGTTATGTCTGAAAATGAGAAGGAAATATAAAACATACATAATATTGAGTATTCCAAAACTGTGTATATGTATACACCATATGTGTATGTGTTTATATACAAAATGTGTATGTGTTCTTTGCAGTGTGATTTTTCCAGTTATCATTATGTCATAAGAATTTCTCTATTCAAATGCATATCCTCTCTAATAAAATGGTAATATGCAAATTAACCATCACTCCACTACATAAGCCACGCCCACCAGCCAAGCCCACCAGCCATGCCCACCAGCCAATCAGGGTAAGTATGCAAATTAACCCCAGCCAAGATGGCTACAGCCACAGAGAGCAAGGTTTCCCAGGTAACAGAGCAAGCCAAGCTTTCCGATAGCTGTTGCAGGCCTAAGCCTCCACTCAAGCTACAAAGTTTCAATTATAGAAGGTAAACAAATTCAAACAAATGGCGGCAGAATGGAGCTTGAGAGAGCAAGCCAGGGTTGCCGGTGGCAATAGGGGAAGCAAAGCTTTTCGCACACCCTGGCTGGGCTCACCGCTTAAGGCTACAAAGTTTCAATTGTAGAAGGTGAATTAACTGCAACAGAAATGGCTGCCGCCCCGGAGGGAGCAGCAGGCTTGGCTCCACTCCAGGCTACAAAGTTTCAATTGTAGAAGGAAAATAAATTCCAGATACCAGAGCCTCCGCTTGGGTTGCCAGGGGGCATGGCCGGCCTGCAAACCACCACAGGCCCCTTGCTCAGGCCGCCGTATGCCCCAAGGGAACCCCACCCTGATCCGGGACACCCTTCAGGGCAAACCAGCTGGCCCCCACCCGTGCACCAGGCCTCCATCCTATCTAATAAAAGAGTAATATGCAGATTGACCATCACTCCAACACACAAGATTGCTGCCCCCATGTGGTCAAAGATCCTGCCCCATGTGGACACAAGATGGCCACCACAAGATGGCCAGCAGGAGAGGGCAGTTGGGAGGCACCCGGCCTACAAGGGAGGGCAGTTGAGAGGGACCAGGTTTGCAAGGGAGGGCAGTTGGAGGTGATCAACCCTGCAGGAGAGGGCAGTTAGGGGTGACCAGGCCGGCAGAGGAGGGAAGTTGGGGGCAAACAGGCTGGCAGGGGAGCAGTTAAGCATCAACCAGGCTGGCAGCGGAGTGGTTAGGGGGTGATCAGGCTGGCAGGCAGAAGTGGTTAGGGGCAATCAGGAAGGTAGGCAGGCAAGCAGTTGGGAGCCAGCAGTCCTGGATTGTGAGAGGGATGTCCGACTGCCCGTTTAGGCCCAATCCCACCAGGATCGGGCCTAAACGGGCAGTCGGACATCCCTCCAGGAGTCCCAGATTGGAGAGAGTACAGGCTAGGCTGAGGGACAACACCCCTCCGTGCACGAATTTCGTGCACTGGGCTTCTAGTTTAAAATATTTTTTAATGATTGGGTGCTATTAAACCATGTAGCTATATCAAACAGTATTTGAGGCAGCAACATAGTATTTCAGATTATGACAGTGGAGTGCATGGTATACTCCCAAGGCCTCAAGTTAAGTCCCGGCCTTTGCTTATATCTGATGTACTCTTGGGCAAATTTCTTACATATTTGAACCTGGTCTCTGTCTTTTGTAAAAGAGGGTAATAATTGTGTCTAATTGATAGAGTTGTTGTGAGGATTAATTATGTTCTCATACGATAGTACTTAGCACAATGCCTTGCACAATACAACCACAACATAATATGGGCTTTTTTTTTTTTTATGGTGGTAAAACAAACAACATAAATTTTGCCTTTAGTGACTTTTAGTGTATTCACAATGTTGTATAACTATCACCACTATCTAGTTCTAGGACATTTTTATGACCCCCCTCCCCCCACAAAAAGAAGACCATACTCATCAAACAGTTTATCCCTTCCTCTCTCCTCCCAACCATTAATCTGCCCTCTGGCTCTATGGATTTACCTTTTCTGAATATGTCATATAAATGGAGTCATATAGTGAGTGGCCTTTTGTGTCTGGCTTCTCTTGTTACTGGTGGGGAGAGGTCCTTGTCCCCACCGGTTGCTAATGGGAGTGGAATTCTTGCAATATCCCCGAAAAAAAGAATTTTCTGAGACTCACATGGGAGAAGGAGTGATTTTCATTTGCGTGGAATTAAGTCCCTGAGTTTCCAAGGCCTCCCCTCCTTCAGTCCTGCCATAAAAGAAGTGTAACTGTGACTTTAAGAAGGCTAGACTTAGAGCCAGTGTCCAGAGTTTCTGTTCCAGGTAGGAGCAACCTAATACCTCATCAGGAGAGCTGAGGTTGTGTTTCCCACTGCAGTTCATCAATCCATTGCATGGGCCACACAGGCAAATGCAAGGAAGCAGGGATAAGAGAGCTCCACAAGCCACAACTCACAAGAGAACAAACTCTTTTTTTTAGGGGATTATGTATTCCCAAATAGGCTTGCAGTGGTCATGCCCATTCTGGCCAGTCATTTCTGTTCTCAGGGGTGATTGACTGACACCCTCCCTACATCACCCTGACTTTACTGCGCTTGTACCCATCTCCTCTTTGTTGGAGCTGCAGGGAACGGGCCAGTGGGTTTGATCTTTGGTCATGGCACATACAAGTAGCAACCAATGAATGCAAAAATAAGTGGAACAACAAATTGATACTTCTCTCTCCTTCTCCCTCTCTCTCTTCCCCTTCCTCTTTCTCTCTAGAATTAATTTTTAAAAAATTAGAAAAGCAGCCATTAAAAATAAGATCAATCAATGAAAAAAATTTTAAGCAGCCATTTAAAAAAATAAATTTTTCAAATATCCCTTTTTTAAGAATAGAAATATTTCCTCAGAAATAGCACTTACATGAACTATTTAGTACAAAAGGAGCTACTTATAGTGTTTTTGAGTGGTTTGGGGAGTGCACAGCGATATCTAGAGTTCTTATAATAGTTTCTGGGTTATCCAAATATTTTCCAAGTGCTTTATAAACATTGTTGAGCTATTTTTTCTTATTGTGGCACATGGTAACCTGTGTACAGAAGCTGACTATTCTGCTATTTGAGCTTCTGTTACATTCTCCGAATTCCTTCACTGAAGGGATGTGAAAAAATGGTAAAACTGCTTTAAAACATATTGCTTCAGTAAATCTGCTCAAGTCTCTGGTGGTTATAAGGAAAACCTATAAAATGAAGCAGAGTATGTTTCTTTATAATGTTTTATCTAATTTTAAAAATAAAGTGGGGTCTGAATTTGCAATGTCCAAAGGCAGAAATGAAATGAATCTCCAAACAGTAAAGACACCTGCATTAGTGAATTTCAATTTCTCTGTCTTCATTTTAGTGAATAATTTGTTTTACTTGTCTTATTTTTATTTTATTTTATTGATTTTTTTACAGAGAGGAAGGGTGAGGGATAGAGAGTTAGAAACATCGATCAGCTGCCTCCTGCACACCCCTACTGGGGATGTGCCCGCAACCAAGGTACATGCATTTGACCGGAATCGAACCCGGGACCCTTCAGTCCGCAGGCCGATGCTCTATCCACTGAGCCAAACCAGCCACGGCACTTGTCTGATTTTTTTAATGAACTTCCCAATTAAGAGCAGATGTCATTTTTTCCCATAGAACATAAATTAGAAATACTTTTATTACTAACAGGCAAAATATGTATATATAGTATTGAATTTGTCTGCAAGCATTGGGAAAATCTACAAAATAGTGGGAATTTTACATTGGTAACTATTGTAGCCTTAACTTGTGAGTTAATGTAAAGCTTAGTGAACCATATGTTTTCATTTACAAGGAAATTTTGTTTGATTGATTGATTTACCTATTTATTTTTATTGATTTCAGAGAGAAAAGGAGAGAGAGATAGAAACATCAATGATGAGAGAGAATCATTGATTGGCTGCCTCCTGCATGCTCCACACTGGGGATCGAGCCCACAACCCAGGTATATGCCTTTGACTGGAATCAAACCTGGGACCCTTCAGTCCGTAGGCCAATGATCTATCCATTGAGCAAAACTGGCTAGGGCAGGAAATTTTGATTTAGAAAGTCCTTCGGAAATATTTAAGCCCATCTAAGAAGAGAATGAGTTAAGAGAGCAAATAAAGAGTATTGTATTTTATGATCACTAGGTTCAAAACTACCTGCTGTCACTTTGCTTATGGAATCCTCAACAGCTTTTAAGTTTAAGTGCTTAGAAGTGGGGTCACTGGGTCAAATGGGAGTTTCATTTTTAATTTTTTGAGGGAACACCATACTGCTTTCCATAGTAGCTGTACCATTCTGCATTCCCACCAGCAGTGCACTAGTGTTCCCTTTTCTCCACATCCTCGCCAACACTTGTCGTTTGTTGATGTGTTAATATTAACTCTTCTGACAGGTGATTCCTCATTGTCATTTTAATTTGCATCTCTCAGATGATTAGTGACTTTGAGCATTTTCTCATGTCTCTTGGCCTTCTGTATGTCCACTTTGGAGAAGTGTCTATTTAAAGCCTTTGCCCATTTTGTAATTGGATTGTCTTCTTTTTGTTAAGTTGTATGAGTTTCTTATATATTTTGAAAATTAACCCCTTATCAGATGTATCATTGGCAAATATGTTTTCCTATGCAGTGGGCTCCTTTTCATTTTGTTGATGGTTTCTTTTGCTGTGCA
This sequence comes from Eptesicus fuscus, assembly GCF_027574615.1. Lineage (NCBI taxonomy): Eukaryota > Metazoa > Chordata > Mammalia > Chiroptera > Vespertilionidae > Eptesicus > Eptesicus fuscus. Next base: position 54,228,005 of record NC_072483.1, on the reverse strand, counting down.
GAAGCTTTTTATTTTGATGTAGTCCCATTTGTTTATTTTCTCCTTAGTTTCCTTTGCCCTTGGAGATATATCCTAAGAAACCTGAAACACCAGTCAGAAAGAATATATGAACCCCTATGCTCATAGTGGTGCAATTTACAATAGCTAAGATCTGGAAACAGCCTAAATGCCCATCAGTAGATGAGTGGATAAAAATGATATGGTACATTTACACCATGGAATACTACGCAGCTGTAAAAAAAGAAGGATCTCTCACCGTTTGTGAGAAAGCATAGAGGAATCTGGAGAGTATTATGCTAAGCAAAATAAGCCAGTCAGAGAAAGATAAGTATCACATGATCTTACTCATATGTGAAATCTAATGAACAAAATAAACTGATGAGCAAAATAGATCCAGAGACATAGAAGCATAACAAATCTCAGAGGGAAGATGAGGGTGGGGTGGTTGGGGAGAGATTAACCAGGGAACTTATATGCATTTATGCATAGCCCATGGACACAGACAATAGTGTGGTGAAGGTCTGGGGGGAGGGGGCGGGTGCAGGGTAGAGCGGGTCAATGCAAAAGAAAAAAAAAAAAGGAAGGACATCTGTAATACTTTCAACACTAAAGATAAATAAATAAATAAATAAATAAATAAATAAATAAATAAACCACCTAAGTTTTTTTTAAAAGTGTAAATGCTTAGAAAAAATTTTTTTCTTCATTAGTTTTTTAAGTTGTGACTTTAAAAAAAAGTTCTTTGTATATATTATTTCTTCTCCTTCTCCTCCTCTTCCAATTACTTGACAGCCCTGAAAGAAACATTCCCACGAAGCCTGACCTTTTATAGTTACTATTATTATAACTCAAGGTAATATTGCTATCATAATAGTGCTAGTGAAATTGACTCTACTTGAAGTGGGCACCTGAGAAGGCACTTTCTTATGGCTTAACATAGACACCAGACTAAATCCCTGCAACCTTCTTGTGCTACTTCAGTGTCCACCCCGAGACATTCAATGCTGTGGCCTTAGAGTTCCTTGATGTTCTTTACTCCAAAGGCCTTCACTTCAGCTTCCCAGCCATGTGGCTACATTGGTTCCATGGTACCACCCAAACCTGTTCTCTTCACCTCCCTTTCCTTTCATCATTTCCTGGTCCCTCCTCATCCTGTTCAGCATGGGCAAGGCTGTTTGTGAGGAAACTCAATCACCCATTTTCTCTGTTTCTTCCTATATCTGAAAGAAGATGAATCAATTAGAATACTTTTTCTGATTTTACCTGTTTAAAAAGTAAACGATCCATTATCAGTTAGCCTTACAAATTCCTTTCTTTATCATCTGTTAATTCTCTGCTCCTTTCCCCATAACAACCAGTCCAAAACTTTCATGCTTTTTAACCCTTTGCACTCGCTTGCTTTTTTCTCGATTCCTTTATTCTAATCCTAACCGTGTCGAGTCACACTCGACATCCAAGTGCAAAAGGTTAAAAATTTCCCAGACTTTACTTAACCTCAGAGTCATTTAGTCATACAAAATGAAATTGCTTGACTTTTTCCCCCCTCTGCCCTTTTTCCTCTTTTTTCCACTTGCCTTCTGTTTACTTTCAATTCTCCTTTTTTCCAAATTTAAGCCTTAATCCACTTTTCTAAATTCCTCCTTTCCCATCTCTATATTTTGCCTCTTTTCATTCTTAATACCTCAATTTCCAGTTACCCTCTTCTTCCTTCAATTATATTTTGATCTCTCACAATATTGGAAACAAAAATGTTGCTGCTCAACCCTTAAAACACTAACCCATCTTTTTTTAAACTATTGTAATGGGTTGAAATGTGTCCCCCAACATTCATGTATCTCAGAATGTGGTCTTATTTGGAAATAGGGTTATTGCAGATGTAATTAGTTAAGATCAACTCATTAGGGTGGACTCTAATTAAATATACTTTTAAAAAGGGGAAATTTGAACACAGAGGCCAGCACGCATAAAGGGAGAAGACGTGGAGACGCAGGGAGCAGTTGGCCATCCGCGAGGCCAGGAGAGAGGCCTGCACAGGTCCTTCCCTCACAGCCCTCGGAAGGAGCCAATCCTGTTCCCACCCTGATTTCAAACTTCCAGCCTCCAGAACTGTGAGAGAGAACATTTCTGTTGTTCAGGCCCCCAAGTGTGTGGTACTTTGTTACAACAACCCTCAGGCACTACTACGATTGCTTCATTTTCAGCCTCCTTGGCCGCCCTCAAATGCTTACTGCTTTATGAGAAGCTATTCTTTCTTAATAACTGATGACTTGAAGTTCTTGATGGATTTGTCCTCTGAGGCACTACTTTCTCTAGTTCTCTCATCTTTGGGATGGCTCCTTCCAAATCTTTCCATGCCGTTTCTTCCCCCATTCTTGTTTTGCTTGGAATGTCTAATCTTTGGCTCCTTTTTCATCTTATTTCTTCACGTGGAGTTATCTAATCCCATGACAGCAATATCACTTTTATCTTGATAATTTCTAGGTATTTAAAAAAATCTCCAAGTCATATATCTTTTCTCAACTCCAGTCTTCTTTTTAGAAATTCCTGTTGAAGACTTACATATCGACTTCTTACTGGTACTTCTAATTCAACTAAAATCATTCTTTTCCCCTTCAACTCTTCTCCTGTTTTCCTTGTTGGCTAAAGACATTGCAGTCCTTTAGCCACTCAGGTTAGAGAGACTTCAGGGTCACATTAGGATCCTCATTCTTTTTCTCCCCTCACTTTGCTCATTTCTCAGTTTTAGTCAATTCTTAACCTCTTTATCTCCTTCTCATCTTCTCACTCCAGAACCACCACTTTAGTTTGGGCTCTCAAAATCCTTAACAGAGACTATTACAATTATGTTGTGTAGTACTATGAATCTGAGCCTACAGACTATAATAATTGCATGAAATGTCACTTGTTTTTTCTTTTTATTCAATATAAGCCTTCTTCTGAGCTCCCATCCTCTGACTGGTGGGACATTCATATCTGTTTTTTTTTTTAATATATTTTATTGATTTTTCTCAGAGAGGAAGGGAGAGGGATCGAGAGTTAGAAACATCGATGAGAGAGAAACATCGATCAGCTGCCTCCTGCACACCCCCTGCTGGGGATGTGCCCGCAACCAAGGTACATGTCCTTGACCAGAATCGAACCTGGGACCCTTCAGTCTGCAGGTTGACGCTCTATCCACTGAGCCAAACCGGTCAGGGCCATATCTGTTGTTAATGGAGTCCCCTCCCCGCAGGGTTTGCAGGGGTTCCTGGGCCCATACAGCACCACAGCACTGTTGTCAGCAGTCTACACTGGTTCCCTCGGAAACAATCATTGTGTCAGCCTGTATGGAGACTGCAGTTCAGCGGCTCTGCTGCTTCTGTGCCTGTCTGGGGTCCCAGGCTGGCCCAAATGCCAGTCTCCCTAGGGCAGTGGTCGGCAAACTCATTAGTCAACAGAGCCAAATATCAACAGTACAACGATTGAAATTTCTTTTTGAGAGCCAAATTTTTTAAACTTCTTCTAATGCCACTTCTTCAAAATAGACTCACCCAGGCCGTGGTATTTTGTGGAAGAGCCACACTCAAGGGGCCAAAGAGCTGCATGTGGCTCGTAAGCCGCAGTTTGCCGACCACGGCCCTAGGGGAAACACAGCCATGCCTGTGGAAGCCTCATGGCACTGCTCTGAGAAGACCATAAACCTCCACACGCCTCATCCTGCATCCAGCCTTCTCTCCCGTGCTAGCCAGGTCTCCCTGTTTTTCAATGGCCCTCACACTTAACCTTTTTCTCCTTCACCACGGCTATCATATGTCTTCATTTGACTTGGTCTTTTTACAAAAGACAGGAGGGGAAATGACTTGCAGGTAACTTCTGCCTTTGACCTTAATATAAACTTCACCAAGGCAAAAGAAACTCATTTGTGGAATATAATGAACAACATAAACTGATGAACAAAAATAGATCCAGAGACATAGAAGCATCGAACAGATAGTCAAACCTAAGAGGGAAGGCAGGGGAGGGGAGGAAGGTGGGGTAAGAGATCAACCAAAGGGCTTGTATCCGTGCATATAAGCATGACCAATGGACATAGACAATAGGGGGATGGGGGCATGTGCTGAGGGGCCGGAGCGGTCGGGGAGAGGTCAATGTGGGGAAAAGGAGACAAATATAAAACTTTCAATAATAAAGAATTGAAAAAAAGAGAAAATATTGACTGTCTTCTTGAAACAGGGCAGGTAGCACAATATAGGAATAACGCAGTAAATTATCCTGCCACAGGCCTAACTCACTTCTGAGCCTCTGGTCTTTCCATTTTGCAATTAATTCTTTTTAAAATTAATTAATTAATTTATTTTTTAAATCCTCCCCGAGGATATTTTTGCATTGAATTTTAGAGAGTGGAAGAGAGAGGAAAAGACAGAGAGAAATATTAGTGTGAGAGAAACACATCGATTGGCTGCCTCCAGCACGAAGTCGGGGAGGAGCCTGCAACCGAGGTTTCGTTCCTTTGACTGGAGTAAAACCTGGGACCCTTAAGTCCGCAGGCTGATGCTCTGCAATTAATTCTTTATGATGTCATCAAAGCTGCCTTTGGGCAAGCTGAGACTAAGCCATTTTTCTCTCAAGCATCTCCACTACAAACTCTGATGGCATTTTCCCCCCCACACACTGTGAGGACTTAATGGTGAGAATGGAAAGGAGAATATCCTCATAAGAGAAAGATATTCCAGTCAAGAGTTTTCCCAAACCTCATTCTTTTTGCTCGGCTAGGATATCCACCTTTGTTAACAGAAGAGCAAAGTTTATTATAAACAAGAAGAGAAGTGGTTTAAAAGAGCATAGGATCATGGGCGCATTGCCTGCCACTGGGGTCACCCAGACTTACTCGAATAAATAAGGCTCTTAGAGCTGGCTTGATTGCTCCCTAATTTTGTGGTTTCACTAAATCTCACTGGAACCACGAGGAAAGTCATTGCCTTCCGGGCTCACACAAGCACAAAACCACCCCTGATAGCTGTGAGCAGGCCAGCTAGGGTGGGTAGGCTTTATCTCTTTGTTTAAATCAAACATTCCTTCCTTTACTTTTTGTCTAATAGAATTTCAGCCTTTTTGGACCTTCATATCCTGGCTGGATCTCCAGTCTGATCAGAGGCCATTTCTCCTCTTCCCTAACCCCAAATCCAATCTCTGAGCTTGAGATGTTATGATTGACAGGCCTTTCATGGGTTGGCTAAAATAAAAATACACTCCTCACCTGTTCTCTCGGCATTTAAATCCCACCTTGATCTGCCCTTTGCCTGCTCCCCAACCTGTAAGTCTCTCTGATTCCAAGCTTGGATGCTTATTATTCCCATGCTTACCACATACTTTCTTACCTTTGAGTCTCTGTTTAGTCTGACCCCTCAGCATTGAATTTCTCTTTCTTTATTTTCTTTTTCTTCTTGTTCAACATTAATCATAAATTATAGTGTTAGAATTGACATGGAAAGATCAAAAGCCAAGAATAGCTTGAAGTCACAATTCGGTTACCTAAAAGGAGGAGGAATCAAATGGAAATAGAGTGTACTAGCAAAGTGAAACCAGGGGCAAAGTATCAGGAAGTGAGTCAGCAAAGCAGAAACAGAAATTGTAAACAGAGTTTGGTATATAATTTGAGATTGGGCCCAACAGAAATTGGCCAAGAAGCAAGACAAAGCACCCACAATCAGGATGCCTGGATAATATTTCGAGTGTTAAAAAACAAACAAAATTCAACTAAGTATATATTAAACACCTTATGGGCTTTATTCAACAATTCATGAATCAGGAACCTTCCCTTAACAGATAGAAAGGAGCTCTGCTGATCTATACAAAATGCAAGACTTACATAGGCAGAAGGGAGTGGGGACAAGGAGGTTATACCAGCAAAAGCAGGGTGCTCATGGCATGGTCACTGTGTTTTTAGGGGATGGAGAGGTCTATTAGGCAGATTGCCTCACTAGTGCTGACCAAGTGCTTCCTGTTAAGATTCCCTTTCTAGGAGAGGTTGAAACTGTGATTAGTCTTGGTTTGGTGACATGAAGTTTAGCATACATGACTCTATTTGGGGACCTGTTGTCTTATTTTCAGCAGAGGTCAGTACATTGGGCAGAGAGGGTCCATCTAAAGCTCCAGGTCTCCATTCTAGCCTAGAGGGCAAACCTGTGCAGATCTTAGTTGACAGCCTTGAGTGGCAGCATCAGTGCAGATTCCTTCTCTAGGGAGCTTTTTGATCCCTTTAGCACTTCCTTTCTCTCCTTTTCTCGTGGAGCATTGCTTATTGCTCAATTAAAGAATATTCTCCATCCTTCCTGGCATTTCAGTCATTCACAGGTCAGATTTCTCTACATGCCTGATTTCCCCACAGCTGTGAACTTCTCAAAAACAGGGGCCATGGAATATTCATTTCTGGATTTCCTGCAGCACCCAGTAGAGGGGTCTGGGAAAATGGAAATAAATGCAGCTAGTGTTTGTTGGGTCAATGGATGACTCCACTAAATGGAAGCTGGCAGCAAAATGTTACCCTGTGTCAGCCCTTGCTGGACTTCTAAATTGCTGTTGTTTATAAGTGACTTGCAGATTGGCTGGGAAGTCATGAGTCACTCTCTACTGCGTGGTCATCTTCAAGACTATAGATTCAATGTATTTCCATGGGAAGGCTCCTGGTTATGAGGCAACAGAGAAATGATGGGCAAAACTTCATGAAAGATGGATGCAGTGCTGCAGTTCTCAAGTGTCTGGAGAAAAACAATCTGATTCACACTAATGTGTGAATGTCTGCCAACTATTACCATACTCAAAGGGTCTATTTGCTTGTAAGCATCAAGACCCAATAAGACAAACAGGGGTTTGCAGCAAAGAAATTAAGGGTTTAATTTTAGGAATTGGTCCACATCTGCCTGCAGTCACAGGTGAGCTAATGCTCAAAGACCTGGCTCCCTGATGGCTTCCGGGGGGTGGGTTTATGGGGGGGGCGGGGGGGACATCATTAATCATGGTGACTAATGAAGTGAATTGTCACAAGAAATGGTAAAGGGAAATTATGTTAACGTGATACCACTGATACCACTGGTATTGATCGATATCTACCCAAGCCCGCCCATCTTGAAAAGTACTGTCACTTGTTATCTATGACTATGTAGTACATTTGAAAACTGAGTGGGTTAAAGGGCTGTAACCCATTTCCTTGAGGCATTCCTGCTACCTGGGATTCTGGGGCAGCATCACCTCACCCTACAAGGTAGCTGGCTTTTGCATTCTGTTCCAGGAATAAGAGGAACCACTGGTTGTTTTTGTTACACACACGTCTGCGTGTTTTAAGATGTATCTGAAAACAGCTGGGTCTTTTGTTTGTTCTAATTATTTTAGATTTGTGATCTTATTTTCCTTGTAGGCAACTTGAACTCTCTTTCCTTCACAGTCCTTTTGAATAGGCTGTTCTCATTAAAGAGGCTTAGGGAGTATTTGGGAGGAATCCATGGGAGCATTTGCTAATGGAATGTGCGTGTGTGTGTGTGTGTGTGTGTGTGTGTGTGTGTGTGTGTGTATGTGAATGCAGGTGGTGAGTATTGACTTCAGGAACTTAAGCACAGTTTTCCCAGACACAGTGCAGACAGGATGTCATGAACTGAATCCCTCATCTTCCCACTCAAAATCTCTTCCTCCTAGTTTTTCTCATCTCAGTTAAGGGCAACTCAGTCTTTCCAGTTACTCAGGTCAAAGAGTCTTGGCTCCTCTTCCTTTTACAGGAAATCACCTGGGCTGTATCTTCTAAATAAATCTGGAATAATATTGTTTCTCATGATCTCACTACTATCCTAGGGGATGAGCCACCTCCAGCCATGCCTGGCCAATTGCTACAGCCCCTTCATGAATCACGGTGCTTGCATCTCTGCACCCCTCTCCCACACTGTGTTCTCAAGTGACAGCCAGTGGCTTTATTTTATTTATTTATTTTAAAGTTAAATACCATTGTGTCACTCCAGCAGCTTCCCACTTCTCTCAGAATAAAACGCTTCAGTGTTTACAAGCCCCTGCTGACACGGCCCTCCTGTGGCCCCCACCGAGGTTCTCCCACTGCGGCTCCTCCTGCTTCCTCCTGCCTTGCTGGGCTCCCCAGCGCTGTTGTCCTGGCCAGGAAACTCCCATCTGAGGGCTTTCACTCTAGCTGTGTCCTCTGCTGAGAAAGCGCTTTCTCCAGAGAGCCCAGGGGCTCATCCCCTCACTTCCTCCTCATCTTGGTTCAAATCTCATACTCACGGAGGCCTACCCAGACCACATTCAATACTGCACATGGACTCCTGCCCTGCATGGAACCCATAAGTCCCCAAACCTTCTCTACTTGTCTCTATTCGACAGCTTTATCACCTTCTAACAAACCAGATTATGTGCCTATTTATTGGCAATTGGTGATAAACAGAATAAAACACATGATAAAATACACCACCGCCATCACTAACATCGGAGTGCCCCCTCACCCCACTACCATACTAATTGACCTGTTTAGAAGAACGTTTGGCATAGAGTAGGCCTGCCCAATAAATAGTTGTTGTTAAACGAACAGATTACTATCTCATAGTTTTTGTTGCTCTTATAAATGGATCTTTTTTAGGAAGTGTGATCGGCTATTTTTGCTCTATAGCAGCAATTTTCAACCTGTGGGCAGCAAGAAATTTTAAAACATGCAATATATGGCTATTTAGTCAAGGGCACTAACTGCTTTTCCCTTAGATTGTCAAATAAAAAAATGACAATAGCCAACACAATAACCTAGTGTGAATGCCCTGTTTTGAACCATAAATATATAGGTAATATAATAGAGTTACATCTTATTGGTAACGTCTCATAATAAGGTTGCATCTGATTGGTTGATTCTTGGTACCAGAAATCCTTATCTACAAGTATAGGCAATTGACTATTTTAAAAGTCACTTTGGGGCCTGGCTGAATGGGGGTGTGCTATGGCTGCAGAGCCCCCCACCGTCTGGCTCCCAGAGCTCTGCTCGCTCCTGGCCCAGGGCCAGGCCTGGCTTACCCACGTGAGGTCTTGTGAGGAGGCGGCCACGGGAACCATCCCGGAGGTGCTCAGCATCCCAGGCTCTGTACTCCTTGGAGAAGCTGAGGCTGGGAGATGCAAACCTCATTTTCTTCTGTCAGATGGGCAAGCGGGGCTTGCAGGCCACACAGCTGGCCCTGGGGCTTGGATACAGAGGGGCTTGCAACTACGCTGGGGCCTGTAGGGAGTGGTTTCAGAAAGGAGTCTGGGGAGAAGGTGGCCTGCTGAGCCCACCCCCAGAGCTCCTCTAGGAAGTGGGTAGGGCAAGGCCTTGTAGTGTTGTGCATGTAAAAGCACCAAAGAGCATTTAATCTTAACCTTTTGCACTCGGATGTCAAGTGTGACTCAACATGGTTAGCATTAGAATAAAGGAATCGAGAAAAAAGCAAGCAAGTGCAAATGGTTAAAAAAAAATCGTCACTTCGGAGCAAAAGAGGTAGGTAGGTATTACTATTACTAGAGGCCCAGTGCACGGAATTCGTGCATGGGGGTGTGTGTCCCTCAGCCCAGCCTGCACCCTCTCCAATCTGGTACCCCTTGAGGGATGTCCCACTGCCCGTTTAGGCCTGGTCCCGGGAGGATCGGGCCTAAATGGGCAGTTGGACATCCCTCTCACAATCCAGGACTGCTGGCTCCCAACTGCTCGCCTGCCTGCATTCCTGATTGCCCCTAACCACTTCTGCCTGCCAACCTGATCACCCCTAACCACTCTCCTGCCAGCCTGATTGATGCCTAACTGCTCCCCTGCCAGCCTGATTGCCCCTAACTGCCCTTCCCTATAGGCCTGGTCACCCCTAACTGCCCTCCCCTGCAGGCCTGGTCACCCCTAACTTCCCTCCCCTGCAGGCCTGGTCCCTCCCAACTGCCCTCCCCTGCAGGCCTGGTTGCCCCCAACTTCCCTCCTCTGCCGGCCTGGTCACCCCTAACTGCCCTCCCCTGCAGGCTTGATCACCCCCAACTGCTTTCCCTTGCAGGCCTGGTCCCTCCCAACTGCCCTCCCCTGCTGGCCTTCTTGTGGCAGCCATCTTGTGTCCACATGGGGGCAGCCATCTTTGACCACATGAGGGCAGCCATCTTGTGTGTTGGAGTGATGGTCAATTTGCATATTACTCTTTTATTAGATAGGATTATTATTATTATTATTTGAAAATCATTAAAATTATACCTATTTTTTTCATATCAGAATTTTAGTAATTAGTTTATGTGGGCCATGAGTTGAAAAAGGTTGAAAATTGATGCTATATAGGAATGTTATAGATTTTCTTATATTGATCCCGTATATAGCAACTTTGATGAATTTTATTATTGACTTAAATTATTTTTCTAGATTCTCTTGGTTTGTATATGTAGAAAATCATACATTTACAAATAATGGCAATGATGTTTCATTGTTGCTATTCATAATACATTTATTTACTCTAAATACAGTAAAATGAAGACTAGCAGTGGTGATAGTGACCACTCTGTCTTGTTGCTGACTTTAAATAGAATGTGTCAAATGCTTCACCATTAAATATGATGTTTCTCTAGTTTTTTAATATTGTTTTGTTTTTTGACTATTTTTTTCCTCTCATTTTGGATTAAAAAAAACCATGAATGGACACTGAATTCTATTAATGACTTTTTCTGCATATATTGAGATGGTCATATGGTTTTTCTCTTCTATTTTATTTGGTGAATTACATTTCTTTCTTTCTCAATGTATTTAATTTACCTTATGACCATATATTTTCATGGTTTTAAAAAATTAAAAGTGCATAAGGCCTATAATAAAAAATTTTTTTCATCTCTATTCCCACCTTGCCTTCTCCCAAGCCCTACTCTAGACTCACCAGTTGAAACTCCTGCCCATACTTAAAATTCAATAAGAGGACTTATAAGATTCCCCATCTTAGGACTGATTTATCTTTCCAGTCAATATTTGTTTTGTTTTCTATTTGAACTTATAATTGTCTCCTTTGTATTACTTTGATAATCTAAATAATGCTTTTTAGATTGTGTCACATTCAGTGTAGGAGAGTTATAGAGTGCCCATCCTATGGTCATTTGCAGCTGGTTTACATATCATTGAGCGTGGAGTAAGAGTCCTGTGCATGTACATAATGGTTAGGTAAAAACCAGAGCCTATACAAAGGGAGATGAGTTGAAGAAATTCTAGCCTTGACTGGATTTTGTTAGAAGACAATTTCTTTCAAACCATTAGAAGTAGGATTTTTCCTATAATAAAGGTATTGAGCATAAATATTATAAGTGTGGTTATGAAATATTTGCAGAAAAAGTTAATGATAAGCATACAGGTATATAGAAAAGCTTGGGAAAGCAAAATCTAACCAGTTTTGAACCTTCTACTTGCCTTTGAAAAAACAACACCTTTCTGCTTCCTTTTAAAATCAGCAGTTTCTTTGACACAATAATGTGAAGAAAGTACAAAGTAGAAATTCTTCTGTTTCTTTATGAATTAAGGCTAAGATCTCCAACATTGCACCAAGGCTGTTTTAGACGATATCAGATGCATTCAGGGTGGTATGCCATGGCTATTTTAAACTTATGATGTATTGGTGTATCAATCATTTAAGGAATGTAAGGGTAAAAATGTTTATTTGCCACAGCTTAACACAACACAATACTTTTTAAACAAATGAATTGATTTGTAAAACTGAAATTAAATTTAGATTTGGGAGTCATTAATACAATAATGTAATTTTCACAGAGTCAAATTAGTTAAAAATTTAAGGTTAAGACTACTATTATATAATATAGCCCCTCCACTTATTGGTATGATCATCCAGAAACTATTCTAGGTCTGTCGCTACTTATTCATTAAATATTTTACAATATTCTAGTACAGTGGTTTCAAAATTTGACTGATTATAGGTATTATTGTTTTTTTCTAATTTCAAATAAAATGCTTCATATTTGAAAAAATACACACTCTTCCACCGTACCAATAATAATTGTGGGGTGGGTGTGGAAAGAATGTGTTTTTAAAATTTCCTAGGAGATACCAATAGCCAGATTTCAGAGGTGTTGTTCTAGTCTGTATCTGATGTTCATGTGGGTAAAACCTATGTGGATTCCACCTCCCTTCTCAACTTAGTCTATTTCATTTAGGGAAATATTCACAAGAAGTGAACATTAAAACCTATTAATTTCTCCACAACTGAATGACATGTTGGGCTCCTGAAGGTATCTCCAACAGCAGTGAGTCCTTTGAGAACATCAGTATAAACTGGGACCATGTAGTCAGCCAGTGGCACCATCTGATTGTAGATAAATTGTGTTAGATAAAAATAATTTGGTCAGCTAGACTTTTATTAATTTTGATTAAAAGTAGAAATGCAAACCCACCCAATATGGCTCTGCTTCTTGCTTAATCACCTTGGAGAAAATGTGATGAAGAGAAACAAGGCATTTAATAAAAACAAGGACCAGATGCTAAAGAAAAACGAATGATTCTTGGAAAACACAAATCTTGAGACACTTTCTCCCATGTAATTACATTTTTATCTAAAAACTATGTTGAACTATGTGCGAAAGGAAAAAGTAAATGTACTGCTGCTCCAATCATTTTGAAGACTTGCTCATGAGTGCAATTTGCTAGGATTTTAAAATTCGTTCTGCCACACATCCATTTGCTTCAGCATTAGCAGCAAGCACCCTGCTTTGTGTAGCCAAAGTGGCCAAGCACGGAATAGAATAAGGGAAACAACAAACTTTCAAGCTTTTTCTGCCCCCACATTGCGGCTTTAGGAATAGTTGAATGGACTGAGAAAAAGAAAAGAAAAGAAAATAACAACTATTACTCAAAAATTACTTTGATGATATCCGTCATTTCTATTATGCACTGTCAGTCCCAAACCTGATAGAGTTAATTTATGGAAAATACAGGTAAAAACTAAAATTTTGGTAGGGCCTAAAATCCAGGAATTTGAAATATAGCCAATTCAATATTGAAGTTACAGATGATTCCCTAAAGCAGAAGCCTGGGCAAAGTGGTGGTGGCTGCCATGCACTGCAGGGAGGTACGGCTCAGAAAAGCAAAGTGCCCCGCGTGAGACCACTTAGGAAGTTTGCGATGGAAAGCGCACTTCTAGCTGCAGTTCTCTGCTCTTACCCGAAAGCTCTACCCTAAGTGGTAGCTATGCTTCTCTGCCTATGGCCAGGAGGTGAAACACCACGCTGCTTTCATCTCTAGGTGATGCTCAGTATCACAGTTCTTCCTGGTAGCAATCTGAGCCTCTGCTGAAATGTAGCACAGTGAGGGCAAAGTTCAAGTGGCCGGCGGGATGAGACCCGTCTCTCTTGTATGGCCCTTGATTTGTGTAAGTCAAAGTAGAAATGCCCGGGAAAGGGAGCGGGAGAGGAAACTGTGGCCCAGTTTACAATCCCACTCAACACAATCAGTTTCAGCTTTTCCAGGGCTCGCTGACAATCTTCAAAAGCATCCACGGTTCTTCTAAAAGAATCCCTGCTCAAAACACACTTTCAAATGTTCTCTGATGAAAATTGCCAGGTTAATTTGTTTGTACCATCTGTTAAGGCAGTCATGTAAAATTCTAGGAGTTTGTGTCAGTGAGTTAATTCTCCTGGGTGCTGAGCCACATGGGACTGCACACTTAGAGAGCGAACAAGAAATGGGCTCTACCTCATGCGAAGGCCTAGGGCAGAGCCCTGCTAACAGGAACTGCCAGTGAGCTTGACACGTGCTTCTGCCAGATGTGATTTTGGCTGGTATTCTTCACCACTGTAATTTTCTTAGTAGTTTACACATATGTTCTCTATTGCTCCTTGTCCATTTCCCCCCACTTAAAAGTTACATTCTAAAGTCAACTGTATAGTGCAAATAACTCACCACACGGGGTTGAACCATTAATTAAATCTCCCCATGTACAGGTAAGTTCTCATGTGAAAAAAACAAAACAAAACACCAAAAAGCTCAAAAAACATACTGTGATTCTACTGTTTCTTTTCTAATGGTATAGCTAATATTTTTTGCCTTTTAAAATCTACTTGCTGGATACTTTTATGCCAATCCATAAATCCATAACTTCATTTGAAGAGCTAACCTGGGACTGTTAAAAAAATAAAAAAAAGGAAAGAAGAAATTATTTTCACCTTCTCGTCTATCAGCACTAATCCTCTTAAAAGTGCCCTTTCAATCAAGCGGCCCAAGAGAAGCTCAATTTTCTCAGCAAACAGAACACTGAAATGTACAGTTTAAAAGGGTTACTACTGTGAGTGAAAAAGGAAAATAACGGCATGACCCGTGGATACACCCGGGCCAGGAGCACACTGTGCCACGCGTCTTTATTGGGCCAGAGAAACGCATGCGTCCCTGGCCCACTGAAAAGCCAAGGAAATGGCAGGTGTTTGGTGGGGACAAGTACTGGAAATATTTTTATTGCAAAGTGACTGAAACTCAGTCAGAGGTTGAACACTTAGCAGGCAGGCAGCCAGGGCTTAGAGAAAACGGACCAAGATTATCACCTGTGGGTTCCTCCAGCCTTGACAACAATGACAGTTTTAAAATAGTCTGATGAATTCAGATGACTCTGGAAAGTTTCATCTTAAAAAAAGTGTCCCCTAAGAAAAACAACTGGAGAAATACATCATCAAAATGGTATAGAAATGCATCAGAAACTGCCTATAGATTGCCCAAAGAACACAGAACCAATTTTTCTTAGAAGATTGAAGAGAAATATTGAATAGACCCAGCTTCATTTAATACCCACAGAGTTCATGTGGAAATGGAATTAAGAAGACCGGGGATGGTGAATGAGAAAAGAGAAGGAGCACAAAGTGGTCCTTTAACTGTGTCCCTGGAAGGTCACAGCCCACTTTTTACAGCACAACGTGAAGCACCAGGTTGCAGTGGGGTTTCAGACGTGGCTCTCCTCCAGAAGTCTCTCTCTGATATTGTTTGCAAAATGTATACTACAGGCAGGTTTATGCACACTGTTAGAGAACAGATATTCTCTTCTGATTCATAGCAAAGAGTTTCATTATTTTGGTACAGTTGCTAAGCAAAATGAAGCTTGAATTTGAGCTGTTAATTCTCAATTATATCTATAATAGCATTGCATTTATTTAGAAGCAACGAGGTTTCTGATTTCAAATCAGAAAATCCCAGGGCCATATATGACTTGGATCATTTTCTTGGCCTTATCCAGGCCTTCTGGAAGTTTCACCTCTATAATTTTAAGCTAATATGTTTAATCTTTCTGTGGTTTAAAAAAACACCGCATGTAACCTCGATAAAGAGCTAAGGCAGGATACTGGTTGAGAGAGCAGATTCTAGGGTCAAATCTCCTGAGTTTGAGTTGTGACTCTGTCACTTACTGTGGTTGAGACCTTGGGCAAGTTCCTCCTCAGTTACCCCATCAGTAAAACGAAGATAATGCTAGATCCTACCTTGCTTGTAAGGGAGTGGTGACGATTACATGAGGTAATGCATGTAAATCATGTGGCCCAGTGCTGGCATTTAGAAAGGAAAATCAACCCCTACTGTTTGGCAGACAGTTAAGCCAACACCCTAGATCTTAGTGTTGTCCAGGCTGAGCGTATTTCTCCACATCCTAATTTTGTCTCCATTCGCCTTCCCCCTAGCTTTCCCGGCCTCCCCCAGGGTTTCTGTATTTCTCATGTGGTAGTCCTCTAATGAGCACAGAAGGTTCTGGTCAACGTCGAACTTTTTAAAAAGAATTACCTGCTTTATTCTGTTATCACACAGTAAGCACCTCTTCACCTGAGTTCATTGAGGAGTAACGCCCACAAATCTGAACTGACAGAGAAGGAGAGAATGGACACAAAAGGCAGGAAATGGACTGATTGAGGAGCTGGAGGAATAGGGACAAAACAGAACAAAACAAAACAAAGGGAACGGAAAGACTGGTGAAAGCCGGTGGTGGGGTAGGTGATCCAGCTGCTCTTCGCCACAAGAACAATATTGTTCCCACGGCAGCACTGGCTCCCGAGATGATTAGCGAATAAATGGTTTCTTGGTCAAAAAAGTGTGTTCAAAGTATTTCATACCACGTTTCCCTCCAGGAGTCTCAGTGTACATGAACAGGTTAAAGATTCTGAGAAGTACTGCAGCAAAGAAACCTGTTTTGTTTTGTTTATTTTGATGAATACTGATTAATACCATTTGGAGACTCTTCCCACTGTTGTCATTTTATAGCTGGGAAACAAGCATCCCCATAAGTAAAGAACAAATGTCAGGGTGCTCGTGAGCCTTGATAACACCGATGAGAAGAAAAGTGGGACTAACTAACATTTAATGAGTTAATATTATGTGTGCCAGGAGTGTGCTAACTGCTTGGGAAATATTTGCTCTTTCTCTGAAAAGTGAAGGTAATGATTTTAAGTGGGAGGGATGCTTCCAAAGTGCTTTACGAAAGAACGTCATGGCACATACTAGCTGTCCTTAAGTGGGGGAAAAATAACTTTAAATAAGGAAGGATCTTGAGAACTCACACAGCCTCTCTTCATGCCTAAGAATATTGCTTTTGTACTCACGGAGAACCTGGGAGATTTTGGAGTTCCTCTATCCTCACTTCCCTGGAATGTAGCATTATATACACACCTATGAACTAATCCTGATTCTGCTTCTTGTTGTATATGTAACCTTGAGCAACATATTCCTCTGAGCCTATGTAAATACTGGAAAAATAATAACATCTAACTAAAGTTTGTGAGGTTTATACATACAAGGCACAGGTTTATAACAGGTGCTAAAAAAATGCCAATCCCTTAATCTACTGTCCTTACTCTTTTTTTATGTCAATTAATTCTTTAAAAAAATTTTTTTAAATTTATTTTTTTATTGATTTCAGAAAAAGGAAGGTAGGGGAAGAGATGGAAACATCAATGATGAAAGAGAAACATTGATTGGCTGCCTTCAGCCTACCCCCTACTGGGGATCAAACCCACAACCCCAGCATGTGCCTTAACTGGGAATCAAACTGGTGACCTCTTGGTGCATGGGTCCATGCTCAACCACTGAGCCACACTGGCTGGGTTCTACTGTCCTTACTTTTGTATCCATTGATCAAAATGTCATTCTCTTGCACAAATACTGGAACAGGTTCTTTGGAATCCATAAAATCATATGTACTCTTTCTACCTTCAAGACCCACTAATTGTCATTTAATTATAACAAGATTGTCTCTGTGTATATGTTTGTAGGACCAACATATATATATATATAGATATATATATATATATACATATATATATATATCTATATATATACATATGTGTGTATATATGTATAAATATATATAATATATATTTAGCAATGTAAGTATATATAAAAATTATATAAAATAGCAATTTATGTATTTATTGTTAAAGGAAAGAGCTACATTTTATACTTCATTTATATTCCCCAAGACATCTCTTCTAGCCTAGTGCTAGGTACATAGTATTTGGTATGTCTTGTGAAATGAATGAATGGAAATAGTAGTGGTAAATTGCAGTAAAATTATACTTATTTTATCCAATATAATATAATAAATGTAACTTAATAATAGAATATCTTGCACTAGGGAACAAGCCAGGATGGAGTCAGACTGCCATTTTGAAATTTGGTGCTAAATTTCTGATGCTTTACAAACAACCTATGTTAGCACTGGATCTCAACTAAGATGGAAGGCAGAAAATTCACAGATGAGAATCGATCTGGCTTTAGTTCTTGGCAAGAAATTTGAATCTCCCTTCAAATAAACTGACTGTTAATGTGTTCGGTTGACACCAACTCCTATTTTCTTTCTTCTCTCCTTACTTTTTTTATCCTCATGCAACAGAACCTAAAAAGCTGCCTCTTTTCATTTTCTGAAATGTTTATATGTCATTAAGAGTGAAGCATTGAGAGGTGAAACAGGCCAGGAAGGAGGGGGTACTGCACAATTACAACGATTAATTTTGTGGAGAATAACAGCTGTTAATGTCAGTTTTAAGTGTAGGCAGATGCAAAAACAACAGCCATAAAAATGAGATTTCCCTTCCTTTCTTGTACATATTTGCCCACATTGGCAGTGAGACTGAACCGTGGGAGACTTTTTTATATTTAATGAGTAAAAGGTCAAAATGAGTTAGAAATTGAGAAATGCTGTTGACTCCATTTCGGTGTGTTTTCCGGTCACATTAACGGGGAGTGGGAGTGACCCGTGTTAAGGGCAAATAGACACTCCGTCAGTCACACATCCCAAATGACCTACCCCCTTCTACTATCATCTCTCCCTTTTTAGCCTCTTTTCTGTGTTATCTCTCTCTCTCTCTCTCTCTCTCTCTCTCTCTCTCTCTCTCTCTCTCAAATCTACATGTTGATACTCATAGCTGGAATGTAGCATTTACTCCTTCTTGATTTGAAAGTATAATGACAGATTTGTTCAGCACATCTAAATGTTCTCTGACTCTTGCCGGAGATGATAAGAGGGTAGGAAGTGTACAATGGACTGAAGACAGTGATCTCTCGTAGGAATGGAATGCCGCTGTTGAGAAGCTGAAGAGCGAGGCACTTGAGATCCTGCTGTCCAAGGACCACGTGGAGAAAGAACACCTACAGCTGTCCAACCAGAAGCTGAATCGGCTTCAAGAAGAATTTGGTCAGCTCATCGCGGAGAGGAAAACCTGGTTAAAAAAGGCGAATGACTTCTTCAACAGCGCCAACCAGGTCAGTGTGCGATCAAGTTGGTCATTTTAGGTAAATGGGGCAGTTCGGTAAGAGACCCATTACTTCAACGGGCTGGGTCACAGAAACGGAGATTTCATGAAGAGCTGCCAAATTGACGGCAGCAAAGAAGAGCTTTTAAATGATAGTCTTATCATGGCCATTATCTGGTTCTCAAAACTAAGAGACTCAATGCTTTGACATGTAAAAAGTCACTTTTTAAAAATTCCTCATAGGACTTTATAGAGCTGTCGTTGGTCTGTTTGGGGGTAGGGGGGATAATTGTGCCCACCACTGCAGTGCTTCTCATGGAGGAAGGGAATTATTATAAAATATTGCAAGGTTAAAAAAAAACCCACAAAAAATATCTTGAAGCTTTTACTCAAAAGTCTCTCTCTCTTTCTCGCTCTCCCTCTTAAATCTTCTTTCTGTTATCAGGTTAAAAAATATGAATAGTGCAAGCCTTCTACAAGCAAATCTTAAATCTAGAAACAAAGATTTGACTTGACCTGCATGCCTAGATCTGGGCTTTTGAAGTCAGCTGAAGAGAGAGCTTCCTTTGGGCGTCTCCAGGTCTCCTTGAGTTGGAGAATGCTCTGCGTCACCTGGCTGATTCATTTACTGTTGATCATGGTGGGTGGCTCCTGCTAGATGGTGATGTCTGCTTGTTCACATCACTTGCATAGGGCTCAGTATCTGAGGCCGGCGACCTTATTTGAAACTTTTTTTTTCTACCAGTCCTAATTGAATATACCCCTTCAAACTGCCTTATTGGAATTTTTTGATACCTTAAGTATCACTGAATTTTTTAAAAACTGGACAATGTGGCAGGAAACGAATGGGGAGCCCCTAGAAGATCGGGACAGTGTGATTTAAAGTCACAACATCAATGCTCTGAATACAATATCCAGGTATATATCAACATAGTTACTTAATTGTGACCTCTTTTACTAATAGGAAACATTTTGAAAAGGATGAATAATAAAATTCCAAAATGGAGGTGCTGGAGTTACAGTTAAAGAGATGTTTATTGCCAAATTATTTGTCGCTTGGGCTTGGGATGTGTTTGTTGTAAGAGAAGAAACAAATGGCGTATTACTGGAGCTATTGAGCTAACGAAACAGATAGTAGGTGCTAAGTTTCCGTTCAGCAGCCCTGTTTCTGAAGAAGAGACTTTTTTTGTGTTGTGAATCCTCACTTGAAGATATTTTTCCATTGATTCTTTTTTTAGAGTGGAAGGGAGAGACTGAGAGAGAAACATCGATATAAGAGAGTCAAATAGTTTGGTTGCCTCCCGACCAGGGCCAGGGATTGAGCCTGCAACTGAGGTACATGCCCTTGACCAGAATCGAACCCACAAACTTTCAGTCCATGGATTGATGCCCTAACCCAGTGGTTCTCAACCTTTCTAATACCGCGACCCTTTAATACAGTTCCTCATGTTGTGGTGACCCCCAACCATAAAATTATTTTCATTGCTACTTCATAACTGTAATTTTGCTACTGTTATGAATTGTAATGTAAATATCTGTTTTCCGATGGCCTTAGGCTCTACAGGTTGAGAACCACAGGTTGAGAATGCTGCTTTAGAGCCTAAGACCATAGGAAAACACAGATATTTACATTACAATTCATAACAGTAGCAAAATTATAGTTATGAAGTAGCAATGAAAATAATTTTATGGTTGGGGGTCACCAAAACATGAGGAACTGTATTAAAGGGTCACAGCATTAGAAAGGTTGAGCTGCTAGACAAACAGATTAGGGCTGAAGAAAAGACTTCTTAACTTGCATTGCACCCTCATTCCACAAAATAAGGGGATCATCTGCCAATCAATTAATTCTGTTTCTAAGGAAAACAGTTAAAGAACCTGTTGCTATGGGAAAACAATGCTTCTAGTTCAGACCTATAGTCTATAGGCTTGCAAAATGGAGAATTCTTTTTCTTCTCTCTCTTTCATTCTCTCTCTCTCTCTCTCTCTCTCTCTCTCTCTCTCTCTCTCTCTCTCTCTGGCTCTTGCTTTCTCTGCTCTTATTATTCGTTACCTTGCCAGGGAGATTTTTTCCCCCCCTAATGTTATTCCTGGGCTTGAGGAAGAAAGAATAATATATATATTTTTACAATAGTAATTTTTTTAAAATGAAGAACTAAGTGGTTACTTTCTCCAACTCGTATAGTAATTCAGGTCAGATCTTGAAAGCTCATATTTCTCAACACTACAGACTTGATTTTTAGATCCCCTGTTTCATCATTTGAATGCCCCGGCATTCAAATTATAAGTTCAGTTGGGAGTTATCCATACTGTGTCATCTTTATGGTCGAGAGCACTTATAAAGCTGTAGATTTCTTTCTCCCTTTTCTAAGCATCAAGGAAATAATTTCCAGCCCCAAAGCTAAGAATTCAGTGTGAGAGGTGATAGGTACCTTTACCTCAGCAAAAAATAGAAGCTGCAGTTTGGAACGGGGATGCTTAATTATGACTCTTGAAATTAATTACTTATTATATTATTAAGAAGTAATAAATGATGAATTAGCAGTGGATAAATCCATTTAAATTAAAGAAGGAAACTCTTGTCAAAACTTGTAAGTGGTATTTTTATTTCTGATTTATATTATGGAATCTCCAAATTTTACAAAATCCTCACTACTTTATCTAGTTTTTGGTATAACACTCATCTTAAAAAAATCTACAAGCTAACATATTTACAATTTGTGAAATTCAATAAAATATGATTATCATTAATTGTCCACATTGACAGCAGTACCCACTCACTGCCTTTGACTACTTCTTAACCCTGCTAGGGATTGATGATTACCCAAGGCTCAAAATCAAGTCTGTTTCTTACCCAGAGCGTCCACTGCCTTTGGCTTGAGGTGTACCTGGAGTGAGCAGTAGGTGGCAATGTAAGCACACAGGATCTTGGGAGTATTGCTAATCATGTTTTCCATATACCAGCTGCTGGACTCAAGTGGAGATTGGGTCATAGAGCTCAAGAGCCTGAGATACTTTCTTATCCTTTTATCTGCTGTATTTGCTGGACCTATTTTCTAAATCACTTAGCAACAAATAAAAGTAGGGGTTGGTTGTCAACATTGGATGATAACTGATTGGAGAAGAGTTTCTCTAATTATTAGAGTTTTAAAAAATGTTTATTGATTTTAGAGGAGAAGGGAGAGGGAGAGAGATATAAAAACATCAATGATGAGAGAGAATCACCCATCAGCTGCCTCCTGCACACTCCTTACTGGGGATGTGCCCACAACCCCAGGCATGTGCCCTTGATCAGAATCAAACCCGGGACCCTTTCAGTCCACAGGCCGACACTCAATCCATTGAGCCAAACCAGCTAGGGGTCTAATTACTAGATCTTGCTAAGAGTTATGAGGACATGGTCATGAAATAGGAACATAGCACCTATGATAGTAACTCATCTTGATTCCCCCATATTTTCTTCATCTTTCATGATTATATATTGTTTATTATTATATTTCTAGCATGTTCACAAAAAGAAAGCGCTGGTTAATATGTATTGATTGCCCAAATGTATTTATCATTGTTTTAGGGAATGTGGTTTGAATCAAACAGAGATAAAAATGCATAATAGGTTTCAAGAGCAGAACAGTGTGAGTCTCTATTTATATGACAACGATGATTGAACCCAAAGCTGTAAAACATGGCTGATTAGCCATAAAGTTTTATGTCCCTCGCTTTCCATTCCCAGGCACATGATTTCACTGGGGAAATCAATCAGAGGGGAGAGGCCAAAACCACATGGTCTGATTCTTGGGTGGCCAGCCTAAAAGCAAAGGTGCAGTAGAAGTTGCGGCAGCCCGGGGAACACACCAGAAGCAGTGTGAAATGTGATGACTGTCGGGCTTCTACTGCTTCTGCAATCACCACTGAAAAGTTAATGTCTTTTAAAAAAGATGATGTTACTTTTTAAGATATTTACAGTGATGCAAAACAGCAATGTCTACAGCAACATTATAGTTACAGATGAAAACAAAATAATTAAGCATGGAATTTAGTAAATTTTTTCATTTACGTATACACTATTCTACCTTTTCCAGAATAGATATATTTTAGCCCAGATGTAGGAAACTATTAATTAAAATTGTCCAGTTGTTGTGTGGAGTGAAAGAAGAAACTTGTCCAAATAAAGGACCTGCAAAATATTATCCAGAAGGAATTTGAAGTGATATAAATGAATTCAAGAAATTAAGCTAATTGTCACTAGACATCAAGGAAGGTTTCATTACTGTCAGTTTCATAATTCTTATGCAGCCTCAGATTCCTTATTTTCAGAATAACTTCCCTCTTTCTTAGAAAAAACTAAAGCAACTTGCTTTCACTCCCTCCCTTCTTTCACATTTGCATTCAGATAAAATGTTGTGTATCGGCTGTTCTCATGCATTTGTATGGGTAGTTGAGCTAAAGTAACAGAAATACAATCTTTGCCTTCAAGACCCTCTGTGCCTAGTTTAGAGGAGAGGCAAGGGACAGAGTGCCATGTACTATGGGAAAGCCTCTATGGAGTAAGCCCAGAGCATTAGGCAACACAGAGACAGGCCTGAACCTGGCCCGGGGGAAACAGTGTCGAGGAGGTGACCACTGAGTTAGACTTGGAAGGCTGGGCAGGAAGGCATTGGGGGAGGACTGCGTGGGACAAAGCCATGCCATGTATAGGGAATCTCAGGTAATTCATTTTGCCAAGAGTATATGGTGTAAGCCCAGAGTGATAGGAGACCAAAGTGGTAGATGCAGGCAGGCGTCTGTCGGGAAGGGTCTTGAATAGCATGTTAAGAAGTTTCTGTCTCATGCTGGACATGTCCTTAAATAGGCGGAGATAGTAAGAATTTGATAGTAAGAATTTAAATAGGCGGAGATAGTAAGAATTTGATAGTAAGAATTTGAAAATAGGCAAACCTCCTCCTGTAGAAGCAAGTGATATCTTGACTTACTCTCCCTCCTACCTCCCTTTAAGAGAATGTTTTAGAAACCTTTGGTTTTATAGCTCAGGGACAAGTTTTTTAAACCATAGTAAATATTTGATAAGTATGGCTAAATTATTAGCATAGAATTATTAAAGCATATCTACTAGAAACAATTATAGAAATCAAGGAATACTTTAATATCTTACATTTCTCATGAGAGCCCACAACTCAGTCCATATTTGATCCTATCTAATAATAGAGTAACATGTAAATTACCATCACTCCGCTACACCCACGATTGGGCGGCGGGAGGCTGGGGGGCGGGACTCGGGGTGGCCTATCTGGCCATTGAGAGGCACGGATCCTCTGCCACTGAGGGGGGCTACCCTGCTGTTGAGAGGCGCAGCGGGGGGGGGGGGACTCCCGCCCCCTGCGCCTCTCAACAGCAGGGTATTCCCCCTCAGCGGCCGTGGACCATCAAAAGTGGGGGAGCTGGGTGCCTGTGTCTCTCGGCAGAGGCTTCTGAAAGGCCTGGTGCACCAGCGGACAGGCACCCAGCTCCACCGTGAAAAGCGAAAGCCTGTAGGGGACCCTACACGTGCATGATTCAATCATGCAATGGGCCTCTAGTAGTCTTATAATAAGGACACTTAATTTTTTAAAATTTTATCTTTTTATTGATTTTAGAGAAAGGGAGAGAGGGAGAGAGAGAGAGAGAGAGAGAGAGAGAGAGAGAGAGAGAGAGAGAAACATCGATGTGCGAGAGAAATATTGATTGATTGCCTCCCGCATGTAACTTGACTAGGGATTGAACCTACAAACCATCAAACCCGCCACCTTTTGGTGTAGAGGATGATGCTCCAACCAACAGAGCCACACTGGGGGGTAAGGCACTCGATTTTATTACCACTGATTCATGAGTATCTTTCACAATAAAATTATCAATTCACTTCTTCTAAGTCTTGAGTGTATTAATTGGTTTCCCTTCCATGGCAATTTTCTCCCTTGTATAAAAGCTATTTTAGGTAGATTTATTTTCCTTTGCTAAAGTAAAATTCCTCAAGGGTAAGAAACATGTCCATTTCACTTCATTTTCACCAGAACACCTAGAGCAGTGCCTTACAGGTAGTGACGCTCAATAATTATTTGAATGATTAAAACATGAAATATTAGCAACTATGGAGTGTCAAGGCCAAGTACCTTACATTGTTCATAAGAGATTATATCGATCCAAGGAAATTGGGATGAGAGCACTTGGGAAAAGGGGAGCTTAATCAGTACATGAGGAACTCAGATTTCAAGGAGACTCGTCATCACACAAACCGCTTCCTCTGAGACTCTCCATGCAGCATTAATTGCTTATTTCTTCCCATTCCCTCAGTATTTCTCTGTGCTCTTTACAAAGAGATTATGTCTTAATCACTTTCATAGGCCACCTAGTGTTCAAAGATTTGTTGAAGGCATGACTATGTGACAAATCAATTTGCATTTTGAGCTTGAATTTCCTCTTTTCTAAAATAGGTCTAACAATGTTTATCTCCTTCAGGGAATATCATTCAGAAATAAAAGTTCTTATAATTGGTGATACATGTACAGAGTCTTTTCAGGGCAGCACTGAAGTATAAATAAATGGAATGGTGGAGTAGTAAGTGAAAACTCAGAAATGTTTGCTAGTGTGACACTTTTCTGAAATGACAGAGTAGAGTTTAGAGCCAGGCTGCCTGGGTATGAATCTGGTCTCAGACATTGATTAGCTCTCTGGCCGTGGGCAGTTATTTAACTTCCCTGTGCATCTGGATTCTTCATCTGTAAAATAGAAATAATAATTATATGTACCTCACAGAGTCATTGTGTCGTCTGAATGAATTAATACAGGACTAGTGCATAGAACAGCTAAGCCCTCACTAAATGCTAGACATTGTTTTGTCATTATGTTTTCATTTAATACTGCACTAGCTCCTCTAACATGACTTAAATGCTCTTGTTCATTTTCATATCCCCAGCACATAGCAGAGTATATGCTCCATAGATTTCAATACATATTTGCCAAATAAATGAAAAAAAAAAGGGCTTTGCATATTGTAAATGGACATTTTCCAATGTTGTTATTCCCAAGTTCATCCTAAAACCATTTAGGTCATTTTAGATAAAAGAATTAAAAAATTATAAATAGGGACTGGCCATCTAAGGTTCTACTTATGGGTTGAATTTATCCATTTCTAAGATGGATTTATCTCAGAGAAAGTAAGGGGTGGTACATACATAAACTTCCTGCATTCCTTATTGATACGCTGCTTTGGGTACATGCTACTTTCAATCCCAGACGCTCTCTTCCAATGCTTTTTTCCCCAGCTTTTCAGACTGTGAAGCCAAAAGCTGCTTTAGGTACTCTTAACCTTTTTGCACTCGGATGTCGAGTGTGACTCAACACGGTTAGCATTAGAATAAAGGAATCGAGAAAAAAGCAAGAGAGTGCAAAGGGTTAATTTTTGACACCTGTCATTAGCATTTCTAATCTACCTTGTTACATTGACAACACCGAAGGGATTCTTGGGCCCAGCAGCAGCAACCTTGGGGAGGCAAGGAAGGAGCCGGAGCACCAATAAGGGGCAGAAAAAAAATGGGGAGCTGAAAATCATATCCCCCTTTGCCCTTGACCATCATGGCATTGAAAAGCTTGGGTGGATTTGGACAGGCCTGAAATAAGAATCTGCTTGCCATAGTGGGAGCCATCAGAAGTTACCCCAGGCAGTCTCGAGGAAAAACACTGAACCTTTTTGTCTTTATAAAAACTGACCCCATGCTCTAATTAAAAGCTGAGTTGAATTTGTATCCTTAATAATTACAAAGGTTCCAACCAAATTCATTCTCTGGCCTTTGGACTCATGGAAAGAAATTTTCAAGTTTCTGCAATTTGTGTATGTGTGTGTGTGTGTGTGTTTCTATATTGATTCTCTTCAAATTAGTCAAGAAGCAAACAATATTACTTATTAAACACCTTTGTGAAACAGCATGGTATAAGAAATATGCTAAATGATTTGCTTAATTTACTAATCTCGTAGATATTTAAAAACACGCACAAATGTGCCATGTCCTGATACCATCTCTATTTTATTTGAGGCAGCCTGCTTTGGATATTAACAAGGGAAAAAAGAAAAATCTTTATTAGTATCTTAAGGAACAGAAACCAATCAACTTCTTAGTTTTTTTTGTAAACCAGGGCCAAAAAGAGCTTGTTCACCTCCTTTTTGTCTGCCTAAGAACTGACTAGTGCCGCACAAAATAGTCAAGAAGAGCTGGGCACTAGAGGGAGGAAATGCTATACTTGTGCGTATATCCTTTCTCTTCTAAACCAGTCATAAAACCTTTATTTGACCAGCACATGCAAGGTTTGAAGGAAGAGGGGGGTGTGAAGAGAAAAACTAAAGGTGAAACATTAATGGCAAAGGAGTTTACGTGGGGGTCACAGTGTTCTTACCAGAAAGAAGCTGTTCTGTACCTACGTGTGTGCAACAAAGAGATTCTTTGCAGGCTGGGTCCAGTGTATCAGGTTCCTTACGGGTACGGTGAACAGGAAAGCACTCAGTTCTATTTTGGGAGCAGATTAAGTGAGAGCAATGATACTTAGATCATTTCTGGAATTGGAACATAGATTCCTCACCAAATTCTACATGGGAATATGAGAAGCGAGCTCTGCATGTGACAATCACAGACAGTATAACCTTGTTGAAGGAGGCCTCCTCTTCAAATCAAGAAGTTTAATTCTGTGTTCATAGGTTATTCCCAATAGGGTTAGGTGAGGATCAAGGATAAGGAATCAGCTTTCTTGTAGAATCTAGCCTATGTTACCAATAGGAAGTATTTTGCAAATATGTATATTTGTTGAGCTAAAGAAGGAATGAAATCCCTCACCTCCTTTCTACTGACATCATCCCAGTAAGTGTGATATATAGAGCAATTGAAAAGTAAATGCTTTTGACACTTGGTCTTTCTGAGGGAGAAACTCTGGAAGAAAATTTGGCTATTTTCTTTCTAAGTTATGGACTGTCTTGGCATTTGACATAGTACCTTCTCCTTCCAGTGAATGTGTAGCCATTCCAGTTATTTCCGTGCTGTTAGGAAGCAGTACTTTCACGGTAGTATTCAGAAACGAGGTGGAGTCACATCACACGTACATTTAATGTGCACGTGGCTTCAGAATCTAGCTCCTGTGAAGGTGAGGCCAATGCCTAACCCACTGACGTGAGAGTAGCAGCTGTTCAATGGGCCACAGAGGAGAGACCCAGGTGGGTGGCCATGCACTTCTCGGTGGTTTTTGAAAGATATGAGCCATCACTCAAGATTTAGAGTAACAGCCAGCAAATATTTTCTGAGTACTTACTACACGTGCACCATCACACCCTAATTACGTTCATAACAGCTTAATATTGAAACAGAGTGGAGTTAAGCTTGCAGGCAAGGAAAAGCCCTTTGGGATTCTCTGTCCTTTTTTCATTCACCCTAGGAAGTTGAGACTTATCTTAAGGAAGACAAATGGGAATGCCCTGACAATTGTATACAACAGACTCTCCCTTTATTCCTTCCTTTTGTGTAGCTCAGTGGCCCTCAGTCCTAAATGTGACTATGTATTACCGTGAGCACTAGTTTACATATACTCAACTTTGAGTGTGATTTAAGGGAATTCATGGTCATTTTGAATCCAACAGATTCTTGCTTTAGGCACTAACTTTAAAACTAACCCTTGATTAACAAGAGATTCTGCTTTATTCATACTAAGCAATACAAATTTAAAATATAAAACAACATTCCAGAAACAGTGGTTTTTGCCAGGTGGTGTTTCCGTGTGTTATGGAACCATCAAGAGAGTAATTCACATCATCTTTTCTAATAGCATCTTGGCTCTGTTGCCACCTGCAGGGGGAAAATGGATTAGATGAGGAAGAGTTCTTCACGTTCAAAGTTTCTTTAGTAAAAGCAATTTCTCTTTTAGATAAAGTCCTATATAGCTAAGAGACATCACTCAACCTTTCTCTGTATCTTTCCTCACAGGTAAGAAGGAAAGGTAGACACTTATTTATAAGAAGTAAGTTTTAAAATCCTACCTTTAAACCTAAGATTAACAGGCTTCTTGGAAGTGTCCCTTCTTTCTTAGCCTCCCATAGTAAGTCTTTGCCACATGCTGCCACAGCCCTTGGTTTTAGAGCTGGCCCTCAGGGCCAGACAAATGGAGTGCAAATACCAATCTGCCACTTAGTAGAAGCATCACTTGGTGCGATTTATTCGACCTCTCTGGACTGAGTTTCCCCAGTCGTATAATGGGGATAATTTCCAGCTCCCTCCCTGGGCTGTGAAGGGCAATGTGCTTGAAACTCAGCAGACTTTAAAAACTATTTGTCAAGTGATGGAAAATAATTGGGAAACAAACAGTATAGAAGGAGCACGTAATTCGCATTAAACTGTAATTATTATTATTATTACTTGCTATCAGCTATTAAGTAAATGGGAATGATTTTTTTAAATTTTAAAAATATATTTCTATTGATTTCAGAGAGAGGGAGAGAGAAAAAACATCAATGATGAGAGAGAATCATTGATTGGCTGCCTCCTGCATGCCCCCTACTGGAGCTTGAGCCTGCAACCAGGGCATGTGCCCTGACCAGGATGAACCCTGACCTCCTGTTCATGGGTTGATGCTTAACCACTGAGCAACACTGGCTGGCAGAAATTATTTCATTTTTAAGCATTTTAAGTAATAAACAGAAAGAGCAGATTCACG
This sequence comes from Eptesicus fuscus, assembly GCF_027574615.1. Lineage (NCBI taxonomy): Eukaryota > Metazoa > Chordata > Mammalia > Chiroptera > Vespertilionidae > Eptesicus > Eptesicus fuscus. The sequence continues at coordinate 54,198,566 of NC_072483.1, read as the reverse complement.
AGACAGGAGCACATTGGTGAGAGAACAGAATATCAACATATATGTAATACGACAGTATTTGAGAGAATTCATTTGTAAATTCAATTTTTTCCAGTTCCAATTCTGCCATTAAAAGTCACTCCCAAGGTGGTGGCCAGGGCAGGCATGGGTGCTCCACAGCTGTGTCTCCTACATTTGGCTTAAACTGTGTCCCTCCCATAAGTCCAGCCGGCTCCTCTGGTCTCTCTCAGCTCTCCGTGGTGCTAGACTCACAAGGCCATCTGCTCTCTTTGCTCCTGTGGGGTCCCCCTACTCCAGCTGGTAGGCCCCTGCTGAGCTCACTGGCTTCCTGCTCAGCAATCCAGGGAGCGTGGACTTCAGCGCCCCAGCTGTCAGTGGCACTGTCAAGCTGACTGGGGTATGTCCTCCAGACTGGTATGAAGCATCCTGAACGGTGGCTTCCTCCAGTAGTGCCGGAGGGCAACATGGCAAGAGCTCCCTTGCTATTCAGCTTTTCTTCACCTTACCTAACTCATCCTGCTCTCCAGGCTCAAGTTCAGAGATGGGCTATGAGGAGACCCATGAAGACCACTGTAATCTGCTTTCTTTCTCTCTCTCCCTCATATTACCACAGTCCTCTTTTCTTTTCTTGTTATCATATACTCCTCTGTCATAATGCCCCTAAACATTACTCTCTGTTAATTCTATAAACTGAATCCTCCCTGCTTGTTTGCTGATCTGCTAATAAAGGAAGAAAATCAAAGAATTCAAAAATCTTCTTGCAAGACAATATCTTAGTTGGCAAAAATATGTTTTTTCTGTATAATCTATGTGTATGCTGGAAGCTAAATATTACCTTGCTCTTAGTCTTTGTACTGCTTCAGATCCAAATTCTAATCTTCTCTGTAGAGAGATGGATGTCTATGGATGGAGTAGGCAGAAGGTCTTCTACTTGGATAGCCAAGGGCAAAAGCACATTAGTAAGTTTTTGGCTATTTCCCTGCAGTGTTTCAGTTTGAAAGTGCAATTTATTGGGAAATTTTCTTTTAAGGATATTACAGAGACATTCAGGTTATGAAAGTCTGCATAATATTTAAAAAATATTTCATCCATTATTTGTATGCAGTTCAGAGTGTGCAAATAATAAACCTGGCCTTCTAAATTCTACACAGTTATAACTGTTGTCTAGGTACGTTCTCAAGGTAAACTATTTTGGTGATTTTAAGGTGTTGACACTTATGTATGCTGAACTAAGCTGTGATCAGTTTCTCTAAATGGAGCCTTAAAACTATACAGCTCTTTTCCAAGACTAAACTTATTGTTTTTGGTTTTGATTAAACTAATAAATTAAACAGGCTGGCTTAATCGCTAGTATTTCATGTACACATCAATGTAGATTTTAAACTAGAAAAGCAGAAAATGAAAGTTTGCTTTCTTTGGCAGGCGTTTGATGTACTTGGAAGAGTCGAGGCTTACCTTAAGCTCCTTAAGTCAGAGGGTTTAAGTCTGCCTGTCTTGGCAGCCAGGCATGAGGAATTACACGGAGAAATTAAAGGCTGCACTGCTGATGCTTTGCAAAAGGGACAAGCCTTAATCAGCCAAGTGGACTCCTGCAGGTGAGTAAAGGCTATTTCTTCCTCTGTGCAGCAAGCCTTTTCACAGTTTCCACAACTTGTTAAAAAATAAGTTGCATGATTTTTTTTCTGCTTCTGATGCTTTGCTACATTACGACATGGCTTAGAAGGATCTACTGGATTTTGGTCAGCAGTGATTCTGAACACAGTATTGCTCAGCCAGAAGTGAGGCCATATTCTGAGCCTGAGGACCTGAAGGTGCTAAAGCTTTCTCTCTATGAGTTTCTGAGGAGAGGAGAACAAAAGGGCAAAAGAAGAAACAGGGCATTAGGTCTCAATGCTTTTTCTTTCCTCCATGGGTTTCTTTTCTTTTAATTCACGAGCTTGAAATCTACCGTTTCCTTTTTCCTCTCTGGAAAAAAACGAAAGTATCAGATTCCCCTTTCATCAATGACTTTGTAGCTCACTAAGCAAAAACCCCAAATGAAAAGAGACATCGTTAATAATAACAATGGCTCATATTTATCAAGAGCCCACCATGTGCCAGGCACTGTGCCAAGAGCCTCATTAATCCTCATAGCAACTCTACAAGGCACATACTATCAACGTTCAACTTTTACAAGTAACTGAGATACAGAGAAGCTAACAAACTTGCAAAAGGACACACAGCCGGTTAGTGGCAGATCCAGAATTTAAATCCATGTTAATGGGCCCGAGACCCCATGCTCTTCACCAGTATGCGTGGGTTGGTCATTTTTATGAGCACATTTGGTGAGTGTATCATTGTGAGTCTAGAGTTGAGTGGGAATGAGGAGAGAAAAGAAATGTGAGAAACAAAGAGAATGAAGTGGGGAAGTATGAGGAAGAACAGGGATTGGCTGACAAAAGAAATAAAGAAAAAGGTGTAGATACTGGCTAGGATGAAACGAAGGCAGGGCTTACATTTTGACAGAGAGACAAAAAGATTTGTGCCAGTGGGTTAAGTCCAGTTTTTTATCTTCCATGTCCATAATCTCTGAAACTAAAAAAATTCAATTTGAGGAACAAGGAGACAGGTGGAATATAGTAAAGTTACTCTATTTCTTTGTCCTGCTCTGTGTTAGACGTGTTTTAAAAGTATTGATTGGGTAAGTTCGGGTTCAGGGAATTTTCCTTCCAGAAGACAGTGTGAGTCCAGACAGATATTTAACCAGGGTTTGTGGTGGTTGCTATGGGACCATACAAAGCCAAGGTCAGAAATGATCCAAGGCCTTCCAGGCGTAGCCAAGAAGCTGAGGCTATGAGAAGGGCAAATAGTTCTCTCCTTTGGAAAGCTAACAACACTTATAGCTACTGCAGGAGTTTTACGACGGTAAAGCTTCTTTTCTTTAGCTCCGTGCCATATGCATCAAGTAAAGTGTAGACTTGGTCCTAGGAGCCCCAGTGTGTCCATGTCTGACCCAAAAATGTGATACAGGAACTGATTCCCTCCCCTCCCCTGCTAACGGTGAAGCCTCCCAGAATGTATAAATGAGAAGATACCCTATGAGGTGGCACAGACACTTGTGCCTGGACTCAGGGTACATGTTGGACATGATCTGAGTCCTGTGTGACTGTATTAAGTAGTGGGGTCTCCAGAGATAACTGGGGAATGGTCCCATGTCAGTTCAGCAGGTGAGTCTGAAGCACAGACCGATGTTATTTCTCCATTCAGGCTACTCTTTGCTTATAGTGCTTTCCCTGGGCGTGGGCAGTCTCTTCACAATGGGTAGGTCAGGAGGTAGCCAAAGCCCCTTCCCCAGATCTCTGGAGATCTGTCTGTAGTTTGGTGTCCCAGATATTCTAGGTGCCTTGGCCTCCCTGAGGTCTGATCTCTGTCCCCTCAACTCAGCAAGACCTCTGGGCTCCGTTTGGGTTCTACTTCCCCGAGCTTTGATCTGGAAATTGCCTTCCAGCCAATAAACTGATGCATGTATAAGCCCACCGCATTCGTTTCCCTTCTCTCAGGGATGACTGTCCGGTGCTATCTGTTGTTCAATGTCTGAGAACCATTGGTTCACATATTTTGTTTATTTTCTAGTCACTTAAGGCGTGAGGGTAAATCCAGTCACTGCTTCTTGGCTAGAAACTGAAATTCCCTATTCAATTTGATGCTTAACTCCTGACATTGGAAAGCTGGTCATAATTTGTTATGATCCTGTTTGCTAAACTTGATCCTGTTTGCTCAACTCAGTAATGCTCTATTTTTAATACTTAGACATAAGAGAAATACTCTTATTTTATATTTTTATATTATATTCTATCTTTAGGGTATTAGTGACTGTTTTTGGCCATGTATATTTACTTAGCTGGTCTCATTCTTTTCCTCTTCTTTGCTCTAGTCTAAATTTATTTATATATATTTTTAAAGAGGCATTTATAGTTCTATTCTTCAGGCTGCTGACTGAGCCTTACTAGAAAAAGCAATAGTTAGGGACCATTTCACGAAACTCTAATTAATGGTTAGGTAACTGGATTTAAAAAATAATTCATAGTATGGTTTCTGTCAATGTCCTAGATATATGAGCTTCTATAGTTGTTCCAAGGTGCTTGGTTGCCCTGAGATTTCACTGTATTTTATAAACAAATACTATTTCCATTGTTGCAGGAAGAACTGAAGGTAAAGTAAGATTATTACTTGGCAGAGGACATTTTTGATTCAGAAGGTAGATGTAGAATAGAAAGCCATTAAAAATCGAATTGAAATGCATTAGAATCTCAGTTGCAAACTAGAGCCACATGCCGCTCCTGACCTTGACCCCATGCATTCCATTTGGGACTTACTACCTTTCCGCATCTGATGATTTATCTGTCCATTGACCTGAGTCACCATCACAGGAAAGAAGCAGAACCTATGAAGGAGTTTTCAAGTTGCAGCCACTGCTGGAGAGAAGTGGAGTTTTGATTGGTGGCAATGGGGATAAAGGTCAATTTCAACAGTGCCAAGTCCATGTTATTGAACATTACAGTGGCTTCCTAGGCTTTTGAATGACAGCCACACTGCTAAGACACAAAACACGGAGGTTCCTATTACCAGATGTTTGAAAACTGGTATGGATAAGAGTTGGTGTCAAAAGAGTTCTATTGGATGCATTTTGAGGGCCCAAACAATGTCATAACTTTTAAACTTATCTTCTGTGAACCCCAGTTTCCTTATCTGTAAAATGGAGCTATATATTTCATAGAGGGTTGGGTGTTTTGTTTTTATCCTCACCTGAGGATATGTTTATTGATTTTAGAGAGAGAGGAAGGGAGAGAGGGGGAGAGAGAGAGAAACATCAATGTGAGAGAGAAACATCAATCAGTTGCCTTCTGTATGTGCCCCAAACAGGGATTGAACCCACAACCTAGGTATGTGCCCTGATTGGGACTCAAACCTGCAACCTTTTGGTGTAGGGGACAACTCTTCAACCAAGGGAGCCACCTGGCCAGGGCATTGTTTTTTAAATTCAAATGAGATAACACCACTCTTGGCATATAAAGAGTGCCCAATAAATAATGGTTCACTTATATTTTTTACTTTCTATACAAAGAGCTTTAAAAGCTAATAAATACTGAGTCACATGGTTGTTTCAAATGATTCCAATAGAGTCAGCTTCACCAAGTCATATTCATTTTAGTAACTGGGGAAGGTTATATTTGAAATAGGACAAATATTTATCTTAATGTAATAAAAGGCAGAATTTAGCATTGGGACAGAAAGGAATTTCAGAGACCCTTAGATCTGATTTTTCCCCCCTTTTAATAATAATAAAAAAAACACACAGGACTCATTTATCTGAGTTCACATTTATCTGAGATTAGGCCTCCCAGTACATCCAAGACCTTTGCCATTTTTGCTCTGTAATTACTATCTTATTTGGAATGGGTCCACACTGTTTTCCTATCCTGGAATCAAACACCTTTGAAGTTGGAGCAGCCTCGCAAGGGAAATAATGGTTATTTAAATGTTTCTTTGCCTTTTCTATTTCCTCACTATAATCTATATACTATATAAAAGGCTAATATGCTATGCACAACCATCCAACCAGTCGTTATGACACGCACTGACCACCAGAGGGCAGACGCTCAACGCAGGAGCTGCTGAGCTACAGTGACTTGGCAGCAGCGGTTCTCAGGTGATGCACCCCGAAACCAGAGAGGAGGGAGAGAGCAAGGCAGGGGTTGGATTACAGATTGGTTAAGATTATGTGCTCTCTTGAGGGTGGTAATGTCTTAGAACAAGGGGTCTGAAAGGGTGGCTCACAAATTAGAAGGAGGGATCTGAAAAGAGGCATCACAAAGATGCACAGAAACAATGATAAGGCTTAAGGCAAACATAAACCTTTTACTAAAGAAGTTAGATGCTTGGGTGTGACTACCCACCACAACCTGCCCAGTTAGGAATTTATGATCAGCTGACCCTGTGAGGTTACTTTTCATAGAACCACTTTATTTTGTCTACAAAGTATATAACATACCTCATCCTTGTGGAATATTTTGTTTTGGTATAACTTTTAAGTGTCGTCTGTTTTGATCTAGCATTTAGGGTTACTTTCTTAATGTTAAGTCTTCATACTTCCATATTTTACAGAGAAATAAAAACAGGACTTACTAGTAATTGGGATTTTGCTTTCTCTTTCCACAATTATCATCTATTTTGGTTCCCACTACTTCCCTTGGTTGATAGTGTGGATGATTATAAACTTAGACACAATATGTTCTATTTGCTTATTCCAAAAATATTATTGAGCATCTTTTGTAAATCAGTGCTCCCAGGTATGACGTATGACAGACAAAGTGTCTGTCCTCACGCTGCTTATATTCTGGTAGGAAGAAGCAGCCAGCTAACAAATAAATCAATAAATAAGATGCTCTTACACAGCCAGTACTATGAAAAAATATAAAAGTGAACTGGGACAGAGAGTGCCTGTGGGGAGGGGACCACTTGGACACTGGTCAGGGAAGGATTCTTTAGAGGAGCTACTGTGCAGATAGCTGGGGGTGAGCAAACCTGGCAGAGCAACAGCCAAGGTGTAACAGAAAGGACGAGGTGGCAGGAGGAGTGGGGACAAGCGGGTGGAGTGAAGGCTGGGTCAGAGAGTTAGGTGAAGTGAGACTTCAAATGACGATTAGCAAGAGTGGCAAACACGTGAGTACTTTCTAGCCATTAACAAATTAAATCCTCAAAACCGCCCTGTGGTATCAGCACCACTGTGATTATTGTACCTGCTTTGCCGACGAGGACTCTAGGGCACAGAGCGGTGTGGTAACTTGCCCTACTACCTGTCACATGGCAGTAAGAGGTAGAAGCCTTGACTGCAGGTCTGAATCACTATGCTAATTAGGCTGCTAGTTCTCTGTTTATTCCTTTCAGGGATCCTGACCACTTAGTGAATATGGATTCTTTTTTTTATTTTAGTGTGATTGAAATGTACGTTCTCCATCTATCTTCTAGTTTCAAGTTTCGCCTTCCAAAGATTTTGTTTCTTTCAGTTTATTTGAAAATTCTTCGCGTGTGTGTGTAAGCATCTAATATGACCGGCACCAGTCTTCAAGGGCAGTCAAATACATATACCAACCTGGAGCCGAGTCTCCAGAACCTTACTAACAGCCAGTCAGGGAATAATAGCTACATCAAGGGAGTGTACTCCAGGCATGAGCAAGTCATGGGGACAGTGGGTGCTGGGGATGCCTTTTTTAGAGAAGGGAGACACATTCCCACACAAAGTGTTTTGTTTGTTTGTTTGTTTGTTTTTGGCTTTATTTTCCTTGGTTTCATTCTCTCCTCTTTGTTCTTTCATCCTTAACCGAAAGCAGCTAAGTTCTTCCATCCTTAACCTGATCAGGACAGGATAAGTGAAGGACTGAGATTTGAGGGCCATTGTTGAGTTTCATAGTCTAAGACGGGCAGAGGGTCTACATCCTCCAGCCAAGATGAGCACAATGGAGTACCACACAATGCCTTTTTAGTTCCTTTGTGTTGGTCAGCTGTCTCATGGCTTCACTTTTCATTCTGCAACGTTTGAATCATTTCTTAGTTGTTTGCCTTGTGATGGTATCCTTTCCTTATCCAGACCATGACCCTCTTTGCAGGGCTGAAACCACTCAGGAAACTTCTCTTACGTTCCTCGTCTTAGCATTTACATATTAGGTGACTTGATTTGAAATGTCAAGGGACTTGGTATGGCATCAAAGGAAAGCCTCTATCACAGTAAAAATATTTTTAAAGATCTTAAGTGGAAAACAAACAAAGACATTCCCCATCCTCTAAAAAACTAAACAAAGAAACAAAAGCAGAAGTTTCCTTTGCGTAACAGAGTCATTTATAGTTGCATTTTATAGGAATCCCGCTGAGTATTTAAGAACTTAAAATAGCTGTTTTTAAAAAAGTTTGATGATGATGCATTTAGATGGTAAATGTCACATACTGAAATTTAGGAAATTACAAAGTTCTTATGACAGTGTTAACTCAGCCACTTTCCAATATTTTCATGTCTATATTAAGTTATTCTCTTCAGAGGTTGAGTAAATGTCATCACTGCAATCTGGGCCTGGTAACATTGTCCAGGCTTTCAGAATTCTGGCACTCTTAGTATGAAAGGCACCCAAAGTTCACCTTTTCCATTAAATCTAGGAGTAACTAGATTAGGTTCTTGTAAAATATCTAGGAGCCCCACATTGCAAAATGAACTTATTCATTTATGAAGGTGATGGTGTGATGTGAAGTAGCCAGGACCCCAGAGTAAGAAGGTCTGAAACTATGGTTTCGGCAGAGGAGGCCTGGCTAAAGGGGCAGGACAGAAATATCTGCCTTGGGTCTCTATGAAGGAGTGGTCTCAGACTAGAGGGTTCGAGGAGAAAAGAATATGAGAGAGAGGGAGAGAGAGAGAGAGACAGAGACAGAGACAGAGAGAGACAGAGACAGAGATATGAGTCACATGTTTATGAATATAATGCTCATATATTTCAATAGTGTGGATCAAAACCACCTAAACATTTTCAGAAAATAGGGA